>NC_080589.1:66709169-67349445 GCF_029962835.1 Magnolia sinica | reverse complement strand
GATTGCCCCGGGGCAGATAGTCCCGAATGGGTGGAGGAACTTATTCGGGTGTGCGGTGTTGTGGGCCGAGATGGAACAGCCACCGCTTACAGTCGACGAATTTCTCCACTTGTACCAAGTGCGAGTGAATCCGAACTACCCTGACTTCTACGTCTTCGCTGCTTGGCGAGGCGGAGGCGGTTCCCTGATCACTGACCCTCCCACTTCCAACAAACATTGGAGAGAGCGTTGGTTTTGGGCATGTGGTCGCTGGGAGATGGATGAGTCCGGGTCTTGCGAGGCTCGTGTTCCTCGGACATTTCAGAGAGCAGGTGACTTGGGTCTTCTCTCTCTCGCCCTTTTTCATTTTTTGCAATATTCAGAGTCTGACGGGCTTGTGTCTGGCAGACATTCCGAAGAAGCGACCGAAGCTTGGCTCCAGTGCCTCGGCTCGGATCAAAGAGTTGAGGACGTTGGATCCGGCGGATAGGTCTTGGAAGGTGCTTTTACAGCCGGAACGCCTTCCCCTTGCAGGTCTAGACTCGGAAGTCACAGGTAATTGAAAATGTACATTCTGAATTTTCCGAATTTTCCCTGACTTACTTCGTTTTTTTTTTTTTTTTATAGATCTGCTCGAGGCCCGTCCCAATCTCAGGATTGTTCACGAACTGGCTCCCTCAGAAATGACTGGAGCTCGTCCTCCCCTTAGGGCAGTCACGAAGTTGAAGGCTCCGCCGCGGTCAGTTCTTCTGTCGGAGCCTCGGCCGCCGAAGAGGCAAAGGGTCGTGCGGAAGGAGAAAGAGCCAGCGAGTTCTTCTGCCCCTTCCGTCGTCGTAATTCCCGACCCGGAAGAAAGGGCGGAGGAGACGGCGGCCGCTGCCTCGGAACCTCAGGCGGCACCCGACTCGGTACACATTGAGACGGATGTTCCGAGACAGGAGGAAGAGACCAGGGCCGCGTCTTCCAGAGGGGAAGGTGAGACGAGGACCGCATCCTCCAGAGGGGAGGAGACGAACCAGGAAGGGCCGTCTTTCCTGCAGCAGGTGGTATCGGGGATGGTTCCCTGGGCCTTAGCCCACGGGGGCGAAAGAGAGTTCGTGAGGCTCTACAACGCTCCGTCATCGCAAACCGTCAGCCATGCAGCAAGGGTGCTTTTTGAACTCGCTCCCTGCTTGATTAAGGCCAGCAAGGAGCTATCCTCGACTCATCGGCTGCAGACTCTTCTGTCGGAAGCCGAAGGGCGACGCGAGGAGGCCGAAATCCGAGTCGGCGTCCTGACAGGCGAGGCGGCCCTTGCCCGGAAGGCTGCCGAAGATGCGGGAGCAGAGGCGGCTTCCTCCAGAAGAGCCTTGGATGAAGCGAAAGCAGAGGTTGCTCGGGTACTGGCTCTTCTCTCCGAAGCTGAAGAAGAGAACCGACGAGTTCTCGCAGTTCATGCTTCGTGCGCAGATGACTTAGCTCGGGCTAAGCTTGAGGCGGCGGAGCATATTCAGCAGGCCGACGAGAAGAGTCGGGAGGCTGAGAAGGCCAGGGACCAAGCCGTCCAAGCTTTCCTTGAGTCGGTGGAGTTCGAGGACGAGAGGGACCGCTTGTTCCAAAGCGGATATCTGGAATGCGTCAAGGATATAAAGAAATCTTTTCCTGACCTTGACCTTTCAGAAATCGAGGGCGGAGCAGCCTCGAAATCCGAGAATCCGGACGCCGCTGCTGAAGACACTGCTGCTGGGGACGAGGCCGGTGCATGAGGACAGTTACTAGGGCCCTTCGATTTTTATTTTTTTTTGCTTTGATGTATTCACACGTTGTATTTGTATGTGTTTTGACAAATGAAAGAAAAATGCTTAGCTTTATTCATTTGACTTGGCTTTAATCCTTCTTAGTTCAGAATCTTTAAATATTGAGTACCGAGCTAAGGATAGTAGACCTTGAGGTGTTCAGCGTTCCAAGGGTGAGGCAATGGTTGTCCGTTTAGGTCTTCTAGCCGATACGTTCCTGGTCGGATGGTGCCCGAGACGGTATAGGGTCCTTCCCAATTGGGTCCCAGCGTACCCAACCCAAATTCCTTGGTGTTGGAAAATACTTTCCAGAGAACCATATCTCCCATTCGAAACCTTCTAATCTTAATTCGGGTATTGTAGAACCGAGTCACTTGTCGTTGCCGCGCCTCCGTGCGCAGCCGCGCCACTTCCCTTTGTTCGTCCAAAAGGTCGAGTCCGAGTGCAAGGAGTTCTTCATTCTCTTCTGCATTGAATGAGGTGATTCGAGCCGAAGTTAATCCGATTTCAACGGGAGTGACGGCTTCCGAGCCATAAGCTAATGAAAACGGAGTCTCTCCTGTGGCTGTTCGAGCTGTAGTTCGGTAAGCCCAAAGAATTTTCGGGAGCTCTTCGGCCCATGCTCCTTTGGCTCGGCCAAGCTTGGTCCGAAGATTTTGCTTGATAACCTTGTTAACCGCCTCAACTTGTCCGTTGGTTTGAGGATGATGAGGTGAAGAATAAACGTTTCTGATTCCGAGGTTGTCGCACATCTCGCGAAAGCTCCTATTATCAAATTGCCTTCCATTGTCTGTAACAATGGTACGGGGTACTCCGAATCGGCAGATAATGTTTTTCCATACAAACTCGGTGATCTTCTGCTCGGTTATTTTAGCTAATGGTTATACCTCGGCCCACTTCGTGAAATAGTCCACTGCTACCACAGCAAACTTGGTCTGACCTTTTCCCATAGGGAGCGGTCCTATAATGTCGACGCCCCACTGTACAAAAGGCCAGGGGCCAGTCATCGGTGTTAGTGCTTCGGGTGCTTGCCTCAGAATTGCCGCGAACCGTTGACATTTATCGCATTTTTGAACGAGCTTGCGAGCGTCATGTTGGATAGTAGGCCAGTAGTATCCCTGTCGTAGGACCTTATGGGCGAGAGATCGCCCTCCAGAGTGGTTTCCGCAGATTCCTTCATGGATTTCCCGTAATACATAGTTTGCCTCACTGGGTTTGAGGCACCGCAGCAACGGGGCGTAGTAACCTTTCTTATAGAGGGTTCCGTCGTGTATGGTGTAACGGGAGGCTCGGATCTTAATTCGTCGAGCCTCGGCGCGATCCTCAGGCAACTTTCCTTCGTCAAGGTATTGGCGGATTGGATCGATCCAGGATGGTCCCGAGTCGATTGTGTTGACAGCCTCGCCAATTGGTTCATTTACACTCGATTTGTCAACGTATTCGATAGGGACGGACCTGGGTATATCATCTTCATCGGCGGAGGCGAGCTTTGCTAATAAGTCGGCTTTGCTGTTTTCTGTACGAGGGATCCGAGTGACACGACAAAGCTGAAATCCATTGACAAGTTCTTTCGCTTTCTCCATGTATGCTCTTAATTGGTCTTTCCGTGTTTGGTATACACCGGTAACTTGATTAACAACCAACTGAGAGTCGCTGAAAACGCTTAGGTGGGTAACTCCCATACTAGCGGCGAGTCGGAGGCCGAGTAACAATGCTTCGTATTCTGCCGTATTGTTCGACGCTTGAAATCCGAGTCGTAAGACATACTGTATATAGGTATTATCGGGAGTTTCCAGCACAACCCCCGCCCCACTGGCCTTCGCGTTGGAAGAACCGTCGACATACAGTTTCCATGGAATAGGGCAAGGGGGAGCGGTTGATGTCGGAACTGCACCGTCCTTCGGCGCATTATTTACTGAGAGTTCGGTTGGAAGCGTCCCCTCGGCGATAAAATCAGCTACGGCTTGCCCTTTGATTGCTGCCTTTGGTCTGTATTGAATATCAAACTCACTCAGCTCGATAGCCCATTTAGTGAGTCGGCCGGAAGCCTCTGGCTTCTGCAATACCTGGCGAAGCGGAAGATCGGTCATCACGATGATGGTATGGGCATGGAAATACGGCCTGAGTCGGCGAGAGGAAGTTATTAAAGCCAAGGCGACTTTTTCCAAGCTTGGGTATCTCGTTTCTGCAGGCAGTAACGCTTTGCTGACGTAATAGACCGGCAGTTGCTTTCCTTCGGATTCTCGTATCAAAGCCGAGCTAACCGCTGCCTCGGATACTGCTAAGGGACTCCCCTGATTCGGGTTTTGATAAGAGAGGCGGAGAACCGAGATATGACTTTAATTGTTGGAATGCCGCTTCACATTCTTCCGTCCAACCCGTCGTTTGCCTTCCTTTCAATTGTTTGAAGAAAGGGAGACATTTATCCGTGGCTCTGGACAGGAACCGATTAAGTGCTGCGACTCGCCCGGTCAACCTTTGGATGTCCTTAATAGTTTTGGGGGATTCCATATCAATCAAAGCCTTTATCTTCTCAGGGTTTGCCTCTATTCCTCGCTGACTGACCAAGAAACCGAGGAATTTTTCGGAGCCTACTCCAAAAGCACATTTACTCGGATTTAGCTTCATCCGGAACTTCCGTAGGATTAGAAACATTTCTTCCAAATCATTCACATGATCTGCCGCGTGTATGCTTTTGACAAGCATGTCGTCGATGTATACTTCCATGGTTTGGCCTATAAGCCGGGCAAAGATTTTATTAACTAACCTTTGATAAGTTGCGCCGGCATTTTTCAGACCAAATGGCATCACTCGGTAGCAATAAAGGCTTTTGTCGGTGACAAAGGTAGTCTTTGATTTATCCGTTTGATGCATTACAATTTGATTATACCCTGAATAAGCATCCATGAAGCTAAGGAGCTCATGTCCGGCGGTACTGTCTACTAGCTGGTCTATCCTCGGAAGCGGAAAGCTATCCTTGGGGCAGGCTTTATTTAAGTCGGTATAGTCAATACAGACTCGCCACTTCCAGTTGGATTTCTTTACAAGCACGACATTCGCGACCCACTCTGGATAGTGTATTTCTTCTATGAAATTGGCCTGGAGGAGTTTGTTGACTTCTTTTTTGATGATGGCGTATCGTTCAGGGCCGAGCGGTCGTCGCTTCTGTCGGATCGGTCGATACGACGGATCGACGTTGAGTCGGTGAGTCACCACAGAGGGGTCGATCCCGGGCATATCTTCCTGACTCCAGGCAAATACGTCGGCATACCTACGGAGTAGGGCTATCAGCTTTTCTTTCAAAGGGGAATGTAGAGACGAGCCAATTCGTACCGTCTTGGATCCATCCGTCTCGATCAAGGGGACCAAGACAAGATCTTCGACCGGCTGTCCTCGCTCATAATTCTCGCCCCGAGGGTCCAATGATTCGATCGTTAATATGTTGGTCGGACTTTTGTCGGCAGCTCCCTTTACAGCTATCATGTAACATCGCCTCGCATCTTGCTAGTCTCCTTTGACAATTCCGACTCCCGACTCTGTCGGGAATTTCATTGAAAGGTGGTATGTGGATACCACGGCCTGGAGGAGACTCAATGAAGGTCGGCCGAGTATTGCGTTGTATACTGAGGGTTGATCGACGACCAGGAAGTTAACCATCATCGTCGTCTGATGCGGGGCACTACCAGCAGTGAGTGGTAATGAGACAATCCCTTCGGGCAGCACCTGTCCTCCGGAAAAATCGATCAACGGGGTCCGAACTGGGCGTAGCATGGACCGTTCGATCCCCATTTTATTGAACGCCTGAGTAAACAACACGTCCGCAGATGACCCCGTATCGACGAGTATCCGGAATACTTTTCGGTTAGCGATCGCCAGGGTGACGATCAACGCATCATCATGGGGGTGATGGATACCTCGGGCGTCTTCCTCAGTGAACGATATGCAATATCTTTCCCTTTTCTTCTCTTTTGGTGGCCGATTTATAATCATGAGCTCGGACTGAGGCTGACTAAGTTTTCTTGCATGATTCCTTCGTGCATTGTTTGAGTCGCCCCCACCTTGTGGACCGCCGATAATCGTCCGGATTTCTTCCATAGGCTGATTCTCGGTCGGGCGTGCCTCAGCTGCCCCAGCTTTAACCATATGTTCTCTGAGTCGGCCGTCTTTGATGAGTCGTTCGATCTCTTCTTTTAGGTGACGGCAATCACTTGTGCTATGCCCGTGATCACGGTGATAATGGCAGTATTTATCCTTGTCCCGCCGATTAGGATTACTCCTGAGCTTACTGGGCCAGTTAACAAAGCCTTCGTTTTTTATTTCCATCAATACCTCTTCCCGAGTCTTGTTCAGGGGAGTATATGTGGAAAATCTTCGATCCGGCCGTTTCCCTGACCTTCGCTCATCACGCGCTTGATCATCCTTGCGTTTCCTTCCTCGCCGAGTCGGCTTCCTTTTGGCCGACTCTTTGGCCAAAGTTTTAGTTTCACGCAGATTCGCGCTTCCTCGGCATTCGCATACTTGTCCGACCGTGCCATAAATTCTGCCAGTATCGGGCGGAGTTTTATCTAGAGATGCCAAGAATGGTTTATCTCTAACTCCTTGCATGAGCGCATTAAGGGCCGTTTCTTCCGAATGTTTTCGAACCTGAAGGGATTCGAAATTAAAACGCTTGATATAATCTTTCAATAGCTCTCCCTGCTTTTGAACTACGTTGTTCAGATGTGTGGGGGGCTTCAATTTCTTCTTTCCGCCGATGAAGTTGGTGAGGAAGGCGTCGCTCAGCTCAGCGAATGAACTGATGGACTTTGGTTTCAACTGTTTGAACCATAGTCGAGCTACATCGGTCAATGTAAGAGAAAAGGCCCGACACATTACTGCATCCGAGGCATCGTGGAGCTCCATGTAGGTTCTGAAGCATTCAATATGCTCGGTCGGGTCGGTCTTGCCGGTGAAAGGAGTGATTTGAGGTAATCGAAACCTCTCGGGCAACCGGGCCTTCAATACCGAGTCCACAAAGGGGGACGCCTTCGCTTCGGACCCGGTTGAATATCCATTCCGGCCGTGCTTCATGTCCGCCATCTCTTTTGCCATCTCTTCCCGCACTTCTCTTTTAAAATTTTGAATATCGGCTTTCCAAGGTTCACTGCTCTCTGCCGTGCCTTCGATGGATGGGCGATTACGCCTTCTTCGCTCTATCTCGTGCCGAAGATCAGTCGGGGGTAGGGAAGCGTTGGCTGACTGCTCTGGAGATGGTTCTGATCCGCCTTGGGGTTGACTCGGCCGGAGAGACTGTGGCGCGGAAGGTTGAGGATCAACCGCCGTAGTTGGTACGTGCGCCTGGGGTTGTGTTGTCTCCCCTTGAGGATGCGGGAGCGGCTGCATTTGTTGCTGATACATTCGTTCCAGCATCTGCTTCATCACATTCATATCAGACCGGATTTCTTGAACCTCCTTATCCAACCGTCCATCGTCGCGACCCTGCTGATTGTTGCTTGTCCTGGTCGCTCCTCGTTGGCGGTTGTTAGGTGGGTTCTGGGCTGCGGGGATCACGACTGGACCCACCGGCCCTCCAATCTCATTCAAATCTTCCTTTGGGACCGTCCTTCTAGTCATTACCATTGAAATCAATATAGAGATATGAGATGGCTTTTTTGTACGGTTCCCACAGACGGCGCCAAGCTGTTGATGTAAATATCCGGTTCGTCCTCTTTGACCTTCGTATACCTGCACAGAGAGAGAGGACAAAGGAGACCCTGGCTTGAGCAGGGGACCCTCCGATGCCAAAGTCAGGCCTGGATTCTGGGTCTAAGTATATTGATGAGTTTTTAGAGAGAATTCTTTTCGTACCTCTCAAGGTGACAGGGGTCCCTCTTTTATAGCTGCGGGGGCATTTAATCGTACGAGGATTCTCTTCCTGATATTGTGCGCGGGATCTTCTCCTGGGATCACGGAGATAGGATCGTGCCCCTCTCGGGCCTTCATCCGATCCCGTGAGCTCCGGGGTCGGAGACCTTATCCCAAGATATCCGGGACGAGGCTTGATCTTGCGATGGTCGATCTGGTAAGGAGGTCCGCCCGACGCGTGCCCGGAATGCTGATGAGTCGTCCGAACCGACTTAACCTTTGTCTCGGTTCGACGCATGCCCGGAATGCTGCTGAGTCGTCCGATCCGACTCAACCTTTGTCTCGGTTTAGCGAATCATGCCTCGGATTTGGCGCATCCTTTGATGATCCGAGGCATTAAGTCCGAGTCTGCGGACTTGTACTTTTTGTCCCCAACAAGTAGGATTAGGATAAGGAATACATAAAATTCATTTAGAGGTGGCTCTTTATTGTACTAAGTAAAAGAGAAAATTTATCTAAAACTAAGAAAGAAATTCTTTCCTAATCTATACAATTTGTATTAATAAAATCTCATAACCAGATTCAATGTATGCATGTGGATCGCCTGCACATTGGACCATTCTGATTCATGGGTCAGGGCACAATCACAATGGCTCCACCGGATGGATGGCTTGATCTTGCACATGAGTACAACATTTGATGAGTAGCGACGTTAGAGGGACTGGGATCTATATGCATGTAGAATCAACCAACCTCCTCTATCATGGCACGTATCGTAATCGATGATTAGAAAGATCACTTGGGCAATACGACATTTGGATTGTGAAGGATTGAGATATTCAAAGCTCAAAACTTTCTTAAGCATTCAAAGAAAAGATAGTGTATGTTAAGAGCTGTCCATGTGGCTGCATGCTTAGATGATCATAACCATTGCTCTAGTGAACCCTTTCCCAGATAGACGAGCCCGAAAATAGCACCGGCAAGCTCATTCTTACTGTTTGAATGGTGGCCCTCAAGCTGGAAGCCAAAATGATCAAAAGTTCACGATCAACAGGGAGCAATCAGAATGGTGCCACTTATCCAATCACACATTCATGTGGGCCAATTCATAGGTAGTTGGAAGTAATGGCCTCAGACATTCTTGGTTGGGTCACCGAGTTTTGGAACTATGATCAAGTGTGCCTCATGCCAATAGTCTATATTTAAGATGCATGTGTATTTCTCAATAAGGACAGGAATAAGACATTTTTAGGATAGAACACATGCATATGCATATATATAGAGTGGAGCCAGGTTTGTTTGGGCTAAAATGACTGACATCCAAGCTCAGCCTGAAAATTGATGGAGCAACACATGACAGGCTGCAGCCTAGCAGGGTTGGTTTGGGCTAAAATGACTTCGAACCCAAGCCCAGTTTGATAAATTATTACACATGACAGGGATGAAATCCGGGCTCACGGGCCAATCTAAAGTTCCAAGTCCGTCCAGAGCTGGCTGGGTTGGGCAGGCCACCCAACCCATTGCCACCCCTAGTGAATGGATTCGTATCTCATTTACCAAATGCCCAACAAGTAAGCCCACCTGACCCAACTTACTGATCATTGGCAAGATGAATACTTACTTTTTGTGGGGTCCATCCTAATTTACGGTCAGGTTTTTCCCCTATCGATTTGGCCCATTTTCCATGACACTAGAAGTCTTTCCACCCTACCAACTACCTTACTAGGATGCTATCATCCATCCACTGTACATGTGGCATAACATGCATGCCAATTTTGACCCCTTAAAATTGTTGGCTGACGTGGATGAAGCCTAACCCGAGGATTTGGTGAGCTACCACATGAATGTGGTTGTCATCCATTCATGGGCCCAAACAAAGATTGATAGACTCTGAAATATGCAATAGGCAGCATTCAAAGAGAAGAAGAAAAAAATACTCACAATTAGATGGACACCAGTGTATAAACCACAACAATCAGATGGATACTAACTGAAATCACAATCTACAACTACAGAGGATGTAAGTCATTATATATCATTGGATTCAACCACCATAAAACACACCAGTGTATGAAGATATTCATAGATAAAACTACAGATCTCATGCTAATGTCTGAAAACATCATCCAAATAACTCACACCATTATAGAGGACAGAGTATGAAAACCATAAAAAGAAAACGAACTTTCAAGGAAGCAATCTCATCACGTCGATGGAACTAGTCAAGCGGATACAGAAAGCGCAGAGAAAGTAGGGCTGGAACTGCTGCCTCCCGTAGGAGTCTGGGCCGTGTCTCAGTCCCAGTGTGGCTGATCATCCTCTCGGATACATCAACATGTTGTCTGGTCGTGTTGCCTCGCATATGCTGTAAGACTCTCCTACCAAAGCAACAGTCGGAAAATCAAAACTGGGATTAAAATTTGATAATAACGTACTATAATTTGCTTTTTCAAATCCAAACAAGTAGTTGAAGCATATTTACACTAAACTTGGTGGGTAAATAAATACCAAATTCAGTTGATGAAGCAAAATAGAAAAGAAAAATGGAAAAAAAAAGAAAAAAAAGATTGATCCCATGAGTTTTTTTTTTTTTTTGATCCCATAAGTTACTAAAGCAAAATAAATAGTTTTAGTTGCGTTGCATTAACGTCTTCTTTTCTGTTTTACCAAATCCATGGGTGCACCCTACATCTAGACGTGATTGGCAGAGCCAGGGGAATTTCAGGTATAGATATTATGTAACTAAGTTTGAGTAGGATTAGGGTAAGGCATACATAAAACTCATTTAGAGGGGGCTCTTTATTGTACTAAGTAAAAGAGAGAATTTATCTAAAACTAAGAAAGAAATCCTTTCCTAATCTATACAACCTGTATTAATAAAACCTCATAACCAGATTCAATATATGCATGTGGATCACCTGCTTATTGGACCATTCTGATTCATGGGTCAGGGCACAATCACGATGGCTCCACCTGATGGATGGCTATATCTTGCACATGAGTACCACATTTGATGTATAGTGATGTTAGAGGGAGTGGGATCTAATGGATGTAGAATCAACCAACCTCCTCTACAATTCTGTCAAATATTTATAACAGTTGGGTACATACAATTCTGCTTGCAAGATGGCATACTGAATGTTGCCGTGCCAAAGTGATCAATTCTAGCCATCAATGATGGGTCCCAACAGAAGAAACATTAGGACGTTCAGACTACTAGGTCATTAATATACATAGATGGTGACAAATTACGTGATTGTGTCATTAAAAAATAACATGCCTGAGAAAAGGAAACCATAACATAAAAGGACAAAGCAATCTTACATGGTATCAAGTAAACCTCAGAAAACATTAACAACATAACCATCCACAAAATCAAGAAAAATTACATCAGTTAGACGAATACTCAATAACATTCAGAATTCAATAAGCTATTCAAAATATATAAATCTGGATTTATTTATTTTTTTTGGTTAAACTTCGAATACTCCCACAATTGGGGTGGCACTCAAGTTTGCAGATTAACAGTTTCCAATCTATCCATTGAGTAAGAATGTTTTTCTTCTTTGTGAAATGACACTATGAAGACACCCAATAGAAGATTTATAAGTGCACTCAGCTTTGCATTAAGTCCATTTGTAGTCATGGATCAGAAGGTTAACATAGTCAATTCCCCTGATTTTGGGCTATGGCCCATATGTGTGATTGTCCAACCAGTCAATGGTCTAGAACAACGGAGACAAGTTTTCGTGTTGGGTATGGGTATTGTGTTGAGATGGACAGCTTAGATCTTGCACTTGTTTTCTGTCTAGGCACATGTGACAGCATATAAAGCGGTTGGATTGTGAAGGCTTGAGATATTCAAATCTCAAGACATCCTTAAGCATTCAAAGAAAACATAGTGCATGTTAAGAACAGTCCATGTGGCTGCATTCTTAGATGATCATAACCATTGCTCTTGTGGACCCTTTCCCAGATAGAAAAGAGTCTGAAAATAGCACTGGCAAGCTCATTCTTGCTATTTGAATGGTAGCCCTCAAGCTGGAAGCCAAAATGGTCAAAAGTTCACGATCAACAGGGAGCAATCAGACTGATGCCACTTATCCAATCACACATTCATGTGGGCCAATTCATAGGTAGTTGAAGTAATGGCTTCAGACATTTTTGGTTGGGGAATTTTCACCAACAACTAACATGCATGATTTGCAGGAGACGGTATTGCCTAGAGCTAATCAAGATGAGGGAAATAAACGAAAAAAGAAGAAAAACTCACTGGCTTTTGTAGAGATGCTGAATTTGCCCTTCCATGCGTTTTCCGTTGGTGGAAGAAACAAGCAACCAAATTTACCTGCCTATGATACCTCGCTGTTTTATTTCGATAGAGGGTATATGTTGAATCTTATGCCAATCCTCTCCGCCATTTTCCTGTATTCTGGTGTTGAATTCATTTGGCATGTACAACACCTCCAATTTCTTGAGGGTAGTCACATGTTGCAGTCCTTCTGGAAGCATCTTTAAATGAGAGCAGTTCCAAATCTGCAAATGTATAAGCCTTGGCATCGCTCCTTCCTCCACAATCCACTCTTCTAATTCATGTAACTCTACAACATGTAAGGATTCGAGTTGAGGAAACCCTTGTGCAGAGCAGACCATTTCCTTTCCCATATATGAATGAGCATCCAATGAGAGAATCCGAAGGTTGGCTAGTTTCTCCAATGTCGCCATTGGGTCTTCCATTAACTCGGAGGATATCAAGGTAAGCTTGGTGAGGTTAGGTGAGAATTCATTCGACTCAGGTAGCTTCTCTAACTTTCCCCTCAAAAACATCTTCTTCAAATGCAGGTTATGTGAAATAGGCATAAAACCTGGAATAGTACTGTGCCATTCCAACAACAAAGACTGGAGGCAGTCCAATCTTGGAAGAGACTTTGACAATGCCTCTGCATGCCTACTCCGGTAGATCCCCCATATTCCCAGTTTCTTTAGATTAGTTAACTTCTCCAAATAATCCCCTATCCAATCGCCAGCTGTTATACGTTTTAGAGTCTGGAGATTAACTAAAGAATCAAGTTCGAGTGATGGATGTCCCACTATTTTAGACCACGCACCTTTACTTATTATGCTGCCGTACGGCACATGCACGTGCCTTAATTGTTGCATCGTCCAAATAAAACTGGGTATGTGAACCGACCGAGAACCTGATGTTAAATAAAGCGTTTCTAAATTGTGGAGATTGCTCATGGATGATGGGAAGCTTGCTGGGTCCGAATCACACCCATTTAAGCAACAGTCACAACTGTCCGAGCCAGCGAACCTGAAGCTAAGGTATCTCAAGTGGATCAGTGTACCTATTTCTTTTGGAAGCTTTTTCATTTTCATATAAGATAGATCTAACACCCTAAGCAAACTGAATCCTCTGAAAAGAAACTGCTCTTGCTTTTTCCTGACTTCTCCCTTCATTAAATCGATCCATAACACTGAACGAAGGTGTGAGCTGGTGTGATTTAAACAAGTGTACTTACTAGGTGCCTGATGAATAGCAAGCCGGCGTGAATTTGATGGAGAGAGAAGACTTGTATGTTTATGATGAACGTCTACGAATTTGTCTTCCTTGGCTTTTGAAATGGAGAGTTCACGTAATAGATCATGGATGCGGCAGCTTTTAACTCCACCAATGGAACGGATTTTTGACACTTGAATCAGGCTTCTATGGATTAGCTCCTCCAGGCAAACCTCTGCAGCTTCCTCGACCGTTTCATCCCCTTTTGGCTCTACAAATCCTTCTGCGGTCCACAGATAAATCAATTTTTTAGCACGGATCTCATAGTCTTCTGGAAAAACACCAAGGTAGAGAAAGAATGGCTTCAAATGGTAGGGTAAATCTTCATAGCTTAAGGCTAATATTCTTGCAATTCGAGATTCATCATCCGTGAACTGGGAGCTAATTCGCCTCGGTACTTTCTCCCACTCGTTTGGATCTGTTGCTTTTCTTGATAGTAGCCCCCCTATGACAACAATAGCAAGAGGCAAACCACCACACTTCGCCAAAATCTCTTTACCTAGTTTCTCTAAATTTTGCTGGCAAAGTATACCCTGTTCCAAGAATGCTTTTTTACAAAACAATTTCCATCCTTCTTCATCTCCTAAAAGCCGCAGCTCGTGGGGACAGCTCCGTGCATCTGCATATGAAGCTACATCTCTGTTGCGGGTGGTGATTAGGATTCGACTTCCATTATTCATATCTGGAAAAGCAGCTACTATAGAATCCCATGCTTCAGTCTTCCATATATCGTCCAACACCACAAGATATTTACTTTCATTCAAATGATTGGAAAGCTTCTCTCTCAACTGAACAGGATTCATTTTCTCTACCTTCTCAGACTCTTCTTGACTAAGAGGCATGAAGCATTTTATAATGCTTTGCAAAAGATCTCTCACAGCGTATTCTTGAGATACAAAAACCCAAGCACAACAATCAAAATGTTTCTTTACAGCATCATTGTTATAAACTTTAACGGCAAGAGTAGTCTTGCCAAGACCGCCCATTCCGACCACAGAAACCACACAACGTCGTGAATCGCCATCGATCAACCGTCCCACTAATATCTTTATGTCTTCTTCAAAACCGACGACTTCTGTCTCCCCAAATAGAGGAGAAGTTTGCCTTTGCTCGTGCAGACTTTCACCCCTGGAGCTGCTACCTTCTTCGACTTTGCTGACATCTGTAATGCCGTATGTCAGCCTGCTCGCAGAGATCTCCCGGATTTTATTCTTTATCCGTTCTATCTCATTGCCGACCTCACGTCGAGCCAATAATTCAACATGGATGAATATGCACCTTTTAAAGAAACCGACGAACCCACTTCTCATATGTCCTTCTATTTTGAGGATGAAGGTGTCGATGACGTCTTCTGCATCGTAAGCGACATCTCTTACATCCGCTACCCAATTCTTCACTCTTTCATCACCGCTTTGCTTTGCGTGAGCGTCTTTCAAGAAGCACCGCATCCGCCTCAATTCTCTCTCGACCCACTCGACCTGATCACGCACTCCATAGAGGGAAACTGCCTCTTGAACTAGTACATCCCTGAGTTTTCTTAAAACCAAGGAAACAGTAGACTCAACAGCCATCTTCTTTTGTCTATCTTTCTTTTCTCACGAGAAACTTCGATCCCTTGCTAAAAACTCACAGATGCAGAATGAGTTGGGTCATTTCTTCCCTTCAAAGGAAACAGAGAAGAAAATAATCCCAACCTTGTTTCGTGTACTGAGGACCACTTGTAGAGTGGACTGGGCCAGTTTGCTCTGTACAAATACATACCATGGTTAAGCAATCGAAACCGTTCATCTGATGGCTGACATTACGGATGGGGATTCATATATATCAGAAAATCATAGCCCCTTCAAGCTTATCAACGTTTTGGATGAACAAACATTGGCCCACTTATATCGAAGTGAAAGCCCAAATGTTAATATACAATCTCTGGAGTAAGCACTGTTTAACGTGTCTTTATTTTCTCTTGCTTTAGGATGCGGATTGAGTGGCGACGCGTGCGTAGATGTGGTGCGAGTTATCTACGGCCAGACACCAAATTCTAAACTACTGATAGATTGGACGCGGTTTGGCTGATGACCGCAACACTTAGCTGGTGTCAAAGCTCCGTGGTCCCACCATTATCTATGTGTTTATTTACGCCGTCCATTCAATTTTTAAACTCATGTGAGGCAAACCCAATGCTAAGGTGAACCACATAATAGGAAACTTCAAGTAAAATGAAGTCCGCTGTTGAAACCTTCCTCAGGCCTGTTGTGATTTTTATTTGTATCCAACCTGTTTCGTGAGGTTACACAGACCTAGATGAAATGAAAACACAAATATTAGATTGATACAAAACTTATGAGGCTCCAGGAAGTTTTAACAGTAGGTATTTAATCCCCACTATTTTCTATGGTGTGTGGTCCACTTGAGGTTTGAATATTCTTCAATTTTAATCTCATGCCCCAAATTAAGCTTGAAAAACATATGGACAGTGTAGATATAATGTATACATAAAAGGTATTCCCCCATGGAGTCCCTGTGGCGTCTCTGCTAGGGTGCTATTGAGTTGTTTTACAGCCGAACAATGCAGTATTGAATGGCAATATATAAATTTGGGTGCGGTTTCCTTTCCAAATCCTTTCGCACTTAACTTCGTGCGACCGTAAGCTAGGTCGGCCCACCATGATGTCTACGGGAAATCGGACGCAAGCTAGGTCGGCCCACCATGATGTCTACGGGAAATCGGACGCGGGTTTCCTGCTAAAGCATTTTGCCGGGAAGTTTCTGTGCTGGAATGCTAGGTGGGGTCCACCGTGGTGTTTGAGAGAAATCCACCTCATTCATCTGTTTCACTAGATCATTTTAGAACAAGCTGCAAAAAATGACGCAGATCTAAAACTCAAATGGGTTATATGAGATGAAAAATTAGGAAAATAGTTTCCTACCATTGAAACCTTTCTCATATCCACCTTGATGTTTATATCCCATCCAAACCTTTATAAGGTCAATCCCACTGAGATGAAGTGAAATCACAAAAAATGTAGCCTGATATAAAGTTTTTGTGGCCACATGAATGTTTCAACGGCGGTCGTGGTCGCTAAATCCCCACTGTTTCCTCTGGTGTGGCACATTCGAGTTTTGGATCTACCCCATTTTTGGTCTCATCCACTAAAATGATCTTCGAGAACGGATGGATGGGGTGGATTTCTCCCAAACATCACAGTAGGCCCCACCTAGCATCCTAGTGTAGGAACTTCACCCCATCACGAAAATCCACCACGTCCATCAGTTTTGCAAGATCATTTAGGAGATGCGCGGAAAAGAAATCTAAGGTTGGTCGCTGTTTATCTACCATCCATACCGTTCGTATGGTCATTGCTACTAGTATGAACGGAAAACTTAAAAATTAGCCTAATTCAAAACTTATGTAACCCCACGTATGTTTCAACGGTGGACGTTCAATCCTCTGTCGCGTGGCCAACTTGATTTTTGGATTTGTGTCAGTTTTACCCTGTGACATGGAACGCGTGGATTTTTAACAAACAACGTAGTGGGCCCGACATAGCTTTCCCGCACAGGAAGGATGTCAAGATATCCGCGTGTTAGAAATTCCGTCGGATGGACGCGGTTTATACGGGAGCCTTTAGGAAGTTATTGCGTTGAGATGCTACGGGGGCCCACCGTGATGTTTTGTTGGAATTCACTCAGTCTATACGTTTTTAGAGATCATTTCAGGACATGTACCAACGATGGGGTGAATCCAAAACTCGAGTGTGTCACACAGAGCAAACAGTGGATATTTAGCTACGGCTGTTGAAATATTCATGCTGCCACAAAAAAGCTCAGTATCGGACTAAATTTTTGTGATTTCAAATCATCTAAGTGGAGATGACCTTATAAATGTTTTGTATGAGATGTAGACATCAAATGGATCCCATAAAGGTTTCAATGGTAGGAAACTGTTTTCTCAATTTTCCCACTCGCATGGCCCACTTAAGTTTTAGATCTACCTTATTTCCTGTCGCATGTCCTAAATGATCTAGTAAAACGGATGAAGCGAGTTGCTTTCTTTTCAAACATGACGATGACCCCACGTAGCATCCCATCCTAGGAACTTCCTTGGAAAGGCTTTCATAGTAAACCCATGTCCGGCTAGGATTCGGTGTGTGGACCTGGATACAGGCACGGATGTCCTTGCATATGTTATCTGCAGTGTTGGCATTGCATGTGCGATGCACCTAAAAGAGGACAGGATAGAAATCGAAGGAAGCGGATTGCATGGTGTGCCACACACCACTTAACGTCACCTTGTTCTGTAGGTCCATTATGATGTATGTGTTATATCTAATGTTAGAAAATTAAGTGTTTCTTGTACACAACGGAGGATAGAAGAAAAAGATAATGAGACGATCAGATCTATCAAGTTCAATGCTCAACTTGAATAGTCAATTTCTCAAGACAAATTTATTGTCATTTTTCTGAAAGTTTCAACAAGTGCAAACGAAGGAAATCTACAAATTGTCTTCAGGATACAATGAATTCTCAATCCGAATTTCAATACGAAAAATTGCACATTTAAGTGTTAAATTATCTCTAGTTTTGACACCGATATGCCTTTAAGATGTTCAGAAAAAACTTAGCAAGAGGTTAAATCGAGAGTACTTGTATAAAAGATGATATAATCTTAAGAATTAAGAGTGTTAGATTATAGTATCCAGGATTTATATCAATTGAAAGGTTATGAATTTCTTCTTGAAAAGATGTTAATGTGTCTCTTCAAGAAATCTATACCCATTCACAACAAACAATATTCTTTCATGAAAGGACATAACTCTTTGTCCTATGGTGATTATTTCTGTACCCATTTAGACAGAAACAGTTATTCAATAATAAAAACTGTTTCCACATGAGCGACACGTAGCATAGGTGTCACATGTACAATCATATCATAATTAATCTTAATCAACAAAAAGGTAATAAAATATCAGGATAGACCCTAGTTCAATTCTATTTGTACTATGGCTCAAAAAGGTTGAACCGTGATTAAGGCTATTTTTGCTCCTTGTGACGATGTGTACATGCGAAGTGCTAAGTGCGCCTAATAAAACACCCAAGCAGTGCGTGGACGGTGCACCATTCTTGAGGAGATTTGAATCCTAATTACATAAGCAAAAACCTCTTCTCTTATCGACTGGCTGTACACACTATTTATTGAAAGTTTAAATAATTAATGTATTTATTTACTTTTTAAAAATAACTTTTATTTTTATTCTAAAAAACACAACAATCCCCTACAATTTCAAATATAAAATCAGATTCTAAAACGAATGACATATCAGTATAAAAAGGTGTGTAAGTAAAGGTATCTTTTGGATTTGAACCTTTACTTTAGTGTATACATATCAAAGTTATGCTAGGTACTTAGTGACCCATTAATCTTGAACTAAGGACTTTATATGATTCACCGGACACATAACACACATATATTCATATATAACTAGAGATCTAAAAGTTCGCACATTTCTAGCCTGGTGCGTATCCTTATTTCATGAGTATTCTAAAGATGATCCCAAGCTATTCAAAAGCGGCCTCTGTTCACTCCCCAAGTATAGGGTTGTGATGTAGTAATAAACTTAGTGAGACCGAGGTCGAATCCCAAGGGACTGAAACCTATACATAATTTGAAACTAACTAAAACTAGAACTAGAATGAGATGAAATCTAAATCGAGTGTAATTTGAGGAATAATGATGAAATAGAAAACTAAAATTATAGAATTCAGGGAAAGGAACAAGGGATTCAGAGGATCCACTTGTAGAGATCAGGGAGATCTTATGCCTGCATCAAAAACTCAACTGGACTTAGAGTCCATCTTCATCCAGTTGAAAAGTGTAACCATGGAAATCGAGACTGAACTTCCTTTAATAAAGTTTTTAAGAGATGAAAGGTATATGAATTAGAATGGATTTCATCATCAAACCATACCCATGAGACAAAGTAAACAACAAAATTAAACTAATTACTAACCAATTAACAATGTATGAAGCTTAGGAAGGGTACCGTCATCCGACCATGCCCAGTAGATGATGGTGAACAATAGGGCTTCCTGACATCATAAACATAAAAGGGAAAAGGAACACGCTTAAAGGTATCGCAGACCTATTGTAATTTTAGTTACAACAGACCATTAAAAACTAAAAACATTCCCTTAATTAAAACCAAAAATCAACATCGGTTTAGTCTAAACAAAAGGCACAAGCAACAAGTTCTCCCATCACGCTACAAGCTTCACCTCTTAGCCCTAGCTAAGAGGTTTAGCCAACCATGATTAGGCTAGAACTCATAAGAATAAAAGAAAACTCTAACAGATATACTCTCTCTGCTCCACGCTCACGTCCAGATCTGATATCCAACTTGAATGCCTCCTCCCCAGCCAAGATTCCTCTCACGTTCTCTCTCTCTCTCTCTCTCTCTCTCTCTCTCTCTCTCTCTCTCTCTCTCTGTTTTATAGCTGCCAAGGGCGGTAGAGAGGTTGGTCTGCAAACTTCCTTTCCGCAGTTGGAGTCGGTGCGGAAGTCTTACGCAGTTGCAACGTCCGCCGCATCTATCGCAGGAAAAATAACGTAACAAATCGCGTCTGAAGGGAATTTTCGGCTCCAAGTGCAGGATCTGAGCCATTCAGGCTGCATGGCTTTGGTCAGTCCCACTTTGGGATGATTTTGGATGGTCCGGATCGTCAGACCAATCCTCTCTGTGGATGCAAAATGGCCCGCAGCGTCCGAGTCTCGGACGCGCTGTAAACAGGACCTGCGAACGGGATTGGCGCTGGTGCTTGGTGTGGTCCACTTTGACTGATCTTATGGAGAATCTAATCCATTCAACAAGCTTCCGATTCAGCTCAAGATCACGGTCCCAAGTTTTGCGTGAATCCGTGATTAATATGGCCCACACCATTACTGGACATAGCAGTGTATTCCTTGTAGGTGTGAGCTTGGATGCATGCACAGAAACATAAAAGTATAAGTCTTTGGACAAAATCTTGGCCTGCACACGATGGACCGTTCGGATCACCCAAACGGATGACGATGGTGGGCCACTACATCATCAGCGGAGAGCCCTGCGTGAAGGAAACAGAGGCTTTCCTTCTCTGTATAGGAAAGTCGGGCAGGTCAAAGTCAGTTTGACCTGACTTTATGTTCAGTGCACCTCCACTGCACATGTGCTTTGCACACGTATCCCATGTAGATGGGTCCCATCGTGATGTTTCAAGCAATCTAATCCATCCATCCATTCTTCTAGCTAATTTAAGGGATCAAGCCCAAGTTGGAAGCATATCCAGTGATCAAGTGGGCCCCAGTTTGATGATTTGTGGGATGATCTGTCTTTTGGGTCATTTCCACAAGGGTCCAGCAGCTGAAATTTGACGTGTACGGTTACTTTATGGTCCTTAGGCCATATATGAAGTTTCACCAAACGGATGGTGGGAACCTTGTGATCTCGCATTCTGGATGATTTTCGGGCCCGTTTAACATACATGGCCTGATTTTCTCAGATCTCTGGTGTTTAAATTATTCGATCTCAGTCCCCTGGAATCCGTCCCTTACCCTGGTGATTCTGGAGCGTCAATTCCATGCATTTAGCATCTTTTTTAGTCCACGCTTATAAATCCACCTTGCAACATAAACATGATTAACCCAGGCCGTTAAATAGTATCTAATATGTAATATTTGACCCTCAACACAACCCTCAACCAGCATTTTGCCAGTCCCGAGCAAGGTATGCGAAAAATAATTTCAGAAATACAAGACAATTCCTGTAAACACGAGTGATTAATGAAGAATAATCGAGATACCAAAATTCTAAGATTCATGAATGTTGGCCATTACTTTCTCCTGAAATTAAGCACACGGTAAACTTCATAATCAAGTTCAAATATTAATCCATCAATTAGAACAATTCTAAACATTGAGTTCCATGAATGTATAGTGTAATCTCGGCTTAACATTATTACAATTCACTTCTCTATTTCAGGATATCATTGGTAACCAACAAGAGAATTCATGACAACCAAAACCAAAACCTGCCTCATAGTTTGTCTTTTCATTCTTCCAGCTTTTGATTCTTTTATTTAAAGTAACACTAAGGGAATCAAGTCCTTACCTATAGGGAGCAAACCTATGGTAGAGACCAGTCGCTCAATAATTTTTGAATGTCAATCTTGGGGAATCAAACCTTCACCCGTAGGAAGCAAACCTATGGTGAAGACCATTCACCAAATATTTTTAATTTCCCAGGTTGGTTCGTTTCAAGCTTAGTGATCACCAAGTTAATCCTTCAATATCGAATTGAAACCTTAATGTGCAAGCAAGATGTGTCTTGTGAAATCATGACTCAGTCAATATTTAAAACCTCTAATCATGGATTAACAATTCAAACTTAACTGTGAAATCTAATAAATAACTGAATCCAAGAGTCATAAATTACCAACATCACGTGTCTTGTAATTCTAAATTAAAGATGGTCGTCAAAATCGCATCAAATTTACAAGAAATTTCAGAAAAATTTAAAAATTTTCACATCACAATTTTTACTCAAGACCAAGAAAACACTGATTAGGTAGCCTAATCTTCCACCCCCAACTAAAAATCTACATTGTCTTCAATGTAAAAGATATGCTCGTAGTGTACATGAGACAATGAAAGTAAATGAGAAGTGATGGGAAGATTGTACCTGGACGAGGGATTCAAGAAGCTTTTACACAAAGATCTCAGCATGAAAGCAAGTCAGCACAAGAGAGAACCAACAAAAGAAAATTCTCCTAAAACAATGTAGAAAGCAAATTAACTTAGAACATCATAAAGCAAACTACCCTAGTCCTATGAAAATAGGAAACCTACCTATACCTCCATCAGACTAGGAGATCAATCCTGGCAAACAGGATCAGTCAGAGGTATGGACATGTCCTCTGAATCAAATTTCTCGACAAATGGCTTTAAGCGATGTCCATTTACTTTAAACTCCTTGCCATTGTCAGGATCTCTTATCTCAACAGCCCCATGAGGATATGCAGTGACCATAATGTAAGGGCCAGTCCAACGAGATCGAAGCTTACCTGGAAAGAGATGTAATCGAGAATTATACAAAAGGACTTTCTGACCAGGTGTGAATGATTTCTGTAGAATACGTTGGTCATGAAATGCCTTCATTCTGTCCTTATAAATTCTCAAGTTCTCGTATACATCGTTCCGAATTTCTTCGAGTTCATTCAACTGAAGTTTGCATAGTGAGCCAGCGTTGTCCGGATTGAAATTCAGATTTTTGATCGCCTCGTACACTTTATGTTCCAACTCCACAGGCATGTAACAAGCCTTCCCATAGACAAGTCTAAAGGGAGACGTTCCAATAGGGGTTTTAAACGCAGTACGGTATGCCCATAAGGCATCGGTCAATCGGGTTGACCAATCCTTATGATAAGGGTTAATCGTTTTCTCTAGGATATGTTTGATCTCCCTATTGAAAATCTCAGCTTGTCTGCTTGTCTGTGTATGGTATGGGGCGCTCACCTTATAAGAGATACCGTATTTCTTCATTAAGCGTTTGAATGGTCTATTACAAAAGTGTGAGCCCCCATCACTAATGATAGCTCGAGGCGTTCCGAATCGGGAAAAGATGTTCTCTTTTATGAATTTAATGACCGTGCGATGGTCATTATTCCGACATGGAATCGCTTCAACCCATTTAGTGACATAGTCTACAGCGAGCAAAATATATAGATTTCCAAAAGATTGGGGGAATGGTCCCATGAAATCAATGCCCCAGCAATCAAATGCCTCGATGATAAGAATGGGATTCAAGGGCATCATATTTCGACGGGACAATGCTCCCAATTTCTGACAACGCTCACAAGCTTTGCAAAACTCATGAGTGTCCCTGAACATAGTGGGCCAGTAAAAGCCACACTGTAAAATCTTGGCTGTGGTCTTTTTGGCAGAAAAGTGACCACCACAGGCCTGTGAATGACAGAAAGAGATGACACTCTGATGCTCAACGTCTGGCACACATCTCCTTAAGATTTGGTCTGGGTAATATTTAAATAAATATGGATCATCCCAGAAAAAGTTGCGCACCTCGGTGAAAAATTTCTTCTTATCTTGCGCAGTCCAATGTGTCGGTATGGAACCTGTGGCAAGATAATTAGCAATATCAGCGAACCAAGGTGAATGGGAGACTCTGAACAATTGTTCATCAGGGAACATGTCATTGATATGTGTCGTTTCAAGGGAATCAGAGGGATTAAGGTGAGAAAGATGGTCAGCCACTACGTTCTCTACTCCCTTTTTATCTTTTATTTCTAGGTCAAATTCCTGGAGTGGGAGGATCCATCGTATCAGGCAGGGCTTAGCATCATTCTTAGACAGAAGATACTTGAGCGTCGCGTGATCAGTGTAAATAATGATCTTGGATCCGATCAAGTAGGACCGAAATTTGTCTAAAGCGAACACTACAGCCAAGAGTTCCTTTTCTGTAGTCGAGTAGTTCACTTGCGTAGGATTTAGAGTCTTACTCGCATAATGAATAATATAGGATTTTTTATCTTTTCTCTAGCCTAGAACCGCCCCAAGAGCATAATCAGATGCGTCGCACATAAGTTCAAAAGGAATGCCCCAGTCAGGTGGTTGTATGATGGGTGCACTAGTCAACATGCCCTTAAGCTTAGTGAAAGCTTCCTAACATGACTCAGTCCACTCGTATGGTGCATCCTTTTGAAGTAGATTACATAAAGGACGAGAGATGAGACTAAAGTTCTTTATGAATCTTCTGTAAAACCCAGCGTGTCCTAAGAAGGATCGCATGTCCCATATGTTCTTGGGTGGAGATAGGTTAGAGATAAGATCAATTTTTGCCTTATCCACCTCAATTCCTTTGGATGAGATAATATGTCCAAGAACAATTTCCTTATGAATCATGAAATGGCACTTCTCCCAATTAAGTTCAAAGTTCTTTTCTTCACATCTTTTCAGCACACATTTAAGACTCTCTAAGCACTTGCTGAAAGATGAACCAAAAATAGAGAAATCGTCCATGAAGACCTCTAGATATTTCCCCACCATGTCAGAAAAGATACCCATCATACATCGCTGAAAGGTGGCAGGGGCATTACATAATCCGAAGGCATCCTTCTGTAGGCAAAAGTGTCGTAGGGACATGTAAATGTGGTCTTTTCCTGGTCCTCAGGGGTGATTTCAATCTGATTGTAGCCCGAATACCTGTCTAGGAAATAATAATAATAATGACCAGCTAGCCTTTCCAAGATTTGATCAATGAAGGGTAAAGGAAAGTGGTCCTTCCTCGTGATGGTATTCAGCTTCCTGTAGTCAATGCACATTCTCCAACCAGTTGTAACTCTTGTTGGCACGAGTTCATTATTGGCATTGGCTACAATGGTGATCCCGGACTTCTTAGGAACCACCTGAGTTGGACTCACCCATTGACTATCGGATATGGGGTATATCATACCCACATCCAATAGTTTAAGAACCTCGGCCTTAACCACTTCTTTCATGTTTGGATTTAGTCTACGTTGTGATTGCCGAGCGGTCTTCGCACTATCCTCAAGATATATGCTGTGAGTACAAATCGAGGGGTCGATTCCCTTGAGGTCCGCTATCGTCCATCCAAGGGCTCCCTTATGCTCAATGAGAGTAGATATGAACATACTCTCCTGTTCTTTTTCCAGATGAGCAATGATCACCATCGGGTATGTCTCATCTTGACCTAAATATACGTATTTCAAATTAGAGGGCAAAGGTTTTAGGTCAAGCTTCGGTGTCTTGAGATTAGACGGTAAAGGCACTACATCGGTTTGTGGCAATTCTTCAAATTGTGGCCTCCACCGGTTAACTTCAAGTACCGGTGCAGTATCAAGCAAGGCACACGTCTCCCTAATTATGTCATCATAAAAAGGGAGTGGGCCAGGCACATCTCTAGAGGGTCAGAGGATAAGGTAAGAGGTGTCGTATCTTCCACTAAAGAGTCAATCATATTAATGTCGTGAAAATCGTCATCATCCTCTAAGTTTCTGCCGTTATTGAAAAAGATGTTTGACTCCAATGTCATATTCCCAAAAGACATAGTCATGACACCATTCCTGCAATTGATAATTGCGTTTGAAGTGGCAAGGAATGGGCGACCAAGAATGACAGGAATTTGAGTGCTCATGTTATTGATGGGTTGTGTCCAGGATGATAAAATCTACAGGGTATTAAAATCTATCAACTTGGACCAACACATTTTCAATTATCCCTCTTGGTACACGAACAGAGCGATCAGCAAGTTGTAGTGTGGTTAGGGTGAGTTTTAATTCACCCAAACTTAACTGTTCATATATCCAGTAGGGAATCAGATTGACGCTCACTCCTAAGTCAAGAAGTGCATGATCAATTCGATGGTTCCCGATTACACATGATATGGTTGGGCTATAGGGATCTTTAAATTTCCGTGGCACGTCTTGCTTTAGGATGGCACTCACTTTCTCAGTCAAGAAGATCTTCTTTTGAATACTCTGCCGTCGTTTGGTCGTGCATAAGTCTTTCAGGAATTTAGCATATGAAGGTATCTGTTTTACGACATCAAGTAGAGGAATATTGACTTTCACTTGTTTCAACACCTCTAGGATATCCTGAGAGTTAGAGAGAGGTTTTGGTGCGACCAACCGTTGGGGAAATGGAGCAACTGACTTTTTTAGAAGTTCCGGTTCTAATTTTTGCGGGGCCTCACTAGATCCATCATTGTTGTCCTCTTCTGGTTCTTGAGGCTTTTTGGGCCTAACCGGAAGGGTTTTATCAATGATCTTCCCACTCCTAAGAGTGGTAATGGATTTAGCGTGCTCCATTTGATTTGAAGAGCTGGGATTACTTATCTCATATTGCGGTTTAGGATTGGAGAGCGGTTGTGCAGGAAGCATCCCCTTTCCTATAACCATCATACATGAATCCATCTTTTGCATAAAATCTCGCATTGCCTGGGTCAGCTCTTACATGAAATTTTGAACCGATTTTTCTTGAGGTTTCTCCTGATTTGGATTTTGATTGAAGAAACTTTGAGGGGTAGCAGTTTGTCCATTTCTCCAACTAAAGTTTGGATGATTTTTCCAACCAGGATTGTACGTATTAGAAGTCAGTCCATTGAAAGGTCTTTGATAAGTATTTACGGCATTGGATTGTTCATTCGACACTTCTCAAAAGGCGGGTATCGTAGGATAATTTTCAGTTGTATGAATGTTGCAATCACAGATGCTGCAAACACTTTCATTAACCTTATCCTTCTTTCCTTTCATGGCCTCAAATTTTCTTATGAGCGTAGTCACTTTATACTTGAGATCATCCTCTTCTTTCAAGAGATACAATCCACCTTTCTCCTTAGATTGAGTCGGCCTAAACGTGGTGTTCAATTTTGGGTAATAGTCTCATGATTGTGTTTTTTCAGCAAGACTATCGAGGTAATCTCATACCTCATCGACATTTTTATTAATGAATTCTCCATTACACATTGTCTCGACTATTTAGCGCATGGAAGATGTCAGTCCATCATAGAAAAAATTTGTAATGCGCCACGTTTCAAAGCCGTGTTGTGGGCATGAACTGACCAAATCCTTGAACCTTTCCCAACATTAGTAAAATGTTTTATCCTCCTTTTGGGTGAAGTTTATGATTGCTTTTCTAAGGGTAATCGTTTTATGATGTGGAAAAAATTTCTTTATAAATTCCCTCTGCATATCATTCCATGTGCCAATGGATCTAGGATGCAGTGAATGTAACCACGTCTTAGCCTTCTCCTTTAAGAAAAAAGGAAAGAGTTTCAGCCTGACTATGTCCTTAGACACATTTTGAAAATATAAAGTGGTTATGATCTCATCAAACTCTTTCAAATGTAGATATGATTCTTCAGATTCAAGCCCATGGAACTTAGGAAGGAGTTGGATAACCCCTGGCTTGATGTCCATATGTCCTGTATTTTTAGAAAAAATCATGCATGAGGGCGTACTCACCCCCGCTGGTTATAAATAATCTCGTAAAGTACGAGGCGAGGGTGCTTGATGTACCTCATTCTCATCCTGAATGTCCTCCACCTTAGGTTGGGGTAAAAGAGGTTGGTTTTCAGCCATCACTTCAATTAACTCAGGGGATTTCGAGTGGTGTTTAGTCCTGCGATGGATAGTTAACCCCTCAACCAATCCTCCTTCAGTTAAGAGACGTCGACTGTTGTCACGGGCCCACTTAGACATGAAACACTCGCAACCCTCAATCAAATTCGAAACCTAATCCTAAGAAAGGAAAAGAAAATCTAGAAAGAAAGAGAGGGTTGGAAAGAAGTTACCAAATTGGAGTCCCTAAGTTAAAAACCTGCAAAAGAAAACAAAACAAGTCAGTTTCTAAAGAGAAGGTCTAAAATTAGAAAATCCTTAAAAAGAAAGATAGAAGTAAACTAGCTTCTAAAAGAAGAAATTCCTAAAAGAAAGTGAAATTTTAAAATAAATTAGGAAAGTCCTAAATTAGAAAGTAAGTTATTAAAAGTGATCTAAACAATAGAAAGTAGAGAAAGAGCTTACCGAATTAGAAATTTCTATCTTAAAAGCCTACAAAATAGGAAAGTTATTTTCTAAAAAGGGGAAAAAAACTTTCTAAAATAAATGAAAGCCTAAAAATAAAAAATTTCTAAAAATAGAAAGTTAGTTTCTAAAAAGGAAATCTAGAATAAGAAAGTTTTTAAAACTAAAATTCTAATTCTAAAAATAGAAAAAGTAGAGGAATTAGAAATGGATTACCAATTTAGAAGTTTATGTCAGGATCCTACAAAATAGGAAAACAGGTTAGTTTCTAGAAATCAGAAAAACCTAAACCTAAAGTTAGAAAAATCCTAATCTTAAACTAATCCTAAAACTAGTTAATTTCAGAAAATGTAACCGTCAATCCCCGGCAACAGCGCCGAAAACTTGTTCACTCCCTAAGTATAGGGTTGTGATGTAGTAATAAACTCGGTGAGACCGAGGTTGAATCCCAAGGGACTGAAACCTGTACGTAATCTGAAACTAACTAGAACTAGAACTAGAATGAGATGAAATCTAAATCGAGTGTAATTTGAGGAATAATGATGAAATAGGAAACTAAATTTATAGAATTCAGGGAAAGGAACTAGGGATTCAGAGGATCCACTGTAGAGATCAGGGAGATCTTATGCCTGCATCAAAAACTCAACTGGACTTAGAGTCTATCTTCATCCAGTTGAAAAGTGTAACCATGGAAATCGAGACTGAACTTCCTTTGATAAAGATTTTAAGAGATGAAAGGTATATGAATTAGAATGGATTCCATCACCAAACTATGCCTATGAGACAAAGTAAACAACAAAATTAAACTAATTACTAACCAATCAACAATGTATGAAGCTTAGGAAGGGTACCGTCATCCGACCATGCCCAGGAGACGATGATGAACAATAAGGCTTCCTGACATCATAAACATAAAAGGGAAAAGGAACATACTTAAAGGTATCGCGGACCTATTGTAATTTTAGTCACAACAGACCATTAAAAACTAAAAACATTTCCTTAATTAAAACTAAAAATCAACATCGGTTCAGTCTAAACAAAAGGCACAAGCAACAAGTTCTCCCATCACGCTACAAGCTTCACCTCTTAGCCCTAGCTAAGAGGTTTAGCCAACCATGATTAAGCTAGAACTCATAAGAATAAAAGAAAACTCTAACAGATATACTCTCTCTGCTCCACGCTCACGTCCAGATCTGATATCCAACTTGAATGCCTCCTCCCTAGCCAAGATCCCTCTCACGTTCTCTCTCTCTCTCTGTTTTATAGCTGTCAAGGGCGGTAGAGAGGTCGGTCTGCAAGCTTCCTTTCCGCAGCTGGAGTCGGTGCGAAAATCTTACGTAGTTGTAACGTCCGCCGCATCTATCCCAGGAAAAACAACACAACAGATCACGTCTGAAAGGAATTTTCGGCTCCAAGTGCAGGATCTGAGCCATTCGGGCTGCATGGCCCTGGTCAGTCCCACTTTGGGACGATTTTGGATGGTCCGGATCGTCGGACCAATCCTCTCTGTGGATGCAAAACGGCCCGCAGCGTTCGGGTCTCGGACGCGCTGTAAACAGGGCCTGCGGACGGGATTGGCGCTGGTGCTTGGTGGGGTCCACTTCGACTGATCTTATGGAGAATCTAATCCATTCAACAAGCTTCCGATTCAGCTCAAGATCACGGTCCCAAGTTTTGCGTGAATCCGTGATTAATATGGACCACACCATCACTGGACATAGCAGTGTATTCCTTGTAGGTGTGAGCTTGGATGCATGCATAGAAACATAAAAGTATATGTCTTTGGACAAAATCTTGCACACAATGGACCGTTCGGATCACCCAAACGGATGACGATGGTGGGCCACTACATCATCAGCGGAGAGCCCTGCGTGAAGGAAACAGAGGCTTTCCTTCTCTGTATAGGAAAGTCGGGCGGGTCAAAGTCGGTTTGACCCGACTTTATGTTCAGTGCACCTCCACTGCACGTGTGCTTTGCACACGTATCCCATGTAGATGGGTCCCACCGTGATGTTTTGAGCAATCCAATCCATCCATCCATTCTTCCGGCTAATTTAAGGGATCAAGCCCAAGTTGGAAGCATATCCAGTGATCAAGTGGGCCCCAGTTTGACGATTTGTGGGATGATCTGTCTTTTGGGCCGTTTCCACAAGGGTCCAGCAGCTGAAATTTGACGTGTACGGTTACTTTATGGTCCTTAGGCCATATATGAAGTTTCGAACCAAACGGATGGTGGGAACCCTGTGATCTCACATTCTGGATGATTTTCGGGCCCTTTTAACATACGTGGCCTGATTTTCTCAGATCTCTAGTGTTTAAATTATTCGATCTCAGTCCCCTAGAATCCGTCCCTTGCCCTGGTTATTCTGGAGCGTCAATTCCATACGTTTAGCATCTTTTTCAGTCCACGCTTATAAATCCACCTTGCAACATAAACATGATTAACCCAGGCTGTTAAATAGGTAGATCTATCAAAGATGATTCTGCTTAATCTCAGTGAAGTCTGTTTATAGATCTATTAAGAATTAGTATTTAGCCTCTTTTGAAATGCAGAAATCAAACACTAGACTTTGAGGAATAAGATTCAAATTTTCTTTTTCTAGTGTATGTTTCTGTCACATACTTGACTTGTTTGTCCCCTTAAATCTAGCATATATTTCAAAACATAGGTAAGATTGCCATCAAGAGTGAAAGTTATATCTTTATACATCTTAGTCCCATTCATTTAGTGGTTCTTCTTATTTAATTTCTTGATAAACCTTTTGTTAAGAGATCTACTAAGTTCATGATGGATTTAACATATTCCATTGTGATTACTTTATTTCTAAGCAATCTTTTAACAAAGTTATGCCTTAGACCTACATTTCTAGACTTACCATTATAAGTCTTACTCATAGCACAATAAAGAGTAGCTTGACTATCACAAAAGATAGATATGGCGGGAGTAGGTTTTGGCCAATACGGGATTTCCATCAGTAAGTATCGTAGCTATTCACCTTCTTTACAAGTAGTGTCAAGTGCAATAAACTCACTTTCTATTGTAAAGTGAGATATGCACGTTTGTTTCTTAGATGCCCATGATATTGCTCATCCTCCAAGAGTGAATATGCAACCACTTGTAGATTTAAATTCTATGCTATCTGCATTCCAGCTTGCATCATTATATCCTTCAAGTACAGTGGGATATGATTTATAATGCAGTTCATAATTTATGGTTCCTCTTAAATACTTTAAAACTCTCGTAATCGCATTTCAGTGTATTTGTCCTGGATTACTTGTATACTTGCTTAGCATTCATACTGTGAATGATATATTAGGTCTAGTGCAATTCATTACATTCATTGAACTCCTAATAACACTCGCATATTCTTGTTGCGCTTTACATCTACCAATATTTTTAACTAATTTAATACTTGGATCAAATCGGGTTGAAACTGGTTTACCATCATAATGATTAAACTTCTTTGATACTTTCTCTAGGTAATGAGATTGTGTTAAGGCTATTCCATCATTAAGATTATAAATCTTAATACCTAATATTACATCGGCTTTACCCATATCCTTCATGTTGAAGTTAGTACTTAGAAACTTTTTAGTTTATTTCACACAGTCTTTATTTGGTCCAAATATTAGCATATCATCTACATATAGACATATAATGATTTGACCTTTAATATATATGCACTTATCTGCTTGGTTTACTTTAAAATCTTTAGATTGTACTACTTGATCAAACTTCTCATGTCATTGCTTAAGAGTTTGCTTGAGCCCATAGAGAGATTTGACTAGTTTACACACTTTTTTCTCTTACCCAGGTTGAACAAACCCTTTAGGTTGTTCCATATAGACTTCCTCATCTAGATCACCATTCAACAATTTCATTTTGACATCTATTTGATGGATTTTGCATTTACCTACAACTTACACGTGTGCATCCGACTTACAGCATCTTTCCATGCTTCTCTCTCTCTCCTCTCTTTAACGCAGGAAAGTCGTTAAAGTCATGGTCTGATGATTCGTGGGGCCGACTTGCTACGCGTTGCTGCACTCTGCGTGTGTATAACGCGCGTGGAATTCACAAGATGCGACCTAATTCGGTAGTTCCATAACGCGTGTGGGAGCCGCACGCATCCACGTAGGCACATGTGCGGCATCTGAGCTTTTCATCAGTGCAATACACTGTTTAGATCTTTTCCAAAGCTGCCTTGGGTCATAAGGTATCAAAACAAATAAATGGCTAGAAAAAAATTTAACCGTCAATTTAGTTTGTATTTTGTGGCCTACTTGATGAGTGAAATTGTCTGATTTTTTTAGGAAAATATAAAATATTTATTTATAATCTTATGGAAAGCTCAGATCTCATACACGTGTTTTATATTTATACGAGTGCCCGTGTGTGTAAATGTGTACGGCCCTGCACGCGTGTGGAATTACCAATTAGATACCATTTTCACCGCTCCCGCTCCCGTAAAAGAGAAACGATTACATGCACGCACTTGCACATGAACTTTCCTGTACACTCCCTCTTTTCCAATAGCTTGTGATGTGTGGATGACATCCAATCCGTACAAAACATAGGTCAGCCTATAAATATCAGCTATTAAGATCCAACCGATCCGTTCATTCGGTGGGGTGCCTGTCCGTTGAGTCGAATCATTTTGTGTCCATTGATTTCAATAGCGTGGTTCTCCAAATGATGGGACCAGTCTGATTGTGACATGTGTCATTTTCATTGAGTGGTCCACTTTTTGGACGGATCAGATGTCCTATAAATCTGACACAAGGTATGAAAGGTTGGGATGTATTTGAAAATTAACGTCGTGGCAGTATGTGATCATTACATCCGATGAAATGACATCAGCCACTAGATTGCATTCCGCAATCGTGCTTATACTGTTTTCGATCAGCGCATCGCAGCTGCCTTTGACCTCTACTGCAGCTGAGTAGAGGAATTTAACGGTACTGATGGAGCAGAACTTGAAAATCGTCCATGTGCATCTCTTTTTACTAATAAGGCCCATGCTTCAGTCATCCAGACCGTTGATCACGAGGAGCATACTTTGGATGCTGGGATTCCAGAAATTTTCCGTAGAATAGAGGTTCTATACCTTTAATCAGTGGCCTATAAATAGACGGTGAGATTTGGGATCTTCTAACCTGGGAGATTTTCCTATATTTCTAACCTGAAGCGTGTCCCTTAAGATTAACGGACTGGATTAACGGACCATGGGCCAAACCTGTAAGATATAGGTGCATCAGACCATTGTTCATTGTTCCATGCATCATGAACCATTATTTAACTTATAAAGCTTTATATCCTTGTACATGTGGCACACATGTGCATGATCTGAACCATTAATCTGCTAACCTAATAGTGATGGAGCACACCCAATAACACCATTCGGGTGATCTAAGGGACCAGTCGGAGGGATTTTCAATTGACGTTTAACATAAATTTTAAAAAAAATGAAATCTTCCAATGGATGGATAGGATCATTTTACTAATGCGACTTTAGGGTATGGTCCATCCATGATGTTCCTAAAAGGTGAACGGTCCGGATCAATTAGCATATACCATGTGTGAGGAGATAAGAGTGCTGGATTAACTAATTTAGATGTATGCGTTTAACACTGGAACTTTTCCTTATCACCCGTAGCCGTAGGTCAATGAAAAAATCATAAACTCGTGGGTGAAAGTAACCTAACATCATGGCATCTTGCCTTATCTAATGTGGGGCCCACCAAAGTATTTTTGGTGGATGGACGGCTTCTAGATAAAGGGCTTTGGGAGGGGACTGAGGGAGAGATGATACGATTGAGATGGATATGGACCATATGGTAGATCCATCAACCTCTTACAGTACACGTGGCAGGGTGATCTACCAATAAGGTCCATCAATATACTCGGCCCTACCATGGATGGATTATGTCTCAAAAATCACACCTATAAAAAAGTCATATTCATCTGAATGATGGCCATCAAATCGACGGTGAAAAATACACATAGTTAACGGTCATATATTCAGATGGGTAAATTGAAGAAAAAGTGTTTGTGGGATGAAGCATATGCCATCTATGCTAGGGCCCATTACATGGATGGACCGGATGGATGCATGGTCCTGCCACGTGTACCGTAGAGAGATATGAATGTAAATCTTAGGGGTAATTTATATAGACCGTCTGTTTTTTTTGGGTACAGGTGTGGGCCCCACATGATGATTCGACGGGCCGGATTTGTTGAGCCAGATCATCTCAGCTGTCGGTCCTCTTTTATGCATGGTCCAGATTTCGAACACAAGTGCAAGGTTGTCACGTACGGCTACCGAAGCCAAAGAATTTAATGACTTACTTTTGGTTTTTGAGATATAGCATCCTCTCTTTTGGTTGAAAGACAAATAACAGCCTCCCTTATGCATTTTTTCAAATAACCCCTTATGTTTTTTTAATTTTAGTCAAAAACTCATACCATCCACTAGCAAAACATGATGGAGCATGCCATAGTTGACAATAAAGAATACATTTTTACCCTTAAACTGGAAGTGGGTGAGGTTAGTTTAAGGTTTGAGAGAAGTGACAATAATCATAAGATTAAGGGCTTACGATTTTAGGAGAGGGATGTTATTGTCATTTTGAAATAGATTTGCGAACATAATCATGATTTGTCTTTTCATTCAAGAAAATTAAAGGGAGGGTAATTTGTGGATTGGGTCTTGCCTGACATAGACAGACTTGGTCCACGCAGAGCTTTCATCCACGTCATCGGTTCATTTATTCTTATTATTTTATTATATGATGAGCCCAGCAATTAGAGATATCTAAGGCGGTGTCCTTACCGTTGCTCCGGTCCTAAACTCTTAGGAGTTTCAACACCTGGTCAAGGGTTCGAGTACCCATAGGTGGTGAAATTTCACCATGGCATGAGTGTGTGTGAAGAGAGAGAGAGAGAGAGAGAGAGAGAGAGAGAGAGAGAGAGAGAGAGAGCGCTCTAAGGCTTGAGAGGACCACACATGGAAGATTAAAGGCCTATCAATATATAGGTTTTATATTTATTCATGTCTATCTAACCTCCTAACCTTATGGATAGGTTGAATGGCAAATAAGCTCTAGAAAAGTTTCAATGATTGGCATCATTATCATCACTATTTTCTATGGTGTGGTCTACTTGAGTCTTGGATCTGCCTCATTTTGGGGTTCATACCTTAAAATGACCTGCAAATATGGATGAGTGGCATGGGTAAAATCCATACATAACAGTGGTCGCCATAGAGCCCCTGCTTGGATTGAGTCCATTGGCTTCCATTCTTTTTACGATATTTGAAAAGGAAAGGTGTTATTTGCAAAACAAAAAAAAATGCATGTGGGAGGAGTAATTTGTCTTTAGTCCACAAGGGAGGGTGATAACTTATCTTCTTATTATTATTTTATTATTTTTACATTGGATGCTGGCTTTTTGGACTCTTCTCTGGCGAGAAAAACTTTGATACTCTGTCAGAGTAGGAAGGATGACACGTGGACATAGAGGAATTGTGAGCGTGGCTTGCAAGTGACTCAATTTGAACCGTCCAATTTATGCATCCTAATTTAGATATATCATAAAGTAAAAAAAATCAATTTCATTTAGCCATCTAAATATTAGATATATGGATATTTATTTAACGGTTCAAATAAAAAATGCCAAAGAATAAAAGTTTAGGATCATTCCACCGAACCGAATTTTAGATTGTGAATTAGAGAGAGTGCGTTCCATACTTTACATGGTTTAATTGAGTTATTGTATTCCACGTGTACAATTTCAGAGTGCCTGAGTATCAAGCATCATATGCTGCAAGAGTATCATATGGTCTGATTTCAATCCTTGAATGTGATGAAAGAACCCACACAAAACAAAATAGAAGGGAAAAAAAAAAAGAGGAGATTATGTAAGAATAATCTGATTTGATATGCTTTAATGATGTGTTAGACATGACTCATCAAAGGAGTGGAATCATGATTCAGCTAAAGCAATTAGATTATGAGGTGAGGCCCACCAGAAGATAAGTTGGGAGATGCATGCATGACATCTAAGCAGTCCATCAGATGCATTCATTCCCTTTAGGGTCCAAAAGTTAGGCACAACACATGAAACAAGACGAGAGGGGATGCTAGCCCTTGATTTTTGTGGATGGGGCCCACTGTGTTGTTTATATGGAATCCAAGCCGAGGGCCTGTTTGGCCGGGCGGATTGGATGGAATTGGAAGGGATGAGAAGGTAAATCCGGGGATTGGCCGGGCGTGCCAAACAGACTCGGATTTGATATAGCAATCCCATCCTATTGCCAGCAATCCACTGGCATCACCATCATTACCTTAAAATCTATGAGCGTGGATTGCGTCCTACCGTGATGTAAATGTTTTATCCACTCTGTTAATTGTGTTTTTTAGATCATTTTAAGGTATAAGCCTAAATTTTAATCAGGTCCACTTCTCCAGTAGACCACATTAAAGGAAGCTACAGTGATAATGGCACTACTGTTGAAACCTTTCTAAGGGCCACCATGATGTTTTTTTACCACCCAACCTATTAATAAGGTCATGCAGACTTGGATGAAGTGAAACACAAATTTCCGCTTGATCCGGCACTTCTCCAGCTCCCAAGAAGTTTTTAATGGTGGACGTTCAATCCCTACTTTGTGGTCCACTTAAGCCCGGGAACTACCCCAATTTTTGATTCATACATTAAAATGATCATATAAAAACAAGCAATGGTGTGGATAAAATATTTACATCACTGTAGGCCCCACAAAGCCCTGCCCAAACGAATTACCATCCTAGCGTGGGTAGGATGCAATCCGCGTCCAAAATCCATCCAATCCACCTTAATCTCATTCAATTTTGCCTTGGATGTGTTTGGATAGACGGATTGGAAAGGATTGGAAGGTGCAATCCCTGGATTGGACGGGCGTGCCAAACATACCACCCCTAATACCATTCAATCCCTTCCAACCCGCCCGGCCAAACACGCTCAGAGTATTCATCTGGCATGGATGAATGGTCATGCTAAAAGGAGGCTGGTCTATGCAAATTTGGAATGGTTAGGTTTATCTGCGGTTTCTGTCCTTAGATTGGGATGGACAAAGGACACTGCCACACATAGATATGGCACATGTGTGAGAGAAATCTGGGCAGTTGATAAGATGGAGCCTAATGAGCATCACTTTACTAAAAAAAATCAGGCCGACTGCGGTGGAAAATCTATTTTATTTTCTCAGAAATTAATTTTATTTCCATCTTTACTATTTATAGTAAGTTTTAATTTGATTATAACTTTTGATCCATTAAGTTTTAGAAGTTGTGTCCAATATGAAAAATGCTTAGAAAAATTAAAAGAATAACATGGTTAAATCAAATAGGACACTTAGTATTTTTGGCCAAAAATCATGAAGTCCAGTGGAAATATATTTACAGTAAGGAGTTTGTGTTGGAGTTTGATCATGAAACTTCTTCCTATGGTTCATATCACTACTTAAGGGACTGTAAATTTTATTTTATTTTTTATCAATTAATTTACTTTGAATTTTATAAAAATTATTTTATATTTCTTACTTTAATAATTCAAAAATCTTTGTAAGGAGTCCATATAGAGTAGTTATCATTGAGGAAGACGGTGCTCGAACCTCGTCACGTCCATCCCTCATCATATATTAAAGGAATACATGTAAAGTTTTTAAAACCATTAATTTCTCTCGTGCAATTGTGGCCCAGCTGATTAATGCAGTGGTCCCTACATTCAGGCACATATGCCATGTTGGCAGGTATCTATCGAGGTCCCTTCATCACTATGCAGAATCCCGGCAGCTACTTGCCGGTCCTTAATATGGGGACATAGGAGGATCATGCCCATCAGAGCCGTCCATGCAAACTGATTCACAAAAATAATGGCAAAATCTGATCCAACGGTCTAGATTCGAATTTGGATCAATTGGTACACAAATGATTTAGAAATAATTAAACAGGGATTATAAAATTTCTCCATTGTAATCTTGATGATATTGAAAGAAGAGAAGAAGTACCGTACTCTGGCTAAGTGTGTTTGGATGATACACGACCACTTAGAAATTACTTAGAGAATCTAAATTATGGGTACTAATTTAGATGTACCATGAATCAAAAAATTACCTTTATTTGATGGATTGACTATTGGATTTGTGGACACTTAGGGGTCGTTTGGATGCTTGTAATTGGAATACATCGGAAACCAAATCACATGATAAATGGATCTGAGTTGGAATCCTCATTTGTGTTTGGATGCCTATAATTAGAATATATTGAAATTTAAAAAATGTATTATGTCTGTAGAATATATTGGAATTTAAAATTTGTGTTTGAATGCCTATAATTGGAATAAGTAAATCAATTTTAACACTTCAAATTAGCATGTATGGCATTTTACATACTAATTACAATAAGCTAATTGAAATAGATACTTTGGTAAAAAAAAAAATTGAAATTATAAGCCTTAGATGGGCCATAAAAGTGAGCCTACTTTCAACAATCAGACCGTATCTGGTATTTGCATCGAAATCTCAGCTTTAGAGAGAATTCCCATTTACACGATTTTGTTGCATTTCATTTCACATTAATTTCAATTATCATTGTTTACCATCAACCATGCCTTTTTTGTTATGTGTATCCATTTACAGCCGTTTACCATCAACCAAAAGGCTCTTTTTTGGTCGGTTAAAAGCATGGGAAAAGGTTCAATGCGGTCAGCTCACGGGAACTTCCCATGAGGTCGAGCTGTGTGGGCCCCACCATGATGTATGTCGAACATCAACACCATGGATTTGATGGGTCCCCTTTAAATTATAGGATATCCTAAAAATCAACAATATACGGAACTAAGATGGGCCATACCATCTAAAATAATGTGAAGACATGCCTAAAACATATAAAGGCACTTGGAGGGACCCGCCTGAAATTTGGATGCATTTGAAACGTGGTCTGACCCCTCATCCAAGTGGGACACACATAATGGATGGGTTGGATTTGTGAACTACATCTCAGTGGTCCCAAAAAAGATTATGAATGTTTTAATGGAGGGAAACACCTCTCAACTTTTGTATGAGGTGTGGTCCACACAAGTCACAGATTGACTTGATTTTTAAGCCCTAGGCTCACCATGGAATGATGCATCTGACTGATGGGGTAGATGGTCGACACGCATCACAGTGGGCCCACATAACTCGACCTCATGGGAAGTTCTCGTGAGCTCAACGGCATAGAACCTGTGTGTGTATATACACACTCTCTCTCTAGAGAGAGAGAGAGAGCTCAACCGCATAGAACATAGAGAGAGAGAGGGGGTTTAATGCTCACGCGGGCATTGCATTTTCGTCCGACGAGCCATCCATTTAATGAAAGCAATCCCTCTTAATTAATGGAAGTAAATGCTTCCCCCACATACTAATTTCATGTTGGCATCGAAAGGTGGCTATGGCTTGGGTGGGCCCCATCATTGTGCTAATGTAAAATCAATCCCGAGCATCAAGTATATCACCCCATATTAGTTCAATGTCTCAAATTTCATCCCCACCCTTACTTCAGGTCTACCACATGATTGGAAACATTGTACATGGAAAGGTTCACCCACTAAACTATTTCCTATGGTGTGGCTCACATGAATCATGTATGGACCTAATTTTTGGAACCAAGCTTAGTTTTGGTGTGACATCTAATGGATGGAATGGATTTCACAGTTTCATCATGATGGGCCCGATAAAAATCAAGGGTGGATGTCTCCCTCCTCCATTGGTGTGGCCCATCTAAATTATGGGTTAGCCTAATTTCTTGGCCTTGTGTGTATAACTGGATTATACATATAATGGTCGGAGTAGATCTCACATGTTAGAGTGGACCCATAGAAAATCAGATGTAGGAGTCCATGTGGTACCTGTTCCCAGCACACTACCGCTTGGCGTAATTTAAGATGATAATTAATGCTCATAATACTTGGCAGAGAAGAGTAGTAGCGTTATTTTGGTAATTAATCCTCATGATGCCGGTAGAGAAGGGATTTAAACTAACTTTGGAAAAGAGTGGCCCGTTCGGGTCAGCCCACCATGGTGTTAATTTTAAATCTACCCCGAACATCAGGTGGGTGACCTCACCTTACAGCTAAGGTTCAAAAATCAGGTCCATCCTTGTTTCAGGTGTACCACGCATCTAGAAATAGTTGATAAAGAAAAGCTCACCCTCCAAACTATTTACATTTGTGTGGCCTACTTGAAAGATAGATGGATTTGAATTTTGGGTTCTAGGCCTAAGTTTTAGTGTGGAATCTAATGATTGGAGTGGATTTGATATAATCTCTATGGTGGACCCTTTAAAAATCAAGGGTGGACGTCTCTATTCCAACTATTTTTCTGTGGTCCACCAGAATCACGGGTGGTCTTGATTTTTAGGTTCTGTACCTGACATAAGATTACACATCTAATGGTTGGAGTGGATCACACATACACATCAAGGTGAGCCCCGTAAAAAATCAGGATTGAGCCTCCGCTGAATTTCTTTTTTTCCAATAAAAGTCCAAGTTGGAGTACCGTTTAATGTCCGGCCAGCACGTATCATCCAACCTATTATGTAAATATGACATCCAACCCGTCGAATAGGTTGGTCCATTACAAGCATTACTTTTTGTAAAACAACAACAACCATATATATATAAGCCAGTAGGCTAAACACAATTTGGTTGATTTTCATGGTGGGAATTTTTATCTTAACTATTTACCATGGTGTAGCCCAATCGAGTGTTGAATTTACCTTATTTTTAAGCCTTCGTCCAAACTTAAGGTGGCCCACATGATGGACGGGATGGACCTACTCCACATGAATTCGACCCTTATAGGTCTGCGAAAGCAATGCCCCGTTACCCTTAGGAAGGTCAAGCAAACTTCATACGAATATTTGGAAAGATGAGACGTGTGAAGGTGGAGTAAATGTAGGATGGGCTATATGCTATTATAGATTTGGACCAACCAACTCAAAATTAGATCCATGCATTAGATAGATTACACGTCAACATGCTGGGGTAAAAAAAGAATTTGATGATCTTATGATCAATCATGTCAAATACTTATGAAAAGTGTTGGTTGTTAATAAAACAGTACAATGATCCAGATTTAACACGCATGCGTACTTTCCTTACAAGTGTAGTTTCTTAGTTTTTGGTACATAATTTTTCTTTAATGAGTCTTAACTGATGAATGGCCTAGATCTTTGACACGTGTGTCACTTTATGTAACTATGACAGGGATTCTAAAATCCCTCAATGTAAGCATATGTATTATATAAAAGAGGTTTTTTTTTTTTTTTGGGTTAGCTTGTTAGTACACCCACTGTCAGTCCTCACTCCACTGTTAGTGTTAGCCACCCCCATTAGGGAATTAATACCAAGACCTCAATGTTGAAACGAGGTATCTTTCACTCAATCTACCACTTAAATGCACAGCTAGTTGGACGAAAATGCAATGGCCAACTAGTTGTGTGGGAGCATTACTCATAAGAGGTCCATGTTACTCAGTCAATTGACCACAGTTGGGTTCCACAACTTAGCTTCATTTAAGTCAGTACATGCAACACCTATTGTTTCTAACTGCCCGCATATCAAGCATCATACTCTACCGGAGTATCAAGTAAATGCCCTCAATAAAAATAAATAAACAAATAAATAAAACCATAAAACAGTGATTCATTGCCTAATTAAGATCATTTCATCACCCTAATCATTCAATGTGTAATTATTAAATGTTAGAAAGCTCTCTCCATTAATTTAAGAAAATCAGTCTGTGTGCATAGTGAGCACCGAGGGGAGAGTCAGTGCGCGCATACACATCACATGTCTCTGCAGGTGCAACCGAATTACTTTCATCGTATCATGCATTTCAAAATGTGCTCTTAGAAATTCCCAATCTAAAAGGCTGGTGAAATTCTCATAAAAGATCCTTAGATTAGATGGTGGAAGATGTGTGCACACCAAACTCTCGGTGGACACCGTTCGCACTGAAGCTATGCTCTCTTTATTTAAATAAATAAAATGCAATTTAATAACAGTTGGGGTGATAGGTTGACTACAGGCATAGAACCACATCTAAAATAAAAGAAAGCTATAGCTCTTTTGGATGGAAAATGATAGGGTTGAGCCAGTCAAACTCTAGTAAGGTAGAGCACCAATCAGTATATGCCATGTGGCACACTAAAAGCATTTTTCATTAAGAAAATTTTAAAAAATGCTTTTTAAATGCCGGTGGTTGGTGATCTACCTTATTACAATTCGTCCGGCTCTACTGTAGCATTTCTGGTTTTGTACAAAGAGTTACTAATGTGGGAATCCTCTCCCTTTATACTCTCGTTTTATCTTCTTTTTTTTTTTTTTTGATTTATTAGTATTTTTTTTTTTTTTAATTACCTGCTTTTTCTCCACCTTAGCTAGTAATCTATGAGGGTGCCAATGGGCTGTTTTTGCGCCAGGCTCGGCTTGACACTGAAGACCCAACAACCAAGCCAGGGCCCAAAAATTGTTGGTCCCAGGCCTGACTTTTCCTCGGCCTGAAAATTGATTAAATAAACGCTGGGAAGTGGCCTATCCAAAGAAAGAAATGTCAAACAACCATGTATAGTTGCTGCTCCCAATATTCTAAGACTTGATCCTTTGCTCTGATACTATGTCAAGCCACCACTTTCTCTAAAAACTCAAGCCACTCGAAGATGACACATCAATATAATATATATATATATATATATATATATATATATATATATATATATATATATATATATATGCGACCGCATATGCGATTGTGCGATCGCATATGCGCACACGCATATGCAATCCCATCATACGTGATGTGGATCCAAAATCTGAACCGTTCATGTGAAGCTATATATATATATATATATATATATATATTTCTCTTCATCATGATCATTTGTGGGCTTCATGACATGAGTCCCAGGCCCAACTAGTGAAATATGATATCCTCTATGGACGGTGAAAATAAGTCTATTAAAAAGTCTATGCATGGATGATGAAATCTTTGAAGTGGGATTTAGCCACGTCACTCATCTAGGTTAAGGTCCAATACATGAATGGTCTGGATCAGCACATGCCAAGAAAATAGGGTAAGAAATCCTAACAACCGCCAATTCATGAGAGAGCTACTAAGCAAAGGGCTTGAGCGAAAAAGTGCTGGGCTTGGACTACATGCCAGGCCCGTTAGGCCGTATCTATGCTTATTAGACGTGACCACGATCTCATTTTAGAACGGTAACTTCTTCAACTTTGGACCGTTTGGATACAAGTACAAAAGGGTTTTCTAATCAAGTTAGAAATCATCCGGCATGACTTTCTATTTTTAATAAATTTTGCTATTTTAAATAAATTCAGGTTTGGTTGAATTAGGATGAACATTATTGAATAATAAAATTTTGAATTTTTTTCTTGTAGATTTTAGGACTTTTTACTACTTAAGGAAGATGGTGATCTTCTTCATTGTTATTTCACACTCTCCTACATCAGGTGCCCATTTTACACAACGGCTTTCTGTAACCATTTTTTAATACCATGGATCAGCCTGATTCTTTTGTTAGGGAGATTATCGTGATGGGTTGCACCTATTGGACAGCTTGGATATCATACACAGGACATGTGTCCCACACAATACTCGACATTTTGAAAATAATAATAATAATAATAATGCAACTTTAAAAGGAAAAAATGACAAGGGCACCTTGACCATTTCACTACGTTTTCAGACTTCAAAAAAGCCAAGTATTGCTTAGTAAAATCAGTATACTTGAGAAAATTTGCAGCAAAAATCCTTTTATTTGTTCTTGAACTACTCAAGGCTGGTTTCAACCCCTATCAACTGACAGTGAAAATTCACACCAGAAAAGGTCCGTGCATTTTTCAACAAATAATACGAGTTTATAAGATTCCCAAATCCTACGCATATATTCCTACATTCAAGAACAGATGCCAACATGTCAGGTGTGATATCCAATCTGCTCATCAGGTGGGCCCCATCGTGTATGTACACTGACCCAGCACACAGGCCATTAGAAACATGGCCCACCTGATGAGCAGACCGGCCTGATTTTTGGATTTTGCACCTGTGTACAATGTGGAGCACGTGTGTGCATATGGGTGCTCAGAATTTTCTGTAAATTCAACCAGAAAAAAAAAAGAAAAAAAAAGATCTAGTAAAACCCAAGTTACAATGGCAATGAGTTGCAGTCTTACCTTCAAACTAGAATTATAGGATTACAGCATTGTCTCCTTCTCCTCCTTGCTTTCTTTAGAATCCGTTTTGTCTCTTCCCTCGCATCTTCCATCAAGTGGTTCCCCTTGCCTGTCATCAAAAGCAAAAAAAAAAAAAATGTTTTATTCAGACATATAGATCAGAAAACGTGCGTTTGGATGCACTGCTGAATTTGAATTGCAGCTATTAGCTCAATAGGGTGGGAATAACCAAAATCTAATTTCCTTCCATAGGATTCAAGTTGGATTGAAACAATCTCAAACTGCAACTAAGGGGGCCAAGTCCTCCCGTCATGCAATTCAGTTGTGCATCCAAATGCAGACTATAGCAGTTATCCATATAGAGTCCGGATCCAATATCAATGCTTCTTATTTAAGCTCAATGTACAAATCGAGGTGCGGGACTTGCTGTGATGTTTTACTGACATCTGGTCCATACATCATGTGTACGGTGTATTAGCCTCTCCTGATCTCCTTGGGTTCCAGAACCCAGGTCGATCCAAAACTTAAGGTGGGCCACAACAGGCACATTCATGATTAAAACCTCTAAAACCATGTGTTGTGGCCCACCTGAGTTTTGGAGTTGCCTGATTTTCTTGGGTATCCACTCATCCTAGTAGGATCCATCTTCTGAATGGATTAGATGGATTATACAAAGCACAGTGGGCCCCAAACACAATCTAGAAGTTTTTTTTTTTTAATGGTGAGTCTCCAACACAACTGTTCACTGTAGTGTGACCCACCTGATTATTGGATCAGCCTGGTTTTGGAGTGCAAAGGAGAGAAATAGGAGTTTGAAAGGATGGATGGACTGGTTGTCATTAAAAACATCAATGGGCCACACAGGTAGATTTGTACATTAAACTTAAAAGTAGAAACATTTGCAGTAGATCCAGCCTCATTCATTGATAGGCTTAAATACAAAGGAAATTGAGCCAGTGGCAAATCCAACACACAAATTAGTAGGCCCAGGTCCAACTTGACTTGAACCAGACTCATTTTCGACTGGTTAGTATGGACCGCTCTAGCCTGACTACCGCATGGTCATACAAAGGGTATGCCTACAACTAACCGAGCAGCATGGGGAGAACATGCATTAGATCCACCCTATCCATCAGATGCACCAACCATTTTCACCATGAATCTCAAAATCAGTCCAATCCAAGAATTAGGTGGGCCACATCATAGGGAACAGTGTAAAATCATGCCGAAAAACACTAAAATTCACATGGCATGGCCCCCACGAGTCTTAAAATGGCATCTGATTTTCGAAGAATCCATTCATCATGGTATGACATATCAGATGAGTGGATTGGATGGCATATACACACCATGGTGGACCTCACACCCAATTTGGACAATTTTAATGGTATGACTTCCCAATCTCTACTGTTCCCAATGGTGTAGCCCACCTCAGGTTTGAATCGGCCTCATGTCCGGGCATAGTTCAATGTTCAGCCCGGTTGGGTGTACTCAAAGATTCGACCCAACTCAAGACTCGATATTTAATAAAATTATAAATTAAATTCCATTATTAGAAATAGATACTTAAAATAGCTGTAGCTAGTATTAAAAATATAAAATAGATGATTAGCAATAAACTCATTGGACCTCCCACAGGCTAGGAACAGCTATGAACATGTCTTAGAGGCTAGGGTTCTATTCCCACTTCCTTTGTTTTACCTTTTACTGCCAATGATACTCGGCAAAACTGGGTGACTCTGTTTGAGTCGACTCAACGAGTCTTCCCAAGTCAGGATCGGGTCCGCACAAGACCGAGTTTCCCATAGACTCGACTCAAAATATTGCCAAGTCCAGTTGATTCAGCTAAGTTTCAAGTCGAATCAGTGAGTTTTACAACTGTGTCTTTGTACCCTGCTCCAAACACAGGTGGCACACTTGATGGATGGGGTGGATTTCATCCACTCGAGCAAAGAGTCACAGCCCCACATGGCTACACGTAGTCAGGCAAGCGTTTCAAACTAGTACAGTTAAAGATGTTTGGGATTAAAATCTTCTGTTAGTTTTTATAAGATCTTTATAAACAGATTGGCTAAGGGTCAGCCAGAGCTGGCCCTGTTTACCAGATAGCCCTCATTTTCAAGCCTGAACCTGACCCATGACCAGGCTGTCAGGCCGCCAGGCTTGGCCTCTTCTACAAGCCAAGGGACAGGTCTTCACAACATAGTTTAAAAACCTGAAAACTTGACTCGACTCAATGTTCCTCCGAGTCAAGTCTACTCATAGAATAGACCTGACTCAACTTCTTCTTTTTCAGTTAGCACGTTAGTACACACCCCATTATTAGCCACAGCCCACTTGGGAATCGATACCAAGACCTCAGTGTTGAAACGAGGTCATCTCCCCTCAGTCTACCACTTGAGCTATGGATCGGTGTGTATCAACCTGACTCGACTTGATATTTGATTATTATAAATTACAAATATCTAGAAGAGTACAGAATATTTAACATAGTTACATTATAAGTATTTTAAAATGAGAAATAGGTACCCATTGCATAGGTTGCTGGGAAACTAGCTCTAGGAATACATATGAAGTTGGTTACCTATTTCCTTTTCCTCAAGCAAGAAGGAAAAGCCTCCATCAATCTCCTCATCTGATTCGATGAGTACTCTACAATCTTGTTCCTGCATAACCAACATTTTCATCAAATGGACTTCCAAAAGACCTTGCCATCACCGTACTTTCAGTATTTTAAGGGCCGCCCCTTCATTCAAACTAAGGGCAGTGATTCAGTGAGCTGCTCCTCATGTGAGGGGGCAGAACACATGACAGAGGCCTGTGCATACAGCGCACATGTCAGAGATCCAAGCCGTTCATCAGGGAAAGCACAGGTGAATATGCAACCAAAATCAGGGCAGAACACGAGATTATTATTTTTATTTTATTTTTTTGGAAGGCAGCATTTCATACATGATAGCTTACATAGTTGTGTTCAATTTTCACCATTCTGTTCTATACCATCAACAGGAACAGACATTTCACCTTAGCCTAAAGACCACTGTGTGTGCCCTTTTATAAATTTGGGAAACAAAAGCTTCAAGATAATCGCATATTAGAAAGGCAAAGAGCATAATGATCTCTTCCCAAAAAACGATGAGAAAGCTGAGAAGTACCTGTTTCATGATAGTAACTTCTTCCTGTTTGAGCTCTATAGTATGTTTGGTATCAGTGAAAGCCACTGTTTTTGGTTTTAACGGCTTCTCTACTTCTATATTCGGAATCAACCCCCTCCTCGTACAGAACTTCGGAGGTGCAACTGGACTGAAATCAAGAAAATTCTCTGAAAAATAAGCGTAAAGACCATGATGCTCGGGTCCTTCAGAAAACTAAAAAAAGTACAGTTATATCTGTTACATGAGATTCGAAATCGACATCTACACAGGCGTTGAACTCTACACCTACGATTTGTGTAGAATCTAAAGAGGACCATACCAGCTAGGCTACAGTTTCTGAATAATTTTAACTTGAATGTTAGGACCAGGCAACTGAGCATGCAGGTCCACCCCACTATGTGCTGGTCTTGGGCCTGATTTTTAGGCCAATGGATCAGTCACTGGCCTGAATTTCGGCCTAATTAATGACTATAATGTGACCAATAAGTGGGTCAAGCTCAAGTCTGACATATAGAATGACTAGTGAGCAGACTGAGCCCAGTGCTACCCCTATCAGTTATGCTTAGATTTGTAACTAATCTTTTGCTACCTGAATCACATAACTTAGGTTTTTGAGGATTCCCTATGCGCAATTTTTGGTCTATTTGCAGTAAGGGGCACAGTTTGGATGGGTCGGGTCAGGTTGAGGGTCAACCTGAGCCCAACCCAACATCAAACTGGATCAACCTGTGGCTTGAGTGAACCCAAGCCCAGACCACTTTACCATATCCCCAACCCTAACCCATCTTGGGTTGGGTTTGGTCTACATAATTTTCAAGTGCCTAGGTATCATCCGTCAGGCTCTACTAGAGTATCAAAACTCTCATCAGTAACTATATGTGGAATACAAGGTTGGGTTTGGGTTGAGTTGGGTTGCCCAAGGCCTCAACCCGAGACAAATGAGCCCAACCTAACCCGGGTTGAGGTTGAGGATTTCCAGCCCGAGCCTAAGTGGAACTCAACCCAACCCCATCAAAATTTTTGGTTTGGGCCAGCTGGGTTTGGGTTGAGCTTGACCCAAGTTGCAACCCAACTTATATAATGCAGGGGCATTTTCACACCGGGCTCAAGTGGGGTTGCCTATGGGATGCAGAGGCACACTCAAGGTGGGCAGCCCGTGTGAGGCGGGTGGCTCGTGTGAGGCAGAACCCATGTGATGTGGAGCCCACAACGGGGTTCGGCCAAGGACCTAACCCATGGGATGTGGGGGCTGGGCTATGAGATAAAGGGATTGATTTGCCACACTTTATCAATTTGAGCTTTTAGAGCAAGTGGTTAGTTGTCCTGCATCATTATAGTTGCACAAAGAATAAAGGTAAACGTCAACAAATTTGGGTATAGGAGCAGGGAAGCTTGTTTCGAAATATCAGCAAGTAAAAACATGTAGGAAGCAGGAGTGAGAGCATGATTTCAACGTGTGATTAGAAGTGGAGTACCACCAAGATGGAAGGTTTGTGCAACTATGGGTATACTCAGCTCACATGCGTGTAAACTAAACTTGACAGAGCTAAACACAGCAGAATTAAGGTGATATTTGCAATATTTTAAACATAAAGGCATTTAAGGGACATCAATGTATTGACCCCAGTCAATCCCACCAACAGCTGTCACCTAAGAACTACATTCTTTTCTCCTATTTTGAAGAAAAATTAGCAAGCAACTGTCAGTGAACAAAAATATCTGAGGAATAACTATCGCTTGGAGCCGTAAGAATGAATCTGATTGCTGACAACACTCTAATAAAATAAGTTTCCCTTGTCAAAAAACGTTGAATGACGCCAACTTGAAAAGGACTGAACATGTATATCCGGCAGAGCTCAAGAATTTTTGGGATTTGTTGCAGAAAAATCAATTAGCAAATTTTGGGAATTCCATTTTCTTCAAGTAACCTCCTCAACTACAATGATACTTGTGTGGCTTATGTACCATCTAAGCAAAGCAATAACAAAAAATAAATGAACCATGAATTACAATCATACTTTTCCATAACGGGTTGCTGCTTTTTTAGGGATGGGGTAGCGATGCAGCTTTTCCTCTGTGCATTTGTGAGAACCAGTAAGAAACTAAAAAGATTTGCAAAAGAAACATGAACAAATTATGAAGGGATGTAGCATAAAAGGAACAGTTAAATTATCAATATGGTGGGGAAAAAAATTACTACCTTTGGTGGCTGAACAGCACGCGGTTGATGGTTCTCATTGAGAGGCTTCATGCTACTGATAATAGCCTGCCAGGAATTCAAGAATCTAAGAACTACCACGGAAAATATGATGCACCCAAAAAATGAGAAAATGTGAGCACTCCACCTGCCTTTTCAATTAAATTTATTAAATATTTTACAGTTTACTGGGAACAAGAAACTTCTTTACTCTGCAGGTATATGACATCTTACTCTTAAAAGTTCAGAGACATTTCTGTCATTGTAGAAATAGCAACTTCTTCTTTTTAATAATAAAAAGCAACCATTTGAATATATCCCTAGCCCTTTGGCTTTTTTCTGTTTTCAATATACTCGTTACCATAAAATAAAACAAAAAACAAAAAAACAGCAATTTCAATATCGAAAAATCTTGAAAACATTTATCAGAGGAGTGAGAGATTGTTCACACCAAAAGAGAAGGATGTGATCCTATGGTGTACAAATGTGGGAGTGCTTCACACACACCCAAAAGGACATGATCTTATGGTGTATAAATTTAGAAGTGCTTAAAATTCGTACCATTTCTTTGATGAAGGTCTGATAAAGTTCATTTTGGAGCTTCAATAGTCGTGTCTCGATTTGAACAGGCAGTGCTGAAAGTGTGGATTCAATCTTATCTAATTTGTGCTGATTTGATTCCTTTCTCAATTGATCAGATATAGCCTTCAGATTTACATCAAGACTGGCTTTGATATCATCCTCTCCCTTGAGCTTATTATTCCATTCAATGCCAAAGTAAGTCTATATTCATGAATATAACAAATACAAGAAACAGCTCGATAAAGCAAGTAAAAAGACAGAAAACCACATGGTCTTACCACCAACTGCAAGGAGTTATCATGAACAATCATTTTTTGCTGTATACCACCCACTACAGAAGAATACTGAAATTTGCCAAAATTAGTTGAATTGTACCCATTTTCAAACAGCCTTTCTTGGTGGTAATATAATGCTAAGGAAACCAAAATATTAATACAGCAAGTTGGAAAACATGATAGCATTCCTTCGGCAGACCATATTCTAGGGAATCATTTGGAATATATTTAATTTATAAAAGATGCTGTAAGTTATTGCCAGCACTTGCTTCCATTTCATTTGATTCTCTCGAACTGAGATATTATTTCCAACACTTGCTACTAATTAAGGATTAAATAAACTCCACCTGGCAGCGAATCTCAAACAGCGGGGTCATGGCTGTGATGTTGATGATGACAAAGGTGATGAATTAAGGACTTAATCAATCCTTAACACTGTTTAAACATTTATAACGTTCAGACATTTTTATATGCTTGAAAAAATCCTAGTTGCATGGGTTTTTTTTTTTTTTTTTTGTTCATGTCGGTACATTGGCATACAAACTATCAACATGGAACTAAAGTAAAACCAAACAGAAGCTATCCAAACCAGTGTTGAAAATGGAGCGTAGCGTATTGCATAGCATGTAGCCCTCTATAGCGTGTAGCCTAAGCTACACATACTTATATTTTTTAATTAAAAATAGAGAAATATGGTGAATACTAAGAATAAACATTTAAAAAATAAAAAATAAAATAAAATAAAATAGCCTAAAAAATGCTTTATTTTTCTAGTAAAAGCAAACCAATCCACTTATATTTAAACCAAATCAAATCGCTATCACATCAACAACTTTCTAAGCAAACTACTTTGATTAATGATGTCTAATTGAAACCACAAGTCACAACCCACAAATATAAGCTGTACTATAAAATTTCATGAGTTTAGAGTATTAAGTACAAATATCACATTCCTCAAAAGGCTCAAATTTCAAACAACACTAAATCTACTAGGCTCTAGACTCTAACTCTAAAAGTCACTAACTCTTGATGAGGTCATCTTCATCATCTACTAAATCCTCATCATCTAATAGATCACCATCGTTGTCGTCGTCCTCCTCATCCATTTTGTTGTCACCATGTCTAGCCCTTTCATCATCGGCATCAGCATCTACATCATTCACTTCATGAACAGTCTTGCCCATATGAGCAAAAAATCATCCTAGAGGACCACCTACGCATTAAAGAAAGAGATTCGTGGTTTTTCTTCTTTTTCTTCTTTTTTTTTTTGTGTAAAAAATGTTCACGTAAAACGTAATCTTGAAAGTTGGAAGCTATAACTAGAAAAACTTACTTAAATAAGTTGTAGCCTTTCTTTTATAAGTTTCATTTAAGGAAGGGAGAGGGTTAGGGGAACAGGGAGGAATTGAACCACTAGATGTTGATGGTGCATTGCTGCTAGCTAGCTCATCAAACTCCGGAATAGTTACAATAGGGCTGAAAGTCGGGCGGGTTGGTCGGGTTGGTGCTCAACCCTAGCCCAACCCAAGGTTACTATACCTCAACCCTAACCCAACCCAACCCAACCTCGGGTTGGGAATTCTCAACCCAAGCCCAACCCAAGTGAGCTCAGTCGAGTTAGTCGGGTTGTTCGGGCAGATACATGCTAATATTTTCATTATTACACTAGTCTATCATATTTCAATACACGTTTTATTTTTTGTATCTATAATTTTATTAATTATATACGTAGTTATTTATCATAAAAAACTTCATTTTTCCTAAACAAACAAGCTAAAATATAGGAAAACTACTCGTGTAGCACACAATCTATTTGGGAGAGAGAAATCCGGCATATATTGTTAGCTTGAGTCATTGGAAATGATGTGGACCAATGAGACTCAACAACACTGAAATTTCCTATGCCTTCAACACAGACGATCCATACTCAATTATAATTTATAAATAACTTATATGTTGTTTGGGTTCGGGTTGGGTCGGGCAACCCAAGACCTCAACCCGAGCCTGACCCAAGTTTTATCGGGTTGGTGTTTGTATAACCCAAGCTCGTGATCGGACTCGATATATCTTGCCCAAGCCCAACCCAATGTCGGGTCGGTCACGGGTCGGTCGGGTTGAACCCACCCAACTTTCAGCCCTAAGTTACAAAAGCACTAATATCAAATGCCATGTTTTGATCTTCAACCCATGATGAATCATTTAGAAGAACAGGGTCTTCTTTCTTAACAATCCACTCATCATCTGAAGCAATGTGGTCAATCAATATAGGATCCATTGTCGCCCTCCTCTTCATACTTCTTTCCTGCAATTTCATATTATACATCACATATACTAGAGAGTTTATCTTTTGTTGCTCTAGCCGATTTCTCCTCTTCGTGTGAATCTATCAATACAATATCATGATTTACGTCAATTGTCAAACATTTGCTAGTGCACTAAATAACAAATTTAGAATATCAAAGAGTACAAAAGTCACCTACTCAAAAGTACTCCGATTTCTCTCACAGCCAGAAGCAAATGCATGTGATGCTTAAAACCCAAATTGCAAACCTTGTAAGTTGTGGTGTTCTATCTCCAAAGCGTGCCCACCAATCAGCTACACAAATTACTTAGAAATTAACGAATGCTTTAACCTACTATAGAAATATAGTATCCATAAAAATGAAAATAAAAATCACCTAGGGAACACCTCATCATGGTATCAAGTGCCAACTGAGAGCCAAAATCCCCTCTTCTAAAATCATATTCATCCAACTAAATACCAGCATCCTCAAGCTCATTCCTATTAGGGATCATCCTATCAATGCACTCCAATAACCCTCTTTTTATCTTAGGGAGTGTAGAGAACTTATCTGAGTATCGTATCTGAGGATTCAAATAGTACCCAACTGCATGTAGAAGACAATGAAGTTGAGGAATCCTCTCATCAATCTTGTTCCAAATTGGAACATATCTCATTTTTACATTATTGCAATTCAATGCAATATTCTCCTTTGCCGAGTCCATCAATTCATAAATAAAGCTCGTTGTTGGCGTCTCTTTTGAATCTATTTCTCTCAAAACACTTACTAAAGGCATGATGCTCTTAATGCATAAAGCGACTTACGGCCAAAACTTTGGATCAAACATTATGATAGCCCGTGCCTTCACTCCCTTTAGTATTTTTAGCCCAAGAACACAAATATCATTGATCCGATACAAACATGGCTTGAAGACCCTTCTTTTGCTTGTAAATACTTTAAAGGATGAGTTAAGTTGTTGCAAAGCGTGTCACCAATAGCCGTAAAAGCTCATTATTATTCGTGAAGCTTCTCATCATGCTGAGAACAATTCAACGCCCATAAATAAATTTGGTCATTATTCTTGCCTTTTCAAGCGTTTTAGAAAACATTTTTATTTTTTTGATCCTCCAACATTAAGTCTATGCAATATGCAACACATGGAGTCCAATATATCTTTCTTATCTTCTCCATCACCTTCTTCCTGGCACGCTCATAGCTTGAATGGTTATTTGTGATAACCTAAACCACATTTTGCTCTTCAATTTCTTCTGCAATATCATTAAGATATTTAAACAACAAATTTTCATCTTTAATTGAATCTGAAGCATCAATAGACTTGTAAAACATTGTTCCAGCCCGACTATTTATCAAGAAGTTGATGACGCTTCTATTATTTGCATCTGTCCAACTATCAGACATAATTGAGTACCTATAAGCTTTCCATGAATCTTTGTATGCTTTCATTAAATTATCATTATTAGCAACCTCCTCCTTTGGTATCCATGTTGTCATCTCATGCATGAATAGTGGCTTCAATCCCTACCCAAACTTTCCAATAGCCTCACACATATCCGAAAAGCATGGGCTATTGCATAGGTTCAATGGCAAAGCATTCCCAAAAAAAAATCTCTCAATCGCCCTACATACTTCTTTTCTCTCTTCAATGTGTCGTTGTTCACTGCTAAGAAACAGGTCCATAGGACCCCTTGCTCTTACCGTTGACTGGTTACCAAAAGATCCATCGCCAGTCTCAAACACATCATTACCCCCCCCCCCCCCCCCACCCAAAAATAAAATAAAATCACGAAACACCTCATTTTTTAATCTTTTTCATCATGATACTCTCTTAGACCCTTTATACACTCCTCCTTTGCTTCTTGTGTCACTTTTGGGCACGGCCTTATCCCATTGAAGGTTGCAGCCAAGTGATGCTTTAGGCAAGTCATGCCTCCTGAACATCTTTTACCACAAAATTTACAAAACACGTAGTCCTCGTGGATTATCAGCCACATATTTCCATGCAAAATCTCTGTCTCTCTTTTCCCTCGGACATCTCTTTCTCTTTTTTAGTTTACTGAAAAACAAAAAAATTATAAGTCCAACAAGTCACAAACTCGCAAAACATAATAGATGACAATTGTCAAATAACCTATTAACATTTTAGTATTTCACCATAGAGAACAATGGACAGCCACATGATAGAAAACAAGACCTAGAAACAATGGACAGTCACACCTAGGAAAAAAAAGGGGGGGACCAACCAACATCATCACGTGGACACCACACATTACACCACGACAAACACTAAAAAACCACCACTGTAGAGTGGCGGCCCACATGATGGACTAAACAAGTTGGACTTAATGCCATACTCACACCACAGCAGGCCCCATGCATGTGAGCCACGACATAGAAAATAATGCACAACCCTCCAAACACCTCCACTGAAGTATGGTGGCCCACGTGATGGATCGCGTGCATTGCATACACACACCACAGGAGGCCCCACACATAGCAATGTCATAGAACAATCCTATCATACAACATTGCATAGGAACCGGCCTCCTAAAATAAGAAAAATCGAAAAAATCCCAAAAGAAACCACAAATCCTCATCCAAAATGAAAAAAAAAAAAAACGTGAAGAGATATTTAGTGGCAAGAACATACATCTATCAAGCTCAAAAAGAGATTCAATCAATCGAAACTGAATTTTTGAGCTTCATAGCCATATGTATGTGAAACGGGGGGAATTTGATTTAATTTTTTTCCTTCGTTCAGGCTCCAATGTTCTTGAAAATACAGTAAATGGACCTTCTTGCAGGTTCAATTCATCGACCAAAATTCCCCCTTCGATGACTTTATGGATCGAGAGAATCAACAATTTGGATTTGGGGGCTAGTCGGTTGCATGCGTCGAGTATCAGGGCTTTCAAAAGTGGCAAAGGCACCTCTTTCGATACCTTTCGACTTTTAAGACCACTTCTTTAAAATGTGAGTTTCACACCATTTACAATGTGCCATAAGTCCTCATCCGTCCACGTGGAGGCCCATTTATAGATGGTTAAGATTGTCTAAAATAAGTAGAGGAAAAGATATTCTCTCTACAATAGAAACCACAATTTGGATGGTCTGGATAACTCCACAACATTGCCACGTGTGAGAAGGACAGGTTAATACCATTTACATTCGTTGCTTAACTAATAACATTAAAATTGCCCCCTTTTTCCAATCAAACCACTATTTTGTCACGTCCGCTGCCTTACGCTATGGCCTGTAGCGAAATAGGCATTTTTTTTCACGCTAAGTAGCACACGACGCTATTTAAAACACTAATCCATACAACATGCAAGATAAAATACACATTTCAACAAATCCTGTAGAGGAGATAACATCATACTAGTTTCATTTATGTAAGAGTAAAAACTAAATGGAACAAAATTACATTGCCGGGTTTAACTCTTAGGCCCTGTTTGATAGACTCCCGTAGAGAAGACAACAGTAATTATGTATTGGAGATCTTCATCTCTGACACATGATGAATTCATATTAACAATGATTATGTATTAAAGACTAGGGAAGCAGATTGCCCTGAGCTCAGAATGGGCAGGAGCCCTGAGGGGCCACCATGATGTATGGGTTATATCTTCACTGTCCATCCATTTTTCCATACCATTTTAGGGTATATGCCCAAAAATGAGGCAGATCCAAAGCTCAAGTGGCCCACACATTGGGGATTAAACGGCCACCATTGAAAACTTCTCTGGAGCTGTAGAAGTTTTGGACCAAGTTGATGTTTGTGTTTTCCCTTCATCCAGATCCATGTGACCTTATGAACAGGTTGGATGGCACTTAACTATCATAGTGGGCCGTAGGAAGGTTTCAACAGAATGTCTCACTATCATTGCTACTTGTGGCATAGTCCACTTGAGCCTTGGATATGCCTCATTTTTGGGCTTATACCCTAAAATGATATGGCAAAATGGATGAACCATGAGTATATAACCCATACACCATGGTAGCCACTCGGAGCTCCGACCTGTTCTAAGCTCGGGACAAACAGGGGTAGGATGCAATCCGCTTCCAAAGACTAGTATCTTTAATACATAATTACTGTTAGCTAAAATGAGATGAAAACATTTTTAGGCGCCTACCAAACAGGGCCCTAATTAACCATGCCGCACAAGGGACATGTTGGTTGAGTAATTACAGTAAATAGTTTAGTCATTACAAGTTACAACCACAAGATTAGTAAGAAGTGAAGCCCATGGTCTGAGAACAACTTTTCTAGTTCCTGTTCTGATATAATATACTTACTCTCCAGTGATACTTCTTTAACTGCTTTGTTAACTTGCATGACGTCGCTCTGAACAGATTCTAGGACCATTCCCAACCTGTTTAATGAAGTTTCCATCAGTCCGATTCTGTGTTCAAGTTCCTCATTGACATGGCCTGTTCAGACAAATCAAAACTTAGCCTCTCCCAGGAGCAAACATACACAAAAACACAAGCTACACACAATGTGGCCTGCTTAACCCATGCATTGTTTTAAAAAGGCTAAAATTTTCTTGGTTAAAATTCCAATTAAAAAGGCTAAAATTTTCTTGTTTAAAATTCCAATTAGTGTTATTTTAGTCTTCTTGCATAAAAACGCCGGTGGGTTATGGATCATCCAAAGATCTTACAAGCTTACATCTATTATCTGGAGCAGAAGTTGAACTCCATCTGCGGATAACGTTGTTGGATGATCTCGACATTGGCATCTGATTATCTTCTCGCGTGTAAGTAACAGGCGCCAAGCAAGAAATCCTCTTCAACGAGTTGTCTTGAGAACCAAATCTCTAAATTTACAATGTGCACATGATTAGTCAAGAAGAAAAAGAAGTGTTGCTAAAGAAGTGAAGAAATAGCAACTCAAGAAGGATCTGGAAATTTTGGCAGCAGCAACAGAGATGGTAGCAAAGATTATACTCATCAATCCAAATATATACATCTAATATTTTCTTAAATTTGGCAAAAATTCTTGATAAATTTAAAAGCCAGTGGACTGCTATGAATTCCACAGTCAGTGTTGAGGTATTTCACCCAAACATGCACCCGTACACATGAAAAAAATGGATCTAATTATGCAGGATAACATTTCTTTTCGTTTATTTTTTATACCACACATCACTCTCATCCTGCACAATTTATTTACAAAAACTAAATATAATAATTCATGCATAGTGGAAACTCTCCATAATACCAAACTTCAAAAGTGAAATACCTGAGTGCAACTTGTCTTGAACAAAATTTGAATTAGTTTTTTGTGAATTTTTATAGAAAATGAAATATTATTATTTTTCTATGCTGGCAAATTTATCATAAATTTCTCATGGTATAGGAAAAGAAAGGCAACTTAAAGATGAATTCATCTAAAAGTCACACCTAATTCCTCCGAACCCTGGAATTTCAGGCAAAATTGGGCTTCCTAAAATATTCTCGATCGCTTTCAAAAATGAGAAGAAAAAAAAATTTAGCTTCAGTGAAAGCATTGACTCCTTTCAATTGTATCCTCACAACTCAATTAAGAGGAAATCAAAAGCATACCAAAGAAATGTATGATTGCTACTTATTCCTCTGAAACTTAGAAAATGATGGCAAAATCGAGTCTCTTATGTTTATTTGCCATGATCTGATCCAATATGGGAAAAACCAAAGCAAGTTCAATTTTCTTTTTCAAGTTCATCATCACAATCTCAAATAACAGGAAAATGAAAATAGAGATGACTTCATGCAAAATCACCACCCTAATTCATGTAAAAGATTATCATAGCTTCCTTGGAACTGACTAATTCATCTAAAAGATTACCACCCTAATTCATGAAAATGGAACTAACTAAATTATTATTTTTAGCTTAAAATCATGATCTTAAAATCGAGTTTCTTGCAGTAATTCACCACAATTTCTTCCAAAAAAGGAAAAACTCATAGCAAATTCGAGTTTTATTTAATTTTTTAAAATTTCATCATAATGTCATATTAGTAGGAAATGAAAATTAAATGGATCATAAATTCGTGTAAAATATATGGAAAATTAAGGCAATATCTAAGTTCCTTACATGTTCATTTGTCATAATTTCCTCTTGAGAATTCTGTGAGAGCTGAGACATTGACATGCCCTGTGAAAATGACTGTTGCGACTGCGACCAGAACTGCGAAGAACCCTGGCTTTTACTGAAAACCGAAGTATCTGCTCCTGGTGGGACCGCATTTCCTCTCCTGCACGAACAGAGTAAGGAAATCACCACAAAAGAAGACTATAAATGTGACTGGATCAGGTTTTCTTGATAGATCTGGACCTGGAATGCGGTGGAAGGACAGAAATGGAGCTCAGATCACAGGCCTTGTTGATCTTCAACTTCATTGTCTGAATTTCAGAGGATCATAATCTCCATAAATGCTATGTCTCCATCTACTGCTCGAAATCGTCAACAAATCATGTAGAAGTCAATTCCAGTGAAAAAGATTCAGGAAAACGATAAATCAATTCCAAGGATAAAGATTCAGGAAAACGATAAATCAATTCCAAGGATAGAGATTCAGGAAAACCCTATCGATTTAGTCTAGAGCTTCACGTGACGACTGGAGCCCCTGGAATTTCATCGAACGGATTGCAGATGACTGCATTCTGATGACCTTGAGCTTCGTCAGATGATCGAGGCCTGGATCAAAACCCTCACTTTGTTCGAAGACAGAAAAAAGGACTTCTACAACGTATTGATCTTCTTCGAACGATTTAAAAACCCTAGCTTCAGTGAGTCTGTAGAAGAGAGCTGTGCTTCTGTTTCTTTTCTGAATGGAAATTAAAATTTTGAAGGGCGGGGCGTTCGAGCTTTATATAGTGAGGAGTTTTAGCGGGAATTCCCTTTCCATCCCCTATCTTCTATTGAAATTCCCATTATATCCTCAAATCATTTGAGGACACGGTGCCCCTACCAGCCGGAAGCGGATAGCCTCAGACCCCGTCGGACCTTTGAGCGTCCGACCAGTCTGTGTGGGGCCCACCATGATGTATCTGTTTATCCACGTCGTCCATCCCCTTTATCATGTCATGTTAAGGTATTGCCCCAAAAATGAGCCAGATCCAACTCTCTAATGGACCACACCAAGTAAGACTTGTACATTTAATGCAACCCAAGCTTACTCTTTGGTGTGGTCCACTAGAACATTGTATCTGCCTCATTTTTGAACTGATTCCTTAACATGATGTGATAAAAGGGATGGACGGGGTGGATAAATGGATACATCATGATGAGCCCTTACATATACCTAAGGGCGTGTTTGGCAGGATGGATCCCATGGGATTAGGAGGAATGGGATGGTAAAATCCCGGGATATGCCAAACGAGTCAAACAGACCCGATGAACTCGTCCCAGGATATAGCAAACCCATGGATCTTAAACTAATTCACTGACATCACCGTCATTACCTTAAATTTGATCGCATCCCTCCTAATCTCGTTCAATCGGGCCGGGGGCGTGTTTGGTTGGACGGATTGGAAGGGATTGGAAGGTAAAATCCCGGGATATGCCGGGCGTACCAAAATGACTCAGTGAACTTGTCTAGGGATACAGCAATCCCATGGATCTTAAACCAATCCACTGACAGCACCATCATTACCTTAAAATTGATCCCATCCCTCCTAATCTCATTCAATCGTGCCAAGGGCATGTTTGGTTGGACAGATTGGAAGGGATTGGAAGGTAAAATCCGGGGATATGCCGGGCGTGCCAAAATGACTCAGTGAACTTGTTCGGGGATACAACGATCCCATGGATCTTAAACCAATCCACTGACAGCACCATCATTACCTTAAAATCCATCTCATCCCTCCTAATCCCATGGGATCCGTCCGACCAAATAGGTCCTAATTGGACGTTGCTAGGTTCGATTTGTGCCAGACACAGCGTGTGAGAAATATTGGTCGTTGATCAAGAAGCTTCTCTAGATTCGTCTGGTTTGCTCTACAAGTGACAACATGGTGGATGAGAAGGTGTATGTTTATAAAAAAGCATAAATAATACTTGGTGTGTATGTATGGCCCACCTGATGATTGGGCTAGGGGAAGGGTGTCATGGGAGTGAAAATAACACCTTCATATCACTATTTTCTTACTCTTCGAATACTTTTTCAAAATTTTGGGATGAAAATACACTTAAATACCTTTTTCATTTATCTGTTCATGTACTTGAACACCGAGTGATTGGCTTCTTTTACTACTTCACTTTGATGATCTTTTATGTTTTTTTACAACTCTTCGCGATCTATCATCCGTTACAACTATCCTTTGTTGTAGAAATTGTCACTTCTTCATCCTACTTTTACATATTATATTGAAATATTATTGTCTTGCGGAAATGATATATATATATATATATATATATATATATATATATATATATATATATTAAATATTCTAATAGAAATATGAGATAAAAAAATATTACAAATATTCCAACTTAAAAAGATGTGTTTTCTTATTTCTTAAAAAAATAATGATGAGATGGGTTTGCTTAGGAATAAATGGATAAAGAGGAAAAAATATATATAAAAGTAGAAGATAAAAAATCCACCAAGTAAGTTAGGCGATCATTCATAAATGTACACAACATGTAAAAGCCTATCAAGATGGTGAAAGCCTACTCTAAAATGAGAGATACAAGTTGATGGAACTAAACTCAGGCAAGTGGGTAGATCAACTCACTTCATACAATCACGCATCTATGCATCTTGCGGTATTCATCCATCCTTATTATTATTATTATCATGATGTACATGAATAGTGATTGGTTCACTCAATGGACTTGCCCAATTAACATTATATTGATGGAAAAATTGCATGAATTTAGTAGAATATGAAATAATTGCTCAAGTCTTAAGACAAAAAGATGAACCAATAGATCATCCAAACAACAACTTGTATTTATTTTGTTGATTTAATGCTCCAGTAATTTACCAAAGAAATAGGAAAAATATCCTTAAAAGAAAAGGCCATGGGTGGGAAAGATTTTAAAAATAAGGGAATGAAAATACTAAAAATAGAGGTTGGCAGGCTTTGAGGACCCATTGCTATGTATGTGTTTTCCATCTACCTCGTCCATTTATTTTTCTAGCTCATGTTTAGGATGTAAGCCAAAAGATGAGACAGACTTAAAACTTGAGTGGGAATGCCCACCATTGAAACATTCACGAGCACATTTAAGTTACGAACCATGATGGTAATTTTGTGTTTTCAGTCCATGCTAATGAGAATGACTATATGAACTCTTTGAATGGCATATAAACATCATGATGGACCTAGGAAAAGTTTCAACCCCCCTCATGCGCCCCACCTCAATGTACGTATCATATATCTACACTGTCCATCCACTTACAGGGAGCCCAAAAATTAAGCATATCCCATTCTCAAGTGGACCATACCATAGGAAAAAGTGGTGATTAGCCATTAACGGGTCACCAAAGCTTAGATAAAGTTGATATTTAGTTTCTTCCTTCATCCAGGTTCATGATACTTTTTCAACAGGTTCGATGGTAAATAAACATTACATAAACATTACAGTGGGCCTTAAGAATTTTTTAATGGCAAGGAGTTTAATCACCACTGTTTCCTATAACATAGCTCATTTGGGATTTGGATCTTCTTTATTTTTGGCTCATGCTTTAAAATAGCATGACAAAACGGATAAATGGCATGGATATAGAATAAATACAACAAGGTGGGCTCCATGGGAAGGGCCACACCATCTTGGGTGAGGCCACGCCGCACCTTTTCCCTTCTCCTTTTTGGATTGCATAACCTAACACTTGAAGGCAAAACGGATGAACGGGTTTAGGATTTCTCACAGAAAAGTCTGCCCCTTCCCTGGAGACTAGAGATGAGTTATATGATACTCGGTCTGTGTATGACTCCTGGTACGCAGGCACTTAGAAATTAAAACATGTGTAAATTGTGTATTCCGTTGTCACCCATTCAAAATCTCAAGAGCAGATCGGTTGAACAATCCAAACCTTTGATTTGTGGACACTTGGTTGTGGAAATAGAACAATTGGATTTTTCAATTTTAACCACCCAATAGATGCACACAACAGTCAGATAATCCAATGAGCTTAATTTTTGGTTCATGACACATATAAGCTAGGTAACATAGTTTGGACAGTTAAATTTTGAAGTGCCCGAGTATCATCCAGTAGACACCAGAGTATCCAAGGGCCTGTTTGGCCGGACCGATCCCACGGTGTTAGGAGGGATGGGATCACGATATCCGGGGTATGCAAGACCAGCCAAGCGGACTGGTGAACTTCTCCGGGGATATAAGTAATCCTATGGATCTTAAAACAATCCACTGACATCACCATCATTACCTTAAAATTGTTCCCATCCCTTGATTAGATGGATTGGAAGGTAAAATCCCGAGATACGCCGGGCGTGCCAAACAGATCCAGTGAACTTGTCCTGGATGTAGCAATCCCACGGATCTTAAACCAATCCACTGACACCACCATCGTTACCTTAAAATCCATCCCATCCTTTGTAGTCCCACGGGATTCGCCCGGCCAAACGGCCCCAAGTGTTTGTCTTTTTTCTTAAATGCCAAAAATACCCCTACTCAATCACTCAGTTTCCACCCAACTCGCCCTCATCCACAACAGAAATCCGAAAACCCCCTCAAAGCCCCCCTTCCCCCCCTCTCTCTGAAACTAACCCTCTGAAATTCTTGAAATTCCCCGCAAATCCCTCTCTCTCTCTCTCTCTCTCTCTCAAATGACATTTCCTTCTCTCTCCTTCCCCTCCTTTTCTCCGCCATTCTTCCCACTCTCCAAAATCCAATCCCCCTTCCTCTCCAAACCCCACCTCCTCTCGCTCTCCACCCTCCGCTTCAATCTCCACCGTCCGATCGCGCTACCCCCATCCGCCATCGGTCCCGATGGCAAATTCTACCCCACCCCCTCTGATGATGACCCTCCCGAAGCTCCCGAAGACTCCACCCATGGCGTCTCCAAGTTCCAGCAGATTCACCGCCAAGCCGCCCGTGCCCGGAAGCTCCAAGAATCCCAGTTCGAGAAGGACAAGCCCACCTTCCTCTCCGCCCTCGCTGCCGAGACCGACGCCCCCGATAACCCCAATGCCGATCCCCCTTCCGACGGCGACGATCTCTTTGGTGACATCGACCGTGCCATTGCCCTCAAGCGCAAGGAATTCGTCCGGCAGGGCCTCCTCCCACCCAACCCAAAGAAATCGACGGGAGTCCCTGGTGCTGAACCCGGCCTTGAGGGGATTGAGGAGCTCTTACCCGAGGAGGTCGTTGACCTCGATGAGATCCGCGACCTGCAGGGCCTGACAGTGATCTCAGATGATACGGATGAGGAGAGCTCACCAAAGTTCGCTGACGAGGTGAGTGTCTCGGACTTGAATTACCGTGATTCTTCATTTGATCTTGATTTCGATAGTTTCGGTAAAACCAAGGCTAGGATTGTGGAACCCAAGTTCAAGATGACACTGGCAGAACTCTTGGATGAGAGCCGCGTCGTGCCGGTTTCAGTTTACGGGAATCTGGAGGTCCTGATCACAGGTATCCAGCATGATTCTAGGGAGGTGGGGCCTGGGGATCTGTTCGTGTGCTGTGTCGGGATGCGCACTGACGGGCACTTGTATTTGAGTGAGGCTGATAAGAGGGGGGCGGTTGCCGTTGTGGCCAGCAAGGAGATCGATATTGATGAGACATTGGGGTGTAAGGCTTTGGTCATTGTGGAGGACACGAATGCAGTGCTCCCCGCGTTGGCGGCGTCCTTTTACCGGTACCCATCAAAGAGCATGTCCGTGATTGGAATCACGGGCACAAATGGGAAGACAACCACTGCGTTCTTGATAAAAGCCATGTATGAGGCGATGGCATTGCGGACCGGGATGTTGAGCACCGTTGCTTACTACATCCACGGTGATAACCAGTTGGAGGCCCCGCACACAACCCCAGACGCTGTTATGGTCCAGAAACTGATGGCCATGATGGTCCACAACGGGACTGAGGCGATCGTCATGGAGGCGTCATCGCACGCTCTGGCGCTGGGAAGGTGCGACGAGGTTGATTTTGACATCGCAGTGTTCACAAACCTAACGCGGGACCACCTAGATTTCCACAAGTCTGAGGAGGAGTACCGAGCCTCCAAGGCGAAGCTATTTTCGAGGATGGTTGATCCGGAGCGGCATCGGAAGATCGTGAACATCGACGATCCAAATGCCCCATTCTTTGCCGCACAGGGTGGACCGGATGTGCCCGTTGTCACATTCGCTATGGAGAACAAGAGCGCGGACGTGTACCCGTTGAAGTTGGAACTGTCATTGTTTGAGACACAGGTTTTGGTCAATACACCGAAAGGGATTTTGGAGATATCATCGGGGTTGCTTGGGAGGCACAATATCTACAATATCCTTGCAGCTGTGGCTGTTGGGATTGCAGTAGGGGCACCGTTGGAGGACATTGTGAGGGGAATCGAAGAGGTTGATGGAGTTCCGGGTAGATGTGAGTTGATTGACGAGGAGCAAGCATTTGGTGTGATTGTAGACTACGCCCATACACCTGATGCATTATCTAGGCTCCTTGATACAGTGAGGGAATTGGGTCCACGGAGAATCATCACGGGTGTGTTACTTTGATCTTCTTTGATTATTTTCCCGTTCCCATCAAATTCTATGCTGCTTGGATGAACAAAATTTGGATTAGAAAATGCACAGTTGGGGCTCACTTTCGGTTGATCCCGACTGTTATCTGATGGGTCACATTATGGATTGGTCATCCTGTGAATATTCTCTCGATCGGACAATCTTAAATCTTTACTGTCCAAATCGGTGGCCTGCAACTGGACATCTTAGTTAACAATCAAACATTCAATGGGAAAATTACCATCAATTGTGTAGGTGAGATTTTCCATTGGAGGGGATTTTTGTGGCACGACCCACTCGTGATAGGACCTACCAGATGGGTCAGGATCACTGAGAAGTGTGACCTACATGTGTTGTTAGTTCCGAACAGAAAAATAAAATGCTGTTTTGCTTAGCCGAACATGGTATTTTTCGTCAATAAGGTATATTGCTCCCATCTTTCCAATTAGTTGAAAGCAGTTGAGCCACTTCAGTATCTCAGAAATTGAATTCTATATTAGCCTGCATCTCCAAAAGGGTTCTTATCACAGATTGCTGACTTGTCTGAGTTTTACCCCACTCGTCTGAGTCAACTCGGGCTCAGTCGGGACCTGTACAGGTTGGTACCACCATACCACGAGTCAGCCTAAGGTTCACCCCCAACTTGGGTGAATCATGACTTGACTCAAACCCGAACAAGTTGGGATGAGTTGCTGAGTAAAAAAACCACGGTTCTTTTGCATCTCTTAGATGGAATTGTTTTTTCCCCCCTTTGGTGATAAGCAAGAAATCAGATAGACGGAAAATTCTCTTTTATATCAGTTTCTGCCATTTTGATTCATGACACCGCTACTTTCTTTATCCATAAGCAGCATTCAGCCTACCCATGGTAAAGGTAGTAATGAATGGACTTAGTGATGCTACTTCCAATATTTCTGTCTCTGACAATTGATGCTTTCATTGAAGTATTTGGTTGCGCCGGTGAAAGCGACAGAGGAAAGAGACCATTGATGACGAAAATTGCAACCGACAAAAGTGACGTAACCATGTTGACATCAGACAATCCAAAGTCAGAAGATCCATGTATGTAATCTAGACCATAATTCATAGATGTTTGCTTATACCACTCGCATATAAGAGCCCTACCCGTCTACACATAAGCCCATGCCAATACAGCACAAGCATGATATCCAACCTTTCCTTTAGGTGGGCTACACTGTTTAGATCTTTTGGCATAAACAAAAAACAGGCTGTTTTACTCCTTAGGTGGTTGACACTGTACATAGCAATGGATGTTTAGGAAGGTCTTTTTCACCATTTGTTTTGTACCACGTGGCCCACCTTAAATGTTCTGTGGCTGACATTTTAAGTCAAAAGATTTAGTCAGTGTGGCCACCTGATGCAAAGCTCCTGTTTTACGCCTCAGGTGGGTGACACTGTACATAACAATGGATGTCTGGAAATAATTTTTTCACCATTTGTTTTGTAAGATGTGCTATGGCCGACATTTTAAATCAGAAGATTTAGTCCGTGTGGCCACCTAATGTAAAGCTCCGATATTGCTATGTCTGCTATATTGTCATGAATGTGTGTAGATGTGCAGGTCTATATTCCCATTATGCTTGGCAAACTTCATTATCCATATATTTTGTAAGCACTGATATTGCTATGTATGCTATATTGTCATGAATGTGTGTAGATGGGCAGGTCTTTATTCCCATGTATGCTTGGCAAACTTCATTATCCATATACCCTGCGCGCGCGCGGATCCTGAAACAAGGAGATGATATAGAGAAGCTGTTCTCTCTCTCTCTCTCTCTCTCTCTCTCTCTCCCCCCTCCCCTGCGCGCGCGCGGATCCTGAAACAAGGAGATGATATAGAGAAGCTGTTGGACAAATCTTTTATCTAACATATAAGGTCTCACATGATGTTCAATTGATAGATATGGAGCCCTTTTGTTCGACCGATTAATGGTACAGATGGGACCCACCTTTCTGTAACCTTTTTTTTTTTTTAAATTATATATATTTAAAGATGCCTTGCAAGATTAAACGACATATTTAACCTAGCAGACAGGGATCTAGTCTGTTGAATACATTTCGAAGCATCCAAGATTCTGTACCCAGCGAAACCCACCGGATAAGAGATTCTGAAGGGCCTTCAATAAACGTGAGAGGAAGCTCTGTTTCCAATCCAATAATGCGCAAAACCTCCCTTCCCACAGCTGCTACGGCATACTGTGTATGACACGAACTAATTGGCCCCAAGAAAGCATGAATCACACCCCCAGCTGAATTCCTCAACGCACCGCGGATGCTTCTGTTGCCATTGTGCCCAACTAGACCTGATGCATTGAATTCCAGGCATTTGGAGGGAGGATGGGACCAAATCCATAGAACCTAAGCCATTGATCTGGTGGGACCCCAATCATGGCTGGTCTAATCCCTAACCTCACAATGTGGTTGATCCTTGCCATCTGGTCAAGATGAATAGTTAACAAGTAGTGGTCCTCATTCAATTGGGGGATATTGGATGTCAAGGATAATCAGATGGGAGAGATTTTGGGGGCACCTCCCATCTACAATTCGGCCTACCATATGAACAATTTAGATCACTAGAAGTTGGGTTCCAGATGTACTGTTTGTTGGTGCAAGCAAAAGCCTGGGTGAGCTTGTAGCCACATATATTGCCTCGGAACTTCCAGAGCAGGATACTCAATCTGACTTTTCGTGCACATGTTTACGTTTCATCAGTGGACATCTTGGACGACATGCTGGCAGGTGTGGGATTGACCATGCAGGACTACTTGCGACATGGTGAAAACGATTACTACCCACCTCTTCCGAATGGTCATAGGCTTTTCCTACATGATATCAGGCGAGTAGCTGTACGGGCTGCAGTGGCCATGGGCGAGGAAGGTGATATAGTTGTAAGTCTTTTACTAGTTGTTAAAAATCTACCTTATCATATATGGATTTCTCATTATAGAATTGCTAGTTGTCAAAGACATGTTTTTGAACCAAAACTTTATTTTCTAAGCGCATGTTTGCATGCGGGGGAGCATCGATCAACCAAATTGGATAGATCACTCTATCTATTTCGCCTTGAGCAGGAGATGAAAGGAAATGGCTTTCAAAAGAATACTCTTTTAATGTGTATCCCGTCTGCCCACAATGTTTTGGAGAAACCAAATGTCTAAAATTTTCATATTTAAATTCTTTTGGGCAACTCTTCAAAAAAAATAAAAAATCCTTTGGGGTAAAAAAAAAAAAAGAAGGAAAACTCAGGATTCTCCATCATTCCAAAAGGTCCTAAATGTCAAAGTAGCATCATACCCTAGCCTGACACAAGTGGTTTGTTTTCTTTATTATTAGGGAGGGCTAAGACCTATGTAAAAGAGTGGGCTTCTAATTTGAATATCTCCGCTGATTGTTTCTCTTTGTTGCTTTGGGGCTCTTGTTGTATCACCAGTGCTTGTGGCACTTATATGATAAATAAATTTTTTATCATCTTTCAAAAAACCCTAGCCTAAGATTTGCAAGAAGGGAATCTATGTTCATGGTTAGGAGACAAAAAGTTTTCGAAGCGACCAAGGACACAAGGGGGCAATTGGTAGGGTTTTTTATTTTTATTTTTATTTTATTTTTTAATTAATCACATTTCATAAAATGATTAGATTACCATAGATTGCATGGTGTACTCATGATCATGTCACAACAAAGTCAATCTCTCCAAATCAATTCAAGTATGTATTTTATCAAACGGCGACTAAAATTCTATCAAAGGCCACCTTTCAAAAAAAAAAAATAAATAAATAAATTTAAAGGTACCAATAAGAGCTGATAAATACATAAAGGTGCTAATAGCTAGTGATCCTCTCATCACCTCTTTAGCGAGTCTATAGGCCACCTTGTTGACAATTCCTGGGACAATGGAGAAGTTGGCTTCCAATATAGCTGCAATATATTTGATCTGTAGAATACAGAAAGCTAGCTTCTGAGGCCCCAACTTATCAGATGAAACGATAGTTAGCAAAAAACCAAAAGGAAAAAAGGGGTACGGGAACTGTTCATATTTAATTAGGGGCGATTTGGGAAGCTGGAAATGGTAGGAAATGAAATTGGTTCCAATGGATATGATGTTTTTAGCTGTTTATATTGTAAAAGGTAGCTGTGGAAATTGACTATCATTATTATGCTTTTGCTCAGAAGATTAGTGAATTGATTACTTCCCAAAAAAGCTAATCCATAGGCATTTTCATAATAATGAGAGACACCCCTTGTCGTTCATTAATGACTTTTCAACATTTCCATGGAAACCATGCAAAACAAACAAAATATATTGATCATTGACACCTTCAACATTTCCTCTGTTTTCCACATTGTTAGATTTTCAGGGGGTTTTCCACATCCGTATTTTGTATTCTTCCTATCCAAAGGCTATGGAAAATGTTCGCGTTTAACTTTATAGTAGAAGCAATGGATCTATGCCTTGACATAATTGCATCATTCTTCCATGTTCATTGTGACTCTAACAGTGAAGTGAATCGGCTAGGTAAGGTCTAAGGAGCATGTATTTGGGGATCAGCTTCTAATTATTGCTGGGATAAATTGCCCCAGTGTAGGGGTTCGTCAGCTTTTTATTGTTTTGATTTTAGGCATCTATCTGCTTGTGGTTATAGCTGACAATTTCCCTTCTTGTATTTCCCTTTTTCTTTGGTTATAATAAAATTCTGATCCATTCATAAAAAGATAGCATTTAATTTGATCATAAAAAAAGACGGTAAGGAATTTGGTCAAAGAAATGGAAACGCCAACAAATCGGAGAATGGATAGTTCAGATTTAATACAGTTCTGATTGAAAAAATAGTATTTTTGTCTCTCTAAATCCTTTCTTTTCAAATTACCCATATAAAAATTGACAGTCTCCACTAAAATTTATCACCTTCTAATCAATTCCATCAATGGATAGTGATTACCAATCACTGTTTTTTTAAATAAGTTCCTTTTTCTTGTTTCTTTTTGAATAAAACATGTTTTGTGAGAAAAGTGTGTTTAATTTGGTTAACTAGTATGTTTGCCAATCTTTTGAAATACATGGAGGTTTTTTTTTTTTTTTTTTCCCCTTTCAAAATGTGGAGTTTTGCTATCTATGGATGAAACCAACTGAATGTCAATCCGGCATCTCCTTCAACGATCAACTTTCTAGCAGAGGACAAGGAGAAATGCATAGACTTCCTAATGTAAGGATGTCCACAATGATTGGCCCCACCTAACTACAAGGTCCTAAGAAAGCCTTGGAGGCTAGATATGTTGGCTGTTATTTGGGCTTTGTGGTTGGAAAGGAATAATTGCTCCTTATGGGACAAGCATGAGTTTGTAGAGGATGTATTTTTTAGAGCAAAGCTAGAAGTTTTTTCTTGGGTCAATTGTGGCGAGGCCTCTGTCCTTTTGTTAGGTCTGTGAGGGCAGGGTTTTGTTGTAGCTTGCCTTTTGGCGTTTTCTTTTTAATAAAATATTCTTAACATTTCATTAAAAAAAAAAAAGGAAAGCAAAAAAAGAAAAAGAAAAAGAAAAAGCAAAAAAAGAAAAGAGCTAAGCTTTAAAAAGCTAGAGATTGTTGGTAGCCACATGGGTCTCAAGCAATGTTTTTCGTATCGGTGTCGACGGGATGTATTGCACCCTTGAGATACGGAAACATATTGGGTATCACATGGGAAATATTGGATGTATCGCGTAATGTTCTGTTGTTTTCGCGAAACATTGGGAAATTGATCAAAATTTTCAATGAAACTTCATGGGATGTTAAAAAAGACATCTATACACACTCAGAAATCAAAATCTCACAAAAAACAAGTGCACATGATAGGTTTCCTTTGTATAAGTTTTTAAACTATGTGCTGTCTGACAAAAGTGATGCAACTATCTTCAAAATCTTACCTCTTTGATAATTTTGGATGTTAATTATGACTTCTAAGTGGTACCTGATATCATTGGCATTTGCAAGTGTGAAACACCCAGTTGGCTTCACACAGCAATTTCTAGTTTTCTACTAACTCAATCACTATCACATATGTTGTAGGTTGTGGCTGGTAAAGGTCATGAAACTTATCAACTAGAAGGCAGCAAGAAGGAGTTCTTCGATGATAGGGAAGAGTGCCGAGAAGCGTTGCAATATGTTGATGAGCTTCATCAAGCTGGGATAGACACAAGCGAATTTCCATGGCGGTAAGTCGATCATCAGTCTTGAGTATTAATTGTGCTTACTAGGCCAAATTTTATTACAAAAACCACTTTTTTCCTTCGCAACATCACTTCATAGATTGGGATTTTAATTACCTGGTGAGTGCTATATCATATTTATGGTGTGATCACCTTTTATAAGGTGTTAGCCCATAGCGTTAGGATTTCATGGCCTACTCTTGCCACATGTGCCAATGTGGCTTGGGTGTGAGATCCAGGCTGTTCATCAGATGGGTCCACCAGTTATGCATGATGCCCAGAAAACAAGCCAGTCTAGTGATCAGGTTGGCCACACATGTACATTGAATGGGGACAACTGATCGATCTTTTCTAACAATCCACCTTTTTGTATACGCATGGCCAATTCGGATGATTGGAGAGACCTGATTTTTTGTTGTAGAACATACCCAAGGGGCCAACCTAAAGAATGGACTGAATCTTGTAAACATGTGACGGTGTAGGAAAGAAATCCCACTACCAAAGTAGCCTAATCATTTCTCATTTATGAGTTCTTTTGGGCTTTTAATTTCTCAGAATTTTATTTGGTTCTAGAAAATTGGATATTCTTGTCACAAGGGGTCCCATGTGGATATATCAACATCATTAAGATGGTACCATTATAAGAATGAGAACGGCTTGTTGTGAAATTGATGTGTTCTCAGGTAACATAAAATCTTGGATGATAAGTTGGATTGGGATAATTGGAATATGGTAGAGCCATATCTCCATGTGACACATGGCGGGCCAATAAATCAATCTGAGATGTCCATTTAGTCTCTTAAAAAATAATCTAATGAGACTCATTGATTGTAATGAACCTATGTAATAGACTTTTTTTTTTGAAAGATGATAAATTTATTCACAAAAGGCTGAACCCAAAAATACAAAAACAAAAACAAAAACAAGAAAAAAAGAAAAAGAAAAGAAAATTACAACTGAAGCCAATTGATCGGAAATTGGGGGTTTTAATGGGTTGGAATGTGGCTGATTTTGGGGTTTTAATGGGCTGGAATGGGCTGATTTTAGGGATTTCAATGGGCTGGAACCAGGCTGATTTTGAGGGTTTTTAATAGATTGGAATATGGCTGGTTTTTAGAAGTTTTAATGGGCTGGAATGTGGCTGATTTTTGGAAGTTTTAATGGGCTGGAATGGGGTTGATTTTGGGTTTTAAAGGACCTGATTATGGAGGAAAATGGTTGAAAAAATTTCGACAGTGTCCCCCCTGGTCAAATGGACTTTTTGGGTTTTGTAAAAGAAAAGAAAAAAGTTGAATGGGGGGTAGGAGGGATGGGTGCAATGAAGAAAATAAAGAAAAAGAGGCAGAATTTTATGATTAAAGAACTTGAAAACAATAATATCAAGATTATTGTTGATCTAGGACTTCAACTCAACCGTTGGGACCCGCTTTGATACCTAACTGGCATAGCTGGCCGATGGGGAGTATCCGCCCAAGCATAGGTACTTCTAAGCTAAGCTCACACAAGTAGAAGAAAACAATCTAGAAATTTTTTATTCAATTCAAAATGCCTTGGTACTATTCATCCTACGCCCTTATATAAGCTTTTGAAATGTACATACAAGTAAAACTTATAATGTCATTGACAACCAATGACTTATTACAAATGTGGAAAAGAAATTTAAAAAAAAGAAAGAAAGATAAGAATTGATTGATTTTGCTAGCTAACTGCCTAAATAAGTTAGCTCCTAAATAGTAGGCTTGTGCCTCCTTATTGATGGGCCGGCTGTTGGGCTTGTGCTTAATGGGTCTGTGCTTGGCCCATAGATCATGGGCCCAAATCAACTTGAATCACCTGCATAGGCTTGGTGTTTCCGTCATTTCTTTCTTGATGTTTGGTCCCCTTCAACCCTTGAGCGATATAAATATTCTTGCATAGGCACTTGGAAAACTTGCACCAAAATCTTATTGAAAGCTACTTATGTAGCATTATTCCACCAATTGCTGCATGGTTCTATATTCATTTAGGACCGTTTGTTAAGAGAGAAAACCATGGATGACCACATGGAAAAGAAAAATGAATTCCTTTGATGTGACAGTTTTCTCTATCTGAGAAAAAAAAAGGTGGAGGAAATCAGTTTCCTTTTCCAAAGTATTATTCCTCAAAAAGTGGCGAAAACCTATCCTCCACAAAAATCTCTTTAATCTCTTTCCCTCAATTGGTGGGAAACGAGTTGACCATCTGATCTGACATTTTAACTGGCAAGAAATTATCGTTATTTATTGCACTTCTCCTTGGTTTAGGCAGATTTACCCATTTCGAAATGGCAAAACAACCATGAGAAAGGAGAAAGGAAATACATTTCTATGGAAATTTACATTGCTAAACAAGCATCGGACATGGAAAGTAATTTCCTTCCTTTTCCCTTATATTTCGAAATGGCAAAACAACAATGAGAATGGAGAAAGGAAATACATTTCTATGGAAATTTACATTGCTAAACAAACATTGGACATGGAAAGTAATTTCCTTCCTTTTCCCTTAAATTTCGAAATGGCAAAACAACAATGAGAATGGAGAAAGGAAATGCATTTCTATGGAAATTTACATTGCTAAACAAACATCGGACATGGAAAGTAATTTCCTTCCTTTTCCGTTACATTTCCCTGATTTGAGGATTCCATGGGGTTTTCCATTTCCTTGTTTTGGTTTCATTACAAATCGGTCCTTAGCAAACAGAGTGCAAAAAAGAAAGCCAGTCTTCCGCTCTTCTCCCTACGATGCAGAGCTAAGAAGGAAGAAAATGTCTTGAGTGTGCGAAAAACCAAAAAAATGTCTTGAGTGGGGATGTCCCATCCAGTTTTTCTTTTGGGCCTGGAAAATCAGCCCTGTGCTGTGGGGGCGCCGAGCCTGTCGATTTTTGGGATGGAAGTTCAAGCCGTGAAGGCCAACATGCTAGCTAGCTCAATCCGTGATAAATGCGCTATTTTAAGGCATGTTTGGAAATTTGCATTTTAATGCATTTTCTCTCTCAATAAACACTGACACAACCAACAGGTAGAACTAAATATGAGATTGTGGCCCACTCAAGTATCCAATGCGCCTGAAATTTCATCCATGTGTTTTTTCTGTGGCAGCAAGTCAGATGAATGGTTCGGATTTTTGAAAAACTTATCATATTTTCACATTTGTGTGGGTGGCAGTGAACCATGTTCAAACCTATGTTATTCACCCCCTCCCTTCTCTTATTCCACTCTACTTTCTGCAGGTTACCGGAGAGTCACTGATCTGGAAAAAGCCTAAACTCTTATCCTACAGCCAATGGGGGGATGACGGACCCTTTATCAGGCCTGCATTTTGGGCACTCATATCCCATCCATAAAAAAGAATCTATGTCAGAAACCAACCACGTCGCTATGTGATAGGAAGCAATGGCTTATACTATTGACGGCGGGCCCTTTGGTATATGGTAGGGAACTCGGCCAATGTATTTTATTTTATTTATTTTAACACACACACCTACACCACATGGGCACTCGATCCCAGGATCTCTGTGTTGAAACAGTCTTTCTATCACTGAGCCATGGAGCCGGACCCAACTCAGCCAATGTAGTTAGGCTGCGGCTTTCAGCATGTGCTTAGGGCCTGTTTGGTAGATGCTTAAAATCTATTTAATCTCATTTTAGTTAATCGTAAAATCGTAATTATGTATTAGAGATCACATTTCTTTTTCTTTTGTTGGTGAGGATTAGAAAGAATCTCGATGACCAACAATCATGATCTCTAATACATAATTACGTTTGAACTAAAAATGAGATGAACTCATTTTTTTTTAGGCGTCTGCCAAACAGGTCATCTCATCTTTAGTAAATTGTAATTATGCAAGTACTAAGTGTGCCAAACAGGTCATCTTATTTTTAGTAAATTGTAATTATGCAAGTACTAAAGCTTACACTGTTACCATGTAGATATGGGGTCCATGTGATGTATTTGCAACATCTAACCTGTCTATCAAATGTGTCATGTTAGAAAAATCCCATAGCACCCAAAATGCAGCCCGCATCCAAAACTAAGGTGGGCCACAGCAAAGGGAACTACCCGGGAGGGAATGCCTACTCTTGAATTTCAGAGGGGTCCACTGGAGTTGCAAAACAGCCTGAATCTTGGCTGAATCCTTCACTTGGACTCGATAAAGGGTCTGAACAAACTTGATTATATATAATCAACATGGTTGCCCCCTTGCACTAATCAATGGTGGCTGTTCCTCTGTGGTGTAGCCTATCTGAGTTTTGGGACGGGCTGATTTTTGGGATCTGAAGGCTTTCTGAATTGATGCATCTTATGGACAGATTAGATTCTGTGAACACATCACTGGCCCCCCCATCTGCCTGGTATGGTACTGATCATCAAGGATTAAAAAATAATCTTGATAACCAATGATGCTGATCTCTAATGCATAATTACATTTACCAAAAATGAGATAGGACTCATTTTCAGGCGTCCACTATCCGGGCCCTTGGATTTTTAGAAGTGTATGTTTTAGGTTAGAGCAGCTAACGATGTGATATTTTTGTTTTTGCAGTATGACGTCGGTTTTGCTCCAAAAGAAAGCCATGGCTTCATGTTATGAGAGTGAGTGAGAGTGACATGGAAGAATATGCTTCAAAGCCGGAATTATCTTTTGAAGAAAAGAGAGAAAATCCGTAAGCATGCGGCCGCGCTGTAATTGTTTGTCTTATAAAATGCCTTTTTCAAATGCTAGATCGTAGCCATTTCAATGATCAGGTAATGCGCAGGATTCCACACATGCAGGCCCAGCCCCGCCATGGAGGGTGGGACCAGCGTCCTCGACAACAGGCATTGTAGCCCGAGCTCTGTGGGGCCCAGAACTATGCTGTGTGTTTGATATCCACCGGGTGTGGCCCTCAGGTGTTAGGCCCTGGAGCAAAAAATGAGCCTGATCCTCTCTACAGGGAACAATGGAGATGGGGAACGTGCCATGGGAACTTTTTAGATGCTGTGTGGGGCCCACCTAGAAGTGTACATGTCATCCAACCCGTTCATCAGGTGCACCTCATCAGGAGGATCGAAAAATCAGCCCAACCCAGAACTCCGGTGTGCTGCACTGCGTGAATTTAGAGGTTTCAGGTGTAATTTTACATTATTCCCATAGTGGCCTACCTGACACGGCTGATTTTTGGGGCTGTATGTTGAAGATGAGGGCCAACACATGATGGGTGGAGTGGATATTACACTGAACGAAGTGGGGCCCATGGAGCTCGTTAAAAAAAAAAAAAAAAAAACCGTCTGGGAATGTACCTGTCCTTTGATCTCGCAAAATGGATGGACGGCGTGGATAAAACCAATACATCACGGTGGGCCCTAGGAAGGTTTCAACAGTGGGGGCATTATCACCATCGCTTCCTGTGGGGATCTGCCTTATTTTTTGGGCTCATACCTCAAAAAATGCTGGCAAAGTCGATGGACGGTGTGGATGAAATCTATTCATCACGGTGGGCCCCATAGAGCCCCTGCCTGGATTGAGTCCTTCCAGACGGGGCCATGACTAGGGCTGAAAGTAGGGCGGGTTCAACCCGACGGACCGGACATTGGGTTGGGCTCGGGTAGGATGTATCAAGTCCGATCTCGGGCTTGGGCTATACAAACCCCAACCTGGTAAAACTTGGGTCGGGCTTGGGTAGAGGTGTTGGGTTGCCCGTCCCAACCCGAACCCGATCAATATATAAGTTACTAATTAATTATAATTGAGTGTGGATCGTTTGTGTTGAAGGCATAGGAAATTCCAGTGTTGTTGGGTCTCATTGGTCCACATCATTTCCGATGACTCAAGCTAATAAGATGTGCCAGATTTTTTTCTCCCAAATAGATTGCGTGCTACCCAAAATGACTTTTAAAGAAATAGTTGTCCTACATTTTAGCTTGTTTGTTTAGAAAAAAAAAATGAAGCTCTTTACTATAAATAACTACATATATATAATTAATAAAACTATAGATACAAAAAATAAGACCTGTATTGAAATACAATAGACTAATGTAATAATGAAAATATTATCATGTATTCAACTGACCAACCCGACCGTGCCCGCTTGGGTTGGGCTTGGGTTAAGAATTTCCAACCCGAGGCTGGGTTGGGTTGGGTTAGGGTTGAGGTTAGGAAACCTTGGGTTGGGCTAGGGTTGAGCACCAACCCGACCCAACCTGCCCGACTTTCAGCCTTAGCCATGACAGTCCGACATTTTGGAGGCATTCCTCGACCATGTGTGGCCCCGTGTGATGAACTGTCCAACGATGCCTCCTCATGTACGAGCCCCGTGCATCACCAGCTGTGTTTTCTGAGGTGTAAGAGTCTTTGAAGCTCCCATGGTATATGGTCAACTTTACTGATGAGAGATCATCACCTTTAATGCTAAGTAGAGTTGACCAAAACCGTTGTTTTTGTAATGCTTTGCATGGATCTGGAAACCAACGGTGAGTGATATGTGAACCATCTATGATGAGGACTTCCCAGATGAAGGGTCAGGATTATCTCTTCGTGGGCCAAAATGTTAAGCTTCTGGGCAGAACATTTCTTGCTACAAGGGGTGGGAATCATGGTTTAAAGACTCGGGATTCAACCCGACTCGTTTGGCCTTGAGTTGAGTGATACTTCCCGAGTCAACTCGGATCATTAGAGTCTTAAAACCATGGTGGGCCTTCCCAGGCTTCGATCTATCATCTTGTCCCGTGTTCCTGGCCCATTGCTACCTCTGCTAGATATGGTTCAAACTTAAAAAGACATCAACGGCTCAGATCAACTGGCTCAGCCCTGACTCAGGCTTGAATTGGCCAGACTCGTCCAAGTCGGTGTGACTCAGGGAATCAAACTAGGTCGGATCCTCCTCAGTCTGAGTTGACTCGGACTCGAACAAGCTGCATCGGACTAGTCTCAAAACCATGCTAGCAAGCCATGTGATGGATCGCATACTTCATATTCAGTTCATTTCACTTAAATAAAAAAAAGTGTTATCGCTTGAATTTGGTTGATCCTGTAATATCTTATGTAAGCTGTTGGATACTTATACTTTAATGAAAAAATGAATGACACGGGAGGCACTGGTTACGGCTGGAATTTTCAATGCCTATGTCATGTGGATGAACTCAAAGCAGATGTGGCTAGAATTGAGATTTTTATGCTTACGTTTTTTCTTTTTTTTTTTAGATTTTCCAGATAGTTTACATATTAAAGTAGATTTATAAAATGCGTTGGAAGGGTCTATATTAAAGTTTGAAATCTACTTTCAAATATATATTCAATTATATCTGGATCGGTGTGATCTTCGAATAGAATATCACTTGGCAGGATAATCATGCTCGTACGCAATGGAATATTTTCTACCGATTTTTTCACACCGAGCTCCGAGGTCGGCATCCGCAGTCAACGTCTGTCAATAAGCCTGGTCGCCGATCTTGCTTCACTGATTTAATCTGGCTGCTGTGTTTCCTCGCTCACCTGATCTTCCATAACACTTGGGTGGTTCAAAAAATCTGCTAGGTCTGTACTTCGTGGTTCAAAGAATCTGCCAGGTCTGCTTTCATGTTTCTTTGCCACGTGTCTTGTACGTTACCTCATTTCAACTTTTCTCACGACAAAAACCATCAAAACAGTGGGACCCTCTGTGGACAGGACATGAACCTACAGCCGCTCAAAATACACCATCCAGACAGTGAGATCCACCGTGGACAGGACATGAACCTAATGATCAATGTACTTTCAGCCGTTGAATTAGTACCGTTTGACTATTTTCATTCGTACCGTTCATTAGATGTCCATCAATCTAACAATTAAGACATATCCGTCCACTATAATGTTGGATCATCATCCACCTAATACGGGCCCAGGCTTTTATGGGTTCGATCGACTTGCGCATGTGTCAGGCACGTGAAACTGATCAACTCCATGCACGGTACCATACCATATTTTCTGAGGAGTTATAAGATACTCTGGCTGCATATGACTCTTGGTACGCATGCACTTGAAATTGTACGCGTGGCATATATTATCTCAAATTAAACCGATAAAATTATGAAATCCACTCTCACTTAGTCACAGTCCCAAAATCATTGTGATGGAACAATCCTAACCTGTGATTGGTAGACGTTTTTGTGGAAACACCACCATTGGATATTTTTCATTTTAGCCGTCCAATAAATTTCCATCAGTCTGATAGTCAGATACTCCGAAAAACAACCAAACCGAGACGAATCATTTAATCAGTTTAATTTACTGTTTCGTTGCATAAGCAATTTGTAAGCGCCGCATATCATCCCTCACGTTCTGCCAGAGTATCAAAGCTTTTTTTTTCCTTCACCCCTTTGATATTCGTAACACCGTACGGCTTCCCATGAAAATCATCCGGATAACTTTTTGCTATAGACTTGACCTATGGCTCACTTTTTTTTATTCTATCCAAACAAAATATATCTTATCAAATTAAATCTTTACCCGTACTTATAAACTAATAAAAATAAAAATATCTTTATCTTTTTCAGCTGCTTTATTCTAAAAATCAAGAGCATTTTTATTCAAAATTTATTATTCATACCCTAAAAACTACTTTCATAACAAAAGTCTTTGGGCATCCGAAAAAAAAAACTATACAAGGGAAGAGTCTACGGTGCTAATTTTTTCAAATAATATGAAAGGCCATTTCACTCATCAACCGGGCCACACAGTTTAAATCAACATACAGGTGTGGTCCATTGAGTGATCCAATCAGCCTGATTTACAGGGTGGGTGATGTTGACAGTGGGACCTATCATTTTCACGGTCCTGATTTTCCTACAAGTGGGGTGCAGTGCAATTGAGGTATTGAGAGGTAGGAAATCTTCCCCTGCACGTAGTTGCATCTGAATTCTTTATCTTTCCAACTGTTCATTTGGTGGCTCACGTGCCACGTCTGCCTCGTTTCTTTGCCTCACGTTCTAACTTGAGCTGGCACATTGGGTGTATGGAGAATCCCACAGTTTTTTGCTTACACAAGCTTGTGTGACGTCAGATGTAGAGAGTAGGCCCCACAGAACTCAAAGTGCTCAACTAATGATCTGGATATGTCTATTTGGAATGCATGATCTTCACCGGCCATTCTGCTCAAATTACTTTGATAGCATGATCCTAACCATCGTGACCCACAAAATGGACGATCAAGATCAGTTATAACAAACGAAATCAAATGATCAATCTAGGCTGTCCATCTAGCGGGCACAACACTAGATTTTCTGACTTCGATCCGTGTGTTCGTATAGCTTTTAAAACAGACGGTTATAATAAAAAGGTCAATGGCCTAGATTAACGTGTATTTCTCATGTGTATTATTGCATTGGAACATTTCTAACACGGACGCGGATTAGCTGCTGATCTCGACAGTTGCAGTGTCGATGCTGAAGCGACGTCACCACGTTCTGTGAGCCCATCATGATGGAAACGGATTGGCTACTCCCCCTGCCACCAGCCAATGGCTGATTGTCGGTGGTTCTCTGTCGGCTCTACCATATGATGTATGTGTTTCATCCATGCTCCATCTATTTTTATAGATCATTCTGTGGTATTAAACTAAAATGAGGTGTATCACAACCTCAAGTGAAACGGTGTTGAATGAATATTGACCCCTAAAAACTTGTTAGGGCCATAAAAGTTTTGGATCATATTGATCTTTGTCTTTTTCCCTTAATGTATGACCTAATAAGCAGATTGGATGTCAAATAAACAGTACAGTGGGCCGTAGGAGGATTTTAAAGGTGGATATCCAATCACTATTGTTTTCCCGTGGTGTGGTCCACCTGAGATTTATATCCATCTCATTTTTGGATAAATCCCTAAAATAATATTAAAAAATGGAAGAACAGACGGTATGAACACATACATCATGGTGGGGTCCACATAGCACCGACCGCCAGCCACGGGGCTGATGGCAGGCAGAGTAGCCAGTCCGTTTCCCATCATGATACGTGTGTTATGGGGTGTCTTGCGCATGGTACTGGGAAGGATAGGGTGGGATGAGATTAAAAAAATATAATTATTAAATATGGCACGGACTGTCCCCTGATAAGCTTAATTTGGTGCTATGTTTGTAATACGGTGCTACATTGAATGGATATATCTACTATCTTTTGAAACTATTGAGAATAACACATATATGTTATATCCAAACCCTTCATCTGTTTTCTAACATCATTTTATGGCATGGGCCTAAAAATGAGGCAGAGCCAAAACTTATGTGGCCCTAAAGAAGTTTTCAACGGTAGGTATTCAATCCCTGCTGCTTTTTATGATGGGGTTCACTTGAGCTTTAGGTCTACCTGATTTTTCGGCCCATGGTCTAAAATGATCTCGAAAAATGGGTGGACAGTGTGGATATGGCCCACACATAATAGTGGGACCTACACAACTTGCTAACATTGAGTGGAATTGGCACGGACCGAATGCAATTCCATCCCATCTGAATGGTTGAGCAGCGAGACTGGCAACTGAAGTGACGTCACCACCGAGTTTTGTGAACCCCACCATGGTATAATGTGTACACCGTTCATGCGTTTGGAGATATCATTTTTATCCAAAGAATTAGGCAGATCCAAATCTGAAGTGGACCCCACCAAAGAAAACAGTGGTAAGAGTGACGTCCTCCGTTGAAGTTCTCCTAAGGTCTACCCTGATGTTTATTTGAGGTCCAATCTGTTCATGTGTTAACGCACGCATGAAAGAAGGGAAGACACAAATATCAGCTTCATCCGGAACTTTAGTGGCCTATAGAAGCTTTTAGGGGTGGGGAAGTTTTTAATGGTGGCGTCACTCTCCCCACTGTTTTGAGTGGTGGGTCCATTCAATCTTTGGATTTGACTCATACTTTGGATCATGCCCTAATATGATCTCTCCAAGTGGATGAATGGTGTGGATACAAAACATACATAATGGTGGGGCCCACAGAACTTGGTGATGTCACTTCAGTAGCCAGTCTGGCTACACACCCAGGTAGTTAATCTGCATCCTGTGTTGTATCCAGACCATCCATCAATTTGTATAGATCATTTTAGGGGAGGAACTAAAGAATAAGTCAGACCTGAAGCTCAAGTGGATATTAGAAGTTTTTTATGAAGCTAATATTTATGCTTTTCCTTATTCCATATATGTATTAACGTATAAACAGGTTAGATCTCAAATAAACATCATGGTGGGCCATAATAAGGTTTCCACGGTGGGACTAATTGTCCCCACTCTTTTCTGTGGTGGGTCTATTTGAACTTTGGATCTGCCTCATTCTTTGGCTCATGCCCTAAAATGATCCATCCAAATGGATGCATGTTATGGATACAACACATACATCATAGTGTGCCCAAAGAATGTGGTCACGTCACTTCAGAAGTGAGACTCGCAACTGTCAGGTTCAGTAGCTAATCCACACCTCAGTAGCGAGTCAGTAGCTAATCCACAGAAAAAATTAGTACCGTGGACGCTTACCTTTTATGCCTTTTTTTTTTTTTGAACAGCCGAAACCTTATGTTACGAAAATAGATTTTTTAGGTACGGAAAGAGGGTTTTATATAAAAATACTCCTCGTTTTCAGGTAAAAGTAGCTAAAAAAGTAGGAGTATTTTCGTCTTTATTGGTTCCTCCGTACAGTTAGAAGTTTAGATTGGTAAGGTAGGTTTTGTTCGATCGAAAAAAGGAACGTGGATGGAAGGTCGCGTCCATAGTAAAAAATTACTGTAACAACCTGGGTTTCAGGGGCCGTATAAGAACTTTGCTCCCAAATTCTCAGGTGTCATGGGTGCCATAATGGGCTTCAGATTTTAATTACATTTGGATGATTTTATAAACAATTGAGAGTTTAGTAGAGTATGAAGCATAAGTAAGTCATAAAGCAGTATCAAGTGCCGCTAAATATAAAAATATCCAAACCACAAATACAAGATCATCTAAATAAGGAACTAATTCCACATATATATGACGACCTAAAGTGACTAGAGCCCTGGCCCATACCCCACAGTAGCCCAAACTCAGACTAGAAGGTCCTCCGAAAGTCTGGAAGCAGGGAAGCTCCTCTTCCTCATCCATGCTCACCCTGCTCAACTCGTCGTGCTTCGCTTCACCTACATCTAATGATGCATCTAGTTGGTGTTTTAAAACACCGTCCTAGAGTGGGAGTGAGTAGCTAACTCAGTGAGTACCATTAGCCATAAGTTACATCAAATAACAATTCGATGATGAATTTAATGAAAAACATAAATTCATAAATCACTAACTAGTCTTTGTTAATGCGTATGCATGAGTTATGTATGATGCATGACCTCACCCACAACACTCCCTCGAGCGACTTCGTCTCACGATCGCATATGACCAATACTCCCTCATTGCGACCTTAACTGCTGAGTCGCCAAATCCTAGCTAATGCGATGTGTGAATAATGTATTAGCCGAGTTTTTAGTTAATAACATTCATCGAGCAGGTTGGAAAAACTAGTACACTGACAATATCAATGCCCTCATCGATTTACGAGGTGAGAACCCCTCAATGTGCGAGGCCAAGACTCCGCGATCCTTAATTCCATCGGAGTCCCCACCCCCAATTGCAAGCACGTGGGGAGTGCTGGGAAGTGGGATTGCTCGTAGTCACTACGGGGAGGCTCATCACTCCAGCATAAGCCGACAGCTCGGACATAGTTTCTGATTCCACCATGCCCGGCTCATGAGACTGTGGATCAAGTTTCTATCTGTTGTCAATGGGCGTCAGTGGGCGAGGGGTGTTTCAGGTTCCAAACAGACATGAGCAAACATGGTTGGTCAGTCGGTGGACTAAACCACCCAAGTTCAGGTAAGCACACAACGCACGACATCGGGTGCAAGCAACCCATGCAGTTCGGCTACCGTTGCCTGTTCGCGTCTGCCCAAATTAGTCGGACTAGTCACAGGACAGCCTAATCAATGGGGCCGCCCTTACAATTCGCAGATTCCTGACCAATCCAGAGAAGGGGTTATATTCAATAATAATTCTAAACAGATAAGATTCATACTCAAGAACAGATGGAAACAAACATGTGATTAATCAAAACATAAAATCCAAGATAAAAATAATGAAGCAGTGGAAAAACAATCGTGTGTGCATGTGGTGTCGGATTTGCCGGAGGGATAAGGAATTTGCAAGTCAAACATACTGCAAGGGAAAATAAAAATATATGCAACAAGAGAGGATGCAGAAAATCAAATGCACAAACAACATACAACCAAATTTCCAAATCTAAATAAGTTGGAGACAAATCAAATATCAAATTTCAGCACATGCATGTTAGGTAGACTTATCAGATAGGATTCTAATAAGATTTTCCTCTAAGCTATACATGCACAACAATCTAGCATCCATAATCATTAAATCTATCCTGAAACTTGGCCACCTACGGATAATGATCCGCACCTTAAGAAGGAATATCCGATTTTTGAGCTCCTACGGTTAGGGATTTGGAAAAAATCATAAATTCCTATATAAGGATCAAGAACTATATAAGATTCATGTAATTAAAGAACCTAGGTTAGGAAGTAGGTTTGTTTCTTACCTCCAAATCGCAAATTGGGTGGATTTGACGGAGGAAAATGATCGATGCTAGGGCTTTGATTGGAGGAAACCAATGAAGGGAAGCACTAAAGCTTCCCCACTCCTACTCTCACTCTTCTTCTCTTCTTCTTTATCCTTCTCTTTCTCTCTTTCTCTCCCTTGGAGGATGTAAATTAGTATGGAGAGATGGGGTGCCCAAATGAGGCCCTTATATAGTGCCAAATTTGGTGTAAATGGCCTCAATGATTGGGTTTTTTCTATACTAGCGATATGGGAGGGTTTTTCTAACCCCTAAGGCCCACTATAAGGTGTACATATTGATATACACCGTAGGATAGTTAGCCCCAAATGATGATCTACGTATGGATATGATCGGCCCGCCATTTGGACGTGTCAATCAACGGATATGATTAGAAGTCTGTTTAATGGTCACCAATGGTCGATCAGGGTTGCAGCTATACAAATATGAGCAGAGAAATATCATTAATCGGTACTCCAATTTTAGTTGTGGATTGAAGGTCTGAAATTCTCAACTTCGCGTAAGAGTGGACGACCCAATTCACTTAAATTTTAGCTTCTTCCTTTAGGGTATTTACACTTCTCATGCACTCGTCCTTCGGCTTAAGTTAAGCGATTCTGGACACTACCCAGGTCTGACTTTCGCAATGGATACCGAGCTCAGTAAGACAGACATTATTCTATAGTTTTGGAACTAGTGGCCACTAACGAGCTGTAACACCCCGTGTCTTCAGGACCTGAGTATACGACTCGTTTCCCAAAAACCCGAGTGTTAACTTTAAAGGATAGTTAAATTCAATATATAATATTTTTCTTTTATCAGAGTTAACAGATGAGCATAGGACGGACAAATCAACGTGAAGGAAAATTTCATTTACATTTGAAATATACAAGAGCTACCCATAATGACTTATACAAACCAATGCCTCCATTTTTACAATTACAAAATGAAATAATATTACGTGTGAAATAAAGTAAATTACAACAATCTTAGGATGTGAAATCCTGTAACAACCCTCAGCAATTACAATCATGCATCCTTGTCAATTATATCATACTCCTCATCAATATAAACATGAATATTACCTGGGCCACCTGGGCTACCTGTACGGTTATATTTAATGGATGAGTGACTAACTCAGTGTGAATTTTTCTCAAGATTTCACACTGCTGCATTAGGCAAGAAATAGTATAAAATATCTAGACAACCAAAACAGAGTAAATGCAGTCTTATTATATGCATGGATGCGTGAATGCAATCATTGTCCTTGGTAAAACATCCAGACGGATATTGGGCTCGTCACCCATGAAATTATTGTCTCAGGTAAAACATCCAGACGGACATTGGGCTCGTCACCTATAAAACTATTGTCTCGGGTAAAACATCCAGACGGACATTGGGCTCATCACCCATGAAATCATTGTCTCGGGTAAAACATCCAGACTGACATTGAGCTCATCACCCATGAATATGACTGGTCATCGCGCAACATTCACCGTAATCGCATGGGCATGATGATCCAAGTCATCATTATAAATCGAATGACTAGTCATTAGCGCAACATTCAGCGTAATCGTATGGGCATAATGATCTAAGCCATCTTAAATATGCCATGTATTCACGATTAGTCAAATCATTATTAGTCCATTTACAACCAGCAAAGTTAAGAAAGCTCAGATGTCACTACGAGTAGCTTATAGCCCAGCATAGGCCGACAGCTCGGGCATAGGTCCCACACCACCATTCCCGACTCATGAAATTATCACCTTAAGATGTTTAATGGAACCCTGTCGACTAGTGGCCAATCATATTACAATATATGGGACTTACCATCTCATGGTTGCACAATATAAAACATCGGACCCATATAGGAAAAATACCAAAACAAAGCTACGTAGAGCTATTATCAAAATAAGCCACATAGGGCGAGTATTGAAACCATACGATAAAAGACCATCCTTGAAAATCACTTAGACACAACACCTGGGATGGTAGGTGTAACGCCCTAAAAATTGAGGGTCGTGCATACGCTCAACTCCCAAGTTCCCGGGTATTACTTATAACCAATTTTATTGTTTTGTGTTTAATCCAGTTCATTGAGCAGCATGAAATTAACTTGAAACATGAATCACAAACACAACTAAACTACTGAAATAGAAGTAGTTAAATATACATATACATGTCCAAAAATATCATTGGGTCGCATACAACGTTGCCCAGCAAAAATATAAAATAATGATAGTCCAAAAGAATATTGCGCTGAGTCCACTCAGCGATCCAAAATAGGCTGCTAAATCTATGGTGAGCTACCCATCAACTGAAAATAGGACAGCTCATCCTCCTCATCAATACTAACGCCGTGTAGTTCCTCAAACTCAGCACCACCTGCAACTAATGAAGAGTCTGGTTGGTGTTTTAAAACACCGTCCCAGAGTAAGAGTGTGTGATTAACTCAGTGCGTGCTATTAGTATTAAGTTACAACAAACATCAATTATATTATAAATTTAATGAAAGACATACATTCATAAAGTCCTAACCAATCTTGTTAATGCAAATGCATGTAATATGACATGATGTATGCCCTCATAACAACACTCCCTTGAGAGACTTCGTCTAACGATCGCGTATGACTAACACTCCCTCATTGCGACCTCGATTGTCGAGTCGCCAACCTAACTAGTGTGATGCGGTCGTGATAATGTTAGCCAAGTTTTTAATTAATTTCGTTCATCCAGTAAATTAGAAAAACTAGTACACCCCACGTATCAATGCCCTCAACTGGTTGCAGAGCCAAGACCCCTCAATGTGCGAGGCCAGGATCCCACGATCCTTGATCTCATTGGGTTCCCTATCCCTGATTCAGGCACATGGAGAGTGCTGAGAAGAGGGATTGCTCGTGGTCACTATGGGAGGCTTGTCACCCTAGCGTAGGCCGACAGCTCGAACACAGTATCCCATTCTACCATGCCCGGCTCTCGAGTCAGTGGATCGGTTTCAAATAGTTATCAATGGGCTTTAATGATTGAAGGGTATTCCGGATTCCATACAGGCATGAGCAGACAGGGTTAACAAACAATGTTGGTCAATACGTGGACTAGACCGTGTGAGTCCAGGTGAGTACGTGACGGACGACATCGGGTGCAAGCAACCCATGTATTCCAACTACTGCTGCCCATTCGCATCAGCCCAAATCCACCGGCCTAGCCTCAGGAAAGTCCTACCAACGGGACTACCTTCTCTCACCTCAGTTTCCTGAGCAACTTAGGGATTTGATGGTATTCAATAACATTTCAACAAATTAAGGTTTATCATCTAGCACAGGTGATGTCAAGTAGTCATACATTAAACATATAAATTCAAGTTTCTCTATCAATGCGACTACTAACATTATTACGAAATAAATGTGCAAGTGTGTTGTGTGGGTTAGTAAGGAAGCCAAGAATTTCATATATCTCATAATACAAAATACACAAGGGTCAATGCATCATACATGTTATAAGGAAACATTGTACAAAAATAAAGCAAGGAATGAACAAACAATCATCAAATTCATACCCAATCATGTTGAGGAACAACAAACAATTTATAATCATTCCATATTGATTGAGAGGATCTAAAATGTAAGGTCTTACCTAAGTTTTCTCTAAATTATCCAAATACATCACTCAAGCAAACATAATCATTAGACTCATAGTAAAATTGGTGCTAGGGCACCTACGAATAATAGTCCGCACCTATGGATCGTTGAAATCTTGGAAAACGACCTAGAAGTGTCGAACTCGGGGTCAATTGGCCGTGAACCTGAGGCAGTGCATTTGCATGTTAGGATTTCATGCAATTCCTCTCTCAACATAAGGATTTTTAAAAGGATGAGAGATTTACCTACCCAATCGATGGAGAGGGATTCTTCCGGTTGTAGATGAGGAATTTTCTTGAGGGAGAGGTAAGGAGTCGCAAGATTGAACTCCCTTCGGCCCCACTTTGAACTATGGTCCACCTTCACTCCCTCCTTTACTCTCTCCTCTCTCTACTCTCTCCTTTCTCTTTTGTTGTTGGAGTAATAGTGGGAGTATGAGAGAAAGAGCCTTAGGGCTTTATTTCCTAGTTTTGGGCCCATTAGCCTTAAGTTTCAACAATTTTTCTTAATGGCCCTGTGGGGGCCCTTTTTAGCTTTGGGACAGCCCTGTCACCCCATTGGCCACCAAATTTGGTGTGTAGGTGTCTCATGGCTCGATGAAGGGTTGTGCAAAATTTGGAAGCAAACGAATGCAGGGTTTTATCGTAGGTTCTGATCTATAAATGGCCCTGTGGGGTCCATTCTGGTCGTTGGGGCGGTTCTTATGCCCCCTCGCTATGAAATTTATAGGGTAGGTGTTCCATAGCCCGATGAAGGGCCGTGCAAAGTTTGAAGGCAAACGGATGCGGAGTTTTACCGCAAAGGTCCGATTTGCGATTAACAGTCACCGTTTCACGATCGGGTTCCAGATTTTGTAGACGGGCGTAGAAAAATATTTTAGGCCTTCACTGTAAATGTAAAAGAAATCCGACAGCTGCAAAGCCTAATATCTCAATTTCATTTAAAAGTGCCAAATTTAAATTCTAGCTCTTGGGTCAAGGCTGGGGCGAGTTGCGCTTGGCAAGTGCCGTTGGGGCGGCATGGATAGTGAATTTCTAGGCGTCTACTGAGTCTATGGTCCGCAATGGACCGTAAACCCAGTGAGATTTGCGGTTTCCCTAATTTTTAGATTTTTCTGACCTTCCTTGGCCATTGCACGACCCGTACAAGCTGTTGCCAAGTATCACAGGCTATCTGGCTTGACGGCCCGCTCTCGATCTGATCATAACCAAACTGGTCCACCTAAAAGGGTTAACTTGTGTTAATTTGTTGGTGGTACCCCACATACTAGCTGTTTAAGTGAACGGTCCTGCCGCAAATCCTACGTGGATGCCTCAGGACACTATTCTGGTTGGACAGGACGTTACAGTAGGCCCACATCAATGATCCATATACACCACCACTCAATAACCACTAAATCGAAGGTCCATTGCAATCACCGTCAATCGAGTCACATCCCAAGTATGGGTGTACATTTATAAGTGGGGGTTTCCCACTAATGTACCGGTTTAAATCCCAGAAGTAATCCACAAGTAATCCAATAACATTAATTAACTATACAGGATAAACAATAAGCATGAGATGTAGCAACTTAATTCCAACAATTAACACATGTGGTTATATAATAGAGATATCATTTATGAATTAAAATAAAACTATAACTTAAGCTAATGGGAAGATGAAAAGCTCAAGGGAAAGAAATTATCACCTTCTGGGTCGGTTTTCCTTACGTGTTGACTCCTCTTTTAGCAATCCAATTTTCCATGATTGATTCACGGGAACACCTATGACCATTCCCAATAAGAGCTTGAGGTTAATAATCAAATTTGACAAATGGTTTCAATGACTCCGAGTTTTCTAAACCATTGCAAGTATGTGGGGATATAGGGAACTATTCAAATGAAGACTGGGCTAACACCTACCTTGATCAGGCCCAGTAGTTGTGGCCTAACACCGAGACCCAAAATAGCTTGAACTTGGCCTGGTTTGGCCCATCAATTTCTGCCAAAATGTGGCCCAGAACTAGGCTGGGCTAGACCCTTTTTCGGCCCACCATTGTTGCCCAAAGGTGGCCCCAAGAACTGGGCTCAAACCCAACTTGATCCGGCCCAAACCTGTGGCTCAAATAGCGGCTGGGGTAGCTTGGCCTAGCCCAGTCTGTGCAGCCCACTGAGCTGTGCTCAGGTGCAGCCCATGGCTGTGGCTGGGTTGGCCCAACTGTGCGGTCCACTGAGCCTATCTCAGGTGAGGCCCACACTCCCCGTCTACTGGCATAGGTGTGGCCCACAGTTCGTGACTAGGTTGTCACACCCCAAACCCAGAAATCGGATTCACAAGAATCCCGATCATCGAGTCTGATGCCGACAGCCTCCATAGTACCCCATTCTTGGCTCCCAGCGTTCATACACCAGATTTCGATCCTGGGATCCTACAAGGAGGATTTCCAGATTGAATTTTTTTTTTTTGTAATGGAGCATAACCAAAAGTATACCCAATTCACAAAGGCAACATCATCATCACATATCCATTAATATAATCAATTGAATACAATGCTAAAAGGGAAACACATATATCAAAGCTCCAGAAGATAGCTGCACGCTCCAAGCTTAACGCTGCTGCAACCTAACGCTACCTGCACGCATCTATCATGCATAAGCTTATAAAAAGCTTAGAGGGTGGTGAAAGTGTGTGTAAGATAAGTGCTAAGTATACAATAAAGCCCATAAGTCATACATCATCGCGATGAACAAAAATACTGATAAGATCACGAATCATATGATATCAGAGTAAGCAGAAATATACTGGTAGGTCCATGAATCATACAATAACAGAATACGTAATGCAGATCGGCTATGCAAATGTGAAAGTCAAATATCAGATGCCAATGATGCAATGCAATATGCAAATCCTGCTAAGTTCGTCTAGGCCATATAAGTGCAAAAACATAGTAACCCAAAATGCTAAGTACTGCGGTGCAATGTAATATGTGGTGCGAATAAAATGACCATGCTGGAACGTGAAGTCGGGATGATAGTACGTAATATCACAGGCTATGGTATCCACCACAAGGGACTTCTATCCAAACTAGTCCCATACATAAATTTGGATAGTTAGACTTAATGTGGTAAACTCCTGATATCATGTTAGTCGTGCGCCCAACCAAAATCCTGGCCATGCGATGGTACACATAACAAATAGTTACGCACCACCAGCCCAAGTAGATAGTGAATGAATGAAGGAATGGATATGCAATTCCTGCTCAATAAGTCCACATATCAGTACAGTTGCTCTCTGGGGAAATCACCGGGGTCTATTACACTTCACATCGACTGCCACCTCCCTAGCCGCACAGCCTAGCGAGTGGAAGAGACCTCACTATCCACCTAGCAAGCAGTCGGTCAATACCTACTCGGCTCGTTGATAGTGGACCCATTTACAAGCTGGTCATACTCAGCTTAGCTTATAGCCCCCTCACTTGGGCGAATAAGGCCACACCCCCTCCCAACTGACCACGACATAGTGGGAGATGCGACCTACTGGTATTCATCATCGGACGCTCATGTTCCACTCGGTCTAAATGTTGGGGCACCTCCTGACCTCGAAGATTCTGAGATTTTCACCCAAGGACATTTTAAGTGCCCACAGTGCTAGAACCAAGTATTTCTGGTGTCCCATTTAGCCATCCACGATGTACCTGTGGAGGCCACGGCCCTGATGTCGTTAGGGCGCACAATGATTAAGTTACATATATGCGAGATGCATGAGTCACACTATCCAGTCATGCAGCAATCCTGCGCGTACGGCGTGATAATGTGGACACTCCGTCTCATAAGGGGTCCTGTAAATAGTCTGCCCAATGGCGTATGCTATGATCAAACATTCCTCATATCAGGCATACATATGATGTGTATGGGCATGAATCATGGAGTTATATTAAGCATTTTATATGGTGATGAACTATCCTCACAACGAAGATGGGCTTTGATGGCCTACACACAACAAGTATGAGCCTATCAATGGGCCCTAGGGAGAGTTATAATGTGGATATTTAACCAACATTATTCTTACAATGTGGACGTCAAACCAACATTGCTCCCAAGGCATGGCTCGCCATAAATGTCATTATATAACCCATGATTGAATCACACAATGCAATAGACCTTGTATACATCTCAGTGGGCCTCAACCCATGGGCCTCAAATACATTAAATGGGCCTCATCATATGGTCCTCAATATGTTAAGGTGGGCCTTAACAACGGGCCTCATACACATCATGGTGGACCTTAATAACGGACCTTAAATACATCATAATGGGCCTCAACCCACAGGCCCTTATACATCACAATGGGCCTCAACCCATGGGCCCTAATACATCACAATGGGCCTTAAACATGGGCATCATATACATCAAGTGGGACGCATCGTATGCGTCTTACCCATTGCAATGGGCCGCATCAATGGGCCATAAATAAGGCAAGTGGGCCACATCACATGGGCCATATGTATATCAAATGGGTCACACCCAAATATAGGTGGTGATAAGGATTTCAACCATTAAAATTCCTAAGGGTTTAATGGTGGATATTCAAACCCACTGCTTATTGCTGTGTGGTCCACTAAAAGGTAGATCTGCCTCATTCATCTCAAGCCTTAAGGCAGCCCACCAATTGAATGGACAGTTTGGATGTAACCCATACATCAAAGGTGGGGTCCACTGACCGTCCAGCAGCCCATGGCTGGACGGCATGTATAAAACACATACATCGTGGTGGGTTCCACCGCCCACAGCCGTGGACGGTGTGAATAAAACACATACGTCAGTGGGTCCCACGTGGGGCCCACCATAACGTTTATTTGTCATCCAAGCTGTTGATAAGGTCACAGGGACCTCGATGAAAAGGAAGAACAAATTTCATATTAATTTAAAACTTCTGTGACACACAAAAAGGTTTCAATGGCAGACGTTCAATCAAGCTGTTTCCTACCATATGGGCCACCTGAGTTCTAGATATGGCTAAGTTTTGGATGGGGCCCACTGCCTTAAGGGGCCTACCACATGCACGGTGTGGATGTTCTACTACATCACGGTTGGGCCCACGGTTGGGACCCGTGGTCCCTGGCCCAGACGCAGCAGTGTCCTGCTGCAGCGTCAATAGCAGCAGGCGCTGCCTGTATTTTTTTTCTTTTCTTTGAAAAATGGAATTTCTGGGGTTTTTTGTATGTGGGGCCCACATCAGGTTAATCCAACCCAGCCATTGCATTCCATGTCTCAAGACAGACCAAACAAGCCCAATATTCAATATGTTTTGGAGGTGTAAAAAGATCAGAGTGCATTTTAATGGTGAAAATTACTGTTTTCTAAGCTACGGCCCGCCAGAAAGTCGGATTGGCTTCATTTTTCAGCTCAACGCCTTAAATGGTCTGTGGAAAGGGAAGGACGGTGTGGATTGGGTTCATACATCAAAGTGAGGCCTACACAAGTGGCCCACCCAAATAGCTTTAAAATATATATATAATTTTTGTTTTTACCCTCAGTACACCACACGGTCATTGCACACTTCATTGTGTAGCAACGTCCAGCGTCCCTGGACACTAGACGGTTTAGATATATCACGTATTTAAGGTGGGCCCCACCTACAGGCATGCTGCCTAGGTGGGCCACCAATGGTTGGATGGTGTAGATAAGATAAACATCAAGGTGTGGTACATCTAAGTGGGCCACACGGCCACATCATCACACACAAAAATAAATGAGAAGGAGAGGGAGAGAGAGAGAGAGAGAGAGAGTGAAAGAGGGACACGTTATGATGGAGGGACCCTGCCACTATGGGCCCTCCCTTCCATACATATCAATCGTACATCAAGTGGGTCCCAATACATGTGGGCCCACCAAATCAAAATCAATGGTGGAGATTACTTCTCCACCAAAATGGAAGGTCTAGATGACCCTTATCAAACTAAGAAGTAAACATCAGGATGGGGTCCATGGAGAATGACCCCATCATAGAATGATCATGATAATCAAGGTGGGCCATCGGCCACATCTAGGGTCCAAAGTGAGATCCATACCATCAATCGGTAGGCCTCACTTGGCCCAGCATAAAAACATGAAATCTAGGTTATAAAGACACCCACCGTTAGATCTTCTTGGTCCATTGGAAAGCCGATCTCCTTGTGCTTCACTTTGATGGAGGATGATGAGAGATGAACGACTAAGATGAAGGATTTTTGGGATGGGAAGTGGGCCACACACACTTACTTTCTCTCCTTAGAATGCATGGACGTCCATCACTCTCCTTGGTCTTTGTTGCTTGGAAGAGAATGGGTGGTTGTAAGAGAGGGAGAGTGATGGGTGATGGATGTGAGGTGAGTGATGGGTGAGGTGAGAGACTTGTTGACTTTTGGGGTTTGCTTGACTTGTGGAGAAAGAAAGCATGGGTTGCTCTTGTACTTGACATGAGGTGATTGATTGATTGATTTGAGTGATTGATTGATGAGACATTTTGTAGAGATTCTTTTGGGATTACAAATGGGCGATATTTTCTCGAACGGAACGCGGGTCCACATCTCCCTGCCAGGGTATTGAATCGGTGCGTAATACGCGGCGTCGGAACCGCGGCGACAGCACGGTCGCAATGGTACATGTCTCAGATTAAGCCAACTCAAATCTATGGGATACGACTTAGGGTCGTGCGCAAACGTCGATCATAAGTCGCGGGTTGCAGAAATTCGACAGGAAGGATCGCGGGAGTCGATGGAACAGTACGGATTAGGATACGGGTCTTACATGGGTGGGCCCAATTGTGCGGTCCATTGAGCCTATCCCAGGTGAGGCCCACACTCTCGGTCTACTGGCATAGGTGTAGCCCACAATTCGTGGCTGGGTCGGCCCAACTGTGCGGTCCACTGAGTTTAGAACCTAGTCTGATAGAGCAGCACAATTGCTGCTATGGGCTGCTGAACTCAGTGGCTTTACAACACCGAGTTACCTCATTTGTCTGAGAAAATAGTCGACCATTGAGGTGGTGTAGGTTCAAACCTTACGGAGCGCCTCTGGGTGATCGGACTGGGCCCGTTTGAAGGCTGTTGGTGGAGCTCCCTAGGCTTGTACTGACCCAGCTTGATCCGAATTGGTCGGTTTGAGCAGTGCAGTGCGATTCCGAGTTCGCTGCTCGAGCCTACTTACTCCCTCTCCCTCTACTTCCTCCTGTCCTCCCTCTTTCTCTCCTAGCAGAGGTGCTTCTGGACTGCACTGATTCAACTTAGTCCGAACAAACCGGGTCGAGTCAGTGCGGCACCAAGTTTGCACCTACACGCTCGAATGGTTTCTCTCCTTTCCTTCCTATTCTCTCTCTCTCTCTCTCTCTCTCTCTCTCTCTCTCTCTCTCTCTCTCTCTCTTCTCCTGCTTGCTCGGTGGAGATCCCGAGACGAAACGTTCCGGTTTTATAGGCCGAGAGGCACGTTGGAGTTGCCCATCTAACGACTGAAAAGTGATGGCCGTTCCGGACGTCTTTTCCTGATCACCTGAATGCGCGGGGTCCATCCACCATCAGGGATGTTTTCCTTCTGCCAAGGCCCACTGGAAAAGTAAGTTTCTACTCACAATGGGGCCCATCTCTTCACGGTAGGTCGAGCGTGCTAACGGGGAAGATGATGCTGCCTCTAATGGCGATTTCTCATCAACGGTCCAACTTAAAGATCCGGACCATTTGGATGGGTTGGATGGGACTATTGATCAGTGTGGGGTCCACTTCCCCTGTCCCATTTCACCCGAGTGCATCGACTCGAGAGATATCCCGCAGCGACTTTCTTCTTGCGAGATGGAAAGTCTTTTCAGAAAAGGGAGCTAGGGTTGTCGCTGCCCTAGTAGGAATGGATGAGATTTCTACAGAGCTAGGGCGGAAGGCTCGAATCGCACCAGCGTGGTTTTCCCGAAGAGGAAAATGTCTCCCACGCCTTTTCTTGGTGCAGATGAGTGCCTGCCCATTTCAGGCATCGAAAGGAGCGCTGAGAAGCGTCCTCGATGAATGGCTGAGATTGAGGGATCGAGGCGGATGCAGATTGCCCTCGTGTCAATCCCTAAGCGCTCTCTACTTCTGGAAAGAACAGAGTTCTACCGTACGTTGTCGTCTACCCCATGCATGAGTACATGCACGTCTGCATGGGGTGGTCCAGATGACGTGGACTTGGTCGTCCGAAGCTTTCTCAACTAGTGGACGATTCAAATCTCCCAAACGGTGGCCCGAAATGGGCCACGAATCATCCAAAATGGACATTGTCCGTTCAATGCGTTTGACGGAGGGTCTTCCTCTCCTTTTTTCGCAATTTCACGGGTCAGTGTGGGTTTGACCGTTTGAGCAGTCTGGTGCACATCTTGCACGTTGGCTGTGGTGCATGCGCACCCCTGTGTGGGCCCCATCATGATGTCTGTGGGAGATTTGCTCCGACCATCTCGCTTGATGGGCCCTCTTAATGTCTTTGACCAAAGACCAGGTTGACCCAAGTCTTAGGTGGGCCATACCAACTAAATCATGACCTCGGACTATCGATTATCTTCGGCGGTCAAATTAATCCCAATCTGAACATCAAAGGTTAAAATGGTCCTAAGGATCTTAAGAAATGGTCGGGCATGATATATAAGTTGATCTGGAACTCAAGTGGACCATGGTACATGATCTTTGGAGTTTTACCAACATTTAACCGTCAGATTGGCTTCGGGTGTTAATTTGATCAACCTCTACTGATTCTTAAGTTGCTCAGTCTACGAGCTATGATGCATGTCTCCATCCAACCATTCAGTTAGGTTACTTTTGAGCAATTACACATCTTTGTAGTTACATGCTCAGCTACAATGTTTGCCCTATATACCAATGGTCGAATTGATTCAATCACTTATCAATCGCTCTAATAGTCCTAAAAGCCGTCTAAGTGGGCTTTGGTGCCTGATTTAATGCTTAGGTTGTTCGATCAGTGTGATTAAGTGGCGGATCGCTTTAGGGATGTTGTGGCATGATGGACGGTGGATAGAATGATACAAGCCCTCATATTAAAATGAGCAGTTTGATTGGTCTGTCTGAGTGATTGAAGTCTTATAGTAGGTGTCTCTGAAGTCATGATGGACCTTCCTAAAGACCAATCAAATGGATAGTTTGACACGTGGATAGGGATTGCTTTTGACGATTGGATTTAGCCTAGAATAAAGGTGGACGTTCAAGTAAGCTAGGTTAGTGTTCATACTAAGTTGGGTGACACGGTAATACTCGAGTATCGAAAGTACAAGGTGTTACATGAGCGGTCTAGAGCTTATTCGAAAAATCGGGGCATTTCTATAATGAATTAAGTATTGAGATTTCTCGTGGGCAATGATTAGGGTTTGGATCAACTATGTTAATAGTGTGACCTATTTATAACTAGTGAAAATGGAGATATGGTCATGATTACTCTAAATCGTCGGTTTTGGAATAAAAGAGTAACGGGGTTGATTTGATCTATTAGTCGAGATCCGGGCCTTATCTGACTCGGCTTCGGTTAGATCTTTAATTTCGTTATGATTGTCTTGATTAGTTAGCGATGGGTCGGTTAGATTTGAGCCTTATGTGAATAAATCATGGAGCTAAAGTTGATGTTCAAGTGATTGGTTGGATTCATTGGTTTTCTACGTTTGATCAATCTTATTTGTACGATTCTTTATCGGTACCACCCGTGTATAAACTAACATTGAGTATTAATGGTCAGTAAATAATAATATAAGTTAATTAAAAAAATCAAATAAAATTTAAAAATACAAAAAAGTGAAAATCCAGACGTTACAATTACCCTCCCTAATCCGCATCCTTCTCACACCGTATTACAATATGTGCTTTGCTGTGAGAAGACGCGTGTACAAGTCAGTTAATGCACACGCGATTACATATGCCAGCGTGGCAGACAGTTGCAATATCCAAGCCATCCATACAAAGGCTACAACTATCTATATTCCCTATCCCAAGAATCAAATCAGTCCACTAATTATTTAGGCCACAATTCACTAAAAAAATACACCGCTATAAAAAATCCGCTCTTAATTTTCTAACTCGTCCACTTATTTCTAATATAATGGCACGCTTGCTGAATGGACTGCCTTTATCTCTGTGAAATAACAACTACACGGTGAGGTCCACCTGATGGATGGCTTGGATATTTCGAATTTCTGTCACATGTGGTGGCATATGCATTAGTGGACTCATACAAGCATGTATACTATAATTAATTTGAAAGAGATGGTCCTGTGGTTTCAGAGCACTATAAGTTACAGTGATCTTAGTCGCATCAGTTCAATTGAATAATCCATTCGGTCAATCTGAACTGTCCATCAAGTCCGGAACACATTTCATAGGCTGTAATACAAAAAACCATGCTGATCAGATGATCCAATCCATCTTTGATTTGGCCTTATTAATTAAAGCCATCCATTTTTGAATCCATTGTTGGGACCGTTACAATAGCCTAACAAGCAATCCATGATAGGTCCCAAGATCACACGCTGTGAGCTACCCTGATTTTTATATGTTAAGGTTCCGTTTGGATAAGCTATTGGATTGAATTGCAATAATGAATTCGATAAGATAAACCCTCCAGGTTGACCATTCGAGGATTCTGTCTCCTTCGTTGAAATATGACAACGTGGCATGTCTGTATCACATCCAGCCTGTCAGAAAGGTTGACTTTCACGTGAATTCGCCTCGCGCAAAGAAAAAAGGCCAATCTACTTACCATTGGGCCACACCGTAGATAAAAAAAAAAAATAGACGGCCATTGATCTAATCAGATCCATCCATTCTTCATGTGGGTCACATGCACACCATTTTTTTCTACGGTGTGGTCCGTATGACGATCTGATGGGCCTGATTTTTCCATGAGGTGTTCTCCCCGGAGTGTCTAACCTTTTGAACGGAATGGATCCTCCACAGGATGCAGATGTGGTTGATCCACACCATTGATCCAATGGGTCTCAATGCTCCAAATAGGAAACTGGGTCATCCATCCTTCTTCTATGTTGTGCGTTCCATCTTTATGGGATCTAGATGGACGGTCCCGATCGATGCTTTCATCCTGTCACGTGTGCAGCGGGAGACGCTGCTCTACTACATTGGTTTCAACCGCGACTACCGTATCAATTCCTCGTGGCCCACGTATGGCGTGATGCACGTTTACATGACGTAAGCGGTCCAGTATCCATATGATCCCATGGGTGGGACCCACATGTACGGCGTAGATGAAAGCCCATTTATATTATTTTATTTTATTTTTAATTAATCTTCCCTGCCCGAGTAGTGCATTAAAAAAAATCTTAGATACTCTGGCGGAAAGTGATGGTTCATAAGCATGCACTCGGGTTGTAGACGTGGCACGCATGTGGGTCTGTCAGACCATCCAAATCGTGGTCCCCACATTAGACGGGTCAGAAACCGGAAATTACATTGAACAGATGCCGTAAGTAGCTGAATGGTGGAGATTTAATTGTCTGTTAGCATGAAAACATTCAACGGTCAGAAATAAACAAAAAGATGTCCAGTAATCAGAGGTCAGGATCGTTCAACCCAATCTGGAAATAGGGTTAATATGATTTGGACAGAAAAGTACTTAAGTGCATGCGTATGAACCTTCATAGTCCTCCAGAGTATAAAATAACTCCACGTTCCGGAGAAAAAATAAAAATAACAAAAAAAATCCTGGTATTTCCACAGAAATAGTGTCATGTTGCTACAGGTGGGGCCGCTGTGAAATGGCGTCGTTTTGATGCAGCGAACGTGAGCGATCTGTATCTATGTACACGTGGCATGTACCTCAAATACAAACCGTCCAAATAATGGGCCCCTTTGTAGATTGGTCATATACTCAAAATCATAGTTTTTGGACAATCGTGACCATTGATTAATGGACATTTTCTTTGTTAAAATTGTATAGTTTACTACTTTACATTTAGAGTGGATTATATGTTCATTAATGGTCCTGTTAGGATCTCTAATTTTTATGTTATAACCGATCTGAAGTGGGCCCTAACATTTGAACGGGTTGGATTTGAGGATAATGTCACCTGTATGTAGGTAGACAAGGTTAATATCTCTTTTAGGTACATCGTGTGCGCTACATCAAAGCCTGCGTGTCGTCTCATTTTAGAATAAGGCATAGTGCATTAATTGCCAATTCAATCCGCATCCATACCGTTCAAAATGTGGGCCCCATTGTGAATTTAGCACTGACCAAATTCACCCTGATCTGGATATCCCGGCCGTCCAAATTTCCCAGGGTGTGATGTTTAAAGGAGAAACGAATTCAACGGGAAAAATCAGACTATTAAGATGAGCTAATCGGTGTGAATTTCAATCTTTGGGCCATCCACAACAGGGCCACCAATTTGGACGGTCTGGATTGGTATATGTGTATGCCATGTCTATGGTGGGTGATTTGACTAGATGCAATGAATCCAAAAACGTGCCTTTCCTGGTGAGAGCGACCTATCTTATTTGATAGTATCTACTCTTCCCTGATACAGCGAATCCTGGCTGTTTTCTTGAGGGATAAGCAAAAGGACAAAGCATGAAGTGGACCCCACTTTAGATATGTACGGGGACTTTTAGATGCGTTTTGGTCAAGTCACTGATCTGGACCGTCCATTGGATTTGATCCACTTATAAAAAAATACCATCTGTAATAAAAATTAACACCGGATGAGAGGAACTTCTCCATCCCATCAGAACCACAGAAAATGGACGGTCTGATTCCACGAAATGGCTCATTCCAACTCATTTTAAGGAATGAGCCAAATCATGAGTGAGATCTAAAATTCCAGTGGGCCAAACCACAAGAAACAGTGGGGATGAAACGTCCACCGTCCAAACGTTCCTGCCCCTACTGTGATGATACTACAAGAAAACACAAATATCAGCCTTATCCAAAATTTGTGGCCCCTAATAAACTTCCCATGGTGGGCGTCTAATCCTCACCCTTCCTTGTGGTGTGGCCTACTAGAGTTTGAATCGCTCTTGTATTTTGAGATAACCTTCTAAAATTATCTGGCTAAACGGATGGATGGAATAGATGTAACACAAACACCAAGGTGGACCCCACAGAGAGGGAGCGAATTTGGTGTTACCCTGCTAGCATCTTAGTGGGTATTTCCCTGACCTTGGGGCCATGTTGATGCATGTGTTGCATATCCACACCGTCCATCAGTTTTTTCAGCTCATTTTAGGGTGTGTTTGGGCGGTGGGATTAGAAGGGATTAGCTGAGATGGGATTCAAAAAATATAATTATTATCATGGCAGGGATTGTCCCCTGTTGCCATGGGATAAGATTAGGGCCCGTTTGGGCAGTTGGATTGGAAGGGATTGGATGGTATTGGAAGGGATTGGATGTTAAATCCCGGGATTGGCCTGGCGTGCCAAACAGAGCCGGTGATCTGATACCAATCCCATGGATTTTTAAGAAAATCCACTGACAACGCTTTTATTACCTTTAAATCCCATCCAATCCACCCTAATACTTTCAAATTTGCCAGGGACGTGTTTGGTTAGAGGGATTGGAAAGGATGGGAAGGTTTAATCCGGTATTGGCCGGGGGTGCCAAACAGACTGGATATAGAAGTCCAGGGATAGAGCAATCCCATGGATCTCAAGACAATCCACCGACAACATCATTATTACCTAGAAATCCATGCCATCCACCCCAATACCATCCAATCCCTTCCAATCCATCCGGCCAAACGGGCCCTTAATGTCATGCTTTGTTGGTAATACGGTGGTACATTGAATGGATATACCTAACATCATTTGAAATTATTGAGAATAACACACATGTGTTATATCTAAACCGTTCATTTGTTTTATAACCTTAATTTATGGCATGGGCTAAGGTACAACGGCAACGGTTATTAATTAATACATGTGTTATATCTAATCCGCTCTACCTGGTCCAAGGTACAACGGCAACGGTTATTAATTAATCCAGTGGACTGAGTCAGCTGAGTTTTGAACCGATGCACAAATCACGACCGTTGTTTTGTCTTTACACGGTGGTAACGCGTGGGGGCGACTTTCCTCCTTCTCTACATCGTAGCATACCATCATGACATGACACGTGTTTCTTGATCATATCGTTCTACATGGGTGAGCTTACACGTGGCAGATCGTGATGGATGCACACCGTACATCTGGTGGGCCAAGATGTGGACGTCCACCGTTACCAATTGGACGATCCTTATCATCCACCAAATAGAAGATCCAACTGAAGGCAACAGATCGGACGGTTATTTTGTCCAGTCATTAGTTTGACTTTTGACCGTGGGCCATCTTTCAACAAGACTTACTGTATCGGTTGACTATCTAGTGTAATCACCGAACCTTCCTTGGCTTTCTCCAAATTAATTTGGACCGTTGATTAGAACATAACCCAGTCGAGTTGACTGGACCGAATTCAAAGATGAGTCACCGAGTTCTAGAAGTTTCCATCTATGCATCTGGGCGGTGTAATGGTGCACATTTGATAAGACTGAACGGTTAGGATTTTACAGTGAATGTGATTTCTCATTAATGGTCCACATTTCAACGGAAATTCGGCAAAAGATGGAATAGTTAGGATTTTCCTATTTGGGAAATATTTTGGATAACTCCTGATGCATGATGGGGCCATCGAATCAACGGTTTAGATGACCGAACCATGAGCCCACGTGTACAGAATCCAGCACGTTGGTAAACTATTATGTTACGAGGTTCACCACCAAAAGAGATTGTTTGGATGCTTGTGTTTGGATGTGGAATCCTCATATGTGTTCAGATGCCTGTAATTAGAATATATTGAAATTCAAGAATTATTTTTGCATGTCTATAATTAGATTGCATTTTTGGGGCTGTTTGATTTTTTATTTTTTATTTTTTGTAATTAGTGGTAAATAAACATTTAATGGAATGGAGGATTGAAACCAAAAATCTATGGGGCCCACCATGATGGGTGTGTCTGATCCATGCTGTCCATCCATTTTATCAAGTCATTGTAGGGCATGATCCTATAATTGAGAAGGATCCAAATTGAAAGTGGACAACACAACTTGAAATAGTGGGAATTGAATGCATACCATTGATAGCTCATCGACGATCACAATTTTTTGATGAAGTTGATATCTGTGTTTTCCCTTCATCTATGTCTATTTGACCTTATGAACATATTAGATTACAACTATAGACCCTAGAAAATTTTTAAATTTCAATGGTAGACAACATAATCCACCCTATTTTTTATGGTGTGGTTTACATGAAGTTATAATCTACCTTATTTTTAAACTCATGCCTCAAAATGAATTGGTGAGACGGATGGATGGCGTCGATTATACACATACATCATGGTGGGACCTGCAAATCATTGTTGCTCAATGTCTATCTTTTATTTATTTATAACTATCTTAAAGATAAAAGCAAGTCTAATTCCTTTTCTATTAAACAGCCATGGAAGTCATAAATATGCATTTACAACTATTTAGTTCAATAAATGTCAAAACAAACGGCTCCTAATTTCAAAACATGATGTTGATGCAAATGTCTGGTTCGTCCTCCTAGACCCTTGTATGCCTGCACAGAAAGAGGACAAAGGAGACCCTGGCTCGAGCAGGGGACCCTCCGATGCCAAAGTCAGGCCTGGACTCGGGGTCTAAATGTATTGAAAGGTTTTTGGAAGGAATTTTTTCGTACCTCTCAAGGTGTCAGGGATCCTTCTTTTATAGCTGCTGGGGCCTTAGTCGCACAAGGATTTTCCTCCTGATATTGAGCGCGGGATCTTCTCCTGGTATCACGGAGATAGGATCGTGCCCATCTTGAGCCTTCATCCGATCCCGTGAGCTTCGGGGTCGGAGATCTTATCCCAAGATATCCGGGATGAGGCTCGACCTAGCGACGGTCGATCTGGCAAGGTGGTCCGCCCGACGCATGCCCGGAACGCTGATGAGTCGTCCGAACCGACTCAACCTTTGTCTCGGTTTAGCGAATCATGCCTCGGATTTGACACATCCTTCGGTGACCCGAGGCATTAAGTCCGCGTCTTCGGACTTGTATTTTTTGCCCCCAACAGTAAGCCCCCCCTACTCCGTGTGTTTCATATGACACCTAGGAGTAGCGAGTTTTGAGTCGGTTCATCCAAGACAGCAGGTGATCATTTAATGCGTTCCATGCCGCCTCTGACGAGAGGCGGTTCGGTTCCTGACATCTCATGCGCCGTCAACCGTCAAGTCGCTCATCCCGCCAATGAGGGTTGGACACGTAGCAAGGACATTATTACCGTCAGTCGACGAGCGCCACGTGTCGAGTGGGGAAATCGATGCAGGCGTCGAATCATTTCCTCATTAATTACTCCCGCCGTATGGCAACCTTATAAATTGGTGGGGGTCCCGCATTTTGAACTTCTATTGTCATTCCTACTTTTCATTCCCTTTGGAGCCTTTTCAGTCTTTCATCTTCTTCCTTTCCTCTCTCTTAACCGTCAGCGCTTCCTTCCGCCATTTCCGTTTTCCTTTCTCCCTCCGGTGAGTTTCTCCTTCCTCTTTATTAGATAATAATGACGGATAGGGGTTCTCGAAGTCCCCAGGGGGGAGCTTCCGGAGACGAAGGCGAAGCGCAACGTTTTTGGAATGTTGCGGAATCGCCTTCCTTGCTGACGGAGATAGCAGTGGATGCCAACGCTGCGTTTCTATCTGAGAGAGCCACAGAAGCTCCGGCGGAGCGCCCTGCTTCCGTCGTTCCTTCTTGGGGCGGGTCGTCTCTATTAACCCGCCCGGAAAGGCCTAACTTGCCAAGGGACATGGAAGAAGATGAGGAGGAAGAAGATGAAATTTTAATCGCCGAAGGAACCCCTGATCCTGCTCCTGTTGGTGAATCGGCGCAGGCCGAGTCTGAAGAAGAAGGATCGGGGGAAGATTTAAGTGGTCCGGTTCCCTCAGTCTTGACTGAGACGGACTTGGATAGAATCCGAGTCGGGTATCATATTCCCGAGTCGGTCATCACCTATCTCCCCCGTCCGAATGACTTGCCGGATCACCCTCCTGCCGGGGCAGTCGCGATTTACCAAGTGTCGATGCAATGCGGCTTGCGTCTGCCCCTTCAGACCATCGTCCGGGGAGTTTTGTCTCGCATACAGATTGCCCCGGGACAGATAGTCCCGAATGGGTGGAGGAACTTACTCGGATGTGCGGTGTTGTGGGCTGAGATGGAACAGCCACCGCTTACAGTCGACGAATTTCTCCACCTGTATCAAGTGCGAGTAAATCCGAACTATCCCGGCTTCTACGTCTTCGCTGCTTGGCGAGGCGGAGGCGGTTCCCTGATAATCGACCCTCCCACTTCCAACAAACACTGGAGAGAGCGTTGGTTTTGGGCATGTGGTCGCTGGGAAACGGATGAGTCCGGGTCCTGCGAGGCTCGTGTCCCTCGGGCGTTCCAAAGAGCAGGTGACTTGGGTCTTCTCTTCCACTCGCCCCCCTCCCCCCCTTTTTTTTTATTTTTGTTTTTGTAATATTCTGAGTCTGACGAGCTTGTGTTTGGCAGATATTCCGAAGAAGCGGCCGAAGCTCGGCACCAGTGCCTCGGCTCGGATCAAAGAGTTGAGGTCGTTGGATTCGAGGAACAGGTCTTGGAAGGTGCTTCTACAGCCGGAGCGCCTTCATCTTGCAGGTCTGGACTCGGAAGTTACAGGTAATTGGGAATGAATCTTCTGGATTTTCCGAATTTCCCCCGACTTACTTCGCCATCCCTTCATCTATGTCTATTTGACCTTATGAACATATTAGATTACAACTATAGACCCTAGAAAATTTTTAAATTTCAATGGTAGACAACATAATCCACCCTATTTTTTATGGTGTGGTTTACATGAAGTTATAATCTACCTTATTTTTAAACTCATGCCTCAAAATGAATTGGTGAGACGGATGGATGGCGTCGATTATACACATACATCATGGTGGGACCTGCAAATCATTGTTGCTCAATGTCTATCTTTTATTTATTTATAACTATCTTAAAGATAAAAGCAAGTCTAATTCCTTTTCTATTAAACAGCCACGGAAGTCATAAATATGCATTTACAACTATTTAGTTCAGTATATGTCAAAACAAATGGCTCCTAATTTCAACACATGACATAATAATTATAATACATATATTGAAATATGTACTTTGGTTAAAATAATGAAATTCCAAGTCTCAAGTTATTTATGAAAGTGGGCCCACTTTTGAAAATCCAATTGTTCTTGACAATTACATTTGATTCTCAATCTTTCAAGAATATTTAAGTTGCCGTGATTTCATTTCCATTCCATTTCACATTGATTTCGATCATTTATAAAAAATTAAAGGATGTTTTTTGCCCATCAGCATTCATTTACCACCATTTACGACAGATAAACCAAATGATACCTCGTTCATGAAAAACTATTCATTTCTAACCCATCAAGGAATTGTTTTGTCCACCCCATCACAACCTACTAAATGAACGGACTAGATTAAGCTAGAGTCATGTGGATGTACTAATCACCCAGGGGTTTGATCAAGAGAGTGTTTGAAGTAATCTTTTCATCACATTTCCTTTAAAATTGAGCCCAGTATAAATTATGAGGCTCTCACCAATCTCACAAATGGTGTGGTGATGTCACGAGATTTGATCGATAGGTAGAAAACCTTTAAAAATTCCATCGCCACCTCTATTAGCCTATGTTCCCACCAATCAAATCTTGCCAATGGCAAGATTTGATTGGTGGGACTGCACACCTATTAGAGATGGGCCATAAAAACTTTACAAAAGGTCCACTCATCTCTAACTATATGTGGTCCCTCAATCAAATCTTGCCACATCACCATACTTACTTTGGTGAGATTTGAAGTGGATCGCATGCCTGTTATGGATACACGGGTGATACGAGTAAAGAACCGCACAAGTCTGATTAATCAACCGTAGGAAGTCAACGAATCTGCCCAATCACTTGAACATCAAGTTTAGCCCAATAATTTACCCACGTGGGACTCAAATCTAACCAACCCATCGTTAACTAATCAAGACAATCATAACTAAATTAAAGATCTAACCGAAGTCGAGTCAGATAAGGTCCGAATCTTGACTAATAGATCAAATCAACCCCGTCACTCTTTTAGCCTAAAACCGACGGTTTAGAGTAATTATGACCAAATCTCCATGTTTAATAGTTATAAATAGGCCACACTATGAACATAATTAATCCAAACCCTAATCATTGCCCACGAGAAATCTCAATACCTAATTCATTTTAGAATTGCCCTGATTTTTCTAACAAGCTCTAGACTGTTCGTTGGTGGGCCACTAGTTCCAAAACTATAGAATAATGTCCGTCTTCTTGGGCTTGACGTCTATCGTGGGAGTCGGACCAGTGGTATCCAGAACCGTTCAACTTGAGCCAAAGGACGAGTGCATGAGAAGTCCAAATACTATAGAAAGGAGGTGAAACTTAAGTGAATTGGATCGTCCACTCTTATGTAAAGTTGAGGATTTTGGACCGTTGGTTTATGACCAAACTTTACACATGGGATAAGGATATTTCCCTGCTCATATTCGTATAGCCGCGCCCCGATCGACTATCGTTGAACAGACTTTTAATCATATCTGGTGATCAGCGCATCCAAATGGCTGGCCGATCATATCTACACGTAGATCATCATTAGGGCTAACTATCCTATGATGTATATCAAAATGTGCACCTCATAATGGGCCTTAGAGGCTAGAAAAATCCTCCCATAGGGTTAGTATAGTAAAACCTAGCCCTTGGGGCTATTTACACCAAATCTGGCATTATAAAATGGCCTCATTTGGGCACCCCCTCTCCCCATACGAATTTACCCTAGAGTAAACCAACTTGTAACGCCCTGGAAATCGGGGGTCGCGTATCCGCTCGACTCCCGAGTTCCCGAGAGTCACCATTACCAGATGATCATAAATGTGCCTTTAATCTATTTGAGTTGCGCAGTCTGAAGTTCCCTGATCATGAAAACATGAACGCACATGTCTGCTGGAATAAAGAGGCCTCACCTATAAACATACAAGTCCAAAGATAAAAGCAAATGGGTCGCGCATGGCGCTGCTCAGACAAAATAACAAAAAATATGATATCCAAAAGAATGGGACAGAGCCCGAAACCCAGCCTTCCAATCTCGCCTCTCATGCAGGCGGCGACCCCTCCATCAGCTGGAAGTAAGACAGCTCCAGCTCCTCGTCCAGGCTCACCTCGTTAGGCTCCTCCAGTCCTGAGTCACCTGCATCTATCAAAGGGTCTGGTTGGTGTTTTAAAACACCATCCTAGAGTGGGAGTGAGTGATCAACTCAGTGGGTGCTATTAGCCATAAGTTGTAACAAGCATTAATTGCAATGGGAATTTAATGAAAGGCAATCAATCATAAGCATCTGTCTAGTCTTGTTAATGCGCATGCATGCAGGATGATATGATGGATGCCCTCGCCACAACACTCCCTCGTGCGACGCCATCTAACGATCGCCAATGCCAACACTCCTCAATGCGACCTCGGACTGCCGAGTCGCCAACCTAACTAATGCGATGCGATGCGGTCGTGTTATCCGAGTTATTAGTTAGGTTCATTCATCCCAGGTTTATGAAGCAGGACACCCCATCTCAATGCCCTAAAGCGGGTCGAGCCAGCCCGATGCTAGTCAGGCCGGCCCGGTCTGTATTTCGTAGGTTCCTCATCCGACTTCAAGCACATAGGAGTACCAGAAAAGGGATCCTCGTCACTACGGGGATCGCGTATCCTGCGTAGGCGAGCTCGGACACTGGTCGCACAATTCCACCATGCCCTCACGATGTTGGGCGGATTTCAAGTGGTTTGTCGTTGGGCTACAGTGGTGGGGAGTCCCGGTTTCCATACAAATGTGAGCAAAGAGGGTTAACAATCGTGGTTGGCCAGACGAGACTATACCGCATGAGTTCAGGCGAGTACGTAACGGGCGACATCGGGTGCAAGCGACCCACGTAGTCACTAATGCCGCACACGCTCGCCCAATTCGAGGGTATAGCCTCGGGTCCACCGAGACCACTTAGCTTTCTGTTTCCTGGCCTAGCAGTGAATATGTCAATGCAACGTGGTACCGAGCAAATTTAGGTTCTCTACCTCAATCATATAATCCAGATTCACCAAATAAGCAAGAACAATTTATGAGCAATGGTACATGTGTGTAAATGTTGTGGGAAATTGCCAACTTAATTATATGGAAATAAGTTGGGCCCACATGTGGTAAATTGGTCATGCATACAATTGGATCAATCTTATAGCAATAAACAAGTTCATAACAATTCATTAAATTCCAAAGTCATGTTGAGAAAATTAACAATTTATTGTGAGGAATCAAACAAACCACGATTTCATACGATTAAAATAGGCATGCAAACTAGTTTTCAAAAACTTTCAATTCAACCCCAACGAATGTTAATCCACCCCATCACAACCTAGTGCAGAACGCTAGGAGTTAATAGAGTCACCTATGGATGTACTAACACCGAAATTTGATCCGAATGAGGGCTTTGAAGATCTTTTGATCCATTTCCCTTAAAATTAGCCCATGTTAGATTTCCAACCCAAATCCACAATACTACTCGAATTTCAAGAAGGATGGTGAAAACCTTACCTAGTCAAATGACCAAAAATTTACGCAATCTAATATTAAATGAGCAAGAGTGGCAAAGAGTGGAAGGGTTGGCTTGTGAGATTTGATCGGGGTCCACCTATTGATGGGCCATAAAACTTCTCAAAGTCTTTACCTCCCTTACTCTCTATATTGGTAGTTGTAACACTGGGAGAGAGATTAATGTGGATAGGGTTTAATTTCTTGTAATTGGCCTCATGGCCTTAAGTTCACCTCATATTCCCAAACACTCAAGTTTTCGGGGTTGAGTGCCAACGCACAAGCCACCCAATTCGGTGGGTAGGTGCCTCAACGCCCCTCAGGGCCGCGTAGAATTTGAATTAAGCCCAATAATTTACCCAGGGGCAAATCTACCAAGGCTTTTAACTTTTCAAGGCGGGTCCATTAATTAAAGCAATCTGGTGGTCATAAGGCTATGAAATTTCTAGGATGGGTGATTCATGGCCCGATGAAGGGCCAGTCACTCTTTTAGCCTAAAACCGACGGTTTAGAGTAATTATGACCAAATCTCCATGTTTAATAGTTATAAATAGGCCACACTATGAACATAATTAATCCAAACCCTAATCATTGCCCACGAGAAATCTCAATACCTAATTCATTTTAGAATTGCCCTGATTTTTCTAACAAGCTCTAGACTGTTCGTTGGTGGGCCACTAGTTCCAAAACTATAGAATAATGTCCATCTTCCTGAGCTTGACGTCTATCGTGGGAGTCAGACCTGGGTACTGTCCAGAACCACTCAACTTAAGCCAAAGGACGAGTGCAAATACCCTAAAGGAAGAGGCTGAAATTTAAGTGAATTGGATCGTCCACTCTTATGCAAAGTTGAGGATTTCGGACCGTCGGTTTACGACCAAACTTCACACATGGAGTAAGGATATTTTCCTGCTCATATCCGTATAGCCGCTGCCCCGATCGATCATCGGTGACAGTTGAACAGACTTCTAATCATATCCGTCGATCGGCGCATCCAAATGGCGGGCCGATCATATCTATACATATATCATCATTAGGACTAACTATCCTACGATATATATTAATATGTACGTCCCATAATGGGCCCTAGAGGTTAGAAAGATCCTCTCATAGGACTAGTATAGTAAAAACCTAGCCCTTGGGGCCATTTACACCAAATCTGGCATTATAAAATAGCCTCATTAGGGCACCCCCTCTCCCCATACGAATTTTTCCTATAAGAAAGAAAGGGAGAAAGAGAGAAAGAGAAGAAAAGGAGAGAGCGAAAGAGAAAGTGGGAGCCACCGCCTTGCATGTACCCCCAGCGGCCGGATCTCGTTTATTCCGACCTCTTTCTCCCCTTCTCCCTCAAAATTCTCAAATTTCTTGTTGTTAGAAGAAGGATCTCACCCTAATTAAGGTAATGTGGTGATTCTCCCTTTAATTTTCATGAATTCAGCTTTATCTTTAATCATTGTGCATTCTACACCATGCAGGGCCCCGACACTTCAAGCCTACAGACCCGGCGCCATTAGGAACGCCTCTCTACTCTCCGATCGTAATTAGGTACAGACTATTATCCTTAGGTGGCCTAACACCAATATTACTATGAGTTTAATGATTATGAATGTTAGGATGATTTGCTTGAGTAATCTAAAGAGAACCTAGTCAAAACCTTATATGATAGGTCCCCCTAAATTCCATAAAATGAGTAGGTGTTGTTTATTTGTTCTTCAATATGATTAAGTTTAATTTTGGTGTGACATGTTCATCCCATATATGATTTTACTAAATTCCATAACATGATTGAGTGTTATTTATGTGCTCTCCAACATAATTAGGCTTGATTTGGTATGGTATGTTCATCTCATATGCGATCCTAGTATAACCCTTCTTGTGGCATGTATGATTGCATTAATCCTTGTTGTATATTTGTCTTATGAATGATGTATAGTTCTTAGTCTCTTCGGTAACCTCACTTAATACACACACACACACACATTAATGTCGTATTTTGTTAGTAGTTGTATTGTAGAAAAATCTAAATCTTTATGTTGGATGTATGAGTGCATGACTTTATTTGCGATAGAAGACGAATACGGAATTGTTGGAATATTATTGAATGTCATCAAACCCCTAAGTTGGTTAGGGAACTGAGATGGGAGAAGGTGGTCCCGTTGGTAGGACCATCCTACGACTAAACTAGCGAATTTGGGCGGATGCGAATGGGCAACAGTAATTATACTACATGGGTCTCTTGTATCCGATGTCGTTCGTCACGTACTCGCCTAAACTCGTACGGTTTAGTCCACCTACTGACCAACCATGTTTGTTAACCATGTCTGCTCATGCCTGTATGAAACCTGGAACACCCTTAAATCATTGAAGCCCATTGATAACCATTTGAAACCGATCCACTAACTCGAGAGCCAGACATGGTGGAATGGGACACTGTGTCCGAGCTGTCTGCCTATGCTTGGGTGACGAGCCTCCCCGTAGTGACCGCGAGCGATCCTTCTTCTCAGCACTCCCCATGTGCTTGAAATCGGAGATGGGGAACCCAATGAGATCAAGGATCATGAGGTCCTGACCTCGCACATTGAGGGGCATTAGCCTCGCAACCAATTGAGGGCAATGATATGTGGGGTGTACTAGTTTTCTCAATTTGTTGGATGAACGAAATTAACTAAATACTCGGCTAACATTATTCATGCATCGCATTAGTTATGATTTGACGACTCGGCAGTTGAGGTCGCAATGAGGGTGGTTGGTCATGCGCGATCGTTAAACGAAGTCGCTCGAGGTAGTGTTGTTGTGAGGGCATACATCATATCATAATACATGCATATGCATTAACAAGATTAGTTAGAGATCTGTGAATGTATGTTTTTCATTAAATTTATTGTATAATTGATGCTTGTTGTAACTTAAGGCTAATAGTAACCACTAAGTTAGTTACTCACTCCCACTCTGGGATGGTGTTTTAAAACACCAACTAGCCCATTTACTAGATGCAAGTAAGGCGGAGCTCGACGAGCCGAGCGAGATGAGCATGGATAGGGAGGAGGAGCTTCCCTGCTTCCAGACTACATATGGTCCCTCAATTAAATCTTTCCACATAACCGCACTTACATTTTTAGGGCTGTTTGATTTTTTTATTTTTTATTTTTTGTAATTAGTGGTAAATAAACATTTAATGGAATGGAGGATTGAAACCAAAAATCTATGGGGCCCACCATGATGGGTGTGTCTGATCCATGCTGTCCATCCATTTTATCAAGTCATTTTAGGGCATGATCCTATAATTGAGAAGGATCCAAATTGAAAGTGGACAACACAACTTGAAATAGTGGGAATTGAATGCATACCATTGATAGCTCATCGACGATCACAATTTTTTGATGAAGTTGATATCTGTGTTTTCCCTTCATCTATGTCTATTTGACCTTATGAACATATTAGATTACAACTATACATATAACTATAGACCTTAGAAAGTTTTCAAATTTCAACGGTGGACAACATAATCCACCCTATTTCTTATGGTGTGGTTTACATGAAGTTATAATCTACCTTATTTTTAAACTCATGCCTCAAAATGAATTGGTAAGACGAATGGATGGCATCGATTATACACATACATCACGGTGGGACTTACAAATCATTGTTGCTCAATGTCTATCTTTTATTTATTTATAACTATCTTAAAGATAAAAGCAAGTCTAATTCCTTTTCTATTAAACAGCCATGGAAGTCATAAATATGCATTTACAACTATTTAGTTCAGTATATGTCAAAACAAATGGCTCCTAATTTCAAAACATGACAAAATAATTATAATACATATATTGAAATATGTACTTTGGTTAAAATAATGAAATTCCAAGTCTCAAGTTAGTTATGAAAGTGGGCCCACTTTTGAAAATCCAATTGTTCTTGACAATTACATTTGATTCTCAATCTTTCAAGAATATTTAAGTTGCCATGATTTTATTTTCATTCCATTTCACATTGATTCCGATCATTTATAAAAAATTAAAGGATGTTTTTTGCCCATCAACATTCATTTACCACCATTTACAACAGATAAACCAATGAAAAGCCATTCATTTCTAACCCATCAAGGAATCATTTTGTCCACCCCATCACAACCTACTAAACGAACGGACTAGATCAAGCTAGAGTCATGTGGGTGTACTAATCACCTAGAGGTTTGATCAAGAGAGTGTTTGAAGCAATCTTTTCATCACATTCCCTTTAAAATTGAACCCAGTTTAAATCATGAGGCTCTCACCAATCTCACCAATGGTGTGGCGATGTCACGAGATTTGATCGATAGGTAGAAAACCTTTAAAAATTCCATCGCCATCTCTATTAGCCCCCACCAATCAAATCTTGCCATGTTACAACACCGTCATTGGTGAGATTTGATCGGTGGGACTGCACGCCTATTAGAGATGGGCCATAAAAAACTTTACAAAAGGTCCACTCATCTCTAACTATATGTGGTCCCTCAATCAAATCTTGCCACATCACCATACTTACTTTGGTGAGATTTGAAGTGGATCGCATGCCTGTTATGGATAGAGCCAAAAAAAAAACCCTTAAACAAGGCCCGCTCATCGTTGATTACATTTGGTCCCTCGATCAAATCTTGCTACATTACAGCACTTACATTGGTGAGATTTGATAAGTAGGATCGCAAGCCTGTTACAGATATTTAAAAATAATTTTTAAAAAAAAGCCCTTAAAAAAGGCCCAATAATCTCTAACTATTTCCACATAACCGCACTTACATGGGTGAGCTTTGATTGGTAGGATCGCATGCCTGTTAGAGATAGAGCAAAAAGAAAATTAAAATTTTTTAAAAAAAAACCCTTGCAAAGGATTGCCATCTCTGAGTACATGTGGTCCCTCAATTAAATCTTGCCACATCACCACACTTACATGGGTGAATTTTGATTAATGTGATCGCATGCCTGATAGAGATACAGTAAAAAAAAAAAAAAACCATAAAAAAGGCCCGCTCATCTCTGACTACATGTGGTCCTTCAATCCAATCTTGCCACATTATCACACTTACATTGATGGGATTTGATTACCAGATCGCATGCCTGTTAGAGACTGTAGAAAGAAAAAGAAAAAGAAAAAAAAAAAAACAAATCCTTTGAAAAGGCCTGCTCATCTCAAACTATATACGGTCCCTAGATTAAATCTTGCCAGATTACTACAATTAATTACATGGGTGGGTGAGATTTGACCATTGGGATCGCATGCCTGTTAGAGATAAGAGTAAAATTAAAATATTAAAAAAAAAGCCCTCTCATTTCCGACTACATGTGGTCCCTCTAGCAAATCTCGCCACATAACCACACTTTCATTGGTGAGATTTGATTAGTGTATGGGATCGCATGCCAGTTAAGAGATAGAGCCGAAAATAACCTTAAAAAAGGCTGGGTCATAGCTTACCGCATACAACCCTGCCAATCAAATTTTGCCACGTCACCACACCAAAGCCGAGGGTGTGTAGTGAGATCCTCACTATCTTCAGCATCCACGGCCAGTTACTCCAGTCTCCTACTTGTGCGAGTAGAATAGGCGAGTATGATAATCTTGAGAATTATTTGTTACTCCGGCACATTGTGATAGTTCATATACATGCGCATAGGCATTCGCACGTGACACGTGTGTACTTTGAACAGTGGAGCATAGTCTTAAAATATATATATGGAGTATTGACTGTCTTAGATGTTGACCGTCCAATAGATTTCCAACTATGGACAAGTTAATACAACACCATCAGTTTTATTTCTATGTCGTGATCCATAAAAGGTGGCCAACTATTTGGATGGAAAAATTGGAGCTACAGGTGTGCTACCTGTATAACTTTTCAGAGCATGCGTATGGACTGTCACAGCATGTCAGAGTATAATTCCGCTGAAATAAATGACTTGCAAGCCAATATAATTTATTGGGGCCCCACTGAATCTATGATCCATACCGTCCATTAGATTGCTACTGTGGCAAGTTAAGATCACACCATTAGTGTCATTTTTTTTCATAATCAGTGCCCGCGATTTGGATGAACATGCGTATGGACTGTCACATCCAATCAGAGTACAGTGCCGCCGAAATTAATGAATTGCAATTTGCAAGCAAGATAATATAGTGGGGTCCACCGAATCTCCGTACCACCTTGCCGGCCAAGAAACGTCTCAAAGTCAAAGTTGTCGCCAGGTAAGCATGATTACGTGGCACGTTTTCAAGCGTGGATTGAAAGGGCAAAAGTTCTAAAATATCTCTCGTTGGGAGCTTGTTAATTCCACGCGCGTGGAGCCCTGCCAATCTACACGAAGCACGTGTGCCAACATGGAACGAGTCTGTAATATCCGAGTTCTTCAACTCTTTTGAAAATTGCATTCTCAACCGTCCATTTGTTTTGCATTGGAAATCAGAGCGGGGTGGGCCTTCGTAAGCTTACAATTGAAACAACATTTCTCAACCGTCCATTGTTTTCATATGTCGTGCCTCAAATGGACTTCGAATTAGTCTTATCTTTATTTGAAACCTTCTTAAGAGTGTGACCCAACTGATGGAAGGATCTGATCAACTACATGTGTTCTATATTTGAAGGTGGTCCAGCGGGTGTATGGACATTATCACCACACGTGTGTGGGTTTGATAAGCATCGATGATTGAAGCAACCTCACGTAACCTCATTTGCCAGGAATTTTCGTCGCGGCTTCTACGTCGTTTCTGCTACGTAATTTATATGACGAAAATGCCCTTTTATTTTATTTTTTAAGTGTAAGTTGTTTATCGAAATCGGATTTCGTACTGAGTACTGAGTTACTCAGCACGCTTTTGTCGTACTGAGTAAACTCGGTTGGGCCTACTGTGAATGTATGTGGTTTATCCACACCGTCCATTCATTTTTAATGCTAATTTTAGTGGTTGATCTCAAAATTGAAGTAAATCCAAATGTCAAGTGGACCATTACACAGGAAAGAGTGTGGAATAACGATTTCCACCGTTGAAACCTTCCTAGGGTCCAAAGTAATTTTTATTTGTCATCCAACCTGTTCATAAAATCACAAAGACATGGATGAAGGGAAAACACAAACATCAACTTGATCCAAAACTTCTTTGGTTTCTAAAAAATTTTCAATGGTAGAGGTTCAATCAAACTGTTTCCTGTAATATGTTCCACTTGAAATTTTGATTTGCTTCATTTTTGGGATTAAGATCTAAAATTATCTGTTAACATGAATTAAAAGAGTGGATAAAATAAATAAATAATAGTGGACCTCACACAGTTTACTAAGTACACTAAGGGTACTGGGTTACTCATTACGCAATCCGCTTCCTTGTTTACCCTACACCGGACATGTGGCATGCCCGTAGGCCCTTTATGAAGGAATAGGATTGGGGAAGGGGACTGCGTACTGAGTAACTCAGTACAGTAAGTGTACTGAGTAATCTCTGTAGGGTCCACCGTGATTTACATATTTTATCTACTCCGATCCATCTATTTTAAGAGATAATTATATGGCTTGATCCCAAAAATGAGATATATCCAAATCTCGAGTAGACCACAGCACAAGAAATAGTGTGAATTGAGATATATCCAAATCTCAAGTAGACCTCAGTACGAGAAATAGTGTGAATTGAAATTCTACCGTTGAATATTTCTTAGGCCCACAGAAGTTTTGAATCAAGCTGGTATTTGTGTTTTCCCTTCATCCATGTCTGTCTAATCTTATGAACAGGTTGGATGACAAATAAACATCACTGTGAGCCCTAGCAAGGTTTCAACAGTAGAAGTCATCATTCGCATTGTTTCCTCTAGTACGGTCCACTTAAGCTTTGGGAATACTCTATTTTAAAATCAACGGCTAAAATGATCTGGTAAAACGGATGGACAGCAGGAATAACTCACATACATTCATGGTAGGCCTAACTGTGTTTACTATCGTACCGAGTAAACACATTTAGGCCTACCATGAATGTATGGAGCAGGTGCCAAAAACCACTCTGATTAAACAATCTTAACCATTCGATGGGTGACACTGAATCGAATGATGAAAATGAGACGGTTAAAATCACTCGAGCTGTTTGAATTTTGGGGTGCGCTTCATCAACTAGTACAAAAAATTGGACGGTGCAGATCAACGTGAGTGCATGATAAGACACCACGACTTATAAAGGGTCATTCCAGAAAAGTTTTTAATGGCCATTCATCACTGTTTGCAGTAGTGTGGTCCACCTGAGATTTGGATCTGCTTAAGTCTTGAGATCACCGTCTAAAATGATCTGGTATGACAGATGGACGGCGTGGATATGAACATTCATCAAGGTGGGCTCTATACGGTAATGTTAACACCTAATCCACTTGCGGGCCGAACTATCGAGAGCAGATTGGACGTGGCCCCGACCGGGCACAGAGATATACCTGTGCTTGGGGCTGTGTGGGGTCCACAGATATGTACGTGGCAAATCCATTCCGTTCATATGTTTTTAAAGACCAAAATAGGATCGAATGTTAAAAATCAGGAAGATCCAAAACTTTGGTAGGCCACCGAAAACAAAACAGTGGGAACAGAAATATCCACTGTTAAAACTTTCCTGAAGATGATCATGATGTTTATATGCCATCTAAACCGTTAATATGGTTAATACCACTCAGATAAACTGTAAGAACAAATATCATCCTTATACAAAACTTCTATCACAACCACACGTTCAATCTGCATTGTTTCATGTGGTACAAGAGTGTTGGTCTTTAAGAACAGATGGACGGAGGGTATTTGTCACGGACATCTCTGTGGGACCCATATAGATTGGTTGAAGAATGCTAAATAAATTTGATTTTCCACTGTATAGGTAAATCTTGTTAAATAAGTAATTATTACTTTTTCACTATATTTAATAAGGTGTCTATATTTCTACTTCAAAAACCCCTTTAAAAAGGGTTGGCTTTATATCATACTTTTATTTTATCAAAATATTTTAGGACATGAGCTGAAAATTAGGCCAACTCCAGTCTAATAATCCAAAAATATAAATAAATAGTGGACAAATGAAAGCAGTTTCTTTCATCACATTGAGGTTTATTCATCATCTAATCAGTTCATATGGTCACACAAACATGGATTAGGGGTCATTTGGCACCATGGATTTGGGGAGTTTCAAATCCCTCATTGTTTGGTAGCATAAGGGCATGTTTGGAAACGTGGATTTGAAACCCCCTGGATTTGGAACCCCTGGATTTGAAATCCTCTTGGTGTGTTTGGCACCCTAGATTGAAAATCAACTTTAATCCAAAGGTATTCATAGTATATTTACAGGGGTTTAAAATTAATTACTAAATCAACTTTAATATTTCTAATTAGTGAACTTAAGTAACTTTTAACACAATGGTTGTAATAAGCCCGTTGAAATATATACTTTGCCAAAAAATGATGAAATTCCAAGTCTCGGATGGGCCACAAGCACAAGATCATGTCTGAGTGACTAACCAACGATTTTTAACCGTTGATTAACATGGACAATGTTTGGACAATGTTGATCATTGTATTAAAGTAATTATAGTGATGCAATTGATAATCTAATTATTTTAAGATATCATTAGTGGGCCATGTATCCAATAGATTAATAATTTAGTGATACACATGTTACACACGCAGCTATGAGAATGATTTTAGATGTAATCCAAGGTCTCACCTTGGATTTCAAATCCCTTGATTGAGGGGATTCGAAACCCCCAATTATTTTATGGTGCCAAACAACCCCCTCAAATCTCCCCGAATCCATGGTGCCCAATGACCTTTAAAGTAATGGGTGTTTCAAGTCCAGGGGGTTTCAAATCCCCTCAAAGAGGAGGTTTGAAATCCAGGGTGAGAGCTTAGATTACGCCTAAAATTATTTCAATGGGTGTATGTGTAACATGTGTGTCACTATACTATTATTCTATTGGGCACATGTCCCACTAATGATATAAAAAATAATAATTAGAGTATCAATGGCATCACCATTAATTACTTTAATATGATGATCAACACCGTCCAAACATTGTCCATGTAAATCAACTGTTAAAATTGTTGGTTAGTCACTTGGACATGACCTTGTGCTTGGGGCCCATCCCAAACTTGAAATTTCATCATTTTCGGATAAAGCATATATTTCAATGGCCTTATTACAACCATTATGTCATATACAACATAAGTCACTGATTAGAGTTATTAAAGTTGATTTAGTAATTAAATTCAAACCCCCGTATATATATCATGCATAGCTACTTTTGGATTAAAGTTGATTCCCAATACAGGGTTCAAACACAATAGGAGGATTTCAAATCCAGGGGATTCCAAATCCACACTCCCAAACAGGCCCTTAGGGAAATGGACAAATATCATTGTGATCCAAAACTTCTAATGGCCTCAAGAAGTTTATATGGTGGGTGTAACACCTCGTGTTTTCAGGGGCTGTGTAAGAACTCGGCTCCCGAATTTTCAGGTGTCATGGGTGCCCTAATGGGCTTCATATTTTAATTACATTTAGATGATCTCATAAACAATGAAGGATTTAGCAAGACATGAAACAGAAGTACATCATAAGCAGTATCAATTGCTACTGATTATAAAAATATCCAGACAATGAATCCAAAGTCATCTAAATAGGGAACTAATCTCACCCATGCACGACCCAAAGCGATTAGGGCCCTGGTCCATACCCTGCGGTAGCCCGAACTCAACTAAACGGATTCGTCGAAAGTCTGGAAGCAGAGAAGCTCATCTTCCCTATCCTTGCTCACCTCGCTCGGCTCATCGAGCTCGCCTCACTTGCATCTAGAAAAGGATCTGGTTAGTGTTTTAAAACACCGTCCCAGAGTGGGAGTGAGTGATCAACTTAGTGGGTGCTATTAGTCATAAGTTGTAACAAGCATCAGTTATAATAAGAATTTAATAAAAAGTAATCTTTCACAAACACCTAACTAATCTTATTAATACACATGCATGGTGGATGATATGATGTATGCCCTCACCACAACTCTCCCTTGAGCGACTCCGTCTAACGATCGGCATGTCAACACTCCCTCAGAGCGACCTCGACTGTCGAGTCGCCAACCTAGCTAGTGCGATGCAATGGTCATGTTAGCCAAGTTCTTAGTTAATTCCAATCATCCAGCAGGTTGGGGAAACTGGTACACCCCACATATCAATGCCCTAAACTGGTTACGAGGCTAAGGCCCTCCAACATGTGAGGCCGAGTCCTCGCAATCCTTGATCTCGTCGAGTTTCCCCCATCCCCGACTTCCAGCACATGGGGGGTGCTGAAATGTGGGATCTCTCGCAGTCACTACGGGGAGGCGCGTCACCCCAACGTAGGCCGACAGCTCGGATACAGTGTCCCATTTCACCATGCCCGGTTCACGAGACAGTGGTTCAACATTCAATTCGTTATCGATGGCCTATAACGGTGGTAGGGTATCCGGGTTTCCATACATATGTGGGCAAACAAGGTTAACAAACAAGGTTGGTCAGCCAGTGGACTAGACCGCATGAGTCCGAGCAAGTATGTAGCGGAACGACATCGGGTGCAAGCGACCCATGTAGTCTAACTACTGCCGCCCACACGCACTCGCCCAAATCCATGAATTTAGCCTCAAGGCGGTACTACCAACGGAACCACCTTCGCTCTTCTCATGTTCTTGACCAACCCAATGGTATGAATAGTGATCCATAGCATGCCAACTACCAACGTATCATCAAGCATAAACAACACCATGTTCTCATATTTCTCATCATACAATTCAAATTTCTCATTGCAAGCAAACCATTAATATCATGAATATGGTGTGTGTGCGTGGTGTGAGTTGGTGAGGAAGTTAAGCACTTCCTACACTTCAAGGGATCAAATACATAAGCGTAAATGAATCATAAACAATATGAAGCAACGCATATCAGAAAAAGAAATCAAACAACATAAGCATGTAATCATCCATCCACTAGAGTATGTGAGAGACAAGATTAACATCAAAGAAAACTAAACATGTCATTTCATGCAATTCCAACAAACAAGCCATTCCTAGGTTTCCTTTAGATTCTTCAATACAACATTTCAAACAACCAAAATCATTAAACTCCTACTATAATTGGTGCTAGGCTACCTAAGGATAATAGTCCGCACCTATGGATCGTTGAAGACTTGGAAAATAACTTAGGAGTGAATTTGGGGTCGATCGGCCGGAATCCCTAAAGCACACATTTGCATGTTAGAATCTCATGTAAATTCCTCTCATCTCAAAGGTTTCAAGAAAAAGGGGTGATGGATCTTACCTAAACGATCAACGGAATGAATGGACGGTCGCGGAGGAGGGTTTCTTCTTAGAGAAGAGGTGGGGAGTTGTGGGGTTTGATTTCCTTGGGCCCCACCTCGATTTAGGGTCCACCTTGCTCACCTTCACTCTCTCTTTCTCTCTTTGTTCTCTCTCTTTTCTCTTTACTCTCTCCTTCTTTCTCTCTTTCTCCCCTTTGAAGATGGAAAATCGTATGGGAAGAGAAGGTGCCCAAATGGGGCTCTTTTATAATGCCAGATTTGATGTAAATAGCCCCAAGGGCTAGGTTTTTACTATATTAGACCTATGGGAGGGTCTTTCTAAACTCTAAGGCCCATTACGGGGTGTACATATTGATATACACCATAGGATAGTTAGCTCTAATGATGATCTATGTATGTATATGATCGACCCGCCATTTGGATGCGTCGATCAACAGATATTATTAGAAGTCTGTTCAACGGTCACCGATAGTTGATTGAGGCCGCGGCTATACGGATATGAGCAGGGAAATATCTTTACTCCACGGGTAAAATTTGGTCGCAAACCGATGGTCTGAAATCCTCAACTTTGTATAAGAGTGGATAATTCAATTCACTTAAGTTTCAGCTCATTTCTTTAGGGTATTTGCGCTTCTCATGCACTCGTCCTTCGACTCAAGTTAAGCGGTTCTGGACACTACTCAGGTCCGACTCCCGCGATGGACATCGAGCCCAGTAAGACGAACATTACTCTATAATTTTGGAACTAATGGCCCATCAACAAGCGGTTTAAAGCTTGTTCGAAAAATCGGGGCGTTTTTAGAATGAATTACGTATTGAGATTTCTCGTGGGCAGTAATCAAGGTTTGGATTAACTATATTTATAGGGTGGCCTATTTATAACTAGTGGAAGTGGAGATTTGGTCATGACTACTCTAAACCGTCGGTTTTAGGCTAAAAGAGTAATGGGGTTGATTTGGTCTATTAGTTAAGATCCGGGCCTTATCTGACTCAGCTTCGGTTAGATCTTTAATTTAGTTATGCTTGTCTTGATTAGTTAGCGATGGGTCGGTTAGATTTGGGTCCTATGTGAGTAAATCATAAGGCTACACATGATGTTCAAGTGATCGGGCGGATTCGTTGGCTTCCTACGACTGATTAATCGGACTTGTGCGGTTCTTTACTAGTACCACCCCTGTATAAACTAACATTGAGTGTTAATGGTCATTAAGTGATATTATAAGTTAATTAGATAAAAAAATTAAAGGAATTTTGGAAATCCAAAACAGTGAAAATCCAGGACGTTATAGTAGGTGTTCGGTTCCCACTATTTTCCTAATGGTGTGGTCCACTTTGATCTTCGATATGCTTTTTGAGCTCACACCCTTAAATTCATCTGGGATAGTGAATGGACGGCATGGATAAGACACATACATCATAGTAGGCCTCACGTTTATCTTACAAATTTCTTAATTTTTGTATTTAAAAAAGCAATCACCGTTTGCAATGGAAAATACACATTAATTACCCACGTAGATAATTATTAACAGTTACAAGGTAATTACAATTGAGCCTAAAAATCAAACAGCCCTAAGTTCTACAATTTAGTAGTTTGAATTTGAGTTAATATATACACTTGCATAGTTTCGTAGTGCCTGCGCATCAGGCGTGCCAGAGTATCAAATACCCACCGCGGTATAGTCCCTAACCACAATAGATGAACGCTCCCATAATCACAATGGCCCACTATACTAACATTGGCCACCTCATGCTGCATGCTCATTATTGATACAAAAATCCAGACCTCCCTCTTCCAACCTCCGAGCACCTGTGTAAGAAGAAGACAAAGGAGACCCTTGTTAAAGAGCATGGGGACCTTTCGATGCCAAAGTCAGGCTAGGAATCTGGGTCTGGTTGTATCGAAGAATTTAAAGAGAGAAAGAAATTTTACGTACATTTTCATGTAGATGGGCCCCTTATTTATAATGTAGGAGTTGATTACATTAGTGGAGACATTACCTGAATTATAGGCGTGCATTTAACGCACATCTCTCAACTGTTTCACATGATCTCTGGTGAAAATAAGATTAAGTGATTGAACCTTAAGAGGGTTGAGAAAGATGGTCAAGGTCGAGGTTTATGACCAACCTGACCCGTCAAGGCCGACTAGCCGAGCCGATGTGGTCTTGGCCTACCTATCTTGGGGGTAGTATGCTGAGGCCAACCTGCCAAGCCGAGGTGGTCTTGGCCGACCTGACCTGAAGGTAGTATGCCGAGGCCGACCTCTCTTCCACCAAGCAGTTCATTGATCATGACCGGCGCCGGTCGACCTCATGTCTTTCGAGACGTCCGGGCTAACCTTTTCTCCCTGACCAGTCCATTTTGACCGTGACACTCATAATCCGGTATGTCTAAATCATGGGCCTCTGTGGATGGACCGATGCACGGCGATGGATTGGCCTGAAAATACAGCTGCTGCCGACCTCTAGGCTTTTGGTTGCATGTGCAGACGTTGATTACGTGCGACTCCAGATCCACTTTGACTGTGGGTCCTACCTTGAAACTTTTCTTGTATATCCACGCCGTCCATCTATTTCTCCAGCTCATTTTACAGCATGGTAACAGAAGCAAAGCAGATCCAAATCTCAGATGGATCACACATTAGGGATTGAATACTCACCATTAAAAACTTCTTAGGCCACAAAAGTAATGGATCAAGCTGATATTTTTATTTTACTTACACTAAAATGAACCTTAAAAACGGATGAACAGCGTAGATATACAATAAATACATCGAAGTGGACCCCACTGTCAGGGCCAAACCCATCTAGGTGGATCCGGACCCGCACATAATCCGAGTCCCGGGGTAGACGTGGTAGCCGCAAATGGCGCTCGTCGATGTTTTTGGTCGCTTATCTGCTTTGTCCGACGTGGAATTGTCAGGTTAGACCAACGGTTGGATAGAGGGAATCAAATATCTTCATCGAATATTCCATGCAAGATCCGACCGTTGACTCATTTAATCGTCGGTTGCAGACAACAGCATGTGAGTCAGGTTAGACCACGGAGACGCAAAGACAAAACAGACCATCAATTACCACTTCATACTCCGAGGACTACCCGAAGTCGTAGCTCGCTCTATCTCGGCCGTACACGTAAGCCGAGATGAGTTGTACCATGCGTCCAATGGGCCATTCAATTATGAACTTTTTCTTGCGTCTAATCCGAATCGTTGGTATTTTAATTATCTGCTTATGGACCACTGTGAACGGTCCGGATTGTCCAATGGGTGGGCCGTTACACTTCTGGCGGTCCACATGATCTACGGCTGTGGTCCCAGAACTATAATTCGGGAACTCCGGCCAACCGCCACCCTTTTCCAAGAAGGAGCAACTGTAAGAGGGGTCCAGGAATCTCCACGACAACTGTTATAGGAAAAGCGTCAAACACACCGTTCATTGCTGATGTGTGCATGAAATCTACTCTGTCCATCCGCTGACTCACTTTATCTTCACCGTACATAACAAAATTCATCTCGATCTAAATCTCAGGTGGGCCCACTTGGGTTTTGGATCAGGTTTAGTTTATTGAATTCTCTTCATTTTGGTGGTGCCCACAGGATGAACTGATTGGACGGAATATAAAGTATACGGTGGCCTCAAGAAAGTTTTTACGGTGGTTGTCTCATCCCCAGTTTTCCCAATAATGTGGTCCACCTAGATTCAGATTGAATGTAATTTTTTTTTTTTAAGTTCTAAAATGAGTTTTTTCAACTTATGGACGGAGTGGATTTTACAAAGAAATTAAGGTGGGCCCAAAAAGGACAGATGGTTCGCGATCTTCCTAAAACAGATGTGTAGTAGAGGATCGCGTTCCAGTAAGAGAGGGAATTGATATCCACACCCACCCTAAAATGGATTTGCATGCACCCATTTCCCATTTGGGAACTACTACCATACAAAAGAGTATCATTTCAATTACAAACTTAGAAAATGGTACAAATTATAAAAAAGATGGGTGCAAATACCCTAATGGAGTGGAAAAAAGAGAAATACTTTGATACTCGGGCAGAGTATGATGGATGATACACAGGCAGTCGGAAAATACTGTTAAATTAGCATTTAAGCAATTCAAACTCTCCAAAGCCATAAGTACCACCTTAGATATATCATGAAATAAAAATCACTTTTAATCGATATTCCAACTAGATTAATGGACATTTATTAGACGGTTAAAAAAATGTGTCCATGAATCAGCGGTTAGGATTTTTAGACTAATATCATTTTGTTCTCGTAATATAGAAACAGTGGATTCCAAGATTTTATTCGATATAACTTGAGATGATTATCTTCAACCATTTCTAAGTTCCTGTGTATGAAGAGTGATCTGTCACCAGAGTACCTAATGTTTTGGGATTTTAAGCCCTGTTTTTTAAAATCTCACACCACTTCTTTTTGTCTGTGTCGTCTTTGGCCAAGAAAAGACAAACAACGAACACAAAATGACTAAGAAAAAGGGGCCATCTGTTGAAAAGGAAGGGTCTAAATGTGAGCTCCTTTGTTTTATGGATTCCTTTTATCTTCCTACCAACCGTACAGGGAGAAGGACGTGGCCGTCCAAATAACTACTTGTACGGGTCATTCGTTACCCAATGTGGGGCCCACTAGGGCTGTCTTTAATCTCTGGAATGGTAAAAGCGTTCTAAAGCGCTGATCTTGGAAAGCGCTGTGGATTGGACGGTTCAGAAATCCGGAAACGGATTGGCTACGCGCCCTGCCCCCAGCCCCGTGGCTGATGATCGGTGCTCTTTGGGCCCACCACGATGTATGTGTTTCATCCATTCCGTTCATCCATTTTTACAGATCATTTTAGGGCTTAATAACAAAAATGAGAGGGATATAAATCTCAAATGGACCACATCACAGGAAAACAAGAGTGATTGGATATCCAGCATTAAAATCCTCCTAGGCCCGCTGTACTGTTTATTTGACATCCAATCTGTTGATTAGGTCATACAGACCTAGATGAAGGGAAAAAACAAAGATCAGCTTGATCCAAAACTTTTATAGCCCCCAAAAGGTTTTTAATGGTCGACATTCATTCAAAACTGTTTCCTATAGTGTGGTCCATTTGAGATTGATATATACCTCATTTTTGGTCTCATACCATAAAATGATCAAGAAAAATAGATGGACGGCATGGATGAAACATATACATCATGGTGGGGCCCACAGAACACCGACCATCAGCCATTGGCTGGTGGCAGGGGGAGTAGCCAATCCGTTTCCCAGAAAACCTGGGCACCTGTCCATATATAAATGGTCGGTCAGGATTGATGGGGCAGATTTGCTTACCTTTTGATAATTCGTTAAGTATCCTGTACAAAAGAAATGGTGCGCTAGATCCATAATTCAACAACCCATAATCAACCCGTATAGTCTACGGCGATCCGCCTATAAGCTGGAAGTGGGAAACTCATCTTCCTCATCGATGCTCACCCCACTCAGCTTGTCGAGCTTCACCTCACCTGCATCTAATGACGTATCTAGTTGGTGTTTTATGTCGCTTATATTCTAATTATGGTAATTTATACATAAATCAGTTTAAATAAGCAATAAATGAATCGGCTGGAACATAAACTACAACCACAACTAATCTACTGAAATAAATACGACTAAAAAATACAAGTTTATAAGAATATCAAACGGGTCGCACAAGGCGTCATCCGACAAAATTTTTATTAAATAATGTCCAAAAGAAATGGTGCACTAGATCCACAACTTAATAACCCATAATCAACACACACAATCTACGGTGAACTGCCCACGAGCTGGAAGTAAGATAGCAAGTGTAAGAGGGGTCCAGAAATCTCCACGACAATTGTTATAGGAAAAGCGTGAAACACACCGTTCATTGCTGATGTGTGCATGAAATCTACTCTGTCCATCCGCTGACTCACTTTATCTTCACCGTACATAACGAAATTCATCTCGATCTAAAACTCAGGTGGGCCCACTTGGGTTTTGGATCAGGTTTAGTTTATTGAATTCTCTTCATTTTGGTGGTGCCCAGAGGATGAACTGGTTGGACGGAATATAAAGAATATGGTGGCATCAAGAAAGTTTTTACGGTGGGTGTCTCATCCCCAGTTTTTCCAATAATGTGGTCCACCTAGATTCAGATTGAATGTAAATTTTTTTTTTTAAGTTCTAAAATGAGGTTTTTCAACTTATGGACGAAGTGGATTTTACAAAGAAATTAAGGTGGGCCCACAAAGGACAGGTGGTTCGCGATCTTCCTCAAAACAGGTGTAGAGGAGGGTCACGTTCCAGTAAGAGAGGGAATTGATATCTACACCCACCCTAAAATGGATTTGCATGCACGGAATTTCCCATTTGGGAACTACTACCATACAAAAGAGTACTATTTCAATTACAAACTTAGAAAATGGTGCCAAATATAAAAAAGATGGGTGCAAATACCCTAATGGAGTGGAAAAAAGAGAAATACTTTGATAATCTGGCAGAGTATGATGGATGATACACAGGCAGTTGGAAAATACCGTTAAATTAGCATTTAAGCAATTCAAACTGTCCAAACTATAAGTACCATCTTAGATATATCATGAAATAAAAATCGCTTTTATTCGATATTCCAACTAGACTAATGGACATTTATTAGACGGTTAAAAAAAGTGTCCATGAATCAGCGGTTAGGATTTTTCGACTAATAATATCATTTTGTTCTCGTAATATAGAAACAGTGGATTCCAAGATTTTATTCGATATAACTTGAGATGATTATCTTCAACCATTTCTAAGTTCCTGTGTATGAAGAGTGATCTGTCACCAGAGTACCTAATGTTTTGGGATTTTAAGCCCTGTTTTTTTTGTATCTCACACCACTTCTTTTTGTCTGTGTCGTCTTTGGCCAAGAAAAGACAAACAAAGTACACAAATGACAAAGAAAAAGGGGCCATCTGTTGAAAAGGAAGGGTCTAAATGTGAGCTCCTTTGTTTTATGGATTCCTTTATCTTCCTAACAACCAAACAGGGAGAAGGACATGGCCGTCCAAATAACTACTTGTACGGGTCATTCATTACTCAATGTGGGCCCCACTAGGTCTGTCTTTAATCTCTGGAATGGTACAAGCGTTCTAAAGCGCTGATCTTGGAAAGAGCTGTGGATTGGACGGTTCAGAAATCCGGAAACGGATTGGCTACGCCCCCTGCTCCCTGCCCGGTGGCTGATGGTCGGTGCTCTTTGGGCCCCACCACGATGTATGTGTTTCATCCATTCCGTTCATCCATTTTTACAGATCATTTTAGTACTTGATAACAAAAATGAGAGGGATATAAATCTCAAATGGACCACATCACAGGAAAACAAGAGTGATTGGATATCCACCGTTAAAATCCTCCAAGGCCTGCTGTACGGTTTATTTGACATCCAATCTGTTGATTAGGTCATACAGACCCAGATGAAGGGAAAAAACAAAGATCAGCTTGATCCAAAACTTTTATGGCCCCCAAAAGGTTTTTAATGGTCCACCTTCATTCAAAACTGTTTCCTGTAGTGTGGTCCACTTGAGATTGATGTATGTCTAATTTTCGCTCTCATACCATAAAATGATCAAGAAAAATAGGTGGACGGCATGGATGAAACAAATACATCATGGTGGGGCCCACATAACACCGACCATCAGCCTTTGGCTGATGGCAGGGGGAGTAGCCAATCCGTTTCCCAGAAAACCTGGGCACCTGTCCATATATAAATGGTCGGTCAGGATTGATGGGGGCAGATTTGCTTACCTTTTGATAATTCGTTAAGTATCCTGTACAAAAGAAATGGTGCGCTAGATCCACAATTCAACAACTCATAATCAACCCGTACAGTCTACAGTAATCCGCCTATAAGCTGGAAGTAGGAAGCTCATCTTCCTCATCGATGCTCACCCCACTCGGCTTGTCGAGCTTCACCTCACCTGCATCTAATGACGTATCTAGTTGGTGTTTTAAAGCACCGTCCGAGAGTGGGAGTGAGTAGCTAACTTAGTGTTTACTATTAGCCTTAAGTTACAACAAGAATCAATTATATGATTGTAACACCCTAGGTTTTCAGAGGCCGTGTATGAACTTGGCCTCCAAATCCTCGAGTGTCGCTTATATTCTAATTATGGTAATTTGTACATAAATTAATTTAAATCAGCAATAAATGAATCGGCTGGAACATAAACCACAACCACAACTAATCTACTGAAACAAATACGACTAAAAAATACAAGTTTATAAGAATATCAAACGGGTCGCACAAGGCGTCGTCCAACAAAATTTTTATTAAATAATGTCCAAAGAAATTGTGCGCTAGATCCACAACTTAATAACCCATAATCAACACACACAATCTACGGTGAACTGCCCACGAGCTGGAAGTAAGATAGCAAGTGTAAGAGGGGTCCAGAAATCTCCACGACAATTGTTATAGGAAAAGCGTGAAACACACCGTTCATTGCTGATGTGTGCATGAAATCTACTCTGTCCATCCGCTGACTCACTTTATCTTCACCGTACATAACAAAATTCATCTCGATCTAAAACTCAGGTGGGCCCACTTGGGTTTTGGATCAGGTTTCGTTTATCGAATTCTCTTCATTTTGGTGGTGCCCACAGGATGAAGTGATTGGACGGAATATAAAGAATATGGTGGCCTCAAGAAAGTTTCTACGGTGGGTGTCTCATTCCCAGTTTTCCCAATAATGTGGTCCGCTTAGATTTCGGATTAAAGGTAAATTATTTTTTTTAATTCTAAAATGAGGTTTTTCAACTTATGGACGGAGTGGATTTTACAAAGAAATTAAGGTGGGCCCACAAAGGACAGATGGTTCGCGATCTTCCTAAAACAGATGTGTAGTAGAGGATCACGTTCCAGTAAGAGAGGGAATTGATATCCACACCCACCCTACAATGGATTTGCATGCACCCATTTCCCATTTGGGAACTACTACCATAGAAAAGAGTACTATTTCAATTACAAACTTAGAAAATGGTGCCAAATATAAAAAAGATGGGTGCAAATACCCTAATGGAGTGGAAAAAAGAGAAATACTTTGATACTCTGGCAGAGTATGATGGATGATACACAGGCAGTTGTAAAATACTGTTAAATTAGCATTTAAGCAATTCAAACTGTCCAAACTCTAAGTACCATCTTAGATATATCATGAAATAAAAATCACTTTTATTCGATATTCCAACTAGATTAATGGACATTTATTAGACGGTTAAAAAAAAGTGTCCATGAATCAGCGGTTAGGATTTTTCGACTAATAATATCATTTTGTTCTCGTAATATAGAAACAGTGGATTCCAAGATTTTATTCGATATAACTTGAGATGATTATCTTCCACCATTTCTAAGTTCCTGCGTATGAAGAGTGATCTGTCACCAGAGTACCTAATGTTTTGGGATTTTAAGCCCTGTTTTTTTTAATCTCACACCACTTCTTTTTGTCTGTGTCGTCTTTGGCCAAGAAAAGACAAACTAAGAACACAAAATGGCAAAGAAACAGGGGCCATCTGTTGAAAAGGAAGGGTCTAAATGTGAGCTTCTTTGTTTTATGGATTCCTTTATCTTCCTACCAACCATACAGGGAGAAGGACATGGCCGTCCAAATAACTACTTGTACGGGTCATTCATTACTCAATGTGGGGCCCACTAGGGCTGTCTTTAATCTCTGGAATGGTAAAAGCGTTCTAAAGCGCTGATCTTGGAAAGAGCTGTGGATTGGACGGTTCAGAAATCCGGAAACCGATTGGCTACGCCCCCTGCCCCCAGCCCGGTGGCTGATGGTCGGTGCTCTTTGGGCCCCACCACGATGTATGTGTTTCATCCATTCCGTTCATCCATTTTGACAGATCATTTTAGGGCTTGAGAACAAAAATGAGAGGGATATAAATTTCAAATGTACCACATCACAGGAAAACAAGAGTGATTGGATATCCACCATTAAAATCCTCCTAGGCCCGCTGTACTGTTTATTTGACATCCAATCTGTTGATTAGGTCATACAGACCTAGATGAAGGGAAAAACAAAGATCAGCTTGATCCAAAACTTTTATAGCCCCCAAAAGGTTTTTAATGGTCGACATTCATTCAAAACTGTTTCCTGTAGTGTGGTCCAAATGAGGTTGATATATACCTCATTTTTGGTCTCATACCATAAAATGATCAAGAAAAATAGATGGACGGCATGGATGAAACATATACATCATGGTGGGGCCCACAGAACACCGACCATCAGCCATTGGCTGGTGGCAGGGGGAGTAGCCAATCCGTTTCCCAGAAAACCTGGGCACCTGTTCATATATAAATGGTCGGTCGGGATTGATGGGGCAGATTTCCTTACCTTTTGATAATTCGTTGAGTATCCTGTTAAGTGGGCCCCATCATGTGCACGTGCAAGATCCATCCGTTCATTGGGTGGTCCCCACTTTTTAACTTGGCTGTTTCACTCCTCGGGTGGGCCACACCGTACGAAGAAAATGGATGGATAAGACAAAACGAAGTTTCTACATCCTTTTCTTTTGTAAACTGTGAAAGAGCTTGATTGTTTTTTTCTTTGTTTTGTTACAGAAGATATAGGCAGTCCGGCCCACCTGATGTAAAGCTCGAATCTTGGACACTTGTGGCACATCGAATGTGTGCTTGCGTGTTGATGGGCAGGGCTACACCCGTGTGCGGGCTTTGCAAACATGGAGTATATGAGAACATGAGTATGGGTTAGCTATCTTTCAATAATGAAATATTAATCAATCATAACGTCTATGTTATTGCAAATTATGGATTTCACCATCTACGTAAATAAAAAATAATTAAAGAAATCGTAAATAAAAGAATAGGCTGAAGCATGTGTGAATAAGCTGTTCTTAAAACATTATTTATTCATTCTCAGGATAACATGGACCACACCTTCAAAATCTCAAAATCTTACTGTATGTAAAACAATAAGAGTGATTTTACAGGTATTTCATCAAATACCTTCTAAGCAACATAAAAATCAAGAAAAAAAAATGAGTATCTGTTTCATATACATACCTTCCTTGCCACCAATCACACTACGTTGAGTCATTTCATCAAACATTTGGTGAGCAACATCAATATCGAAGTAACTAAGTCACCAAATTGGTTCGATCCGAGTCGAGTCGAGTCGAGCTGGGGTGAGCTCGAACTCAGCTTCGAACCGAGTCGAATCAAGCTTTTTCGAGTCGAGTCGAGCAAGCTAACCAAGCTAGCTTGGTTCGTGTACACTCTTAACGACGAGCCTGGGGTGGGGTGTGGTTCTGTGTTCAGCAAATACGAAAAACTATGAATGGAACTCTGTATGTTAGAAAATTTTAGACCATTGTTTTGGAACCTTACTGACTGATTAATGTTGGTGATGGTCTCAGGTCCAAGATTATAACTCAATATGATTGTTGATTATATAGGCTAAGGTGATTGGCCATTTTGGTCCACGATTATAACTCAATATGAATGTTGATTATATAAGCTAAGGTGATTGGCCATTTTGGTCCACGATTATAACTCAATATGAATGTTGATTATATAGGCTAAGGTGATTGGCCATTTTGGTCCACGATTATAACTCAATATGACCATTAATCGTCTCGTACTGATTCGCGCAAGATAAAAAAGGAATGACTCATCTGCAATATGATGGGCACGTGTGAAATGCAAAGTGCGCTACTAGCACCTCTACAACTACTCAACCAAGCAAATAACATACTCCACACCTTAGATATAAACACTATTTTTTCCCATCTCCTTTTTAATACGGGACTATTCCCAAAAATGCAAAAACACAAGTTTTTCAGATAAAAGACATATATATATATTATTTATTAAATTATTTTTAATCAATATTTTTTACAAAAATCCATCAGGTTGACGGTTTGGACACATTGGTCATCCATAGGGCTGTTCACGAGTTGAGCTAGCTCGAAAAACTCGCTCGACTCGGCCCGAGTCAGCTCGGATTGACTCGACTTGAATGACCGATTCGGGCCGAGTCAAGCTAATTATTTGAAGCTAGAGTTGAGTTCGAGCCGAGTTCGACCAGGGGGCATTTCAACTCGACTCGAAGCTTGAACTCGGGCTCGACTTGGCTCGATTAATAAATATATTAAAGTTGTGAGGAATGCAAAGAAAGTTGAAGTGGGATCTCTTTGCTTTCACCCCTGATGTTGGTGTTGACGATCTCTTGAATCCAAAATGGTATATTGTATGGAGTACTCACATGGATAGACATATCCTTCTTGAATATGTTGTGAGCTACAAGTACTCAGATCATTTGCAAGGTAATGGAAACTGCGCTTTTGTCTGAGCAGCAACAATATAGGTGGGTCCTACTTTTCTGTGGTCCCAGGTCTGTTCAAAATTTTATCCATTGGAAAGTATGACTTTGATGATGGGTAATTCAAAATATACAATTGAGGATGCTTTTGGCCAATGGTTCTTCTATTATAGGGCTCACACAAATGGATTTTTTTGACTGCTAAAAGATGGACTACACCCTGTTTCAGTTGCCAAGCCAAACCAAAAATAAATATCACTTGGAGGAGCGTCATGTAAAATGCCTCTTTAAAATTTTTTTATGTAACACCCTAGGTTTTCAGGGGCCGTGTAGGAACTTGGCCTCCAAATTCTCAAGTATCCCGTATATCCTAATTATGGTGATTTGTACATAAATCAGTTTAAATGAGCAATAAAAGAATCGGCTAGAACATAAACCACAACCGCAACTAATCTACTGAAATAAATGCGATTAAGAAATACAAGTCTATAGGAATATCAAACGGATTGCACAAGGCGTCGCCTAAAAATTTATAAAATAAATATACAAAAGAAATGGTGCGCTAGATGCATAGCTCAACAATTCATAATCAACCCGCAGAGTCTACGGTGATCCGCCTATAAGCTGAAAGTAGGAAGCTCATCTTCCTCATCCATGCTCACCCCACTCAGCTTGTCGAGCTCCGCCTTACCTGCATCTAATGACGTATTTGGTTGATGTTTTACAACACCGTCCCAGAGTGGGAGTGGGTAGCTAACTCAGTAGTTACTATTAGCCTTCAGTTACAACAAGCATCAATTATATGATTGTAATACCATAAGTTTTCAGGGGCTGTGTATGAACTCGGCCTCCGAATTTCCGGGTGTCGCTTATATTTTAATTATTGTAATTTGTATATAAATCAGTTTAAATGAGCAATAAAGGAATCAGCTGGAACATAAACCACAACAACAACTAATCTACTGAAACAAATAAGACTAAGAAATACAAGTCTATAAGAATATCAAACGAGTTGTACAAGGCGTCGTCTGACAAAATTTTTATAAAATAATATCCAAAAGAAATAGTGCGCTAGATCCACAACTCAACAACCCATAATCAACCCACGTAGTCTACGGTGAACTGCCCACGAGTTGAAAGTAGAAAGCCCCTCTTCCTCATCCATGCCCACCTCGATCAGTTCGTCGAGTTCTGCCTCACTTGCATCTAGTAAAGAGTCTGGTTGGTGTTTTAAAATACCGTCCCAGAGTGGGAGTGAGTAGCTAACTCATTAGTTACTATTAGCCTTAAGTTATAATAAGCATCAATTATATGATGAATTTAATGAAAGACATACTTTCACAAATTCCTAACTAGTCTTGTTAATGTATATGCATGTATTATGATATGATGCATGACCTCGCAACAACACTCCCTCGAGCGACTTCATCTCACGGTCGTACATGACCAATACTCCCTCATTGCCACCTCAACTGCCGAGTCGTCAAATCCTAGCTAATGTCGTGCATGAATAATGTTAGCTGAGTATTTAATTAATTCTGTTCATCCAGCAGATTGGGAAAACTAGTACACCCCACGTATCATTGCCCTCAACTGGTTGTGAGGCCAATGCCCCTCAACGTGCGAGGCCAGGACCCCGCGATCCTTGATCTCATCAGGTTCCCCATCCTCGATTTCAAGTACATGGGGAGTGATGAGAAGAGGGATCACTCGCGATCACTACGGGGAGGCTCGTCACCCCAGCGTAGGCTAACAGCTCGGACACAGTGACCCATTACACCATGCCTGGCTCTCGAGTCAGTGGATCAGTTTCAAATAGTTATCAATAGGCTTCAGTGGTTGAAGGGTGTTCCAGGTTACATACAGGCGTGAGCAGGCATGGCTAACAAACATGGTTAGTCAGTAAGTGAACTAGACTGTACGAGTTTAGGTGAGTACGTGATGGATGACATCGAGTGCAAGTGACCCATGTAGTCCAACTACTGTCGCCCATTCGCATCCGTCCAAACCTGTCGGTTTAGCCGTAGGATGGTCCTATCAACGGGACCACCTTCTCCCACTTCAATTCCCTGACCAACCCAGGAGTTTATGACATTCAATAACACTTCAACGAATCAGAATTCATCATCTAACACAAGTGATGTCATACACTCATACATTAAACATATAAATTTAGATTTTTCTACAATTGCAACTACTAACAATAATATGAAATAAATGTGTATGTGTGTTACGGGGGGGTTAACGAAGAGAATAAGAGCTACACATCATTCATAGGACAAACATACAACAAGGATTAATGCAATCATGCATGCTACAAGAAAGATTATACTAGGATCGCATATGAGATGAACATATCATATCAAATCAAGCTTAATCATGTTGAAGAGAAAATAAACAGCACTCAATCATGTCATAGAATTTAGTAAAATCATATATGGGATAAACATGCCACACCAAAATCAAACTCAATCATGTTGAAGAACAAATAAACAACACTTATTCATTTCATGGAATTTAGGGGGACCTATCATGTAGGATTTTGGCTGGGCTCTCTCTAAATTACTCAAACACCTCATCCTAACATTCATAATCATTAAGCTCATAATAAAATTGGTGCTAGGCCACCTAAGGATAATAGTCCGCACCTTGTGACGACCCGCTCGATCCACTGCGCCCGTAGGATTATGGTGTTAGGAAATCATTGTTGAAATGTCTAAATAAGCATATAAGCTTGTAAGAATTAGACGAAATTTAACTTAAGACCTAAACCTACAAACATAACTCTATACTTACCTTCAATCATCGCCGAATCGACACCAATGGAGGATGATGTTGTTATAGAGGAGATGGGAGGGTGAAGGTGCACAAACCCTCATGCTTCCAAGCTCTTCCTCTCTCTTTCTCCTCTTTTCTCCTCCTTTCTCTCTTTCTCTCTTTCTTTTCTCTAAGGCAAATTCGAATGGGGAGAGGGGATGCCCAAATGAGGCCTTTTATAATGTTAGATTTGGTGTAAATGGCCCTAAGGGTTGGGTTTTTACTATACTAGCCCTATGGGAGGATTTTTCTAGCCTCTAGGGCCCACTACGGGGTGTACATATTGATATACACCATAAGATAGTTAGCCCTAATCATGATCTACGTATGGACATGTTCGGCTCGCCATTTGGATGCGCCGATCGACAGGTATGATTAAAAGTCTGTTCAACGGTCATCAATGGTTGATTGGGGCCGCGACTATATGGATATGAGCAGAGAAATATCCTTATTCCACGTGTGAAGTTTGGTCTTAAACTGATGGTTTGGTCATAAACCGGCGGTTCGAAATCCTCAACTTTCATAGGAGTGAACGACCCAATTCACTTAAGTTTCAGCTTCTTCCTCTAGGGTATTTGCACTTCTCATGCACTCGTCTTTTGGCTCAAGTTGAGCGGTTCTGGACAGTACCCAGGTCCGACTCCCACGATGGACATCAAACCTAGTAAGACGAACATTATTCTATAGTTTTGGAACTAGTGGCCCACTAATGAGCGATGTAGAGCTTGTTCGAAAAATCGGGACATTTATGGAATAAATTGGATATTGAGATTTCTCGTGGGCAATAATTAGAGTTTGGATTAACTATGTTCATAAGGTGGCCTATTTATAACCAGTGAAAGTGGAGATTTGATCATGACTACTCTAAACTGTCAATTTTAGGCTAAAAGAGTGACGGGGTTGATTTGGCCCATTAGTCAAGATCTGAGCCTTATCTAACTCGACTTCGAGTAGATCTTTTAATTTAGTTACGATTGTCTTGATTAATCAGTGTTAGGTCGGTTAGATTTAGGCTCTATGTGAGTAAATCATGTGGCTAAATTCGGTATTTAAGTGATCAGACAAATTTGTTGGCTTCCTACGGTTGATTAATTAGACTTGTGAGGTTCTTTACTGGTACCACCTGTGTTTAAACTAACACTGAGTGTTAATGGTCAGTAAGTGATAATATAAGTTAATTACATAAAAAAAATTTAAAGATTTTTAGAAATCCAAAACAGTGAAAATTCAGGATGTTACAATGATAAATTTAATGAAAGACATACATTCACAGATCCCTAAATAGTCTTGTTACAGCATATGCATGTATTATGATATGATGCACGACCTCGCAACAACACTCCCTCGAGTAACTTCGTCTAACGATCGCGCATGACCAATAATCCCTCATTACGACCTCAACTGCCGAGTAGCCAACCTAACTAGTGCGATGCGATCGTAATCGTGTTATCCAAGTTTTTAATTAATTTGGTTCATCCAGCAGATTCGGAAAACTGGTACACCCCACTTATCATTGCCCTCAACTGATTGCGAGGCCAGGAACCTGCGATCCTTGATCCCATCGGGTTCCCCATCCCCGATTTCAAGCACATGGGGAGTGCTGAGAAGAGAAATCACTCGCGGTCACTACGGGGAGGCTCGTTACCCTAGCGTAGGCCGACAGTTCGGACGCAGTGTCCCATTCCACCAAGCCTGGCTCTTGAGTCAGTGGATCAGTTTCAAATGGTTATCAATAGGCTTCAGTGTTTGAAGGGTGTTCCAAGTTCCATACAGGCGTGAGCAGATATGGCTAACAAACATGATTGGTCAGTAAGTGAACTAGACCGTGTGAGTTCAAGCGAGTACATGACAGACGACATCGAGTACAAGCGACCCATGTAGTCCAACTACTGTCGCCCATTCGCATCTACCCAAACCCGTTGGTTTAGCCACAGGATGGTCATACCAATGGGACCACCTTCTCCCACTTTAGTTCCCTGACCAACCCAGGAGTTTATGACATTCAATAATATTCCAACAATTCCAGATTCGTCTTCTAACACTAGTAAAGTCATGCACTCATACATCAAACATAAAAATTCAGATTTTCTACAATGCAGCTACTAACAAAAAATACGAAATTAATGTGTGTGCGTGTTGAGTGAGGTTACTGAAGAGATCAAGAGTTATACATCATTCATAGTACAAACATACAAGGATTAATGCTAACACAAATATGCAATAAGGATTTATGCAAGTACAAACATACAACAAGGATTTTATGCAATCATATATGCCACAAGGAAGGTTATACTAGAATCACATATGAGATGAACATGCCACTCCAATTCAATCACAATCATGTTGAAGAACAAATAACCAATACTTAACCATTTCATGGGACTTAGGGGGGCCTACTGTAACGCCCTGAAAATTGGGGGTCGTGCATATACTCGACTCCCGAGTTCCCGAGGTCACTTATAGCCAATTTTTATTAAAATGCAATCCAATCTAAATGCGCAGCCTGGAATCTCCTGGAACATGAAGTACATTCACACAAGTCCACTGAAATGAAAGAGACCGAATACAAATATATATATATATATATATACATATATACATGACCGAAAGAATACATGGGTTGCATAAGACGCTACCCATCAAAATCTCAAAAGAATAGCAAGACCAAAAGAATAGGACTGAGCCCCCTGCTCAGCGATCCAATCCCGCCCCTCAAGCTGGCGGAGAACCGTCCATCATCTGGAAGTAGGTCAGCTCGTCCTCCTCGTCCAGGCTCGCCTCACCAGGCTCCTCTGCCCCTGAACCACCTGCATCTATAAACGGGTCTGGTTGGTGTTTTAAAACACCGTCCCAGAGTGGGAGTGAGTGATCAACTCAGTGGGTGCTATTAGTCTTAAGTTATCACAGGCATCAATTATAATATGATCTTAATGAAAAGCATGCAATCACATACATCTAAGTAATCTTATTAATGCGTATGTATGCAACATGACATGATGCATGCCCTCACCACAACGCTCCCTCGTGCGACACCATCTAACGATCGCCAATGCCAACACTCCCTCGGTGCGACCTCGAATGCCGAGGCCCCACCCTAACTAATGCGATGCATGTGATCGTGTTAGCCGTGTGATTAATTAGGTCCATTCATCCAGCAGATTTGGGAATCTGGTACACCCCACGTATCAATGCCCTAAACGGGTTGCGAGGCCAAGACCCCCAATGCGTGAGGCCGAGACCTTGCGGTCCGTGATCCCGTCGGGTTCCTCATCCCAACTTCAAGCACATGAGGAGTGCCATGAGAAAGGGATCGCTCGCGGTCACTACGGGGAGGCGCGGTACCCCAGCGTAGGCCGACAGCTCGGACATAGTGTCTCATTCCACCATGCCCGGCTCACGAGGCTGTGGACCAAATTTCAAGCGGGTTATTGATGAGCGACAACGATTGTAGGGTGTTCCAGGTTCCATACATGTGTGAGCAAACAGGGTTAACAAACAAGGTTGGTCAGATAGTAGGCTAGACCATTCGAGTCGGGCGAGCATGAGGCGAGTGATATCGGGCACAAAGGACCCATGTAGTCGAACTACAGTCACCCGAACACACCCGCCCAAACGCATGGGTCTAGCCATAGCATAGTCCAACCGATGGGACTACCGTCACTTCTCAAATTCCTAACCAACCCAAGGAGGGTGAGGGGATTCATAGCATGCCAACTATCCAAAAATCATCAAGCATAATAGTGTCCCATACTTATGCATTTCATCCATACAATACGGACATCCTCGCAAGCAAATATACATTGTTAATAACTAAGGTGCGTGTGAGTGTGTGAGTGTGTGAGTTGTGAGGAACTTAAACACTTCCTCCGTCCCAAGAAATCATGTGCACAAGGTTATGAATCATACACATAAAGCAATACCACATGTGAGGAAAAGAATCAAGCAACCATGGGCATATTGTCAACCATACATCAAGTCATATGAGAGGTAAAATTAATCATCATAAGAGTCAAGCAACAATTCCATATTATTTCAACAAACCTACAGCTCCTAGGGTTTTTCTAAATTCTCCAAATATGACATCTAAGCAACCAAAATCATTAATCTCATATTAGAATTGGTGCTAGGCCACCTAAGAGCAATAGTCCGCACCTTGGAATTCGTTGGAGGCTTGAAAGACGACCTAGGAAGATGGATTTTTAGGGTTGAACGGCCGGAATCCTTAAAGAAAGCATTTGTATGTTAGAATCCATGCCAATCTCTTCTTAATATATGGATTTCAAGAAAAAGGGGTGAAGGGTTTTACCTAGATGACCAACGGACAATTCTTGTGGTTGTAGTGTAGGGATTTCCTTGGAGAAGAGGTGGAGAGTTGCAAGGTTGAGCTCCCTTGGGCCCCACCATGAACACCACCTTCCTTCACTCTCTTCTTCCTCTCTCTTTCTCCTCCTTTCTCCTCTTTCTCTTCTCCTTTTCCTCTCTTCTCTCTTTCCTTCTCTAGGGCAAAATCGTATGGGGAGAGAGAGAGCCCAAATGAGGCCCTTTTATAATGCCAGGTTTGGTGGAAATGGCCCCAAGTGTTGGGTTTTTACTATACTAGACCTATGGGAGGGTCCTTTCAAGATCTAGGGCCCACTATGAGGTGTACACATTGATTTACACCGTATAATAGTTAGCCCTAATGATGATCTACGTATGGACATGATCGGCCCGCCATTTGGATGCGGCGATCAACAGATATGATTAGAAGTCTATTCAACGGTCACCGATGGTCGATCGGGGCCAAGACTATACGGATATGAGCAGAAAAATATTCTTACTCCACGTGTGAAGTTTGGTCACAAACCGACGGTCTGAAATCCTCAACTTTGCATAAGAGTGGATGACTCAATTCACTTAAGTTTCAACTCATTTCTTTAGGGTATTTGCGCTTCTCATGTACTCGTCCTACGGCTCAAGTTGAGCGGTTCTGGACACTACCTAAGTCTGATTCCCACGATGGACGTCAAGCCCAATGAGACGGACATTATTCTATAGTTTCGGAACTAGTGGCCCGCCAACGAGTGGTGTAGAGCTTGTTCGGAGATTCGGGGCAGTTATGGTGGCCTTCTGGCCATGAAACTAATAGGATAGGTGCTTCATGGCCCGATGAAGGGCCACGCAAAATTTGAGAATGATCAGATATGGGGTTTGGTCGCACGGGTTTGATTCGCGATCAACGGTCACCGTTCCACGTTCGGGTCCCAGAGTTTGTGGACGGGTGTAGAAAAATTCATTAGACCTCCCCTGAAAATATAGAAGAGATCCGACGGCTGGATAGCCTTGTATCTCAGCTTCATTTGTAAGCGCCAGATTTCGGTCCTGGCATTGGTGGGGTGCATTTAGTCAGTGCCAGATCCCACTTCTGGGTGTCCAATGGGTCCGTGGTCTGCGATGGTCCACAAACCCAGTGAGCTCTATGGTTCCCTAAATTTTTAGATTTTTCTGACCTTCCCGCGTCGCGGTACAGCCCGCACGGGCTGTCGTTAGGTGTAAACGGCCATCTGGCTTGGAGGCCCACACCAGGTTCTATCAGGACCCGTCTGGCCTAATCAATTGGGCAAATCTTGGTCTAATTTATTTGTGATACCTCACTATGAGTAGCTTAAATGAACGGTCTTGTGGCAAATCCTACGTGGAACGCCCCAGGACACTGTTCTGGTTGGGTGGGACGTTACACTACACCTGATGTTCAAGTGATCGGGCGGATTCATTGGCTTCCTACGACTGATTAATCGGACTGGTGCAGTTCTTTACTGGTACCACCCCTGTGTACACTAACATTAAGTGCTAATGGTTAATAAGTAACATTATAAGTTAAATAAATAAATAAATAAATAAAATTTTAACGGAATTTTAGAAATCCAAAACAGTGAAAATCCAGGATGTTACACCTATCATGTAGGGTTTTGGCTAGGTTCTCTCTAGATTACTCAGACACATCATTCTAACATTCATAATCATTAAACTCATAGTAAAATTGGTGCTAGGCCACCTAAGGATAATAGTCCGCACCTTATGACGAACCGCTCGATTCACAGCGTCCGTAGGGTTATGGTGTAAGGAAATCATCGTTGAAATGCCTAAATAAGCATACAAGCTTTTAAGAATTAGAAGGAATTAAACACAAGACTTAAACCTACAAACATAACTCAATACTTATATTCAATCGTCGCCGAATCGATACCAATGAAGAACGATGTTGCTATAAAGGAGATGAGAAGGTGAAGGTGTATAAACCCTCATGCTTCCAAGCTCTCCCTCTCTCTTTCTCCTCTTTTCTCCTCTTTCTCTTCTCCCTTTCTCTTTTTCTTTCTTCTAAGGTAAATTCGTATGGGGAGAGGGGTGCCAAAATGAAACCCTTATATAGTGCTAGATTTGGTGTAAATGACCGCAAGGGCTAGGTTTTTACTATACTAGCCCTATGAGAGGGTCTTTCTAACCTCTAGGGCCCACTATGGGGCATACATATTGATATACACAGTAGGATAGTTAGCCCTAATGATGATCTACGTATGGATATGATCGGTCCGCCATTTGGGTGCGCCGATCGACAGATATGATTAGAAGTCTGTTCAACGGTCACCGATAGTCGATCGGGGCTATGACTATATGAGTAGGGAAATATCCTTACTCAATGTGTGAAGTTTGGCCGTAAACCAACGGTCCAAAATTCTCAACTTTGCATAAGAGTGGACGACCCAATTCACTTAAGCTTCAGCTTCTTTCTTTTGGGTATTTGTACTTCTTATGCAATCGTACTTTGTCTCAAGTTGAGCGGTTCTGAACAGTACCCAGGTCCGACTCTCGCGATGGACGTCAAGCCCAGTAAGACGGACATTATTCTATAGTTTTGGAACTAGTGGCCACCAGCGAGCGGTCTAAAGCTTGTTCGAAAAATCAAGGTATTTCTGGAATGAATTAGGTATTGAGATTTCTCGTGGGCAATGATTAGGATTTGGATTAACTATGTTCATAGTATGTCCTATTTATAGTTAGTAAAAGTGGAGATTTGGTCATAATTACTCTAAACCGTCGGTTTTAGGCCAAAAGAGTAACGGGGTTGATTTGGTCTATTAGTCAAGATCTGGGTCTTATCTGCCTCGGCTTCAGTTAGATCTTTTATTTAGTTATGATTGTCTTGATTAGTTAGCGATGAGTCGGTTAGATTTGGGCCATATGTGAGTAAATCATAGGGCTAAACTTAATGTTTAAGTGATCGGCGGATTCGTTGGCTTCCTACGGTTGATTAATCGGACTTGTGCGGTTCTTTACTGGTTCCACCCGTGTATAAACTAACATTGACTACTAATGGTCAGTAGGTAATATTATCAGTTAATTACTAAAAAAAAAAATCAAGGATTTTTGGAAATCCAAAACAATGAAAATCCAGGACGTTACATTTTATTTAGCTTCTCTTCTAAATCAAAGGAAGAGGATCAATAACATAATTCATTACTCTCTCACCCAACAAGCTCCGGCTCAACATGAGATAAACTCGACTCGACTTGAACTACTAGCTCGACTCGAACTCGACTTAACAGCTTTGACAAACAAGTCAAGCTTCAATGTTGAGCTCGAGCTCGAACTTGAGTACAGCATAGACAAGCCGAGCCGAGCTTGGCCCACCTTGACTCGACTCGGCGCGATGCCCACCCTTAGTCATCCACTCTGCGTCAAACCGGTACTCTGAGCTTTGCTAAACCCACACGCATGTACACCGGAAGAAATCTACACGCCACCAGTTGTGCCAAAGTAAAACACACTTGCAATATCGTGTCTGTCCATCAGTTGGGCACCAGCCATGCATTTGGATTATCTTGACCATAAATCAGGGCCGTCTAGTAATTATTCGAGTGCAGATTATGAGACAAATGAATTTACCCTTTTCGTTCTAACAATATTACCTATTTGAGAGCTCAACTGATTTTTGGAGAAGAGGCATTTACATGGTGGGGCCCACTCGATAGACGGATTGGATTTCACACGCCTATGTAAAGTTGGATAGGCTCTCTTAAACACGCGCGTGGGCTTGGCAAACCTCTATCACACACGTATGTCAGTTTTATGCAAATTGGAAAAATGGTGGAGGCGGTTCAGCCACACACGTATGGCATAAGTGTAAGGCTATCCAGACCATCCAAATCTCTGATCCAACCGTGGATAAAGTATGAATGGTATTAGCGATCTGATTTTCCCTTCCTTGGATCACTCGCTATCTTACTCTTAACCATCCATTTTATAGCCATTAATTGGATGGTTAGGATCGCTTGATTAGTGTGGTTTTATGGATATGCATGGTAACCCACAATTTGAATGGTCAAGATTAGAGGTGTACATGAGTCGAGCTGGGTAGACCCTAGCTCGAACTCGGCTCGGCTCGGCTTGGTTTGGTCAGCAGCTCAGGCCAGTTCAAGCCTAGATCGAGCCGAGTTTGCCACGGCAGTATTTTCACAAATTAATAGATTACACCTTCAAAATCTCAATGTATGTAAAATAACAGCAATAGTTTTACAAGTATTTCATCAAACATTTTCTAAATAGTATGAAAATTTAGAAAAAAAGAAAGCTATTTGTTTCATATACATACCTTTCTTGTCACCGGCCACACTTCGTCGAGTCATTTCATCAAACGCTTGGTGAGCAACATCAATATCAAAATAACTTGAGTCACCAAATTAGCTCGATCTAAATTCAATTCAAGTTGGGTTCAATCTGAGTCGAGTTAGTCGAGTCGAGCTCTGGCAAGCTCTCAGTTTGAAATTTTTTCGAGCTAAAAAAATCAACTCAAGTACAAGCCGAGTCGAGCAAGCTGGCTGAGCTAACTCAGTTCTTCTGCAGCCCTAGTCGAGATGGTCGTACATCAGTGTCCCAAAAGATGAGTAACTATCATTTTTCAAAAGGGAATTAATATGATACTTAGGCAGGGTATGAGGCATACACTAACTTAAATCCAATCGATAAAATCATACAACTCAGTATCACTTAGCCAGAGATCCAAAATCTGATTAGTTGTACAATCCTAACCTCCGATTAATGGCTAGTTGTGTGCTAAAATTCAACCATTAGATATCTTTTACTTAAAATCGTCCATCAAATGTCAGTCAATCCCATAATCAGACTATCCAAACAAGTGTAATTTTTTATTCATGCTACATCTAAATTGTATTCACGAATTGGACGGTCTCATTTGACTTAAATGCCACGTGATGCAAATTCCAAATAATTTCCTGTGCATGCGTTCCATCCATGACTCTTTGCCACGGTAGTCAGTTAGCGTGATACTCTGGAAGAGTGGTAGATGATAGACTGGCACAGGAAATTACCTGGAAATTGCATACTTCAAGTCTGATTAATTCAAACTAAACTGTCCAAATCATGGTCCCAGTATAAATATGTCACTGGCCAAAGATTTTTTTTATGTTTTTTTTAATAATCCGACTGACTAAGGGATTGGTGGACATTCAAAATTGGAAAATATTCAATCGTTGAACAAACGTACCAGATGTTGCATTCCACAATGTGTTATGTTTAATTTGAGTTAATTTATGCAACTTTTACAATTTTTGAGTCCTACGTATCAAGAGTCTGAAAAGCCGGAGTATAAAATATCTATCCCATAAACTTGAAGGGAAGTGGATTGCCTGTGACTTCCCGGGGCATTGTAGGGCCCACAGAGATGTCTGTGACAAATCCAATCCGTCCATCTGTTTTTAAATACCATAATAGGGTAGGATTATAAATATCAGGAATTAAAAAAAACTTATGTGGGCCATACCACAAGAAACAGTTGAGAATGAATGCCTTTGGGCGACAGAAGTTTTGTATCAAGATGATATTTGTTCCTCCAGTTTATCTGATTGGTAGTAAACCTATGAACGGTTTGGATTCCATATAAAAATCATTTTCATCTCTCGGAAGGTTTCAACGGTGGATGCCTTAGTTTCCACTGTCCCCCAGGAAGTTTTCAACGGTAAGCTTTCAGTTCATACTTCTTCCTATGGTGTGGTTCACCTGAGCTTTAATCTAACTAGGTTTTTTCGTATTACCTTAAAATGATGTTTCAAACTAGATGGACGGCGTGGATGTAACGTATACATCACTTTGGGATCCACAGAGCCCCTCACAGGACCGTCCTTGTCTAGCTTGGTCCTGATGGGGGTAGCACCCAATCCGCGCCCGAGCTACATGATACTCCGGCTGCGTATGACGCTTGATACACAGGCACTCAAAGATTGTACATGTGGCATGTAATCACTCAGATAAACCGACTAGATTGTGCATCCTACGATCAGATTGGCTGAATAATCCTAACCTCTGATTCGTGGACACTTTTGTGTGGAATGAAGACCGTTGGATTTTTTCCATTTTTAACCGTCCGATAAATGTCCACCAATCCGAGATCCAGTTAATAACAAAAAAGCTAACCTTTTGTTGAAATCTAAACTGGTAACCATAAAATTAAAGGTTTAATATTTGACTAATTATATGCCACGTGTGCGATATCTAAGTGCCTGTGTATCATCCATCACACTACGCCAGAGTATCAAATCATTTCTCTTATTATATTGGCTTCGGACAAGCGATTACTTTCACGGAGAGAGGAGCAATCATCCCGAAGCTGAAAACCGTTTTTCGCATGCGTTGATTCTCGGGTTTTTTCAGATCCGTTTCTCTCCGTTCGGCGAAAGCTAGGATGCTTTTGACTCGGATCGAGCGACTTTGATTTTTGCGCTTTCCCTCTCCAAAATCGAGAAGATATGCAGCGATTTCCCGGAGGGAAACGACGGTAGAGATCGTTTTCCGCATGATACGGAGAGAAATCGACGGTGAGATTCGGGTTTGGGGGTTTCAGCGATGACGCTGGTGAGTTCGTCGCTGGTACTTCCGCAGAAGGTGCAGAAGCAGCAGCAGCAGATGCAGATGCAGCGTCCGTCGCGTAGTTTTGGAGCGGAGAGCGGTGGAGAAATCGAGGAGGAGGAGGCGGTGGCGGTGGAGGACCCGGTTCCGTCCGTCGAGACGGACGAGAAGATTTACGTGGCGGTGGGGAAGGAGGTAAGGGAGAGCAAGTCGACGGTGGAATGGGCTGCGAGGAACGCTGGAGGGAAGAACATCGTCCTCCTCCACGTACATCAGCCGGCGCAGATGATCCCCATGCGTAAGTTAGCAAGCACCCCTTCCCTTCTTTTTTAACTCCTGCCAGAGGTTTGCTGAGCTATACGCGTGTAAGGAATTCCATCCACCGGGCGGGTCCGACCTTGAAGTTGTCCCGTAAATCAGGACCGTACGATTATCAGCTGGGCCATTAGAAGCAGATGGACGGATTAGAAAACTCCATCCAAATGGCTCACCTGATAAGATAACAGGTCTGAATTGTGGGATGGAAGATCCATGTAATGGGACCCGCTTGATGGATTGATGGGATCTCGTAGCCATCTGCCATGCTGGCACACGTAGCATGGCCTGTACATGAGCTGGCTTGTACACGCGTGTCAGCCCGCACGCTCCTGATGTGCTACACACGAGTGAGCCGGTCAGGAAAACGTGTGTGAGATTGGGGCCTTTCATCAAGGTGAGGTGAAGTGATCATGTGGGCCACACACGGACGGGAAAAAGGACTGTTTAGAAAATGATAAGGTATGGTGCACATTAAGCGTAGATGCGTGGCCCACCTGATGAATGGCCTATATTTACTGAGAAGCTGGTCCACTGAATGGCCTGGATCTCATACACATCTGCTTATAATTTGCACGTGGCATATGGACTATAATCACAATGGTCGGACAATCCTAGCCGTTGGAATGGTTTGAGTATCTGATTACTATGATTTTTACATTTTTTTTTTTCTTGATAAACGAGTAAACCATTTTCTTTAAAAGTTTTTTTTTTTTTTTTTTTTTTTAAGATTTTTATTAAAAAAATCTTAAGACTATATAGAAATTAGAAATCAGTTGAAAAGTTTTAGTTTTTATAAATACTGTTGATTTATATGAAGATTACTTGAAAATGAAACATTTAATAGCGCCGAAGAACACTTGTTTGATATCATACACACAAATATACATTTGATATATATCATATACCATTTGATTTCACACGAGCGCGTAAGGACTACTTAAAAAGCAAGGATTTATATGAGGAACTTGAAAAGTAAAGGTTTAAGAGTGCCAAAGAACACCAGCTTGATTTTATGCACATACATATACATATGCATTTGAAGACTACATGAAAAGGAAAGATTTAAGATTGCCGAAGAACACCCGCTCGATTTCATACACAAAACTATATATATATATACGAAAAGGAAAGATTGTTTGCCAAGGAACACCATTCGATTTCACACAGAAGCGCAGCATCATGAGGACCACTTAAAAAAGGAAGGATTTATTCGAAGGAACTTTAAAAGAAATTATTTAAGAGTGTGCCATAAAACATCCGTGTGATTTCATATACCTACATATATACATATCATATACATGTACATACACACACATGAGGACTACTTGAAAATGAAGGATTTAAGAGTGCTAAAGAACTCCATTTGATTTTACACACACACAAGAACTCAGGAAGAATTTAAGAGTGCCAAAGAACACCACTCAATTTCATGTGTGTCATTTTCCTTCTTTTCCTTCCATTTTATTTTTTTATACTCTAAACCGTATTAAGCTTAGACTTTTCAATTTTTGATTTTTTTGGTATTTCTGTTTCTCTGAGCTTGGACTCTTCGATCTTTGATTTTTTATCTTTTTTGGTGCTTTTGCTTCTTTGAGGTTGGACTTTTCAGATTTTTTTTTTTTTTAATAGCCTTCTTGTTTCTTTGACTGTCTTTTCAACATTCAAGATTGAATTAAACATGATAATTTTCCATACTGTTTCTCTTTTGCAGTATGCCATTTTGCTTGACTATGAACTTGACTTGTGAATGAGCATTTAAAACCTTCATTGCTTGCATATTTTGCTATATTTTATTAGATTTTTTTAGGTGTCAATGCAACTAGGAATACTATTATCAAGATACACTCATTTTTAGGGTATATTTATTTCACTAATTACTATAATACTATAAAGAAAATGTGCCACAATTATAAATTATTTTACCTATCTCCTTCCAATATTTGCATTTGTCGGCCGTGTTTGGTTGATCAATGATAAAATCATGATGATAATATTTTTATAATACTTTAATGTCAAATAATGATTATAATAAACTGAGGTTGTTGTTTGAATTCAAAATTTTAAAGTAATTAATGTCATGAAAAAGTATAATAATTATAAATTTATTCTCTCCTTGACATTCATTTCTAGGCAAGCAAACATGACTTGGAGTCTTTAACCGTCTGATTGAGCTGAGTAGATGAGCCATACGTTCCTAAAACATCAGTCAATGCACTTTCCTATAGCACTTGCCTATCTTCTCCAAGGGTCTAACCTGTTGGGCTTTCAAACACTGACCCCTGACCTAACATGTGTTTATGGGACAACACTTTCATTCTCATTAATGCCCAAAGCACGTACTAGACATGAAACGACTGCCCAAGCTTGACAACTCATAATCATATGGAGGGCATCGCCACAGCTAATCCAGTACCACGTAGGGGAGAATGGCCAACAGATTCACCCAACCATAATATGTGCCGCCACATTTTCACAGCAGATCCTCCTAAGCATTCTAATTCAAGATTTAGGTAGGCTACACCAGAAGTGTAAAATTCTATATCTTGGAATACCTTGATTTTTGGGGCATCCATTCATCCCAGTGTAGTGTGTTGGATGAGTGGATTGGATGGCATATTCACGCTATTGTGGGCCCAGCACACAATTGATTTTAAACGTGGGACTTCTCAGTGGTAGACTCTGAGGAGTTTCAACACAAGGTTTTGGGTTCGAAACCCATACGTGGTGAAATCTGGGGTGCGTGGGTGTGTATGTAAAAAAAAAAAACAAGAGAAAGAAATAAAACAAACGTTCCCCATAGTGTAGCCCACCTAAGCTTTGAATCGGCTTGATTTATGGTCACTAGTCCAATCACATGGTGATGTATGGACTGGGTGGATTTCATCCACGTAAAGTCCATGTTAGCGAATGGTCACAGCCTCATGACTATTGATCGTCATGCCAGGTCGTGTTTTTGGACATGAAAACGGTGGCCTTATTAAGAAGATCACGTTGTCTATGACATTTTATATATTTTCAAACGTATTCCTTAACTTATATATCATATATAAATTGATTTTGAATATAAATACATATCACTTTTATCAGAAAACATAGTTTATTTCCCTATACAAAATAAACTTAATATGTGTACCTATTTTTGTGATCTTTTGAATTCTAAGTAATAATGTCTTTATATATTTTTTCTAAAATTTTATTGAAAAATTCGATTATTTTTCAATGTTTTTTTAAAAACAATGATACATTAATACGATACATGCATTGATACTAATATTGAAATCAATGATTTATATATAATATATTTATGTAAATACAGCCTTTCTTTTCACTCCATTTTTTGAGTTGAAACTGTATAAAGTCTAAAGGTTTCAAGTAAGTTTTGATTTTTGGTTTTGTTTCTTTGGCTGAAATGTTGATTGCCTTTTAATGATCAAGATTTATTTATTTATTTATTTTTTTGTTAGCTTGTTAGTACACCCCACTGTCAGTTCACACTTCACTGTTAGCCACCCCACTAGGGATCGATACCAAGACCTCAGTGTTGAAACGAGGTATCTTTCACTCCGTCTACCACTTGAGCTATGGATCAGGGTGTTTTTAATGATCAAGATTGAATTAAGCACAACCAATAAAAATATCTATTTTTTCTTCTTTAGCCAAATGCCATTTTACTAATTGTGATACTTACATGCAATTGATCATTTGAAACCTTCATTGTTTAATTACATGTAAATGGGTTATCATTACTTACACAGGTAATTGCAGCAACAATATCAAAGTTGTTATTGAAGGTGTATATTTAGGTGGAAACTGTCACTAAAGTTGAGGTAGAAAATGAATTGTGAACAAAAAATGTTGGCCCTACTATAATGTATGTGTATGATCCACGCCGTCTATTCATTTAACCAACTTGTATTAAGGCACGAGCTAAAAATGAAGCACAAATGGGCCTCACCACATGAAATATAGGGAAGTGAAGGCCACCGTTGGAAACTTCTTCGGGGTCATAGAAGTTTTGGATCAAGTTGATATTGGTGTATTTGTTGTGTCCATGTCTACATGACCTTATGAACAAGTTGGATGATGGATACACATTCCCATGGGCCATAAGAAGGATTTAATTTTCGACGGTGGACATCATTTTGGGTTTTATTTCCTACTGTGTGGTCCACTTGAGCTTAGAATCTGCTTTCTTTTTTTTCTCATTACCTAAAATGAGCTGGTAAAAAAGATGGACGTCATGGATCAAACACATACATCATGATGGGTCCCATACAGATGAAGTGCACACAATGCCCAATGAATATTTTTGCATGAAATCACAATTTCCAAGGTGTATTTCAACCCTATTTCACTTTCTGACAAACATGGATAAGTTATCATAGTTGCCTATTTAGCAGCATTAAATGATGAAAATGAAATATCAAACACCCCTTAAGTGTATAATGCAACCAGGAGCACTACAACTTAAAATGCTCTAATCTCTCTCTATCAAAATTAGCTCATTTTTATGTTTTTTTTAGATCCAAAATCTAATCTACTGTTAAAGATCTACAACACCTTCTCAGGAGTATTTACCGGATCCATAAATGACTCGAAACTTGAACTGTTTAACTGATTTAGGGTCCAACTGAGTCTGAGTTGACTCGGACTCATGCGCGTCCTAAAACTTTTTTTTTTTTTTACACACGCACACACACCCCCACGCACTCACGCTAGTGGAATTTCACCACCCATGGGTACTCGAACCCTTGCCCGCGTGTTGAAACTCGTGAAAATCTACCACCCGAGCAAGGGTTTAGGACCCAACACTTAACTGTCATGCGCGTCCTAAAACCTTGACTAGTGCCCTTTCCTCTCACTTTCCTATCCTTTCCTCGACGTGTCTTCCCACGTATGGCTATCAAACGCAACACCTACCTCTCATGTACGTCTGGGTACAATGCCTTTATTCTCACGGGTGCCCACATCAGGTCCGAGTCATGAAAGGACTGCGAAAGGTAGGCCTCCTTAAGAAGATCACGTGGCCGGATGACTTGTGATGAATGTTAACGGTTGAATTTTTGTACTCTGGATGTGGAAATTTCTTTGTTCTTTTTAAACCGTCTATTTTTTACCATACCAATAAGAAACACGTGCATAAAATTGGAGCATTTCATTATGTGGGCCATATTGTTTAGATATTTTGACCTAAAAAAAACAGCTCATTTAATGTTTTTACACCCACCAAGATCCCATGATGTGAGTATTGAAGAGGCCGACCTTGATGTAGGATCTGAACTTTATTTTCGTTATTTTTACCGTACCATGATTAGGATTTCCTAACAAAAGTAACTTTTGAGAATTATAAGGAATTTATAATGGGATCCAACAAATAGTTTAATCAAAGTGTTGATTGAACCTATTTTATGTAAATGATCCTAGCCCATCAAATTAAGGGCTAATGCTTAGACAATTTGATTGTATTATTTATTTATTTATTTATTTATTATAGTGGGGGCAAAATTTCCTGCGAGCAAAATGAAACCGTCGGAGGTAAGGGCATACAGAGAAGACGAAAAGAAAAAGATGGATGACGTGTTGAATGTGTATAAGCTTATTTGTGCAAGAGAAAGGGTAACAATCTTCTCCTTCTTCACCTGTTTTTTTTTTTTTTTGTTTTCTTTGCTTTGGCTTGTTTGATAGACGCCTAAAAATGAGTTTATCTCATTTTAATTTATGGTAATTATGTATTAGAACTTTGATATCTATTACATAATTACTATTATGGTAAATTTATTATGTATTAGAAATTAAGATTTTTAATATAAAAGTATTGTTAACAAATGATATCTGAAATCATTTTTAGGCGAATACCAAAGAAGTTTGATAGGATTTAATTGGGCCATGTGCCGCGAAGGAAGATAAGGCCTATTCAAAGTATGTTTGTTTGGGTAGCTTATTGTGGGAGATGTGTCACCAGTGGTGCAGTGTGTTGATGACACCCAATTTTATGAGGCCCACAATGATGTATGTGTTATATCCACTTCATCATATTATTTTAGGTGGTGAGCTCCAAAATGATGACCACACCACAAAAAGTAACGGGACAATGATTTCCACCATTAAAACCTTCCTAAGGCACACAATGATATTTGTTTGCCATTTAACCTATTCATGAGGCCACGTAGACCCCCGGATAAAGGGGGAAAAAATATCATATTGTTCTAAAGCTCATGGGACTCCCAAGAAATTTTCAATGTCAGACATTTAATCCCAACCACTTTCTACGGTGTGGTCCAATAGAGTTTTGGATCCACCTCATTCTTAAGTTCCAGCACTAAAATGATGTCGCTTCATGTATGGTTACTTTGAATGTAACACATACATTATTGCCGGGCTTTCAAGCCTTGTTGACTTCAAAACACTACGAAGGTCACCCACGCATCATGGACTTTTTTTTGAAAGTTGTTAGGTAGAGTAAGAAACAGATTAGCTACTGTACGCTACACCAGCGACGTCTCAGCTGGCGTGTGTATTTGGCGCAAGCACAAGAGCATGCATGACGATCCTCGAGCCCATAATATTAATGATGAAAAAAGATCAAAGTTATGCAGCCATCATAATGTATTTATTATATTTACACCATCTAATTTGTGCCAGAAAATGAGTCATTTGGTGAGATCATTTTAAGACATATGTCAAAAAATGAGTCATATCTAAAGCTCAAGCAGACCCATCATAAATAACCGTGGAGTCAATGATTCTCACGGTTGAAATGTTCATGGGGCCAATGTAATATTTTGTCCATGTTCAATCGGTTCATAACGTCTCACACATGGATAGAGAGAGAACAAATATTAGATTGATCCAAAACTTTGATAACCCCATGAAAAGCTTCAATGGTAGATGTTCAATCTCACACTACTTTCTCCAGTGTGGTGATCCGTTTGATCTTTGAGTCTGTCTTATTTTTGGGCTCAAACCTTAAAACAATCTCGCAAAATCCAGCGGACGGTTTTGATATAACATATACCTTCTAGTGGGGCTCACAGATCTGGTGACGTCAACACACCAGCCAGGTCGCTGGTGTGCGGTACACCAGCCAATCTGCTTCCGGCAGTGTAGAGGGCATTTATGACAGCAGCCGACAGCGTAATCGACAATCAAATCACACCACATCCCAACAATACCCAGCAACGTGGTGTTGAAGTAACCACGCATCTTCGTCCTTCTGATTTTAAGAAGAAGAAAACGAAGCAGAGGAGAAAAAGGCGTGCCGCACCTGTCGGTCAGATTAGTCACCTCTGCTTATCCCTTGGGCCCAAAAGTCATACCTATAGCTGAATCAGGTGGGCCATATCACAGAAAGCAAGTTGGAGGGAGGCTGACACTTGGGACCACCTGAGTTGCAAAAATGCTTGATTTTTATGCTGACTCTTTATCCAGACCAGACGGAAGGTATTAATGGCTAGGATTTTCATATACACGAGACAGTGAGCCCATGATGAAAATCAACAATAGGTCTCTCTTTTTTAATTTTTTCCAGTCATGTGGTTCACCTGAGTTTTGGATTGGATTGATTTTTAAGCCCTTTGGATCAAATCGAGGATAAGCATCTGATAGACAGGTTGGATGTTATTCACATGTCACGTGGACCCCACCACAGCCCAATACCAGCATAGCATATGATGGTGCCAATTACCCCCTCCAAAAGAATCTCGATCCTTTTCTCGCTGAATATAAGATTTTTAATTTTTCTGCATTCTGATTAGTCATATCATCATTGAAATGGTCAGCACTACTGCATTTAGTATATAATGATGTGGCTCAGTCACATTGCAATAAACAAAAAATCTATGTTTCTAACAAGCAGAGGATCCGAAATCCCTCCATTAAAAGCTAAACGGAGCTTTTTGGAAAGTGAATTGCACTTTTTCCCTCAGTAAGTGGAATTGAGCATTGTAGGGCAAACATGATGCGTGTATAAAATCCAACCCGTTGAAGAGGTACGACCCGCCATGAAGAACAAATAATCCAAAAATCAGGCTGATCCAATCATCAAGTGGACCACACATGTGTCCCACTTGATTGGTGGGTGGGCCTGAATTTTACGGCTGGTAATATTCAATGTGGGCGTAAGCTATTCAATGGATTGGATGCCATATACACGACATGTGGACGATTAAATGCTAATTGGACCATCACATTATCTCCCAACTAGGTGTATGTGAGTACAAAGTATTTGAACGTGTCCCTTCTTAGTATTCAACTATATAAATAAAATCAACGGTTCAAAATGTCTTAACAGGTGCAGGCTGAAACCCTTGTGATTGACATGGATGATATAGATAAAGGAATTGTTCAGCTGGTGGCCGATAATGGTATACGCAAGCTTGTCATGGGAGCGGCCGCAGACAAGCACTACTCAAGGTGTGTAGAAAACTGCATATCTTCATCACTAGACAGAAAGGGTGGCCCACTCTACCATAGGGTTGCAATTTGTGACTTACAAAATGCCAGCGTGGCTCACCTTGTAGGATCCAAGCTGATCTCCAGGTGGGCCCCACCATTTAGCTGCCTTGGTTTTAAAAATCAGGATGTGAGTGGGCCGCACAGACATTTTGAATGTGGTTCGTTGGTAGCTTTTGACGGTCAATATCTCTTGTGCATATGAGGCCCACCTGATTGGTGAACTGGCCTAGTCTTTTTTGGATCAGCTGATAATTGTTTTCTTAGCATATCAAGTTCATCGTCGCCATCTTTTAAATTTTGCAGATTTTGACAGATAAGTAGAGGTGGGCATCGAGCCGAGTCGAGTCGAGGTGGGCCAAGCTTGGCTTGGCTTGCCCATGATGTACTCGAGTTCAAGCTCGAGCTCGAGCTTGGCCTCGAGCTCAACATTGAAGCTTGGCTTGTTTGCCAAAGCTGTCGAGTCGAGTTCGAGTCGAGCTAGTGGTTCGAGTCGAGTCGAGTTTATCTTAAGTCGAGCTCGAGCTTGTTGGGTGAGAGAGTAATGGATTTTGTTCTTAATCTTCCTCCATTGATGAAAAATTCAAAAATTTTAAGAGAATCAAAGCAAAACCCGTTGAAAAAACAAAGAAAGCTTCGAATCGGACGAGGAAACCTGTAAGAATCAATCTGTTTTTGATCTTCTTCCACCAGCAGAAATTCAAGTACTAGAAAAGAAACAGAGCAGAACATAGATTAGAAATCCAAGTAAAGAGCTCTAGCCAATCAAATCATTGGATTTCCTTGAAGTTCTAACAAATCTGAGAAGAAACCATCTCGAATTTCTTGGGTTTCTCGCCTGGGGTGGGCGTGCGACTGGCAGTGGGCAGAGAAAGAGAAGAAGGGGAAAGGGAAGGGGGTGCGTGCGGTAGAGTAGAGACTCTAGGGTTTGTTTTTTATTTTTTTATTTTTAAGTTTAAACTTAAAACTTATATTAATATTTTATATATATATATATATATATATATAATATAATATAATATAATATATAATATATTTATTAATCGAGCCGAGTCGAGCTCGAGTTCGAGCTTCGAGTCGAGTCGAGTTGAAATGCCCCCTCATTGAACTTGGCTTGAACTCAACTCGAGCTTCAAATAATTAGCTTGGCTCGGCTCGAATCGGCCATTCAAGCCGAGTCAATCCGAGCTGACTCGAGCCGAGTCGAGCGAGCTTTTCGAGCTAGCTTGACTCGTGAACAGCCCTACAGATAAGCCGCCTATATTTCTTACCATTGACATAAAACCCCTCACTTAGTACTATTTTTCAAAGAAACCCTTATCTTTGACCAAATATGGTAAAAATAAACACCCCTACTTTAACTTTTTAAATAAATCACCACATTTTGACTAAAAACAACAACAAAAAAGAAATAGTTAAGCACAAAATACAAGGTTTCACTTGTCATTATAGTAGATTTTGATAATTTGCGAGATGGGGGTTGTTATCCCCCCTCCCCCCCAACAAAAAAAAGATTTTCCCCCTCCCCCCCCAACAAAAAAAAGATTTTTTTAAGGAAGAAGCTTATTTGATTATGTATCTCCAATAGTTATACATCATTAAGATTTTTGGAACGAAATAGTGACGGACAGAGCAGACCACCACAGATGCAAATGACTGTTTTACCCTTATGGAAATGTTGCTAGGGCATGGAAATAATGTGCACTGCCAAGATGTTTTTGTAGAACATCCATTCCATCCATCCATGTCGGGATGCCAACCCAAAAATCAAGAAAGTTCAAAATTCAACTGGGCCACACAACATAAAATAGAGGGGATTGGACGCTTACGATTGAAATCTTCTTGGGGCTCTCAGAAGTTTTGAGGCTGTGTTTTTTAACTTCATCTTGGTTGGATTACATGAACCACAAATGGGTATTTCGGTCATATACAAAAATGCCCAGACCCAGTTGGTATTTTGATCATGTACAAAATATGGTAAATGGCTCATATGGCATTGCTAGTAGGGCCTTTTTTTTTATTTTGGTTAGGGGCCTAAAAGAATGGCCCACCTGCAATACTCTGGCTGGCCTTTCATCTAACAGGTTCCTCCTGTCAGGGTACCTGAAGAAGGTAGATAATTAAATAAATTAATCAAGGGCCTGAGTTCAACGTACAATATGGGCCATCTGATTTATGGGACCCAGGAGAGGTAATTCATGTACCTGGGCCCACTAAAACCTTGGATCACTGGTTCATTTTTCATTCACAATTTGACCCGTGGGTCCCATCATCAGTTGCAGGAAATCGAAGCAGGCCAAGTCCAAGAAAGCTATCACGGTGGCCCGTGATGCCCATCTTTCTTGCCAGATATCCTTTGTATGCAAAGGAAGCCTCATTTGCACCAGGTGCGCTTTTGCTTCTGGTTGGGAGTAATTTCGTCATTTTCCTTTTTAAACATGGGTTTTCTAACGGGTCCATGTCCCGACCCGATATTTGATCCATCCAGTGCCAGATCCGAAACAGACCAGGTCCATGGATCATCGGATCCATCCGACTTGTTGATTAATGATTACTCTAGAGGTGTAAATGGGTTGGATATAGCAGTATCAGAGTTGATCGGATATGGCCTGGATCCGGATCCGACCAGACCGTTCATAAATGTGGGTCCGGACCAAGGTCCACCTTGGATCTGACCAATTGGCCGTCCTACTAGCAAGGCTCTTGCGTAGTGGGTTCAGCATCTGATCATCCGAGCCGTTCATCTAGAAGCCCCTATATGGTTCTTATCAAATAAATAAAAGAACTATCAGAGATCTCACCGTCCATAAAAAGCAAGCCAGTAGCAGCAGCAAAAAAGTGCAGTTTTTGCATGGACGGTGATGATTCAGATAGGATGGATTCTTTCCATGCTGACCATATAGCACCATATAATCTTTTAGATGGACGGTCTGGATCATCACGTGGTGGGGCAGATAATAAGCATTTCTTCTGCCTTATTAGATGCCTGTGCATATGAAAGTTGCAAGCGTCTTTGATCCAGGATGCACACGTGAAACACAAGGATGAGATCCGGACCATTCATCATGTGGGCATACTGTTTAAAGGTCTTCAGTTCAAAAATCACAATGGTTGGACGATCGTGACGGTCGAACCACCCCTATTAATGGACGGCGGCCGGACCCGACATTTGTAATCCAGTCGGGTCATCTAGCCCGGCCCATTAATAGTCTATATGGGCTCCAGGTTGGGTAGTGTTCAACCCAAGCTCGATCCATTTACTTAAACGGGCTGAACCCAACCCACTACCCATTTAACCTGGGCCAGGACACTGGGTCATGGTTGACCGGGGGCCCACTCCCTGAGTACGAATTTCCCAACCATTCCAAATTTTGAGCTGGGACCAACCATAGGCCCACTTAATGAACAGTCAAGATCTTACATTTATTATCATCATTGTCATCAGTTGATTGCTGGTGGGCCTCACATTGGAACTTTATCTAAAACAGGGAAGCTAGTTTAGAGGGAAATGGTTTCTGGGCGGTCCCACCATCGCCTGTGGCCAGCCCAAGCAATGGTGTGGGCCAACCTAGCTCATCAAACGCTAATGTGGCCCAGCCCAGTCCATTAAGGATGAGATCGTCGTCCGACAGGCCAAGCCGCCTAACAAACCCAGTACAAGACTTTTTCTTCCGGTCCAAATCCGAAAACTACACATCTCAGACCCGCGGTCGGCCTGCAGCGGTATCACCGTCGATGGAGGATACTGATAAGATGCCAATGCAAGAAAGCCCAGTGAGTTTGGAGGGGAGCAATAACCATTGGGGTGGGATCTCACCAAGCCCAGTGGGCTTAGCATGGTCCACCAGCGATGAAGGTACCAGCTCAATCCATTCGGTTTCGTTAGAGAGGGACGATCCAAACACTACTTCCCATTCGGGTTCAATCGAAAGGGATGATCAGAGTGAAGGAGGTTCGTGGGTATTGCATCCGGTGAACGAGTCGGAAGAGGATAGCCCGTTCGCATCTCCTCCTAATCAGCTCGTACGTTCCACTGTTTTAACCATTCAGTTCATCGAAAAATCTTAATTGGGCTTCAATGCTACTGCAATGTAGGCAGTCCAACATGAATTAATGTGGTGATTGTGATAGTCAATCCGCGGGCCATGATTGGATAGGCTTAGCCCAAAAAATAAAGTTATTGGACCATTGACTTGGTCTAACTCGGTCCGTAGCGGTCTAACGACTAGTTCCATTTTGGACCGAAATGGGTACAACTCAAACCATGAGAATGGCTAATGTGTGAGCCAAAAGCCCATAAGTTAAGGACCTCAGTCGAAGCTGGCCCAGCCTGATATTGAAGAAATTGGGCTTGAAACCAGGTGGGCCTAAGAAAGACTCAGCAGCCCAATGGGCAATTTGGGCAGAATCCAACCACCTGGTGGCTCAGCCCAAACCTGCCTGGGTTGGACTCGGGTCCGGGTAGACCACTCCCTATCGGGTCTACTTGATCACTGGCATGCGAATTGATGGTTCACACAGAGTTGTGGCAGCAATAAGTAGTGGGCCAGATTAAATGGGCCAATCTCATAATGATTAGACGGACGGCTATCGATCACTGCTGACATCTGCACGTGCAACTGACGGGTTGTATTTGTTTGAGATTGAAATGAAAAAAAAAAAATAAACGGTTGTAATTTTGCAGGAAGAGGAAGTATTAGATGATGATGTGTATGTAAGGCTACAGCAAGCCATTGAAGAAGCTGATTGTTACGGACGAGAGGCGTATGAGGAGTCAAACAGGCGGCGGAAAGCCGAGAGGGATGCCGTCGAGGCGGCTCGCAAGGTAAGTTCTTCTCTTCCAAGCTTTCCATTCCATTTCTTTTGATTGTTAGAAGAGGCACTTGGGATCATTACCACCGCTGGTGGCCCTGCGATTCGTATATCCAAATCGCTCATGTTGATGCTGCAATCTGGTCGTCACTACTAGTCCGTCGCGTACCTGTGAGATGAAGAGATACTGGGGCCACCGGTTGTAGCCGGGGGCCATCCGATGTCTAAATTAAAGTAGGCATACAATGGGTATAGTTAGGTTAGGATAATTTTATGTGCTTCTCTCTTTAGCAAGGATCTCTATTTATAATCCTTTGAGACTACTTAGGCATGTGGCGATGAATCTGCTAAATAGATCCGTGTCATAAAATGAATTTGTTCCTGAATATATCAGGACTTTCTTGGTATAATCATCGACTGGGATCTTAAAAGGTAATTTCACCTGTGATGAAATTAGAACAAAAAAAAATAAAAATAAAGAGAAAATAATGAGCAAAGAATGAATTGCTTTTGATATCTTTTTACAATCTCTGTACAACCCCCTATTTATACAAAGAAGTGGGGAACATATAATTAAAGGAGAATCAATTTGTACGTTCCTATCCATATTGAAACGATTTGCTGGCTTTCTCTCTTTAGGAAACCTCACGTGATTTCTGCGTGTGTTGGTTTCTTAATATTTGTTGTGGAGTGCGGCATTCCTCAACACTCCCCCTCAAGTTGGCGTGGATATTTACGACACCCAACTTGCTGAGTAAGTGATTAAACTGTGCGAATCCAAGAGCTTTGGTAAAAAGATCAACAGGTTGTTGGCTTGTATGCATGTAAACTGTTTGAATGATGTCACTCTGGAATTTTTCTCGTACCACATGACAGTCTATCTTGATATGCTTGGTTCGTTCATGGAACACTGGATTTGAAGCTATGTGTATAGCGGCCTTGTTGTCACAGTATAGTCTGACTGGTTAGGAATGTATTACTTCAAGGTCTGAGAGTAAAGATTTTAACCAAGTAACCTCACAACATGTAGAGGCCATAAACCTATATTCCGCTTCGGCTGAGGAGCGTGAAACTGTCGTTTGTTTCTTGGTCTTCCAGGAAATGGGTGATTTTCTGAGTATGATGCAATATCCGGTGACCGATCGTCTAGTGTCCCTGTAGCGTGCCCAATCTGCATCACAATATGCATGGAGTTGAATTTCATTAGAAGCAGATAGGAAAATTCCTTGACCTGGAGTTTTCTTAAGGTACCGTAAAACCTTGTGTGCTGCATCCAAGTGTGGTATTCGTGGCTTGTCCATAAACTGACTTAGTACATGCATTGAATAGGCTAAGTCTGGTCTTGGATGGCTAAATAAATTAGTCTTCCAACAAGCCGCCTATATGACGAAGGATCTAAGATGAGTTCGCCCTCACTCTCGTTGAGTGCAAGATTTTAATCCATGGAAAAGTTTCCAGGCTTAGCTCCAAGGAAGCCTGTATCTTCTAATATCTCGAGTGCATATTTCCTTTGAGATAGAAATATTCCTTTGGCTAAACGAGCCACTTCGATCCCCAGAAAATATGAGGATTCCAAGATCTTTGAGTTTGAAATAATTGCCTAGGAATTTCTTGACCTCATTGACCTGCTCCAAATTATTTCTTGCAACAATAATGCCATCCACATAGACTAAAATGGCAGTGAAATTGCCCGCATGGGATCGGACGAAGAGTGAATAATCTACCTTGGATTGTTTATATCCTACATTAATGAGAGTGGATGAAAGTTTGGCATCCCATTGCCTCGAAGCTTGTTTAAGACCATACAAAGACTTAACGAGCTTGCAAACTCTAGTCTCCCCCTTTCATCCGAATCTCGGGGGAAGCTGCATATAGACTTCTTTATCAAGGTCTCCATAGAGAAAAGCATTGTTAACATCGAGTTGATGGAGGTGCCAGTTGCGAGCGGAAGCAAGAGCCAAAATGGTACGAACGGTGGTCATTTTAGCAACCGAAGCAAATGTCTCGGTGTAATCAATGCCTTCTTGTTGGTTGTAGCCCTTGGCAACAAAACGAGCCTTATACCGTTCGATGGATCCATCAGGGTTGTATTTGATCTTATATACCTATTTGCAGCCAATGGGTTTCTTACCAGGAGGAAGAGAGTAAGGTGTCAAGTTTTGTTGAACTCGAGTGCATCAATTTCAGCACGCATGGCAGTACGCCAGTTGGGATCTGTCATGGCTTGAAAAAAGGACTGTGGTTCTTTGGCAAGAGAGAGGGTTGTGGTGAAAGCACGGTGAGAAGGAGATAAGTGGGAATAGGATAAAAAATCAGTGAGAAGATAAGGATTACTTGACGAACGGACCATCACAGAGTCAGATGATTGAGCGGGCTGAGACGGCAAAACTTGTTCCACATGAAAATCGTGCAAGTATGTTGGTGGCTGAGTAGGAAGACTGGATCGTCGAGGTGGTGGAGGAGAGGGTAAAGGAGTGGACGGGGATGGAGGAGAGGGAGACGGTGAAGGAGAAGATAGTGACAAAGATGGAATTTCTGTGATGTTGTAAAGAGAGGGAATAGGACAAGGTAGGACGAGTTCCGTGGGCTCAGGAGTAGAGGATGCAAAGGGGAAGAAATTTTCATGAAAGAGAACATCTCGAGACACAAAGATGTTGTGTGTGGCAAGGTTATAAAGTTAGTATCCCTTTTGACCATATGGATAACCAAGAAAAGCGCATCGAGATGCTCTTGGATCGAACTTAGATAGGTTTTGCGAGTAAGTGGAAGCAAAGCATAAGCATCCAAAAACTCGCAGGTGACTGTATGTATGTTTGACATTATGCAATCTTTCATAAGGAGACAAACCACCTAAAACAGGAGAGGGAGTTCGATTGATGAGATAAGTTGCAGTAAGAATGGCATCCCCCCAAAAGTGTTTAGGCATATGGCCTTGAAAAATAAATGCACGGGCAACATTAAGAAGGTGACGGTGCTTGCGTTCAACTACTCCATTTTGTTGGGGAGTGTTGATGCAACTGGTTTGATGCGTGATGCCTTTGGGGGCATAGAATGAGGGCATGTCAAATTCAGGCCCATTATCACTTCGAATGATTTTTATGGTGGTGGAGAATTGGTTTTCAATAAGGTGAATGAAGGATTGCAAGAGAGAGTGGGTGTCAGATTTATAGCGCATTAAGTAAACCCAGGTACAACGGGTATAATCATTAACAATGGTGAGAAAATAGTGCGCACCAATAGTTGAAGGGACACGATGGCTCCCCCAAATGTCAACATGCAATAGGTCAAAAGGGTTAAGAGAAGAAATGGAACTAGATGGAAAAGGTGCGCGAGTCTGTTTAGCCAATGGACAAATTAAACATGATTCCAAATTAGAACTACAAATTTCTGAAAATTTATTGGAAAGAAAAGACAGTTTTTTTTTTTTTTGATAGATGACCCAAACGACGATGCCAAAGTTGGCAAGTGGATGTGGATGTAGTCGCCTGACAACAAGCATTCCTGGTGTTGGTGAAGTGGTATGAGCCATCCCGCTCAGTTCTCATCCCAATCATCTTCATCAAGCGTAGGTCCTGAATAAAACAAAAATTAGAAGAAAAAAAATAATGAGACAATGGAGGGTTTTGCATAATTTACAAATAAAGATTAAGTTGAAATGAAAAGTCGGGACGCAAAGGACATTGTCTAAAATAAGATTGGAAGAGAAGTAAACTGATCCAATATGAGTAATGGTGGCATGAGAGCCATCCGGTAATTGAACAGTTCGACCATGTACTAGGAAAGATTGGATTAGAGCAGTGGGTGAGCGAACCATATGATTGGTTGTGCCACTGTCAATAATCCATAAGAGATCATTAGTGGACTTACCTGACAATGAAGATTCAACACTACCTACTTGGTGTGCCATGGATTGAGGGGGAATGGAGTTGTTGAGAATGGCTAGAAGCTGTTGGCACTGTTCATGGGTGAAAGGAAGGCTGTTAGTAGATGGATTGGAAGAAGCTTGATGGGCACTATGCTTGGGACCCTGATTGGGCTTTGAATTACGAGGTCCCGAGGGGAAGCCGTGGATGCGATAGCATCAATCTAGAGTATGGCCCTCTTTGTCACAGTGAGTACATTTGAGAGACTTCCTGTGTGGACCAGGGTGTCCTTCCTTTCGTGGTTGATGGTTGGTGGCGGCCAGAGCAATACCTTCAACAGATGGTGGAGACAATGCTGCGATGGTGTTCTTCTTGAAGCACAAGGGCATAGGTGCGGTTGAGAGTGGGAAGTGGATCAATCAGAAGTATTTGTCCACGGATCGCGGTGTAGGAATTGTTGAGCCCCATCAAAAACTTCAAGACATGGTCTAGTTCTTGCTGTGTGAGAGTCTCCTTGCGTGCGCTGCAGGTGCAAGTAGACATTCCTTAAACTGTATATAACTCATCCCATAAGCTCTTCAATTTGGCAAAGTATGCACTATGATAAAGATCCTTGGACAAGATTATTAATATCTTGTTTAAGCTTGTATAAGCGGGGGCCATTGACTTGGGAGTATCGATCTTTTAGGTCGTCCCATATGGCATGGGCGGTTTTACAATAGATCACACTATTAGAAATTTCTTTCGAAATGGAATTGAGAAGCCAAGAGATTACCATTACGTTGCATCGTCTCCATTGTGAGTATTCCGAGGATTCGGAAGATGGTGAAGGTAGCGTGCCGTCAATGAAGCAGATCTTGTTCTTCGCTTGGAGTGTCAGGATCATCTCAAGGCTTCATGTGGAATAATTGTCCTCCGTGAGCGGTGGAGAAACCGAAATCAATCCGGGGTGATCTAATTGTTGGAGGCTTAAGTGATGATTAGGATCATCATATTTTTTCACCTTGGTTGCCATGAGAAGTGAAAAGATTATGATCTGGATGTGATCTAGACCTGTGACTCGGGTCAGATCTAGGGCGCAGATCTGAGCTCAAATTAGAGTCTCTGTTTTGTGGTATTCAAAAACAGAGGAACAGAACTGAGGAGAATTACCTCAAATAGAAATTTTTCCTCTCAGGGATCGGTATCACTTTGATACCAAGATGAAATTAGAAAAAATAAAAATAAAAAATCAGAGAGGAAATAATGAGTAAAGAATGAATTGCTATTGATATCTTTTTACAATCTCTGTAGAACCCCCTATTTATACAAAGAATTGGGGAACATGTAATTAAAGGAGAATCAATTTGTACGCTCATATCCATATTGAAACGATTTGCTGGCTCTCTCTTTAGAAAACCTCACATGATTTCTATGTGTGTTGGTTCCTTGATATTTGTTGTGGAGTGCCGCATTCCTCAACAACCTGTATATGAGATGATTCTCCCCTCTATTCTAAGGTAGCAATAGATACCCTGGCCGAGGTCGATGATTGAGGCCGACCTCTGGGGAGGGATCCTTGGTAGAAGCCAGTCCTCGAGGTCGACGGTAGAAGCCTTCCCTCGGGGTTGGCATATGAAGCCGAACTCCAAAGGGTGTTTGGCGCATGGTATTGGGAAGGATTAGGTGGGATGGGATTCAAAAAAGCATAATTATTACATATGGCAGGGATTGTCACTGTTGCTATGTGATAATCTTAATTCTATGTTTATAATACAGTAGTACATTGAATGGATATACCCACCATCATTTGAAACTATTGAGAATGACACATGTGTTATATCCAAACCGTTCATTTGTTTTGTAACCTCATTTTATGATGGGCCTAAAAATGAGGAGATCCAAAACTTATGTGACCCCAAAGAAGTTTTCAACGGTAAGTATTCAATCCTCACTGCTTTCTATGGTGGGGTCCACTTGAGCTTTAGATCTACTTGATTTTTTGGCCTATGCTCTAAATGATCTTGAAAAATGGGTGGACGGTGATATAGCCCACACATCATGATGGGACCTACACAATTGCTAACATTGAGTGAAATTGGCATGGGACCCAATGCAATTTCATCTAATCTAATTCCTAGCTTTTCCATTCTTCCCAAACATTGAGTGGAATTGGAACGGGACCAAATACAATTCCATCCCACCTAATCCCATGCGCCAAACGCCCCCAAAGATCGTTGGTTGAGATTGTGAAGTCTTAGTTCAGCTGCTGAGGTCGGTATGCATGGCTACTTCTTGCGGTAGTCACTAAAGTCATGGTTGGCGCCTGAGGCCGAGCTGATATTCGATCCTTTACGTTGGGGTGTTTTCTCCAATCTTCCCATTTTATTCCAAGTGTTTAGTCAATATGATTTTACCTATAACAGCTCATTTGGTGAGAATCAAGATGACATGGAATTCGCTGAAATGATCAAATGGGTCAAGAAAAATTTTCAATTATAAAATATAATAACAAGTAATAAAATTTAAGAGTTTTTTAAAAAAAGGGCACTGACCTGTTTTTTCCGGTCCATTGGAAACTTTAAAGGTGCCAATTATAAATAGTAGTCCATCATGATAAAGCCCACCGGATCGACGACTCAGATCATCCATGCGGGCCCATCATGGACTCAGCTCCAACCGTGAAGGTGATGATAAGCAAAGCATCAGGCTGGGATAGTCATCAGGTGGGCCACCATTATATGGAAGTAATAGAGGGTCACCAAAGGCTGGCCGACAACGTAACTGTGGCCCACCTGATGAGTGGACCATCCTAATTTTTGCATGTGTTTAGCTTCAAAGTTGGGGTCTACCTTATATACAAGATGTCTCACACGCTTGCCAAATCAGCACGTGTGTGTCTTGCAAGCTTATCTGCGGTTTTCATGAAGCTAAGAAAGAGAAGAAAAACATCATCTGCTACACACGTACTGACCCGTCTCTCTTCGACTCGGACGAGTTCGATGTGACTCATCCGAGTCGACTCACTGAGTCGATCCGAGTCACTGAATCTAAACTCTCTCTCTCTCCTCTCCTTCAGGCGAAAGCATCGGAAAACTCATACGCAAAAGAAATGAAACTCCGGAAGGAGATAGAAGATCTGCTCCAACAAGAGACTCAACAACTCGAATCTATCAAGATCCAACGGCAGGAAGTGTTTGAAGAGCTCCAACGGGCCCGTGATCAGCAATCAACGTTGGAGGCCAAGATCGCCAACTCGAACCGCATTTTAAGCGAGTTCAAGGAGAAATTCAGAGCGGCCGAGGAGCAACTGTCGACGGTCCAAAAGGAGCGGGACGAGCTGGAGAGGGAGCGAGACGAAGCTGTCCATCAGACTGAGGAGCTGCGGCGGAGGAGTGAGGAGGCTGCAGCGAGTAGCTCGCAGGACCCGACCAACTACTCCGAGTTCGAGTTCACGGAGCTCGAGGAGGCGACGAATGGCTTTGACCCGGCGATGAAGATCGGAGAGGGGGGGTATGGGTGCGTTTACAAGGGCATGCTCCGCCACACGGCCGTGGCGGTGAAGTTGTTGCGCCCTGAGAGCTCGCAAGGCCAATGTGAATTCCAGCAAGAGGTAAGATACAGGAACTTCAAAATGGACTTTTGGAAATTTGAATCTTGAAATTGTCTGAATTCCATGTTGAAAATTTAGTTTTAAAAATTCAAAATATTTGAAATTTTCATTTTTCAGTCAAAATTATATTGAAAATTTTCAAATGAAAAAGTATAGTTTTCTCTAATCCCACCTTCGAAAAGGATGAAAGAAATTTTGTGGTTTATAAGTGAATATGTTTTTAGTATATTTACTAAAGTATTGGAGGTTAATACGATCGGGGTTGCGTGTTCTAGTGTACACAAGGGAATGCACTTTGCACTTCGCCCCAAATTTAATATCAACGGTTAGAAACGTTTGGCTCTAAACCATTGTATTCGTACTTGTTTCAAGCCTGGTGCTAAAAAAATAAATCAATGAGCCAATCCAGTTCGATACAACAAGTCAATCTGAGTCACCGACTCTTTAACCATGCATTCTTTTCTTCTCCACAGGTAATTGTTCTGAGTAAGGTGAGACACCCGAATCTGGTAACTCTGATTGGTACATGCCCAGGAGCTGGGGCCCTCATCTATGAATTCCTCGCCAATGGGAGCCTAGAAGATAGGCTCTCATGCAAGGATAACACCGCCCCTCTATCATGGCAGACCCGAACCCGAATTGCCGCCGACATATGTTCAGCCCTTATCTTCCTACACTCAAATAGACCCGACGGCATTGTCCACGGCGATCTAAAACCCGGCAACGTACTCATCGATTCGAACTACGTCGCCAAGCTCGGCGATTTTGGCATCTGTCGTTTAATCCCACAAAAGGATACGGATACCACATTGTGTTTGATGACAGACCCGAAAGGTACACCTCTATACATGGACCCGGAATTTCGGGCCACTGGAGTGCTGACCCCACGATCCGACGTCTATTCTTTCGGGATCATAATCCTACGGCTGTTAACGGGTAAGCCAGTGTTGGGAATTGCGAAGGAGGTTGAGGATGCGCTCAAGAACGGCTGTCTGCAACGGGTTCTTGATGAGACGGCCGGCGACTGGCCGTTCGTTCAGGCCAAGCAGCTCGCGCATATTGGGGTGAGGTGTTGTCAGTTGAGCAGGAAGAACCGGCCGGATCTCGTGTCGGAGGTGTGGAGAGTGCTGGAGCCGATGACGGCGTCGGCGGGGTATGCGTCATGTTTCCGGCTGATGGCGGAGGATTCCGGCCGGGCTCCGTCTTACTTCATCTGTCCAATCTTTCTGGTACGTAGTATGATTTTGGTTTGATAGTCCATGTGTGTTCCCGTTTAAACAGTACATGTCGCAACTGGGTGATGATCTGAACCGTTTATCTACGGTGCTTTCCTTGCATGAATGTTGATTGAACATTCAGGATTGGTCCAGCTAATGGAGCAGATTGTTGAATGAACGGTCAGGATCATTGTATTGTATGTACTGTTTTGATGGGGGAGGCATGATATCGTTTCTTGGATCCTTAGTCCATATAAGGATCAAGACCGTTGAATTGATGGGCCTCACAGCAGATCTACCACCAATCAAAAATCTCTTGTGTGGATAGATCATAAACATTACATTGGGGGCCTGAAAGATGGATAGTGGAGGGGAAAAAAATACATCAACGGTGCACATTCATTGATTTGATAAAAGGCAAGGATTGAATGTCCAGGTTCTTCCAATCCAGAGGACTACGAGGCCAGTCCACCGTGTTAAAGTCCATCATCAATAATCTGATTAGCGATTCCAAAAATATCATATTTTCACTCACCATCTAAATAAAAACTATAAAAAATTATATTTTAATAATTTTCATAAAAATCATTCATGTTATCGTGTTTTAATAATTTTCATAAAAATCATTCATGTTATCGTGTTTTAATAATTTTCATAAAAATCATTTACATTATTGAATATGTGTGTATTTTCATTTTCCTAGCGTTTTGTGCATCCAAACATGCCTTTAACACATTGCATGCTACTTTGGTAGAGTGCAAGGATGATACATAGGCACTTACAAATTACTAAGAAATGACATATATGGCAAGCATGCTTAATTTCAAAATGCCAACGTATCAAACATCATACTACACCAGAGTATTAAATAAATCCCTTGAAATGATAAGAAAGTATTGTACACCTTGTATAAAAGATTTTGTCCATTTAATTTTTCATTGGCCACCAACTTGATCATGGTATGATTTTAATTTTCAAAGACGCCTAAGAAGAGTGAACCGGACCTAATGGATGGTTCAATTAGGCGCTATTTGTCAAATCCAATGCAATAGGACCGTTGGTTCAAATGTTGAGAATTTAACATCAGGACCACCCTATGTATTTGGAATGAGTCGCTGCTGTTCATTCAATGCTACTACAACTGAAGCATGTATTCCTCATCCAGCATATGTATCTTTTCAGTTTAGATCATTTAGATCATTTTGAAGAAGAAAGTTCCTATATTTAGAAACAACCACTCTTTTATATTAGTTTAATTAGATAAAACCATCTAAAATGTCTGACATTAGATTTTGTCATTTACATTTCTTTATATTTTCTTTATTTCATCACTTTTCGTCAATTTAAGTAAACGACTGTCAACTTTTTTTGAAATGACAAAAATACTCACGGTTCATTAAAAAAAATGCCACTAGGAAAAATAACAAAAAATACCTTTTGAGCTATCAACTCCTTCAAAATGGGTATGTACATCGTCTCAAAGCTCTAGTCCATTAGTAAGGTGGCCCGGATGGCGTTTGGAAGAAATAAATGGTTACCATTGATTATTGATATTTTCTTCATTTTAAAAAGAAGATAAGAAGGGTGATTGTCTATAAAAATATATCTATATATTTCTAACAAGAAAAGCATATATTGGGGTTAGAAGGAATGTTTTAAAGATGTTATTTAAACAATTAAAGACCCACTTAAATATTTAAAATATTATACAATTGAAGACCACCTTTCTAATATTCCATATACATGGGCCCACCTCTGAGGGATCTAGATTGTCTATACGGCAAGCCCCACATGGATTGATGATTAAAAATAAAATTAAAATTTTAAAAAAAAAAAAAAAAAAAAGAAAGAAAGTAAGAAAGAAAGAAAAACTTCGTCCAACTATCTTTACCATAAACATGGGTGAAAATTTTCCTGTTGTAGACCCTCCAAGACATCAGTTTAACCATCCATTAGAAGGCCGAAAATCAAACCACTGTGATTGTCCAGTACTAGAGTCCTTTACAGCATCACCCATCTACAATTGGACCCTCCAGATGAACTATATGGTCATTGTATGGTGGGTCCTATCATAAAAATACTATGGGTACCATCCAAGCATTGTATATTTCATTAATTTCAAAATTAGTTTTTAAAAAAATACTTCTCTACATAAAATTTTCAATTATTTAAAATTTTTAATTCATGAATTAACTTGAAATTTGCAGGAAATCATGCGGGACCCGCACATCGCGGCCGACGGCTTCACATACGAAGCGGAGGCTATACGAGGATGGCTCGACGACGGTAACAACACCTCACCTATGACCAATGTCAGGCTCCCCCACACCGAGCTTATTCCAAACAGGGCTCTTAAATCTGCAATACAAGAATGGCTGCACCAGCCATAATTTTCTTCCTCCTTTTTTTTTGGTAGTTTTTGTTTCTTGTATTGTTTGTGTGTAGCAATATAAAGATATTTGCTAAGCCCACACACGTGTGGAGCCCTGCCATGCATGCACCAATGTGGCTTAAGTGTGTGATATCCTAGCCTTCCATCAAGTGGATTGTCATTTTTAAATGTTGTGGTCTAAAAATGGATTAGCTAGAATTTTTTTTGTTTCAGGCCACGTCCATTAATTTGTTTTGTACCGGTATGACTACCTGATGGAGAGTTTAGATCTCAAACACAAGTGTCACATTAGCACGTGTGATTGCATGTCCATGGCTAGAGTTCTACACGCGTGGGGGGCTTAATCTCCAGCATTGGTCATGCATTTTTATCATTTCATTGTATTGTACATATACATGTGAAGAGAACCTATAAAATCTTTGTATATTAAGAAAAATGATAGAAATATGATAACTAGTGTATTTTTGTATTAGTGGGGGACTTTCTTTTCTATTATGGGGAATTTCACTAATGGTATTTGCAATAGAAGGCTATACCAGCTGATCATCATTGTTAGAGTGAATGGGTGTATTTTATTTGGTGTTCCTTAAAGTACCATTCTTTCTTATTTTCTCAAATATTATAAATATTTCAGAATATTTGGGGAAATTTTACTAATGCTATTTTTTGGAGGGATAAAATAGAATGCCATAACTGTTCAGCATCATTGTTAGAGTGAATGGGTATATTTTATTTGGTGTTATTATACTATTATTTTTTCTTGTTTTCTCAAATATTATAGATAAGAATTCGAATCTTTTACTTGTCACAAGCAAGAATTTTTTAGTTGTCACAATATAATTGGCCCACAACATCGCTGCCTTCATTTAATGTAACATTAACAATGTCAGTGATGACATCGATCAATCACATTGCAACAAGCAGGGAAATCCTGTTTATCTAAATTGGATCTCACATGTGAGATTATCCAACACACAATACATGAGTTGCCTAAAATGTCCATATGATCGGTGTGGCTCATCTAATGGTCAGATCCATCTGATATTAAGGGTGCTAACATATTTTGATCCTGAGAAACAAATGATCCAAGTAGACCCAAACTTACATATCAACGTATCCCGACACGATTCTCTATGTTAAGTCCCAAAAGCACTCGTGCGAAAGATGGTTCTTTTTATTGGATATTTAAACCACATCATTACAATGAACGCGCTGTTAATCCGAACCATTTGTTGTATAGATTTAATAAAATTAACTTAAATTACCAAAAATAGAAGAAAGAACAATGGGATTATTGTCCATCAATATGGTCCACCAAATGGTCAAATTGACCCAATATAAGCAAAATTACTTAGAAAAGCAATAAAAAAAGAAGAATATCAAAATACTATCCTGAATGAAACTTTCTCGAGGACTCTCCTTTCTCTTAATGCGCTGAGGTTCCTTATCTTTTGTTTAAGATGGGATTCCTTATTATTCATCACTAAGAAGGAAAATGAGTTAAGGATATAGGGGGATCGGATATGGGAAATAAGAGAGATACATTATCTCTCTCAATTTTATTTTTTTTAATTTAAATAAATTATGTTTTATATATATATATATATATATATATATATATATATATATATATATATGATGGTTACACCGAGCGTCACAGTTATTTGCTAGCTAACATATTGATGAGATCAAACAGACCTAGATGAATGGAAAACACAAATATCAGTTTGATCCAAAACTTATGTGGCTCACAAAGTTTTTAATAGTCAATCACCACTCTTTCCTGTAGTATGGTCCGCTTGAGATTTGAGTCTCCTTCGTTTTTGGGATCATGCCTTAAAATGAACTGAAAGAACAGCTAAATGGCATAGATGTGCAACAAATAGGCCAAGATGGCCCCACGGTCACAGCTTAACCAAACTTAGCGTCACCCACGGAAAATCCAAGAGGACCTGGATTGTGTCCTACCCCACAGTCTCTAGCTACAAACAGGCAGTTCTGTGGGCTGGTTCACTTGAGTGTCAGATCTACCTTAATTTTATGTACATATCTTAAAATGATATGAGAGAAGGTATGGACAACATGAGTAAACAGATACATCACTGTTGGCCAGCCCACAAAAATGCCCATTAGTGGCTAGAGATGGGTGACGTGAGATGTAATCGGCATCCATTCCAAGAGAGGACATCGACGCTGATTATGCATGAGGCGCTCACCAACCTTTACTGTGGTGTGAAGACTTAGCATGAAGTATGTGTTTTATCCACGCCCTCCACCCGTTTCCTCAACTCATTTTAGGACTAACGAAAAAAATGAAGCATTTCCGAAGCTCAAGTGGGCAACACTACAAGGAGGAGGAAATTAACACCTACCATTAAAAACTCCATGGTGCTTATAGAAGTTTTGGATCAAGATGATATTTTTGTTTTCCCTTCATTCAGGTTTCTATGGCTTTTTGAATAGGTTGGATGACTAATAAACATTAATGTGGGCCTAATAAGGTTTCAATGTGGATGTCATTATCCCATTGTGTGATCCAAGCTTTTGATATACTTCAATTTTGGTGGAAAAACGAATGGATGGATAAAACACATACATCATGGTGGGCCCCATAGAAGTGGTGAGCGCCTTACTCCACGATCCATGTTCCCCACTTCCCATGTCGAGATCATTCGACTTATCCTGTTAAATCAATGTAAGGGGTCATTTGGATGGTGGTAATTATAGAGCTGGACATCGAGTCGAGTTGGGGTCCGGTGCCCATTGGTATCTATGGGCTGAAATCGCAACTTAGAACCTAGACGCATCTGTCAAAATTGTAGGCTCTCCATCAACTACACGACATCTCAAATCTGAAACATCAAACATAGAATCATTAATTTCATATATGTACAAGTTAGGTTTCGGATCGAATCAAGTCGGTACCAAGTTGGATTTCAGGTTGAGTTGAGTCAAGTCATTGGATAACCCGAACTCAACTCGGTTTGAGTTTGAATTGGACAAAGTCTACCCGATTTGGATTGACTTACACACTCAGTTTGGGTTAAGTCAGGTCTAAATGAGTCCAACAAGTCGAGTTACTGGGTGACCCAAACTCATCTCGGTTTGAGTTTGAATTGGATGAAGTCGCCCCACCCACTCGGTTTGAGTCGAGTTGGAAGTTACTGGGTGACCCAAACTAAACTTGGTTTGAATTTGAATTGGATAAAGTCTACTAGATTTGGATCAACTCACTCACTCAGTTCCAGTCAAGTCAGGTCTAAACAAGTCGGACAAGTCAGGTCTCTTGGTGAACTGAACTCGACTTGATTTGAGTTTGAATTCTAAGAAGTTATCTTTAAAAACAGATAAACGGCATGGATGCGCAACAAATATACCAAGATGGGCCCCACGGTCACGGCCTGACCGAGCTTGGCCTTACCCACCGAATAAGTTCCAAGTTGCGTCCTACACCCACCATCTCTAGCTACAACAGTTTTGTGGGCTGTTACACTTGAGCGTCGGATCTGCTTCATTTTTGTATGCAAACCTTAAAATGATCAAAGAAAAAGGATGAACGGCGTGGATGAACAGATACATCACGGTGGGCCAGCCCACAGAACTGCCCATTCGTGACTAGAGATAGGCGGGGTAGGACGCAATCCACGTCCGTTCATATAGAGGGCACGACTTAATCGAAGCGGATTGTAAAGTGAGGCACTCACCGTGAAGTATGTGTTTTATCCATGCCGTCCATCGGTTCCTCAACTCATTTAAGGACAGACAAAAAAAAATGAAGCATTTTTAAAGTTCAAGTGGACCACACCACTGAAAACAGTGGAAATTAACGCCAGCCATTGAAACTTGGTAGGGCTTATAGAAGTTTTGGATTAAAATGATATTTGTGTTTTCCTTTCATTCAGGTTTCTATGGCTTTGTGATAAATAACATTACTGTGGGCCCTAAGAAGGTTTCAATGTGGACATCATTATCTTTTTGTTTTTTGTGGTGTAGTCCACTTGAGCTTTTGATACGCTTCAATTTTGGTGGAAAAATGAATGGACGGCGTGGATAAAACACGAACATCATGATGGCCCCTCAGAGGTGGTGAGCGCCTCACTCCACAGGAAACAGATTTGCTACTTCCCCTGCCACTAGTCCGTGGCCGGTGGTCGGTGCTGTGTGGGCCCCACGAATGATGTAAGTGTTTCATCCATGCCGTTCATCCATTTTTAAAGATAATTTTAGGGTTGATCCAAAATTTGAGAGGGATATAAATCTCAGGTGTACCACACCATAGGAAAACAATAGTTATTAGATATCCACCATTAAAATCATCCTAAGGGTCATTGTACTGTTTATTTGACATCCAATTTGTTGATTAGGTCATACAGACTCAGATAAAGGGAATTTAAAATAAAAAAAAAAGAAAAAAAAGATCAGCTTGATCCAAAACTTTTATGGCTCCCAATATGGCTCCCAAAATTTTTTTAATGGTTGGCGTTCATTTAACATTGTTTCCTTTAATGTGGTCCACTTGAGATTTGGATATATCTCATTTTTCGTATCATACCAAAAAATGATCTAGAAAAATAGATATACGACATGGATGAAACACATACATCATGGTGGGGCCCACGGAGCACCGACCATCAGCCATTGGACAGTAGCAGGGGGAACGGATTGGCTACTCCCCCTGACACCAGCCCTGGGGCTGATGGTTAGTGTGACGTGGGCCCCACTATGATGTATGTGTTTCATCTATTCCGTTCATTCATTTTTAAAGATCATTTTACAGCTTGTGTTTCATCTATTCTGTTCATTCATTTTTAAAGATCATTTTAGGGCTTTATCCAAAAAAATGAGAAGTATATACATCTCAGGTGGCCACACCACATGAAAACAATAGATATTGAATATCCACCATTAAAATCCTCCGAAGGCCCACTGTACTGTTTATTTTACATCCAATCTGTTGATTAGGTCATACAGGCCCAGATGAAGGGAAAAAACAAAAAACATCTTGATCTAAAACTTGTATGGCCCCCAAAATGTTTTTAATGGTCAGCACTCATTCAACACTGTTTCCTGTAATGTGGTCCATTTGAGATTGGAATATACCTCATCTTTGGTCTCATTCCGTGAAATTATCTGTAAAAATAGATGGAAAGAATGGATGAAACACATACATCATGGAGGGCCCCACAGAGCACCGACCATCAGCCATTGGCAGGTGTCAGGGGGAGTAGCCAGTCCGTTTCCGGTAGCAAGGGGAGTAGCCAATCGGTTTCCCACTCCAGGGATTCACATGTGCACGTGGAACTTAAACACCTAAAATCAACCGTCCAGATCGTGGGCCACACTCATCACAACCCTTACCCGGATGGACAGAATGATCCGAAACTCGGATTAATGACTCATCAAATTTAGATAATGAAAATTTCTGTTTCGGACGGTTAGGATTATCCATTGAGTGAAAACGTCTTTTTATTCTTCACCCACAATCAGGAAATGATTTTTAACGGTTCAGATTGAGAGGAATATATTCACGTGTGCATCTTATGTGCATATATGTATGGATTTCCATACACGTGTGGACGCCTTGAGTTTTGGATCCACCTGATTTTTGGTCTCTCCTATTCAAATGATCCGAGAAAACGGATGGACGGAGTGGATTTATTACAAACTTAACTGTGGCCCCACCTAGCATTCAGTGAAGTAACTTCTTGCAAGAGGCTACCGTGCGAATTCACCGGTGGGCTGTACATTAACCGAGTTAGCTCGCTTGACTCGACTCGAAAAAGCTTGATTCGGCACACCTCGAATGTGAATTCAAGCCAAGTTAAGTTGATTTTTTTATCTCAAAAAAATTTTCAAACTGGGTTCAAGCTTGTCCGAGCTTGACTCAACCTAGGTCAAACCCCAATTTGAATCGAACTCAGACTAAACTCGTTCAGTAATTCAGTTACTTTGATATTGATGTTGCTAATCAAGTGTACGATTAAATGATTCAACAAAGTGTCGGCTGGTAGCGAAGAAGATATGTATATCATTTCTTTTAAAAAATATATTTTAATGTTACCTATAAGGTGTTTAAAGAAATACTTGAAAATTACTAATATTTTACCTATAATAAGAAATTGAAAGTACACTCCATGTATTTGTGTAAATGCAGCAAAGGCATGACCTTGGCTTAAGCTCCACTCAAACTAGCCCGAGTTGTTGACGGAATTGAGTTGAGCTGGCCAGCCAAGCTCGGAGCCCGAGCCAAGCCGAATTGAGTTTAAGCTAGCTCAGCTAGTGGCCGAGCCAAGATCGACTGGGTTCAACTCGCGTACACCTCTGGCCCTCTAGCGGGAAGTTGCGTTGGAAACTTAAGTGGGGCAACATTGATGTTTGTTAGAAATCCACACCGTTTGTGCTGATTCTAGGAAATGAGACCAAAAGTGAGAAGGATCCAAGACTCAAGTGGAGTCGACAGTGGCATGTTTTGCATGCCATTCGTACCGTTCATAAGGATGAACTGAAAACACAGATATGCATGATTCAAAACTTCCGTGGCCCTGCGAATATTTCAACCGTCGACGTTAAATCCTCACGTTTTCGGCCCACTTTAGTATTGGATCCGGCACATTTTTCACTCGAGTCCTAAAATGAGCTCACAAAACGGATGGACGGTGTGGATTTCTCACAAACATCATGGCGGGCCCCACCTAGATTTTCAGCGCAGGAACTTCTCGCCAAAGGCTTTTGCAGGAAATCCGCGTCCCTATATATTTCCCTCCCTGAAACTCCCTCAATCAAAATTTCAATCAAATCAAAGTTCTTTCGCTCTGATTCTCAGATTTCTAGAGTTTTTATCCCTTTCTATCTCTTTATCTCTCTCTTCAAATCGATTCTCGATTCAATCCACTGGTACGTAAATATCTACTCTACTCTTTTTTTTTTCTTTTTTTTTTTCCACCGATATTTTTGGTAACGATCTCAGATCGCACGTTATAAAAAACCCTAGATTTTTGTAAGTTACTGTTTATAGTTAAAATTTGAATTTTAAATATGTAATTTGTTTGTTTTACTTTTGAAATTTGTAAATTTACCGATCGAGAGCGGTTTGGACGCAGCGGGCTATGGTTACTATTTTTGATCGGACCTTGATCGGTTTTTCTACGTTTCTTGATCCGTTTGTGGCGTTTCCTATGTTTTGATCTGAGTAAATGTATGATGTTTGGCTGGGAAAATCGGTGTTTTTACTCTCTTTTTTTTAGAAGTATTTTTTCTTTTTTATTTTTTTTTAAATATTGGTGGGCGCACATTACCGTCATCTGGACTGTTCTATATCATCGTGAACTGTTGTTATCCAACAGAAGTTTCTGTCGTTGGAAAATCTTTAGTCGAGCTATCTGTCCATCTCTTCCTCATTGGATGTGGACCATTGGCTGAAGTGGGCCATCAGTAGGATTGGACAGTTAAGATTGTCTCAATGCGTCGCCCATTAGATGAGCGGCGTGGATTGCACCTTCATTCTTGTTATATAAGGGGTCGTTTGTGTGGTGGTAATTATAGAGCTGGGCATCGAGTCGAGTCGGACTGAGTTAGGGTCGGGTCGGGTGCAGTGGGGATCCGTGGGCTGAAATCACAACTCAGAACCTAGATGCATCTGTCAGAATTGCAGGCTCTCCATCAGCTACACGGCATCTCAAATCTGAAACGTCAAACATAGAATTATTATTTTTATATATGTATGAGTCAGGTTTTGGATTGAATTGAGTGAGTACCGAGTTGGATTTCGGGTCAAGTCGAGTTACTGGATTACCCGAACTCAACTTGGTTTGAGTTTGAATTGGACGAAGTCTAGTCAATTTGGATCACCTCACCCACTCGGTTCGGGTTGAGCTGGAAGTTACTGGGTGACCCAAACTCCACTCGGTTTGAGTTTGAATTGGACAAAGTCTACTTGATTTGGATCGACTCACCCATTCGGTTCAGGTTGAGTCGGGTCTGAACGAGTCAGAGTCGGGTCTGAACGAGTCAGACAAGTCAAGTTACTGGGTGAGCCGAACTCAAATTGGTTTGAGTTTGAATTGGACGAAGTCTACTAGATTTGGACGGTTTGGGTTGAGTTGGGTCTGAACGAGTTGGATGAGTTGAGTCGTCCCATGCCCATCTCTAGTGGTAAATGGTTTACGTTGTAAATGATTTACTAGTAAATCACTTGAAGGCTGTAAATGATATATATATATATATATATATATATATATAGAGAGAGAGAGAGAGAGAGAGAGAGAGAGAGAGAGAGAGAGAGAGAGAGAGAGAGAGAGAGAGAGAGCGGGGGGGTGTGCGGCTGGGGCTTTTTCCTGGTTAATGAGAAGGGGGCTTTTCTAGTAAATGATTTACCAGCAAATTAGAGCATCCAAACACAAGTAATAAATGATTTGCTAGTAAATCATTTACTACTTACTCGTCCTCGCTGTACAATAGCTGGGGTTTCTGTTCCTTTTTATTCAGTCCGGTGAGACTGCATTAGAGTTGAATCTGCTATTGCTTTTAAGTAGCTTCGAATGTGGTGGGATTTTCTTGGTGCACTTTTTGCATGGATTGTTTTTCTTGTTGATTTGATTGCATTCGGATGGTAAGTCTTTAAATTTTTATCTTTATTTTTATTTTTAAAAATTTTAATGGCTTCATTGTGTGAATTGATTTCTGTTGTATTTATTTATGGTTTTTGATTAGATGTATTTTCCTTGATCCTTGGTTAGAAATGGATTAGAGAACTTTTATCAGCATTTAGGAATTTGATGGTCTTAGCTTAGGGTGCATTTGGGATTATATTTCTATTGAGTGGGATGGGTCTTTTTCCAACTTCTACATTTCCTAGACTCTGCATATCATTTGGGCAGAACTGTTTCTGCTGGACTGGCAATTTGGATGCTTTTCCCAATGCACGTTTACCTTTCTATATTACCAACTGAATGGGGGATTTTATATATGGCTATGGGTATTATATGATGCAATGTAGTCAAGGCAATTCATGCATCTCGCGTAGTATTTCAAAAAGAAGATAGGTGGTCCGTGGATCCCAATCATCTTTTATTTATTTATTTATCATTATTATTATTTTTTGCACAGGGCCCTTTACACATGGCTATGGGTTTTTGGTGATTTTGTAGATGTCAGATGCAAAACTGAGAACCAGTTTGATTCCTGATGCAATGAAGTCTGAGCAGAAGACTGCGAAGGCAGAGAAGGAAGTAGATGACTCCCTTGATACTTTCATTGGGCAAGCAATAGGGAAAGTTCCTTTTCTTTCTTTCTCAAGGGATCGTGAAAGTCCAATTCAGTGGATCCAGTTACTTCAGACTTTAGATCCACAAGGAGCTAACAAGCTTTCTAAAGGTCCAAGGGTTAATAACACTATAGAAGGGAAGGAACGACCTCTAGAACATGGCAGTGGTATGAACTCATATGTATCTAAGATGAATGGTGTAAAGGAATCGGTTCCCTCTAAAAAGTGTAGTGGAGTCCCTATAAAGGGGACACAAAGCACCTCTAAACAAATGCAAACTCTCAAAATTCCTGAGGCTGTTGTTGCCTTGGCGCAAGCTGCTGCTAAGGTCAATGTTGAGCCTGAAAATGTGTGTCAAGTGTCACAAGCAGGTATTTCGGGTTCTAGCTAGCCATAGGTTTTCTTCAGGTCAAGTGGCGGGTCTATGTTATTGACTGGCTATCATTTCCTTTGTGTTGCAGGTCTCCCAGGCTGGCCTTTGTTGTCTCCTCCTAAGGTGAAAAAGTGTGATAATGCTTTTCCCAATGCACATTTATCTTTCTATATTACCAACTGAATGTGGGATTTTATATATGGCTATGGGTATTATATGATGCAATGTAGTCAAGGCAATTCATCCATTTCGCTTAATGTTTCAAAAAGAAGGATAGGTGGCCCATGGATCCCAATCATCTTTAAAAAAAAATAAAAAATAAAATCATTATTATTATTTTTTGTGCAGGGCCCTTTTCACACGGCTGTGGGTTTTTGGTGATTTTGTAGATGTCAGATGCAAAACTGAGAACCAGTTTAATTCCTGATGCAATGAAGCCTGAGCAGAAGACTGCGAAGGCAGAGAAGGAAGTAGATGACTCCCTTGATACTTTCATCGGGCAAGCAATAGGGAAAGTTCCTTTTCTTTCTTTCTCAAGGGATCGTGAAAGTCCAATTCAGTGGATCCAGTTACTTCAGACTTTAGATCCACAAGGGAAGGAGCGACCTCTAGAACATGGCAATGGTATGAGCTCATTTGTATCTGAGATGAAGGGCGTAAAGGAATCTGCTCCCTCTAAAAAGTGTAGTGGAGTCCCCATCAAGGGGACACAAAGCACCTCTGAACAAATGCAAACTCTCAAAATTCCCGAAGCTGTTGTTGCCTTGGCCCAAGCCGCTGCTAAGGCCAATGTTGAGCCTGAAAATGCGTGTCAAGTGTCAAAAGCAGGTATTTTGGGTTTTAGCCAGCCATAGGTTTTCTTCAGGTTGAAGCAGTGGGTCTATGTTATTGACTGGCTATCATTTCCTTTGTGTGGCAGGTCTCCCAGGCTGGCCTTTGTTGTCACCTCCTAAGGTGCAAAAGTGTGATAAGTGCTTCCGAGAATTTTGCTCGTCCATCAACTATAAGCGCCACATATGTGTTCACCGACAATCATTGAATATCAATGAGGTTTTTGTGCCTTCTAATTCCATATAATCTCATATATCAGATAACATGTACTTTTCACCACATATTTTCTTGGAGACCCAAGTATGTCTAGTTTTTTGGTAGGCTTTTCTTTGCGGACAAAGCAAGGTATTCAATAACGGTAATGATGGCTGCAACACCTTATGCCTGTTATGATACAAGCCGTAATGGCCGTTACGGTCTTATAATGGTTTAAAACTTAAATTGAAGGTAGAAACTATATCGCCCTATATCAGACCATTACAGGCCTGTATTGGCCTGTCACACCTCCATATTGGCCTGTTATGGGACCTTTTTCTTAAAACGGGTGTTACAGCTCTGTATTGTGTAACGGGTCCCACCATTACTGCTATGGCTGTTAAGTAACCATTTTTTGGTACCATGGGAAAGCACATGTAATTGATGGCCTTCTATCGAATGGTGATTCCTTTTATATCGTCTGTAAGTTTGTTTTTTTTTTTCCTTTCCCGAAGAGTAGATACTTCATTAAAGAGAACCCATAAAAGAGGGACATGGAAGCTCTCTCAATAACACAGGCAGGGAGCACCCTTTCCTAGCAAGAGCATCAGCTGCCACATTCACCACATCAGCCACCATATTGGCTGTTGATAGTTGAAACTATTATTGCATGACTGCAACTAGTGACTGTAATCAAATTATTGGCTCCATTATCATTTCAACAAAAGAAAACTGATTTTTTTTTTTTTCATTGTTTAATCGTCAGTTGACTCAAGTTGAAATTTTCTAGCATTTTCAGTCCTTTAGCTATATGAATGGATTACCAACCTGCTTAGCTTTCATATTATATTAGTCGTGTATAATTTGAGCGAACAGTACTAATTTGCAATTTGAACTATAGATATGTGAATGTGCCTGTATTTTCAAGTTTGTAAATGTTGGTTCAGAATTCTATTCCAGTCATTTCTACATATTTAGACATTTTAACTCTTTTTTTTCTTCAAATTAAGCAATCTTGATGGTTTGGTGAGATTTAGTTGGTTTGTAATTTTGTATCAACGTTTGTATTTTATTTCTTCAATTTGCCTCTTTTGACATTCCCTTGCTATGCTTTTAACGAATTTGTAGGACTCTCTGAAGAACAGAGATTCCCTGGGTGCATTTTGGGACAAGGTAATGCATATCTGTCACTTTTGGTATGAGTAAAAATTTTATCCCCTTTATTGCTGTCACTGAGATTGCTCATTTATGTTTTTTAGCTCTCTTTGGATGAAGCAAGGGAAATTGTATCATTCAAGAGTGTGAAACTTGAGGTGATGATCCAATATCTAAGCATTATTTCTCTGGCCTACATGTTGTCTTAGTTGTGAGAAAATGCATTTATATAACTCCTTAGCATGCACTCATTTGATAATAAACTATCTCATCGTTGTTGGTTGCTCATTTTCCAAAAATAAAAAAAAAGCCGTTGGTTGCTGCCAAGAGAAACCTTTTATCATGAATTGCTCCATTGAATGATTTTTCTCGCTATTGAATCCTGAATCTTATGGCTACATCACATACCATGAAGCTAAGAACTGTTTTTATTTCTTTCCAAACATTTCTGGGTGCTGACCAATATAAACACTGGATATAATGATCTTTAATCATTGGTGCGTCCCAGTTCCTGCAACTTTGTCCGGCCAAATAGCTTCATGGCTAACCTGTAATATAGAATGTGAGATTTACAACCGTGTCTTGCAGTTGATCTTTTATATATTATGCAAAACCGAAACTAAATTGAAAATTATTTAGATTGAGATCTTGATATCAGAACCAACAAGCCACGCCTCTCTTAGAAATTAAAATGATTTAATGTCATTATTGTTTTTGCATTGGATATGTTTCTAATAAGCAGTGCATTTTAGGAAGTTGCTGGATCTTCTATCATAAGAGCATTGATGTCATTCATCCGAAGACCGGGGTCTTGTTCAGTGCCACAAATTTACGTAAAGGCTGGTGCAGCTCTTTTGGTAAGGCACACACCTCTATACACCCGAAGTTCTTTTATCTTCCAGTTATTTGTTTTATTTCCTGATATTAATTACTAAATGTGCTTTTGTAGGATGTTGTCCAAGCTAGCCCTTCCAGATTTCCTATATCTTCTAAGGAATTATTCAGTATACTTGATGATGCTAGTGAGAAGACCTTCTTATGTGCTGGAACAGATGCATCCATTCAAAATTTTGTTTTTGATGAAGCAGGGAAGATTGGTCTTGAGACGAAGAATCTTATTGCTTGCACCAGTTTTCTGGTGGAACAGAAACTGGTTAGGCTTTTATTATACTTTATTTATTCATTTTCTGGACATTTAGAATGTAGGGTCCATATTCAAAGTTCTGGTGGGCCCACATGCACCTCTTCACACTCACACCCAACACAGCCATGAGTATGGATATGCAAGCCCTACATCAGGTGTACCCTGACTTGTCAATGACTGACTCAAAAACCAGGCAGGTCTGATCATCAGGTGGGCTGCACATCTACACTCAATGTGGACTTAGGTATTTTAAAACCGTACATTGTTTTTGTGTGTATGAAAGCAATGAGCTGACCAGATTGACTTCTGAGTTAGGTTGTCCACATTGTGTGTGGGGCCCACCTGGTGCTTGTCTCAAATGTCCCACACATGTCATTCCATGTGGATTTTCTCCAGTCCAAATGCCTACTTCATTGTATAAACCTGTCTTGTAATCATGGTATACTTTATATCCTCGATAGGTTAAAGCGTGGCTGGCTGATAAGGATGAAGAAATTCTAAGGTTAAAGAAGCTGCTCATGGCGGAAAAGGAAGCTGCACGGAAAAGGTGTCTCTTCTGTTCCAGATTAATAAACAGCGACTCTTGTCAGTTTAAAACCATTTAAAAAAATGGTGGTGCCAACTATACACCGGTATACGTGTATGGCAATCCAAATTGCTCACCTAGCTGTGGATCGAGCATAGCCAAAAAATTATACAGAAGATAATATTTTATATTTTATATTTTTATTTTTGAGAGGAAACAACAATTTATTATAAAGCCTGCGAAGCGGGAAAAGAATACAAAGCAGAAAAGAGAAATAACATCATGAAAGATGAAGGGCAGCATTTGCCTTTCTGTCTTCTAAGATGAAGATGATATTAACCATCTGATTTTTCCTTTGAATTTGGATCAGTCAATATTTTACTTTTAATCATCCATTTGATAGCCATTAATTGGATGGTTAGGGTTGCCTTATCAGTGAGATAGTAGAGTTATGCTCCATCCACAGCATGACTCGCAATGTCTGAGGTGTAGTGGTGCTAAACTAGCATATGGGTCTAGCCCAAGACTAGAATATACATGCTTACTGCTCCACTGCAAACTGGCTTTGATGCTCTCACAGAAATGCAAAGAAAACCTGTAAGTGGTGGATTGTGATTCTTGAAAATTTTTTGATGACATCCTCAATTATTATGGAGGTAGTAATTATGTTTAGCAGTCCACCATTTAATGATCGAAACGATTGTGATATAAAACCCCGTCGACATGGTAAACCTGTAAATGATACTAACCATTATTATAATTCCATGACATTTTTTTCCATCACCATTTTTTTCATCTTCTGTTTCACAATCCACTTAGCACCTCATTAATTCAAAATGCGGTGATATGTACTAAAACAGGCTATCACTATCTTCACTTATTTTTTTATTTTTTTTAAGGTAAATTTTTTTATTAAAGAGTCTTAGGAAGAATAGAAAGAGGAACAAAATAGGAAATTGTACATGTTGAATGCGCATTCAATGGCATTTGAGCTCCACTTAAAAAGTACATTCCTTATCTTTAAATTTTGCTAAAGATAAATTAGATCTAGACAAGGTTTAACAAACCATGCTAAGCTGGTCAAATCGATTGAAGCCAAGGAAAAAAATGTACAATTAGTATATAAATAATAGGGCTGAAAGTTGGGCGGGTTCAACCTGACTGACCTTGGGCATGATGTATTGGGTTCGGTCTGGGGCTTGGGCTATACAAACACCAACCCGATAAAACTTGGGTTGGGCTCGGGTTGAGCTTTCGGGTTGCTCAATCCAACCCGATTGATATACAAGTTCCTTATAAATTATAATTGAGTGCTGATTGTTTGTGTTGAAGGCACAAGAAATTCTAATGTCGTTGGGTTTCATTGGTCCATGTCATTTTCGATGACTCAAGCTAACAAGATACGCCGGATTTCTCTCCCAAATAGATGTGCTACACAACATGACTTTCAAAGTAGTTGTCTTGTAATTTAGCTTGTTTGTTTAGAAAAAATGAACTTCTTTACTATAAATAAGTATATATTTAATTAATAAAATCATAGGTACAAAAAATAAGACCTGTATTGGAAATATAATAGACTAATGTAATAATGAAAATGTTAGCATATATCCACCCGACCAACCCAACCAACCTGACTGAGCCCGCTTGGGTTGAGAATTCCTAACCAAAGGTTGGGTTGGGTTAGGATTGAGGTATAGGAACCTTGGGTTGGACTAGGGTTGAGCAAACGCCATGTGTTGCTAAGTCAAGCCAACATAGCATCTTATATAAGCCTTGTGGGATTTTGAGGGTGTTTGGTTTTCCAAGTACAATAGCAAATGGTTGAAAATGGGTAATGAATATGTATCTAATTGTGTGATGACATCACTTACATTTGACTGAATGATGAATTTATTAATTTATAATATTAAAAAAAATTATAATTTTCTTTATCTTTTTTTTCTTTTAAAAGTATATGACTCTCTATTTACAACCCATAATTTATGTTTAAACAAATAATTTGAAACAGATAATGATGACCACCTTGATGTGTATATTTTGTATCCAACCCGTCCATCCATTTCTCCATATCATTTTAAGGGCATCATCCCAAAAGCGAAGAAGATCCAATTATCAGGTGGACCATACTCTAGGAAACCGTTATGATTGAACAGCTTACCATTAAAAACTTCTTATGGCCCACCTTAATGTTTCCATATTGTTTATTTGCCATCCACATAAGCATCGATGAAAGGAAAATTTAAAAAATTATTTTTATTTTTTTTTCAAAAAAACAAATATAAGTTTGATCCAGAACTTTTGTGGTCCATCAATAGCCAATCACCAGCTGTTTCCTAGAGTATGGTCCACCTGATAATTGGATCTTCTTCATTTTTTGGATCATGCCCTAAAATTATCCAGAAAAATGAATGGACGGCAGGGATACAGAATACACCCATCAAGCCCCACCTGGTTCATGATACGTGTGCACCGAGTTGGCATGTGTATCCGCGTGTGGAGGTGTAGCATAAAGTTACTCTATGAATGCTGCAACCTTGTAAATGTTTATGAGATCCAAGCCTTTCGTCAGGAGGTTCCCACCATAGGATGCCTTATCAACGGTCACATTCAGCAAAAGGCCCCCAAGCACGCCGGTTAGAACCGTTCATTTGGTGTGATTAACATGACTGCTCCAACTGTCGTAATTGTTCTGATAAGAACCCGATGGGTGATGGATTGCCTACCACTGGATGATCAGTAGCGAAAATCCAGCAGCTCTCTGCACTTAGCCAAAGAACACCAACGGTTAGGATTAGTGCTGGCAATGGGCTGCAGTGCCCATTGGGCTCTCGGGCCTAGTCCTCCACGGGCTTGACTCGCGTATCATTCAAGGGTCTGTATACATGGACTGGACCTGATTTTCTGCCAAAAAGGCCAAAACTCAACAACTTTTGTACTGTGGGCCCAGCCCATACTCGAGCTGAGATGTACAGTATTCACTGTGGATAGCCCACTCACCAAAACTCTCTCAGATTGGAAGAATCCTGACCCACCAATACAGATCAAGAAATAGACGGTTAAGAAAACGGCTACTGAAAATAGACGGTCAAACTGCTGCGATCTTCCCATCTGATGAGGCCCATCATATACTACCATGTGGACCGTTGAACAATGGGTCTCACCTATCCAAAGTTAAAAATGAGCAGAATTTGCTACCTTGCGCCATCGTGACGAGAAATGATCGCATGCAGCGGCTGTACGTGAACTTTCACATACAGCTGATTTTTTTCTGCAAGTTTGTCATACGTGTAAAATATCTAATCTATGAAAAAGGTGGGACACATCATGATGATAACCTGGTATGAAAATCAGACCGATCAATTTATTGGTGGGTCACGCGAGTACACTTGAGTCGTACCATCGGCCGTCCAATGACACTGACGATACGTGCGAATGATCAGTGGGTAGGCCTGATTTTCATAGCAGGTGATTCCCATGCTATGCCACACGCTTTTCGTAGATGGGACATTTTACACGTGTGATACCCTGGCTGGAAAAAAGTGAATGTATTGTAAGTTCTTATACAGCTGCTGTATGTGATCATTGCCCTTGATGATCCCCTTACAAATGGACTAGGGCGTACTCCAGCCTGACCCGGTTTAAGATTGCACGCACGGACGCGGATTGCGTCCTACCCCGCCCTAGGTGGGCATCGAGTCAGAGTTGTATCGGATTAGGTCTAACTCAACTCGGTCCCAAATTTTTCATGCGGTGACTGAACTTGATCATATCTGGGACCTATTCCGGGTCATCTAACTCGATCCGATCCGAAGTAATGCTGGCATGATCCGAACCGAGTCCGACTCAGTTAAGGAAAACAACTCGCATCAGATTGGGTACGGTTCAGATCGGGCCTTCCGTGGCCGATATGTGTTAAATATCCGGGCATATATCATACATTTCAGACATCCAGGCCATTCATTAGGTAGGATGCACCGTGAATATTCTATATGCCAAAAACCATGGGTTTTCGCTCATCCATGGAATTTTCTGACTGTCCGAATTTCAAAATAAAATCTTTAGCTTCTTGGTTAGATGGCAAAATAAAAAATAAAAAAATAAAATGAAACTTACGATACCTACTTGATCAATGGAGGAAGATGAACGATGATGATGGGTGCCGAGCCGCTGAGTGGCTGGATCGAGATGGGTGGGTGCGGTGCCGCTCGTTCGGGTAGAGAAAGTGAAGGGATGGATTAGGGCTTCGTTCGGGCGAGGTGGGTAATAAAAAAGTAAATATCAATTATATAGTATTCAATCGGATCAGATCGGATCGGTCTGAATTGGCCATTGATCCGAACCTGACTTGATGCACATTTGGATTTGAGTGTGCCTACTCGAACTGACCAGATCCTGGCCTTCGGTTCGAATCGAATCGGGTTAGACCTGTTGGATTGGGTCGGATTCTTCTTAGCTCTACCTCACCCATCTCCAGCCGGGAACAGGTAGGAGCTTTGAGTGGCCACTGTGATGTATGGGTCTCATCCACACCGTCCATCCATTTTTTTCGTATCATTTTATGGTATAATTCCAAAAATTAGGCAAATCCAAGGCTCAAGTGGACCACACCACAGAAAGTAGCGGTGATAATGATTCTCACCGTTGAAACTTTTCTAGGGCCCACAATGATGTTTATTTTCCATCCAACCTATTCATAAACTTACAGTCCTGGATGAAAAGAAAACACAAATATCAGCTCCATCCAAAACTTATGAGGCCCCCAGGAAGTTTTCAACTGTAAGAGTTTAATCCCCAATGTGTAGTCCACTTGAACCTTGGATCTGTCTCATTTTTGGGCTCATACCCTATAATGATAGGAAAAAAAAAATGAAAGGATGGTATGGATAAGACCCATACATCACGGTGACCACTCAAAGCTCCTGTCCATTCACAGACAGTCTGGCTATAACCGGGGTCCACATTAATGGACGTGTTGTGTATCCATGCCGTCCATCCGTTTTCTCCTATCAATTTAGGGCGTGGTCCCAAAAGTGAAGCAAATACAAATCTCAAGTAGACCACCTAAAGGAACATCATTAATGATTGAACGCCTACCATTAAAAGATTCCTAGTGATGAATGGAAAAGAGCACTTAGGCCCCGTTTGTTAAATCTAAAGTCTAAAGCCAGAATTTGAAATCTGAAGCCTGAATCTGAAATCTGAAGTTAAAAAACTTGTTTGATAACTATGATTGAAGTCTGAAAATTAAGTACTAAATTTGAAACAATCTTTTTGTTAACAAACACCTGAAATGTCTGAAATATGTTAATTTGACACATTTGCCCCCATCTATCTCCTGTTTGGAAATGTTTTACATTATAAAGAAATTATTTTTTATTAAATGAAAATAAAATTATTCTATTTAATTCAAATAAACTATAAACTACTTAATAGAAAATTAAAATATCATTATTCATAAAAACAATGATTTGCATGTATAAGTGTCGCGGCAATTTCTTCTCGTATATTGGACATAATAGTTTGTTCACAGTTTCCAAATACTCCTTCCACTTCAGGCATATCATTCTTTGATTCTATATTCATTGCTACAATAGTCTAGTATAAACTGAGAATTGTTTAAAGAAGAACAATTGGGTAAAAATCTTTTAATAAATTTACTTGCAATTTTAATAAATTTACTTGATTAAAATAAATAGAAAAGACAAAAAGTCAAGAAAATCAAGTCAATCTTCAAAGATAGAGAGACTGTACTATCTGTCGAAGAGAAATATTTATAATTTTTATAAAGATGCTGAAAAAATAATTGACGATGCAATAGAGAAGTGAATGAGAAGCCGATTGTATTTTAGAAAAAAATAAACGTGAATTGGTACTACACCAGATGATTTCCAGCCAACTTTGATCTCCTTAAAACCATTCGTACAACTTGAGCTTGATGAGCCCCATATAGGCTTCCAAAGCAGGAACTTCGTGCAAAGAGGAGCGGACGCAGATTTCCTGCTAAAGCCTTTCGTAGGGAACTTATGTGGGACCCACCGTAATGTTTTTCAGGAATCCACTCCGTCCATCCATTTTGTGAGCTAATTTTAAAAAATTAGACCAAAATTGAACAGGATCCAAGACTCAAGTGGGCTATACTAAAGGAAAAGGTATTTAGGGAAATTCTTACCATTGAAACCTTCCTGATTCGACGGTGATGTTTACATGCCATCCATACCATTCATAATGTCATTCCTACTGGAATGAACTGAAAACACAAATATTAGCATGATTCAAAACTTCAGTGGCCTCACGAATATTTCAACTGTGGACGTTTAGTTATCACGTTTTCGGCCCACCTGAGCATTGGATACGGTTCATCTTTGGCCTCATGTCCTAAAATTAAGTCACAAAATGGATGGACGGTGAGGATTTCTCACAAACATCCCAGTGGCCACCTGCGTTTCCACCGCTGGAACTTCCTGCGAAAGGCTTTCGCGGGAGATCCGCGTCGAAGACGGAAACGAATTGGCTACTCCCCCAGCCACCGTGGTCGGTGCTCTGTTAGCCCCTCCATGATGTATGTGTTTCATCCATTCCATTCATCCATTTTTACAGATCATTCTAGTGCTTCACTCTAAAATTTAGAGGGATATAAATCTCAGGTGGACCACACCATAGGAAAACAATAATGATTGGATATGCACCATTAAAATCCTCATAAGGCCCACTGTACTATTTATTTGACATCCAATCTTTTTATTAGGTCATACAAGCCCAGATGAAGGGAAAAAACAAAGATCATCTTGATCCAAAACTTTTATGGCCCCCAAAAGGTTTTTAATGGTTGACGCTCATTCAACACTGTTTCCTGTAATGTGGCCCACTTGAGATTTTGATATACCTAATTTTTTGTCCCATACCATGAAATGATCTGAAAAAATAGATGGATGGCATGGATGAAACACATACATCATGGTAGAGCCCACAGAGCACCGACCACCAGCCATTAGCCGGTGGCAGTGGGAAGCCAATCCGTTCTTGTCTTCTGTCCAGGACGAGGGGGACGCAGATTTCCTGCGAAAGGCTTTCGCAGGAAGTTCCTGCGCTGGAAAAGTGGGTGGGGCCCAATGTGATATTTTTAAGAAATCCACCCCATACATCCATTTTTTGAGCTCATTTTAGGACCTGAGACCAAAATTGAAAAGATTCCAAGACTCAAGTGGGGCGCACTAGAGTAAAGGGTGGGTAGGAAAATTCCTATCATTGAAAACTTTCTGGGGTAGAAAGTGATGTTTACATGACATTCATACTGTTAATAACGTCATTCCTACTTGGATGAACTGAAAACACAAATATTAGCCTGATTCAAAACTTCTGTGGCCCACGAATATTTCAACTGTGTAGTTCAATACTCACATTTTAGGTCCACTTGAGTATTAGTTATGGCTCATTTTTGGCCTGTTATCCTAAAAATATCTCGGAAAATGGATGGCCGAGGTGGATTTCTCAAAAACATCACGTTGGGCCCCACCCAGGTTTCCAGCGCAGGAACCTCCTGCGGAAGGCTTTCGCAGGAAATCCGCATCAAGCGCGGAGTTGTAGAAGGACACGGATTGTGTACTGCCCCGCCCGTCCCTAACTCTGAACAGGCAATTCTGTGGGTGGGTCCACCATGATGTATCTGTACATCTAAACCATCAATCCCTTTTCTCATATTATTTTAAGGCATGAATACAAAAATGATGCAGATCCAACGCTCAAGTGGACCACACTAAAAATAGCAGCAGGATATACATCCATCGTTGAAACCTTTCTAAGGGCCACTGTGATGTTTTTTTACCATCCAACCTATTCATTAGGTCATGTATACATGGATGAAGTGAAAACACAAATATCAGCTTGATCTGAAACTTCTCCAGCTCTCAAGAAGTTTTTAACAGTGGACATTCAATCCCCACCTTATGGTCCAATTAATCACTGGACCTGCTTCTTTTATTGGATCACACCTTAAATTATCTGAAAAAGTTGATGGACGGTGTGGATCAAACACATAAATCATGGTGGGGCATAAAGAAGTTTCATAAGTTAAAGGTTGATTTTGTATTGCGCAAACAATTTAATTTTCGTAGTAACTTGAAAAGGGTTACTTTTGGAAGCAAAAAATTTTTGTTTAATAAAAAATTACAGAGCGCATTCCGCGTTCACCATTAAGCCAAACTCTTATCACGGAAAGAATTCAGTGAAAAACCACTTAGCGCTTTCTGTCTTCCGCGTTAATAACGCATTAACAAACACCACTAAACACGGAAAAGTTTCCCCATTCCGTGTTAAGTGCAAAAATTCAGCGTTAACAAACATGGCCTTATTCTTTTGACTTTTGTGTTTTTTGTTTTTTTCACAACCCCATACACTCACACCGTAGTGGGATTTCACCACCGATGGGTACTCGAACCCTTGACCGGGTGTTGAAACTCTTGAGAGTCTACCAATGAAGTAAGAGTAAAGACCCAACTTTTGGTTAAGTTGTGATGAAAACGTTTCGCGAATAGGCTGAAAGTTATTCAAAGACCACGTGAGTAGGATAAAATACTGTTGGGACAGCCTTGAAAACAACTAACGGACTAAAATGATAGATCAGAGGCCTAGTCTATATGATCTTGATCAAGCTACCTAGACCTTTCGAACAGTCAAGAACGTACATTATTTTGATAAAATCACTTCTAACTATTGTAGAAGAATCAAAGTTTAGTAAAATTGGTAGGAAAGGGTTAACCAATGGCTGGGATTGGTGGGCCCATAACTCATGGAAACCAAATAATGATTGATATTATATAAAAGATTGAGCTGCACATACCTTCAAGCCACATTTCTTGGACTCCCAATTGTAACAAAGCTAAGACAAATTAGATCGATGAGGTCCCCAACACCTACTAGAGAAAACTACTAAATCAAGTGAAACACGAATCATAGTTGTACATCATGGCTCAGAAGGTTTTAGAAATCTTCCCTAAATGACAGCCAACACATTTAAAAAGGCAAAATCTATTAGGATATCATTCAAGGACCACCTTCCATATAGCTGCCCTTGCATAGGCTACCCTCTTTGACTACTAGGACTGATAATGGCCAGAAGGTTAGCCAATAAGCCTATAGGTGATTAAACCGCATCATAGCAAGCCTCAAGAGAGGTCGGCAGTTGAGATAAGATGTCATAAGAGGACTGCAAGAGAAGATTAATGTCAAAATGAAGGATTCCCTAAGGGGGGTTTGGTCCAGGGTATCAGATGGGATAGAATTACATTTGGTCACATGCAAATTACATCCAATGTTTGGGGAGGATAAGAAAGGTTGGGAATAGGTGGGAAGGAATTGCAGTCCCATGGAATTTCATTTGGACCTGTTAAGGTTCCGTGGATTTTGAAATCCACTACACATGTGGGCCCCACATTGATACACACATTTATCCATGCCGTCCATCCATATATACCGTTTACATGTGACATTCTAGTTATATATGTATAACGCCTTGAAAATTGAGGGTCGTGCATACGCTCGACTCCCAAGTTCCCGGGTATCACTTATATCCAATTTTACTAATTTATGTTTAATTAGAAAAATGCGCAATATGAAATTACTTGAAACATGAATTAAAATTCACAACTAGTCCACTGAAGTGGGAATGACTAAAGATATACAAGTCCAAAAATATAACTATGGGTCGCATAAGGCGTTGCCCAACAAAATTACAAAAATAATATGTCCAAAAAGAACAATGTGCTGAGTCCCCTACTCAACGATCCAAATTTGTCTACTAGGCCGATGGAGAACTGCCCATCAGCTGGAAGTAGGATAGCTCGTCCTCCTCATTAAGACTCGCACCGCCAGGCTCCTCGTACTCTGCGTCACCTACAACTACTAGAGAGTCTGGTTGGTGTTTTAAAACACCGTCCCAGAGTGGGAGTGAGTGATCAACTCAGTGGGTGCTATTAGTCTTAAGTTGTAATAAATATTAATTATATTATGAATTTAATGAAAGACAAACATTCATAAACACCTAACTAATCTTGTTAATGCAGGTGCATGATAAATGATATGATGCATGCCCTCGCAACAATACTCCCCCGAGCGACTCCATCTAACGATCGTGTATGACCAACCACCCTCATTGTGATCTCGACTGTCGAGTCGCCAACCTAACTAGTGCGATGCGGTCATGATCGTGTTAGCCGGGTTTTTAATTAAGTCCATTCAAACAACAGATTGGGGAAACTAGTACACCCCGCGATGTCAATGCCCTAAACTGGTTGTGAGGCCAAGGCCCCCCAACGTGTGAGGCCAAGACCCCGCGATCATTGATCCCGTCAGGTTCCCCATCCCCGACTTTAAGCATACGGGGAGTGCTGAGCAGAGAGATCGCCCGCGGTCACTACGGGGAGGCTCTTCAACCCAGCGTAGGCCGACAGCTCGGACACAGAATCCCATTCCACCATGACCGGCTCTCGAGTCAATGGATCGATTTCAATCGGTTAATAATGGGCTTTAATGGTTGAAAGCTATTCCAGGTTCCATACAGGCGTGAGCAGACATGGTTAACGAACATGGTTGGTCAGTGAGTAGACTAGACTGCACGAGTTCAGGCGAGTACGTGACAAACGACATCGGGTACAAGCGACCCATGTAGTCCAACTACTGTCGCTCATGCGCACTTGCTCAATTTCACGGGTTTAGTCTCAGGATAGTCCTACCAATGGGACTACCGTCTCTCACCTCAAATTCCTGACCAACTCAGGGGTTTGATGATATTCAATAACACTTCAACAATCAAAGCTTATCTACTAACACAAGCGATATCATGCATTCATATTTCCAAACATAAAAATTTAAATTTTTCTACAAGCAAATACTAACAATATTATGAAATAAAGGTGCATGTGTATTGTGTGGGTCAGTGAGGAAGCCAAACATTTCATATATCTCATAGCACAAAAAATACACAAGGGTCAGTGCATCCAACATGTTATGAGGAAACATCATACAAGAATCGAGCAAGGAATGTACAAGCAATCATCAAATACATACCCAATCATATTGAGAAACATCAAACATTCCATAATCATTCCATATTAATTTGGGGAGGACCTAAAGTATAAAGTCTTGTATAGGTTTCTCTAGATTGCCCAAATACATCACCCAACAAGTAAAATCATTAGATTCATATTAAAATTGGTGGTAGGCCACCTAAGAATAATAGTCCATACCTATGAATCGTTGAGATCTTGGGAAGACCTAGGAGTGTGGATTTTGTGGTCGATTGGGCGGAATCCCTGAGGCAAAGCTTTTACATGTTAGAATTCCATGCAAATCCCTTCTCAACATAAGGGGGTTTCAAGAAAAAATGAGGGATTACCTACCCAATCGGTGGAGAGGGGTTCTTCCGGTTGTGGTGAGGGATTCGTTGAGGAAGAGGTGAGGAGTTGCAAGAATCGGACTCCTTTGGGCCTCACTTGAGCTATGGTCCACCTTCACTCTCTCCTTCACCCTCTTTCTTCTCTCTTTACTCTCCTTGCTCTCTCTTTACTCTCTTTAGTTGTTGGAGTAATGGTGTGAGTTATGAGAGAAAGAGCCTTAGGACTTTATTTCCTAGGTTTGGGCCTATTGGCCTTAAGTTTCAACAATTGCCCTCAATGGCCCTATGAGGGCTCCTTTTTTACTTTGTGGCAGCCTTGTCACCCCTTTGGCCACCAAATTTGGTGAGTAGGTGTCTCATGGCTCAATGAGGGGCTGTGCAAATTTTGGGAGCGATCGGATGTGAGGTTTGATCGTACGGTTCCGATCTATAAATGGCCCTATGGGGTCCATTCTAGCTGTTGGGGCGGTTCTGATGACCCCCTGGCTATGAAATTTATAGGATAGGTGTTTCATAGCCCGATGAAGGGCCGTGTAAAATTTGAAGGCAAAGGACGCGGCGTTTTACCGTATGAGTTTGATTTGCGATCAATGGTCACTGTTTCACGATCAGGTTCCAGATTTTGTGGATGGGCATAGAAAAATACGTTAGGCCTTCACCATAAATGTAGAAGAGATCCGACGTCTGCAAAGCCTAATATCTCAGTTTTAATTACAAGTGCCAGATTTCAATTCTAGCCCTTGGGTCGAGGCTGGGGTGAGTTGTGTTTGGCAAGTGCTATTAGGACGGCGTGGATAGTAAATTTCTAGGCGTCTACTAAGCCCGTGGTCCGCGATGGACCACAAGCCTAGCGAGATCTGAGGTTTCCCCAGATTTTAGATTTTTCTGACCTTCCTCGGCTGTTGTACGGCCCGCACAGGTTGTTGCCAAGCATAAATAGCTTATCTGGCTTGACGGCCTACACATGGTCTGATTATAACCAGACCGGTCCACCTTGATGGGTTAATCCTGGGTTAATTTATTTGTGGTACCCACACACGAGTGGTTTAAGTGAACGGTCATACGGCAAATCCTACGTGGATGTATCAGGACACTGTTCTAGTTAGACAGGACACTACAATATATGTACAAGTAAAAGACATTCATTGTAATTTTGGTCTGTTGATTACAATTCCATAGTCCACAAAACATGATTTTGCTTAATCCAATATTTTCTAGAACAAGAATTTTATCCCAAACATGGGATTCGATGGCTAAAATATCATGGTATTTCGAAATATACAATCATTGTGCAACAACATGTTAATCCCATCTAATACAATTCAATACCATTTTATTCCACCGACAGTGTGTATGATGTCTTGCAAGCTCATGATTGTGTTAACATTTTGTTAGACTTCGAAAACACCCACCATCAAAACTATTAATAGATGAGTAGGGTTGGAATACGAAACATCTTATTATATCATTTGTAGAAAAAATGATGTCTGATTTTTTCTTCTCCTATATCTTAAAGTTAACCTTCGTCCCACTGTAAATATTCTAAAGACACCAATAACTCACTATGCGCCCTTTTATTTTTATTCATTGTAATATGTCTCTCCTATCTATATTTTTCCATTTCATTTTTTTGTTTACTTTTGCTCATACGAAGTATGCAGTAAGGTTGGATACGGTATTGTTAAACTTTCATTCAAAAAAAAATCAATAAACTTAATATAATAGAGACTACACATTGTGTGAGCGGAAAAAATGTCTTCCCTTCATTTTCCTGAACAGATACTTTATCTAAAATCTACGACACAAATCAAGCCACATGAGTTAGTCGAGATGAGGAATTTTTTTATTCCCTTAATCACAAATCTACCGTTCTAATCAACTATGGATTCTAAACATTTTTTTCTCACCAGTAAAGAATGGGAAATACATATATACTACACCCTGATCCGTAGCTCAAGTGGTAAATTGAGTGAAGATACCTCATTTCAACACTGAGGTCCTGGTATCGATTCCATAGTGGGGTGGCTACTGTTGAGGGTTAAATATTGTATATTGAACCCCATTCATATCTTGGTTCTATGAACATGATACTGCTTAATGTCCTATTTGACTCATGTTTATGTTGCAAGGTGAATTTGAGAGCTTGGATTGGAAAAAAGGTCACTAAGGTAAAGAATAGATCTTAGGAGACAAAGATTAAAGATTCCGTGGTCCAAAGATTCAAGAAAACCAAGTGGAGAAGGAATGAAGTTGAAAGAACAAGTGCAGAGATGGTCACCTTTAATGACTCCTACTCCCGACTCAGTTGGGAATTTCATGGAGAGATGGTACGTCGATACTACAACTTGGAGAAGGCATAGAGAGGGCCGGCCAAGTATGACATTGTAAATAGATGGTTTGTCAACTATCAGAACATCAATCATTACTGTCGCCTGATGTGGAGAATTTTCGGCAGTGAGTGGCAGCGAGATCATTCCTTAAGGAAGGATTTGTCCACCCGAGAATCCGATTAATGGGGTGTAAACTGGCCATAATACCGATCGTTCGGGGCCCATTTTATCAAATGCTTGGGTAAACAATACATCTGCGGACAACCCTGTATCGACAAGGATATGGAACACCTTGCGGTTTGCTATAGTAAGGGTGACGACTAATGCGTCATCATGCGGATGATGAATACCTCGAGCATCTTCATCAGTAAACAATATACAATTTTTTTCATTTTTTCTTTCTTTTGAAAGCCGAACTAAAATCAAAATCTCGGACTCAGGCCGCCTGATGCTCCTGGCGTGATTTTTCCGAGTATTGTTTGAGTCGCCCTCGCCACGGGGACCACCGAAAATAGTTTGGATTTCTTCCATGGGTCGGCTGTCACCTGGGCGTTCTTCTGTTGTCTCAGTTCTCTCGACATGTTCTCTTAGATGTCTTTCTCAGATGAGTCTTTCGATTTCTTCTTCAAGTGGTACCAGTCACTCGTATTATGCCCATGATCGCGATGATAGTGACAGTCTTTGTTCTTGCTCTGTTGGTTCGGATTGCTTCGGAGTCCATCTGGCCAGTTAACGAACCTTTTGCCCTTAATCTCTATCAATACCTGCTGTCACGCCCCGAAATTCGAGTACGGAGTGTGCACCCTCAGACCCGAGTTTCGGCCCATGACACGTACACTAAGTGTACTAATTTCATTCAATTATACAATTATTCATTTACCTAATAGCTCTACCGTAGATTTACATTTCATTCATACTCAACAACATCTCAAAAATAAGAAACGATCATTTATTCTAATAATTAATCATAAACATAACTAAAGACCCTCTCAATTGGGATCTTATAAAATGAAATAAATATGTCCAACAACTTGAAAGAATTAATTTACAATCTCAGAAAATTAAATATAATTAAAGTAAAAATATCATGACTAGTCTAAGGCTGCAACTTCTTCTTTTGTCAAGTAGGGTCACGTGTTCCTTAAGTCCTTTCTGGCTTGACCACATATTCCTATTTTTGAACCACCGGCCCACCCTCATTCACATCTGTACTGTTTTTCCATCAATAAAAAATATAAGCTGGCCAGACTTAGTGATATAACCCAGCATGGTTCATAATCATAACAATTAAAATAATACAAAAATACATGTACGAAGATATGAATGTAAAATGGGGTATGAATGCATCAGATGGGGTGATCGTCCATCTGCTTGGGTTAGAAGTCGTCAACCCGCATCCACCCGTTGGGTAGGCTTCCACCTTTCGGTAGGCTTGGGCATAGCCCGCATCTGGTAACGCTCTACTAGGATCGACATATCTTCTAGGGAGGGCCCCTAAGATCGACCATGCATTATGCAATGCAATGAATGAAGGATGATATGTAAATGCATATTTTTCATATTTGGTATAGTTGTCTCGATTAAAATATTTACATATAAATTTATCGTACAATTGTCATATCAAAATATTCAAACCAGTAAATCAATCAAACAATCACAATGATTTATTTTAATTTTAATGAATTATGAGACAAGTTGGGTTACTCACCTGAGTCTGGTAGTGTAGAATCCACAGGGTAATTATGTTGGTTTGAATTCAGAAATTCTATCAGTTATATCAACAACATTATTATTCATATGTTTTTATTACATGGTGGGGCCCACCTCTAATTAACATCCTAGGTGGCCAGATCCAAAATAATCAAATAATTAAAATTTCTATTCAATTTTTTCTCCTTTTTAAGATTATAAAATTGAATGATAATTACTTAATTGGGGTGGTCCATCGGATAGTCAGATCATTCAGATTCTTGAGGTATTATCATGTTTTGCCTCTACACATTAGATGGATGGTGTGGATCTAACCATACATACACCGATGGCCCATCTCGACCTTCTACGCTAAGTGATACCAACACTTACGCAAAAATCTAAGATTCCTTTATTAAACACTTTTAGATCTGACTAATGTGGCCTATCTGATTGTTAGATTGATCTAAAAATTATGGCCCTTGTATATTTTGGCTTTAAGGATCATATGATCCATACAGATCTATCTTAGCACAATTAGATTCCATCCATTTAATTTATTCCTAAAATATTACTAGTTAGATTAAAATCATAAAAACATCACTTTATTAAAATTGACTTTACACACCTATACAATGATGGTGTGGATGATCCACGCCATCCATTGTATAGATCAAGAAGAAATTAATAACATAATAAAAAGTTAAAAAGATCTAACGATTAGAACTTACCTGATCGAGCCTTCTTAGAATTTCCTCTTCCTTTTACTTTAGGCTTCCTATCTCCTTTTTTTTTAATGCAGAAACCTTCCGTATCTCTTTTAAAGAAAATTCTCATAAGATAGGATGAACACATCCTCCCTTATCCTGAATTTGAATTTTTTTATGATATTTAATAAAAAATTTATTATTACCACTTCAAGAATCGATCCCTAAACCTCTCTCTCAACTAAGAATTTCACTATCAACTCAACTATTGACTTATTTTTATTTTTTATTTAAAAATAAAATCTTTAAATATTTAATTTAGTTTTTAATAATGTACCAAAATTTAGGGTTGTTACACCTGCTCTTGTAGCTTATTGAGCGGGGTGTACGTCGAAAATTTGAGGTCGGGTCGCTTACCTGTCCTACGCTCATCACGAGTCCGATTATCTTTACGTTTCTTTCTACTGGCCGAGTCAACTTTCTTTTTTCCTGACTCTTTGACCGGGGCTTTTGCATTTTGGGCAGCTTCGCGCATGATTCGGGTTTCTTTAGCATCTGCGTATTTATCCAACCGAGCCATGAATTCAGTCAGAGTAGTAGGTGGGTTCTTGTCCAATGGTGTCAGAAATGGCTTATCTCTAACGCCCTGCATGATCGAGTTAATTGTCGTTTCATCCGAATGTTTCCGGACTTGGAGTGACTTAAAATTGAAGTGCTTGATATAATCCTTTAGCAGCTCTCCCTCCTTTTGAACTATGTTGTTCAGGTGGGCAGGTGGCTTTAACTTTTTCTTCCCATCGATGAAATTGGTAAGGAAGGCATCGCTGAGCTCTGTGAACGATCTAATGGACTTTGGTTTTAACTATTTGAACCAAAGCCGAGCTACATCAGCTAGAGTGAGGGAGAAAGCTCGGCACACCACGGCATCCAAGGCATCGTGCAGTTCCATATACGTCTGAGAGGATTCGATATGCTCGGTTGGATTGGTTTTGTCGGTGAAGGGCATAATTTGCGGAAGACAGAACCGTTCTAGTAGCCAAGCTTACATAATCTCTTCTATAAACAGGGATGCTTTTGTCTCGGGCCTTGTCTGATGTACGTCGCGGCATTGCTTCATATTTGCAATCTCTTCCAGTAGTTTCCTCCTGAAGTCCTGAAGGTCGGCTTTTTAGGGTTCATCACTATTAGCTGTACCCTCAACCGGTGGCCTACTGCGCCTTCTCCAATCTATTTCGTGTTGAAGATTAGTGGTAGGCAACGGGGCGGTCACGGAATGAGAGGGTGCTGGCTCAGGTGGACCCAGGTGCTGACTTTGTTGAGGGACAACGTGGAGCCACGAGATGAGGGTCGGCGATGTTGTGGGACATTCGTCTGACCGTCATGCTGGGGTGGAACTTGCTGGCAATGAATCTGTTCCAACATTTGCTTCATGAAGTTAATGTCGGTCCTGAGTTCTTGGACCTCCCTATCTAACCGACCGTTCTCCCAGTTTCGCTGAGTATGCCTGGTTGAAACAGAGGTTGCCGGATGGGCCGTAGAACCCTATCGGTTATCGGGTCGGTTCTGGGCCCCTTGGGCACCGTTCGTACCCCGCGGGCATTTTGTTGCCGGTGGTCCAGTGACAACAACCTCATTAGGCTCGTTTTGGGTGGTTCTCCTTGTTCTTGCCATTGAAGATCTTTTGAAGCTTTTTGATAGAGCTAGGAAAACGACTTTTCGTATCGTTTCCCACAGACGGCGCCAAACTGTTGATGCAAAAAACCTGATGCGCCCCTCCACCAACTTAACACCTGCACGAGAAGGAAACAAAGGAGACCCTAGCTAAAGCCAGGGGCCCTCCGATGTTAAAGTCAAGGCTAGGATCGTTCAAAAAGGGTTTTAAGGATAATGTTTTTACGTACCTTTCATCTTGAAGGTCTTTTGTATTTATAGGAAGGGGAGGATTTCATCGTACCAAGATTCTCTTCCTGATATCTTGGAGATTCGGTGTCAATTCGTTTTTGGACTCCAGTCGATCCCGAGATCTTTGAGATCGGGGATCTTTTTACTAGATTTTTGGCAAGGTATTTCACTTGATACCGTTTCTAACTTGTTCGGATCGGTCCAGGCCGACTCTAGTGATGAGTAAGTCTCAGCCTGTTATAAAGGGTAGGACTATTTGCCTACTGTCGGATGAGATGAGACTGATTCGTAATCTGTGTACTTTCTTTAATCCGATAGCCAACTCTATAACTGACCTAAAGATGGGTCGGTTTTATGGTCGGTCGGGTGGCTTCTGAGCGTTGGGACTTAGTCGGCTTCTTTGGATGTTGCTGCCTCGTTTGCTGAGTCAACTTTATGCATCTCGTATACTTTGCCTTATAGCTCTAGACTTTGTAAGTCTCGGTCGGGATTCATTTCCCACAATCCAAGCTAAGTCCCTCTTGGCTTTTGACATGCTTGCCTCAGTCGAGCTTGTTACCTCGGGGTCACAGGCGATGTCAGTAGAGTTGTCCATTCCATAGCCGAGTCTCTAGACTTATTCCATTTTCTCCCAACATGTGTAATTACAGGAAGGTGTGTACTAACAAACTATATATATATTTACACACACACATACAGGAATTTGTGAGTGTTGGATATCGTAGATTCATTAAGTGTTCTTTATTATTATTATTTTTTAAGACATTTTATTAAATGGACCGACAAAATGCTGAATGATATTAACAGTGACTTCTCACCTGTTTCTCTTCCTTGATTACCAGGGATTGGTGTTCCTGTAGTCAAGTCTGCCGCTATCAATTTGGATATATGCATGTACGCCAGCCACCCTTAACATTAAATAATGGAAAAAATAAAAAGCAAGAACAAATTTATAAAGTGAAATCAAGCCGTTGAGTGCCTCTGGAGTTCATAAAGACACATAAGATGAGCTGAAAAAACGAGATCGACTGAAGGAGTCGATATACAACGTATAAATCAAGGTGGGCCCTACGGTCCCAGCCTGACCGAATTCAATGTTACATCGACTGAAGGACGCCGTGGATGCTAATTGTGTAGTGAAGCAGTCACCACCATTTACCGTGGTGTGAAGGCTTAGTGGGACCTGCTGTGATGTATGTACTTCATCCACGCTTTCCATCCGTTTTAAAGCTAGTTTTGAGTCATGATAGGGAAATTAAAGCGTACCCAAAACTTAAGTGGACCACACCACAGAAAACAATGAAAATTGAATTCCAACCGTTGAAAACTTCTGCAAGTGAAAGAAGTTTATACTCAAGAGGATATTTGTGTTTTCCCTTCATCTATGTCTGTATGACCTTATTAACAGGTTAGATGACAAATAAATATCAATGAGGGCCGTAGGAATGTTTCAACGGTGTATATCATTATCCCCACTCTTTTCTGTGATGTGGTCTACCTGAGATTTGGATATGATTCAAATTTGGTATCATGCCATAAAACTATCTGGAAAAACTAATGGACGGCGTGGATAAAACACACACATCACAGTGGGCCCCACAGAGTCTTTACACCATGGTAAAAGGTGGTGAGTGCCTCATTCCACAACCTGCGTTCCAACTTCCTTGCCCATGTCGAGATCATTCCACTTACCCTGTTAAATCAATGTACGGCATCCACACAACCTACACATAGATACTGAGCACGTGGAATTTAAATACCTAATAGTAGCCATCCATATAGGGGTACACACTCATCATAACACCTGCCCCGATGGATAGAATGATCTGAACCTCAGATCAATGGCTACGTTCTAATCCAATTTGGACACTGAAAATTTACGTTTCGGACGGTTAGGATCAATACTTGAGTAATATGGTTTATTATTCATCACCCTCAATCAGGAATGATTTTTAACGGTTCAGATTGATAGGAATATATACCACGTGTACATTTAATGTGCGCATGTGTATGGATTTCCATACACCTCTACCGTACAGAATAATTCTCGTCTATATATTTCCCTCCCTCGTACACTTGTCTTCCCCTTTCTGCCTTTTTTTCATTTCCTCAATCGAAATTTCTAAGGAAATCGAAGTTCTTTCACTCCGATTCTCGGATTTCTAGGGTTTTCATCCCTTTCTTTCTCTCTACATCTACCTCTCTTAAAATCTTCGCGATTCTCTTGTTCGATTCTCGATTCAATCCACTGGTATATGAATCTCGACTCCACTCTTTTTTCTTTTGGGGTATTTTTTCGATTATTTATTTATTTATTTTTGTGTAACGATCTCAGATCGCACGTCAAAAAACCCTATATGTTTTTAAGTTTCATTTTTAAAATTTGAATTTTAAATATGTAATTTGTTGGTTTTGCTGTTGATATTTGTAAATTTACCGATCAAGCGGTTCGGATTGCAGCGGGCTATGGCTGCTGTTTTCTGATCGGCCCTAGATTGGTTATTCTACGTTTCTTGATCGATGGATGTGTTTCTCTTTGTTTCTTGATCCGTTTGTGGCATTTCCTATGTTTTGATCCGAGGAAATGGATGATGTTGGCCGGGAAAATCGATGTTTTCATTCTGTTGGTGGACGCACATTATCGTCATCCGGACTGTTCTATATCATCGTGAACTGTTTTTATGTAACAGAAGTTTCCGTGGTTGGAAAATCTTTAATCGAGCCATCTGTACATCTCTTCGCCATTGAATGTGGACCATTGGTGGATGAGCAGTGTGGGTTGTTGCCTACATTCTAGTTATCTAAACCTTTCATTTGGTGGGTCGATCATGAATGGGTTGAGCCACATCAGCCCCCATCCACCAGAAAATCCCAGGGAAACGATCTATCATATTCTTCCATCTGCAGGGTCCATCCATCAGACAGTGTCGGGGGATGTTTATGGTGTGGTCCGTAATGGAGAGACTAAATGAACGGTTTGGATCACCAGAATGTGGGTCTTAGCTGTATGATACCTGGGTTTCCTTTCGTTTTAGTTCAGTTGAGTCAGACTGCATTAGAGTTGAATCTGCTATTGCTTTTAAGTGGCTTTGAATGGCTAGGATTTTCTTGGTGCACTTATTGTACAGGTTGTTTTTCTTGTTGATTGCATTTGGATGGCAAGTCTCTCTCTCTATCTCTCTCAAATTTTAATGGCTTCATTGTGTGAATGGATTTCTGTTGTATTTATTTATGGTTTTTAATTAGTATTTTCCTTGATCCTGGATTAGAGATGGATTCAAGAACTTTTATTGGTATTTAGGAATATGATGGTCTTAGTTTAGGGTGCATTCGGGATTATATTTCTATTGGGTGGTCTTTTTCCAACTTCTACATTTCCTAGACTCTGCATATCATTTGGGCAGAAATGTTTCTGCTGGACTGGCAATTTGGATGCTCTTCCCAATGCGCATTTATCTTTCTATATTACCAACCGAATGGGGGATTCTATATATGGCCATATGTATCATATGATGCAATGTAGTCAAGGCAATTCATGAAGGATAGGTGGCCAATGGATCCTAATCCTCTTTTATTATTATTATTTTGAGCAGGGCCCTTTTCACACGGCTGTTGGTTTTTGGTGATTTTGTAGATGTCAGTTGCAAAACTGAGAACCAGTTTCATTCCTGACGCAATGAAGCCTGAGCAGAAGGCTGCGAAGGCAGAGAAGGAAGGACATGACTCCCTTGATACTTTCATCAGGCAAGCAATAGGGAAAGATCCTTTTCTTTCTTTCTCAAGGCCTGGTGAAAGTCCAATTCAGTGGATCCAATTACTTCAGGCTTTAGATCCACAAGGAGGTAACAAGCTTTCTAAGGGTCCAAAGGTTGATAATGCTATAGAAGGGAAGGAGCGACCTCTAGAACATGGCACTGGTATGAGCTCATTTGTATCTAAGATGAATGGTATAAAGGAATCTGTTCCCTCTAAAAAGTGTAGTGGAGTCCCTATAAAGGGGACACAAAGCACCTCTGAACAAATGCAAACTCTCAAAATTCCTGAAGCTGTTGTTGCCTTGGCGCAAGCCGCTGCTAAGGCCAATGGTGAGCCTGATAATGTATGTCAAGTGTCACAAGCAGGTATTTCGGGTTCTAGCTAGCCATAGGTTTTCTTCAGGTCGAAGCGGTGGGTCTATGTTATTGACTGGCTATCATTTCCTTTGTGTGGCAGGTCTCCCAGGTTGGCCCTTGTTGGCGCCTCCTAAGGTGCAAAAATGTGACAAGTGCTCCCGAGAATTTTGTTCGTCCATTAACTATAGGCGCCACATACGTGTTCACCGACGCTCACTAAATATTGATAAGGTTTTTGTACTTTCTAATTCCATATGATCTCATATAACATTTACTTTTCACCACATATTTTCTTGGAGAGCCAAGCATGTCTAGTTTTTTTGGTGGGCTTTTCTTTGTGGAGAAGCAAGGTGTTCAATAACGGTAATGATGGCCACAACAACCGATGGCCATCATGATAGAAGCTGTAACGATAATAAAAAATTTGCGGGTAGGAACATATCGTCCCCATATCGGACCATCACGGACCCGTATTGGCCATGACAACCCCATACTGGCCTGTTATGGGCTCTTTTCTCAGAATGGGCATTACAGCCCTGCATGACGTAACGAATCCCACCATTACTGTTGCGTAAACATTTTTTTAATACCATGGGAAAGCAAATGTAATTTATGGCCTTCTACAGAATTATGATTCCTTTTATATCATATGTTGAGTTTTATTTTTTATTTTTCCCAAATACTTCATTAAAGAGAACCCATAAAAGAGAAAAGATTGTGAGAGGGACAGGGAAACTCCCTTAATTATGGAGGGCAGGGATCACCTTTTCCGAGCAAGATCATCAGTTGCCACATTCACCACATCAGCCACCATATTGGCTGTTGTAGTGGAAACTATTATTGCATGACTGCAATTAGTGACTGTAATCAAATTATTAACTCCATTATTATTTCAACCAAAGATATTTTTTGTTTCCATTGTTTTATTTGCCGGTTGACTCAAGCTGAAATTTTCTAGCATTTCTAGGCTTTTAGCTACATGAATGGATTAGCAACCTGCTTAGCTTAGCTTTCATATTATATTAGTTGTGTATAATTTGAGCCAACGGTACTAATTTGCAATTTGAACTATAGATATGTGTATGTCTCTGTATTTGCAAGTTTGTAAATGTTGGTTCAGAATTCTATTCCAGTCATTTCTACTTATTTAGACATTTTAATTTTCACTCCTTTTTTAAAATTAAGCAATCTTGATGGTTTGGTGAGATCTAGGTAGTTTGTAATTTCGTGTTAATGTTTGTATTTTTCTTCTTCATTTTGCCTCTTTTGATGTTCCCTGGCTATGCTTTTATCGAATTTGTAGGACTCTCCCACGAACAGGGATTTCCTGGGTGCATTCTGGGACAAGGTAATGCATATCTGTCACTTTTGGTATGAGTAAAATTTCCCCCCTTTATTGCTGTCACTGAGATTGCTTATTTATGTTTTTTAGCTCTCTTCGGATGAAGCAAGGGAAATTGTATCGTTCAAGAGTGTGACACTTGAGGTGATGACCCAATATCTAAGCATTATTTCTCTGGCCTATATATTATCTTACTTGTGAGCAAATGCATTTGTATAACTCCATAGCATGCACTCATTTGATGATAAATTATGTCATAGTTGTTGGTTGCTCATCTTCCAAAAAAAAAAAAAGAGTTGTTTGTTGCCGCCAAAGAGAAACCTTTGATCATGAATTGCTCCACTGAATGATTTTTGGCGCTATTCAATCCTGAATCTTATGGCTATATCACATACCATGAAGCTATGAACTGTTTTTTTTTTTTTCTCCGAACATTTCTGGTGTTGACCAATATAAACACTAGATATAATGACCTGAGATCACTGGTGCATCCAGGTTCTGCAACTTTGTCTGGCCAAATAGCTTCATGGCTAACCTGTAATATAGAATGTGAGATTTACAACCATGTCTCGTAGTCGATCTTTAATATATTATGCAAAACCGAAACTACATTGAAAATTGTTTAGATTGAGATCTTGATATCAGAACCAACAGGCCACGTCTCTTAGAAATTAAAATGATTTAATGTCATTATTGTTTTTGCATTGATTATGTTTCTAATAAGCAGTGCATTTTAGGAAGTTGCTGGATCTTCTATTATAAGAGCATTGACGTCATTTATCCGAAAACCTGGGTTTTGTTCACTGCCACAAATTTACATAAAGGCTGGTGCAGCTCTTGTGGTGAGGCCACACCTCTATATACCTGAAGTTCCTTTATCTTCCAGTTATTTGTTTCGTTTCAGGTTATTAATTACTTACACGCTTTGGTAGGATGTTGTCCAAGCTATGCCTTCCAGATTTCCTATATCTTCCAAGGAATTATTCAGTATACTTGATGATGCAAGCGAGAAGACATTCTTGTGTGCTGGAATGGCTGCATCCATGCAAAAATTTGTTTTTGACGGAGAAGCAGGGAAGATTGGTCTTGAGACGAAGAATCTTATTGCTTGCACCAGTTTTCTGGTGGAACAGAAACTGGTAAAGCTTTCATTATGCTTTATTTATTCATTTTCTGGACATTTAGAATGTCGGGTCCATGTTCAAAGTTCTGGTGAGCCCACATGCACCTCTCCATGCTCACACCGAACACAGCCATGAGTGTGGATGTGCAAGCCCTACATCTGGTGGACTCTGACTTGTCAATGATGGACCCAAAAATAGGGCAGGTCTGATAATGTGGACCGTAGGCATTTTTTAACCGTACATTGTTTTTGTGTGTTTGAACGCAATAAGCTGACCAGATTGACTTCCGAGTCAGGTTGTCCACATTGTACATGGGGCCCACCTGGTGTTTGTCTCAAATGTCCCACATGTACATGTAGATTTTCTCCAGTTCAAATACTTCATTATATAAACCTGTTCTCCAATCATGGTTTACCTTATATCCTTGATAGGTTAAAGCGTGGCTGGCTGAGAAGGATGAAGAAGCTCTAAGGTGCGAGAAGCAGCTTGTGGCAGAAGAGGAAGCTGCGCAGAAAAGGTACCTCTTCTGGTCAGATTAATAAAGGGCTAGACACATGTTAGTTTAACACCATTTAAAAAATGGTGGTGGCAGCTATACACTGGCAATCTGGCATGCGCGTATAGCAATCCCAATTGCTCACCCAGCTCTGGATGGAGCATAGCCAAAAAAGTAGACAAGATAATGTTAACCATCTGATTTTCCCTTTGAATGTGGACCACCCAATATTTTACTTTTAACCATCCATTTGATAGCCATTAATTGGATGGTTAGGGTTGCCTTATCAGTGAGATCTTGGAGATATGCTCTATCCACAGCATGACTCACCATTTGGATGGATTGGATAGCTGTTCATTGGTGCCACGTCTGAGGTGGATGAGTCACCAACTTGTTCAAAGTAGTGCTAAACTACCATAGGAGTCTAGCCCAAGACTAGAATACATGGTTGCTGCTCCACTGCAACTAGCTTTGATGCTCGCAGAAATGCGAAGAAAACCTGCAACTGGTGGATTGTGATTCTTGAAAATTTGATGACATCCGCGATTGTTATGGGGGTAGTAATTATGTTTAGCAGTCCAAACTTGCATGCATCCATTTTTATTTTTATTTTTTAATTTCCATTCTAAGATCACTATGCATCACGATCGATGCAAACCATGACATGCCCTAACAAATAGATGGATCAAATTGTTGATTGGACCTACTTTTGTGTAAATGATATCAATTGTCCATATTAAGTTCCATTTGATCAAATATTATTATTTGTCAGATTGGTGTATGCTTGCATGGTAGCCTGTGAAATGTGTAGTGAACCTAATGAACAGTGTAGATCAATGGATTGGACTGTCCAAGTGAACCAATGCAACTAGGAGCACTATAACTCGTAGTGCTCTGAGAGCATTGGAGCATTTCTCTTTGTTGTACACCATTGCATTGTTTGAGATAACACTCGTATATCCTGCTTTTCAATATGATTATTGCGTTCAGTATAATTATTGCCAGATGCCTTTGGTTCCTGAAATAACCTGTTTTCTACTTCTTGCTGCTGCTGCTGCTTCCTGTGCCTCTGGTATCAAAGTAATATATAGACTAGCTTTTTGGCTTTGTATTTTTGAACGGATAATCAACTGCTAGAACTCACAGTTTGTGTGCACCGTCTCTGGATTTTGTTGGGGTGAGTTTTGTTCTGGTGTATCTATGTAGATTCGATTCACCAACTGAGACTGGTCCTCACCTCTGATCAGTGGTTTTGCTGTCTTCATTTCTACTGGTCTGTTCTTGATGCTTTGACCAAGTCCATTATCCTCTTTTATTTCCTGCAGACAAGCTGAACTATTGGAAAGGAAGCGGTTGAAGAAATTGAAGCAGAAAGAGCAGAAAGCAAAGGAGCAAGCTGACAGAGAGAAGGCAGATTTCAAGGAGGGTTCACCAGATGGTGTCGAGGGTGCACCATATCTTTCAGAAACATCCTACCCATGGTCTTCCTCCGGATCTGATTCCAGCACTACAGAAGCACCATCCGATCCTGTCAAGCTGCATCTGGAGCCTGTCCAATCTTTGGATGTTGATGTGGAAGCATGTGGGCCCCGACACCTGAGAGATGGTGATATCAGCATGGACACAGTTTGTGGAGATACCAACTTGGCTGGTAGTGATAGCGTAGACGCACGAGTCTGGATGCAGCAGCAGGACAGCAACCAGCTATTGCCAGCTATTGCTCCCCAGCCGGTGTCACTGAAACTGTGGAGAAACACTCAAAATGCTTACCATCTGAGTCATGTTCAACCATCGAAGCCAGTCGTGCAGAAACACAACAGCTACAGGGATCAGAGGGCTGTTTCTTCTTTAGCCAGTAATGGCCACAAGGTCTGGACTCGGAAGACCAAGCTTGAGTGTGTAGGGGAGGGTTCGGACATTAGAGTACAGAGAGAATCTAGAGACCCATCAGATCAAGGCAACAGCAGCCAGGTCGTGATTGGTTCTATATCTGTCAGGCTTGGAGATCCTAATAGTCAAGATGATGTGCCGGCTGTGGCTCTCGAACGATGCACCGGTGACCTCCAAATTCTGAGACCAGAGAAGCCCATGAAAACGGACCCCATTCAAAGTGGGGCCAACCGGTCGACAGTGAAGCTCTGGAGGCCAGTGAGTCGGCAGGAATTTGGTGGCCCGACTGCAGATCACATTGATAAAAGAGAAGAAGCTGGACTCAATGAAGCTTCTGGTGAGGTTGCCGTTCGAGCTTTGTCAGATGAGAGGTCTCTGGCTCAGTGTGCAACAGGCGATGATAGTTCCTTCCGATGCAAGGACTCTTCAACAGTGTCAGAAGGTGGAGATCCAACCGGTCTGAGGTTGTTCTCAAGCCATGATGCAGTGGCCTTTTTCAGTCAGCGTAAGAATTACTTATTTCTCCCATGCTTTTCATAAAGGACGGATCACTCACAGCCAACTGTACACTACAACCCATACCAACCCCTCTAGAAATAGACAGTGGGGCTTACCTGGTGAAGGGCCCAGATCTCATACACATGCCACAGTGGCACACTTCAGAAGAGTATGACTGGACATCCTGCCCTTGTATGTGTGGACCTGTGGGGTTGTTTTTTACTCAGGCGGATTATGATGTGTGATACACAGGCACTCATAAATTGTACATGTGCATATTAAACTGACTAAACTGTGGAACTCAACATCGCTAAGATGGCCCCAAAATTGGATTGATTGAACCATCTTAACATCTAATTCGTGGACACTTGTTTGTGAAATGGGACCAGTGGATTTTTTTAAAATATTCCAATAAATGTCCACCAATCTGATACTTGGATAATCAAATTATTACACTTTCTCGTTTATGATATATCTAAACTGGGATCCAAGATTTGGACGGTTTAATTTGAATTACTTGTATGCCAAATGCGCAATTTCTAAGTAATTTCCAAGTGCCTGTGCATCATCCATCGCTCTACCCGAGTATCTAAGTTCATATCTATAACCTTTGTGTTTCTCGATATTGTAATGACTAGTTCGACCAAAACCTCATTATTTCTTGCAGGATGGAAGGAGGCTATGGCTGGAGATCATGTGGAGCTGGTCCTCCCATCCCCCGAAACCAAACCACCTGATTGCCTTGAGACCCTGGATGGCAATCATGCCAATCCACCATCACCATCACCACTGGATGGCGATCAGAGCACTGCCCCTGGCAATGCAGAGAACCAGTTTTCTGGGGCGCCCATGGGCCCCATTAAGTCCAAGCATGGAGCAAAGGTGGAAAAAGGTAGGAGGCTGAAATACATCCCAAAGCAGAGAAGCAATGCCTGAGAAGAAGGGTAGGAATTAATGTGATATCAGAGAAGTGCAGTTCCAGCCCCAGATACATTCTTAGCAGAGGTTCCAGTTTTAGTAGAGAGCTCTTCTGTGTGAAAGAACAGAAAAAAGAAAGGCATCGGCAGCATATATGTTAATGGGCTAGATTGCAGTTTTTTTTTTTTTTTTTAAAGTTCCGGTGTCTGATTCTTACAGCCGTCTATTTTATAAACACTGATCAGGTGGTCACGTTGGAATCGCTGATCAGAAAATGCTCCATCCACAACAGGCCCGTGTGCACCCCGGACAAGACACTGCAACTTGAATTATGTTTTTTTTTTCTTTTTCTGGGTCTGATTGTCCGATTGGTAGTTTCTCAAAATATTCTGTAATAATGTGGTTTTTAGTGTCAGTGCAAGCCCTTCTTGTTCTTCCTGATGTATAAACCGTGTTTATGCATTGACATTCATTCAGTATGCCAAGGTTCTCTGTTTTTACAAGTGGGCCCCATGGTTTCGATGGCTTGATTAAGTGGGTCTGGCCATTTAAATAAATGGGTTGGGTTTGGGCTGGAACCCTAAAGATGCGCGGATGAGAAGTGGTGGGCTGTGGTTAGCTGACCGGATTGTGGATTGAGCAATGTTAAACATCTGGAATCGTTTGATCTGGGGATCATTTTGGTGCATCGACCATCCATGGCGAAGTCCATTTCAATGGATTGGATCAAACGATGGGCCTCATTTGTGCAAACTGAAAACCCAAACAGGCGTTATGATTTTCCAATGAGTATTATGTATTCATGATTCCAAATATCTGAGCTATGGAACCTATAGGTTATGGCCCACCTGATGAATGGTTGGATTTGTGTGGGAATGACATGCATGAGCTTGATCGACAGTTGTTTCCTTTGCCCTTAAATGACAATCTAGCTCAGAAAGGAGGGAGTATATGAACCCGGGGTGGAGCCCAGAGTATGGCCAACTGGGTCGCTATGATGGGAAATTCCCCAGAAATCCTACTAATTTAAAAAGATCCTGACCCTTGAACGGATGGCCTGCAAATAGTTGGATTGAGAACAAAATACACAGTCCCCATCCCCAGCCACAGGAACAACTGCCTGGATTACCAAACCATTGTCCATGGGACCGATGATACTGTGAATAGGCTTTCAGTTTGTCTAAGTGGGCCCATGTTCATTGATGGAGCCGTTGGTCTATTGGGCTCCCGTATACATGGACCAGGCCCAAAAAATCTCCTCATAAGAAAATCTTCACTGTGGACAGAAAATTGACGGCTCAGAAGATAGTGAATCCAATGGTCCACGTTCAAATAAAAAAAGGCCCAACGTTGGTGAATAGGGCCAACCTGAGAGATCTTTGTGGGCCCTTCATCCAATCCAGTCCATTCAAAATCCCAGTCCCACTGAGATGAATGGAAAACACAAATATCATCAGCCAGATCCAAAACCTGGGGTCCCAAACCCATTGCTTCCTATGGTGTGGCCCACTTGAGTTTTGAATCTGATTAATTTTTTTACATGAGCAAGGGAGGAAGGAACGGATGCCAAACTGAAATTTCGGTGGGTCCCACAGGTTTTTGTTGCACGGGCTCCATAAAACAGGGGCTGTAGGAATTCGCCTCCTGTGCTGTGCATGCATGTGCACCCGTAACTAAGTACGCTGGCGCAGGTGCAGTGGTTGTGGTTTAGGTGGATCTCCAACTATGGGGCCCACTGTGATGTATGTTAGTTACATCCACACCGTCCATCCATTTTGAAGGCTCATTTTAGGGCATGGACCCAAAAATGAAGTCGATCCAAAATATTAGGTGGACCCATACCACAAGAAACAGTCGTGATTGAATCACCACCATTAAAAACTTTATAGGGGTCACCGGGATGCTGATTTTCCATCCAACCTGTTGACAATATCACAAAGAGATGAAAATACTGCAAAAATATTAGATTGGCCCAAAACATTTGTGACCCATGAGAACTTTTTAATGATCGATTAGCACTGTTTCCTGTATTATGGACCACCTGATATTTGGATCTGCTTCATTGTGGACCACCTGATAATGCCCTGAAATGAGTTTTGAAAACGGATGGACGGCGTGGCTATAAGGAAAATACATCATGGTGGGACCCACGGTCAGGGATCCCACCCACCTCGGTGGATCCGGAATCCCCGAAGCCGCGACCAGGTGCAGTTAGACACGACTACTTCATCCCGACACGTGTGTCTCCCGACCTCCGTTCCTCCGGAAACGGATTGGCTACTCCCCTGCCAACTGCCCAGTGGCTGCTGGTCGGTGATCTGTGGGCCCTACCATGATGTATGTGTTTCATCCATTCCGTTAATCCATTTTTACAGATCATTTTAGGTCTTTATTCCAAAAATGAGAAGGATATAAATCTCAGTTGGACCACACTACACGAAAACAACAGTGATTGGATATCCACCATTAAAATCCTCCTAAGGCCCACTGTACTGTTTATTTGACATCCAATCTGTTGATTGAGTCATACAAACCAAGATGAAGGGAAAAAACAAAGATCATCTTGATTCAAAACTTTTGTGGCCCCCAAAAAGTTTTTAATGGTTGACGTTAATTCAACACTGTTTCCTGTAATATGGTCTAGTTGAGATTGGGATATACCTCATTTTTGGTATCATACTATGAAATGATCTAGAAAAATAGATGGACGGCATGGATGAAACACATACATCATGTGGGGGCCACAGAGGACCGACTACCAGCCATTGGCTGGGGGCAGGGGAGTAGCCAATCCGTTTCCCGTTCCTCCTTATTGCGCCGCGTGTGAGCCCTATCCCTTTAATCCTCCTGCCTCGCAACTGTCCCCAACGAACTCCCCCTCTCTCGTACGCATCTCTCTCTCTCCCTCTATCTCTCTCTCTGTTTGAAGAAAACCCAATCTCTCTCTCTCTCTCTCTCTCTCTCTCTCTCTCTCCTAAATCCAAATTCTCATTTTTCCTTTTCCAACCAGTCTCTCTAACCCAAATCTTCCATTCTTCCCTCTTCTCTTTTCTTTCCTTCCATAGCCAACCCTTAAACAGAAGGTAACAGAACGAAAAAACCCAACTCAAATCACGCCCTTTCCTTCCTTCCCTCTCTAACCCAAAACCCCAATTCAAATCTCTTCTTCCCACATCCAAAAAACCCAATTCAATTCTCTCCTTCTCGCATCCAAAAGCCCAATCCAAACACCTCTTTAAAAAAAAAAAAAACAGAGAAAATAAAATAAAATACAAATGTCAGGCGGCGTAGGCCCCACCAGCGATATCGTTCTTCCAAAGGAAGAACAAGACCAGGAGCCTAATCCAATCAATCCAATCCCCTCCCAAGACCGCCAAAGCCTCCTCACGTTCCGCCAGCTCAACGCTCTCGCTGTTGTCACTGTCTTCTCCGCCACTGGAATGGTCGGAATCGAAGACTGCGCTTTCGCAATCTTCTCCTTCTTCTACATATACTTCTTATCAAAAGCCGCCTTCCCTGCCCTAACCCCACGAGCCGAACCGCCCGTCTTCGGCAAGAGCCGCCTCCTAGGCGTCTACGTCGCAATCGGGGCCCTGATCGGCCTCTTCCTCCCGATCGGATACATCTTTGAAGGGATCTATGAAGGAGATAAGGAAGGCATCAAAGCAGCCGCTCCACATGTCTTCCTCCTCTCTGCCCAGATCTTCATGGAAGGCATGACATTCTCCCACCGCTTCTCGTTGCCGATCCGGGCATTCGTGCCTGTCTTCTACAACACGAAGCGGCTTTTCACGATTGCCGAATGGTTGAAGACTGAGATTGGGAAGGCAGAAGAGGAGCACGGATCGACGATGAGATTGCACGTCGGGCAGGGACTGGCAGTGGCAAATCTGGTGTTCTGGTCTTTCAATCTGTTTGGGTTCTTGCTGCCTGTCTACTTCCCAAAAGCTTTTCAGAAGTATTATTCTCCTAAGGTAAAAGATTGAAATTTTCTGAATTTTTTCTTCTATGAATTTTTGTTGTTCTGTTTTTTGATTTGGGTACTAAAATGAATTTATTCTTAGCTAATGAGAAATGTACTTTTTCATAGCTTTACTAAATTAATATATCCTGGTTTTATCTCGACCAAGTGATCGTAGGACCCGCCGTAGATTCGGGAATATTTCATTGTTATCACCTGAGTAAGGCTTGATTTGGGGAAGGGAATCCACTTGATAACAGGTAACTAATAACCTTTATTACTGATGGGCTCCACCATTATTGCGATGAATTACTTTCAATGTGCCCTCACTCTTGGGAGAAGGATTCATTCTTGGCCACACATACAACAATATCAAAATAAAATTAAAAATTGAGAAAAGATGCGAACCACAATACAAAGATTTACGTGGTTCTTTTTTGGTACATCCATGGATTCACACCAATCTACCATACTCTAAGACAAAAAACGAAGAAGCAACTCTCAGTATAATGATCTCTCTCTCTCTCTCTCTCTCTCTCTCTCTCTCTCTCTCGACACTATATTGTTACCCCAAGCGAACTAGGGTTTACATAAAACTCTATGAAAAATTATAAAATTGCCCTTCAATCAGGGGGCTACGCCCACAATCCCCCAAGGAAGGAGGCACTGCGCCAAGTGACCCCAACAAGATTAGCATAGAGCTCAACCGCAAAAGTGCTGGTTGGATGAATAGTACATCTTTGATGATCAAGCTCCATAGATCTTAATACTTACTATGCATCGTGGTTGATGTTACATGTATGCTAATAGTATTTGATTTTTTTTTTCTTTAAATACTTTACTAATCATTGAAAAGGCTTATTTTATATAAATTGTAGGTGGGTAGGACATGTCATCTAATTATAAAATAAAAAAGCTAGAGATTTATTAGATGTGGCGATGTGGCGATGTAGCAACCATGCACTTTGCTATCTCACACTTTAATTTCTCTCTTTTTATATAATTTTTTTTAAATTCAATAATGATCTATTTTCTCTCCCTCTTCATTAATAGCATATTGTCACGGCCTTTCTCAAGTTGGAAGCACCAAAAATCACTTCAAAGTAAGGACCCAAGTGTATGAAAGAGCACTTCATATATCACTAGAACATACTGTTGCAAAAAATATTGATTTTAATAAAATATATTTCAATAGTAAAATAATATATAATATAAAAAGTTGTTTTGAAAAACACTTTTCTGTGGGTTTTTGGGAATAGTCCCACATGAAAAAGAGAAGAGAAAAAATTGTGGTTTATATGAAGGATGTGGAGTATTATAATATTTACCTACCTAGTCCGTGGACTATGGACCTTGCGTGTTCCCCCGCGGGCGCTCAGGCTCGGGCTCGGTGCGAGGGCGTGGGCATGTGAGGCAGTGTGGTTATAGAGGCGCTAGTGGCGCACTTTGCACTTCGCATGTCCACATCGTGTCGCAATATAAATAGAGGGACTGAAAAGAGCTGTTGCAGCAGAAACTGTAACAACTGAGCCATTATTGAAGGGTCCAGCTGTAACTGCTGCATGGCTAGCCCAACAGCTAGAAAACGGCTAGTTGTTGTCTCACAACAGTTAGCATGCAACAGCTTAATGGCCCATGCACAACAGTCAGAAAACGGCTAGTTTTCCAACAGCCAGAAATGACTTAATGGAATTTAAGTCTCTGAACCATAACCCCTAGCTACCATAGCCTATAAAAGGAGGACCTGAATGAGTTTCCAATCCATCTCAACTCACTCCAGCAAACCCATACAAGCTAAGACAGCTAGCCTCTCTCCACTCATATATTCTAGTGTTTCCAGCAACGTAGCAAGGCTTAAACCTTAGCTTGAAGAACAGACCAGCGGTGTGGTCTAGGACGGTTCAACTGAACTAGTGGCTGAAGATTTGAACTGACCTGTGCAGAAGTCGAAACTACTTTTTCTTCTTCTCTTGGGATTTTTTCCTTTATACTGTAATACTGCCAGGAAGTGTGTAATTGAGTTCTATTTGGTGGGCCTTCGTGTTTGCTAAACGCAGACCCACTCCAGGCTCGTCGTATCCTAGAAGCTGTTTGCCTGTAACCTATCAACATACTCAATTCACTTGAGTAGGGGCAAATAACGCTTTAAGGACAACGTTTCAGACTGCTTCAGCCTGTCTTGATTTCTAATTATTTTGTAATTTTCAGTTTCCACATTATACAGTAATACATTAATCTGTATAATTTCTAACAATCTTAAAGCGTTATTTACTGATGGAAGCCGACAGTGTTTCATCCATCAAGTTGATGAATCAGGACTTGATACGTCTTGATCGGTTCGATGGAACCAATTTTACAAGATGACAAGACAAGCTGAAATTTCTTCTGACGGCGCTGAAGATCTATTACATATTAGATCCAAATTTGCAAGCACTACCTGAAGCATCTCATAAAGACACACCTGGACAAGTAGCTGCTCGCACCAAAAGAGCCGAAGATGAACTCTTGTATCGAGGACACATTCTGAACTCTCTCTCCGACCGCCTGTACGATCTGTACCAACAGACATCATCAGCAAAGGAGATCTGGGCCGCTCTAGAATTCAAATACAAGGCTGAAGAAGAAGGTACCAACAAGTTTCTCATCGCCAAGTATTTTGACTTCAGCATGGTAGATAATAAACCGTTGCTGCCCCAAATCCAAGAACTGCAGCTAATAGTAAACAAAATAAAAGCAATAAAAATCGATCTTCCTGAATCATTCCAAGTCGGGGCTATAATCGCCAAATTGTCACCGATGTGGAAAGACTATAGAAAGAAGTTGCTGCATAAAATCGATGACTACACACTGGAACAAATCCAGAAACACTTCAGGATTGAGGAAGAATCCCGTAACCGCGATAGAAAAAATGATAATGGGAATACCTCGTCCAAGGTAAATGCTGTAGAAAATACTAATAACAAACATCCCGAAAAGGACGATTCCCTGAAACCTAATAAAGGGAAATTCAAGAAGAACACCTAAAAGAAGAACGGAAAGTTCAAGGGCCCATGCCATGTCTATAGAAAAATCAGGCATTATGCTCAAGTATGCCGCTATTGCAAATCTAAAAACGAGGCAAGTGCAGTAGAAGAAGGCAATATCGTGGCTATGATCATAATTGAGGTAATTACCATCCAAGGCAAAGTTCCAGGTTGGTGGTATGATATTGCCACTACTGTACATGTGTGCTACGACAAATCAGCCTTCAAAACCTATGAGAAATTGACCGATGGTCAAGAAGTCCAAATGGGTAATGAAGTCCGATCGAAGGTCGTCGGCAAAGGAACTATCGAACTGATATTCACCTCTGGAAAGAAAGTGATTTTAACTAATGTACTGCACGTCCCAGACATGAAGCGAAACTTAGTTTTTGGAGATCTTCTGGAAAGATCAGGCATACGACTCAATGCTGATAAGAGCAAAGTTGTCACTAAGTATATGCGGAGAGGCACTGCTTGTAGCATGCCATATAATAAACAGAATTCCATCTAAAAAATATAAAATATCTCTATATGAAACATGGGGAGGTAGAAAACCTAACCTAGGATATCTAAAAGTGTGGGGGTGTCTTGCATATTGCAGAACCCCTGATCCAAAAAGAACTAAGTTAGGACCAAGAGTTATTAAGTGCGCCTTCTTAGGGTATGCGCAAAATAATAAAACTTATAGGCTTCTAGACATAGAGTCTAATACAATAATAGAATCAAGAGATGTTGAGTTCTTTGAGAACTCACTATCCTTGGAGTCAAAGGATAATGAAATCCAAACTCCTAATAGAGAACCAGAAAGCACAGCTCCACAGATAGTGGAAGCTCCTATTGAGCCTCGTAGGAGTCAAAGGACAAGAATAGAAAAGAGTCTAGGAGATGACTATATAGACTCACAACGTGTCATTTTCCATCTTGTAGAAGGAGATAGAGAAAATGTTATAAGAAAAATACTTATAGTAATGACTATAGAAGATGATCCTAAAACATATAAAGATGTCATATCCTTTAGAGACTCAGCTTTCTGGAAAGAAGCTATAAACGATGAAATGGAATCTATACTATCAAATCAAACATGGGAACTAGTTAACTTACCTCCAGGTTCTAGACCCATAGGTTGTAAGTGGGTATTTAGGAAGAAATATCACACTGATGGGACTATCCAAACCTTTAAAGCTCGACTAGTAGCTAAGGGTTTTAGACAAAAAGAAGGGATAGATTACTTTGACATATATTCTCCTGTAGCTAGGATAATATCCATTAGGATATTATTTGTGCTAGCTTCCATACATCATCTTTACATCCACCAAATGGATGTAAAGACCGCATTCTTGAATGGTGACCTCAACGAGGAGGTATATATACAACAACCTGAAGGATTCGTTCTACCAGGAAATGAAAACAAAGTATGTAGATTAGTCAAATCATTGTATGGATTAAAACAAACACCAAAACAATGGTATGAGAAGTTTGATTCCAAAATACTATCTCATGGTTTCATGCATAATGTAGCTGACAAATCCATATATTCTAAAGTAGATGGTAGTTACATCGTTATTATTTATTTATATGTTGATGACATGCTAATAATAAGTAATAAAATGGAATGTGTAACTGAAATAAAGAGGTTTCTATCTTCCGTATTTAAAATGAAGGATCTTGGACAAGTTGATACCATTCTTGGTATCAAAGTTAAAGAACATTGTGGGGGTTATGCTTTGTGTCAATCTCATTATATTAAGAAGATACTAAACAAGTTTAACCATCTAAATATAAAAGAAGCAAAAACCCCATTCGATCCAAGTATCAAACTAAAAGAAAATACTGGAAGAATAGTTGCACAATTAAAATATGCGAGTGCTATAGGAAGTCTTATGTATGCTATGCAATGCACTATACCTGATATCGCATATGCTGTAAGTAAACTTAGTAGGTTTACTAGTAACCCCAGCACTGAACACTGGAATGCAATAAGTAGAGTCTTTGGTTACTTAAAAGCAACCAAAGACTTAGGACTATTTTATTCAGAGTTTCTTGCCGTATTGGAAGGATATACCGATGCAAGCTGGATATCGAGTGCAGGGGACAACAAATCTACTACAGGGTGAATATTCACCCTAGGAGGTGTAGCTGTATCTTGGGGATCCAAGAAACAGACTTGCATAACGCATTCGACTATGGAGTCTGAATTTATAGCCCTGACTGCAACAGACAAAGAGACTGAGTGGCTAAGGGATCTTCTATTAGAAATTCCTTTCTGTATAAAGCCTATATCGGCTGTGTTACTACATTGTGATAGTGAAGCCACTTTAGCTAGAGCCTATAGCGGCACTTATAATGGTAAGTATAGACATATTAGTCTTCGACATGATTATGTTAGACAATTGATTCGAGATGGAATCATTGCTATTTCTTATGTGAAATCAAGCAATAACCTGGTAGATCCTTTCACTAAACCTTTACCGAGAGAGGTAGTAAAGGCTACATCTAGAGGGATGGGGTTGAAACTCTTCAACTAAAGTTCCACCAGTGATGGTAACCCAACCTAAAGTCAGAAAATCTCTAATTTTGGGTTTAATGGGTAAGAACAAGTCACTGATATGTGGAAAGTTTTCAGCACTAAATTATAAAATCTCATCTATAATAGATAAGTGCTGAGCGTTACGATAGAGGGTTGAGTCTTAGAACTCTTAATGAAATTTAGTCTATAAAGACAAGTATCTTATAGTAACGGAGACACTGGAAGGATTTCACCTATATGAACGTAGAAATGGTGCCGTCTCTCATGAGAGTTAGGAGTTTTCTCTCGGGATCGTTCACGAATTAGGATAAGCACATGACCATTAAATATGCTAAGCAAGATTGTGAGAACTCTAACAAACACATAGCGAATATGTGTGTGGTATTTTTAATTCTGTTATCTTGGAATAACTGGTTCAAAGCTGCGGCTATCAGTTATTTTAACAGAGTTTTGAAATACTTATACTAAGGAAAGATTAAAATCGAAAAATATCTTTCTTTATGCATATAAGCTGATTATTCTGGCAGTATTGTTTAACCGAGAAAATAATTTTATAAAATCAAGTGGGAGATTGTTGCAAAAAATATTGATTTTAATAAAATATATTTCAATAATAAAATAATATATAATATAAAAAGTTGTTTTGAAAAACACTTTTCTGTGGATTTTTGGGAATAGTCCCACATGGAAAAGAGAAGAGAAAAAACTGTGGTTTATATGAAGGATGTGGAGTATTATAATATTTACCTATCTAGTCCGTGGACTATAGACCTTGCGTGTTCCAGTGCCCCTGCGCGCACTCGTGCTCGGGCTCCGGCACGGGCACGGTCTCGGACTCGGACTCGGTCTCGGTCTCAGGCACGGGCTCGGGCTCGGGCTCGGTGCAAGGGCGTGGGCATGTGAGGTAGTGTGGCTGTAGAGACGCTAGTGACGCACTTCGCACGTCCGCATCGTGTCGTTCATTCGCGACCTTGAGCGAACCGGAGCGAGACGTGTGCGAGTCGTGGTGCGACTAAGTGGCTATGGCGGGTGGCTGGTTAGCAGAGAGACTAGACTGAATGACTAGGAGAGAAATCTCTCAGTATAAATAGAGGGATTGAAAAGAGCTGTTACAGCAGAAACTGTAACAGCTAGCCATTAGTGTAGGGTCCAGCTGTAACTGCTGCATGGCTAGCCCAATAGCTAGAAAACGGCTAGCTGTTGTCTCACAACAGTCAGCATGCAGCAGCTTAATGGCCCATGCACAATAGTCAGAAAACGGCTAGTTTTCCAACAGCCAGAAATGGCTTAATGAAATTTAAGTCTCTGGACTATAACCCCTAGCCACCATAGCCTATAAAAGGAGGACCTGGATGGGTTTCCAATCCATCTCAACTCACTCCAGCAAACCCATACGAACTAAGACAGCCAGCCTCTCTCCACTCATATATTGTAGTGTTTCCAGCAACGTAGCAAGGCTTAAACCTTAGCTTGAAGAACAGACCAGCGATATGGTCTAGGACGGTTCAACTGAACCAGTGGCTGAAGATTTGAACTGACCTGTGCAGAAATCGAAACTATTTTTTCTCTTCTTTTCTTCTTCTCTTGGAATTTTTTCCTTTATACTGTAATACTGTCAGAAAGTGTGTAATTGAGTTCTATTTGGTGGGCCTTCGTGTTTGCTGAACGTAGACCCACTCCAGGCTCGTCGTATCATAGAAGCTGTTTGCCTATAACCTATCAGCATACTCAATTCACTTGAGTAGGGGCAAATAACGCTTTAAGGACAGTGTTTCAGACGTGCTTTAGCCTGTCCTGATTTCTGATTATTTTACAATTTTTGGTTTCCACATTATACAGAAATACATTAATCTGTATAATTTCCAACACATTCAAACTACAACTCTTCTTGACTTAATTACAAATGAAGGCCTCTCCCTCCTTATATAGACCTAAGAAGCTATCAGAATCATACATGCATGGTTGGAATTGTACCACATGACACTCATCCAGTGATCAAGATTTCTCTAGAGGCTCCTTTGGTAGCTGCATAAGTTCAAGCCCAAAAACAGCCTATCCTGGTCTTATTATCCTGATAAGGCCTGTCTGCTGTTGTTCTATTTGGGCCTGTCAACTGACAAGGACGGCTCTCTGTTGTTTATTGAAGCCTCTTTGGATCTTATATTCTCCTCCAAATTTGGATCATTTGATATTTTCCTTTTAACCATCTATTTGGCACCCATCACTTGAATGGTTATGATTGCTTGATCAACATGATTTTAGAGATATGATCCATCTAAAATGAGACCCACAATTTGAATGGGTAGGATTGTTTGATAAGTGTGATTTTAAATATATGCTCCATCCAGAATGGGACCCACAATTTAAATGGCTGAATATTACATAGAAGTCTAGCCTCCTCCAACATTGAGTCCGGGACACCATCTTCGTATGTAGCACCCAACAAGAAAATGACAGTGGGGCCCACCTAGATGTATGGCAATATCCATTCTGTTCATCAGTTGAGCTATCTTCTTCTATAACATGAGCCCAAAAATCAAGTAGATCCAAACCTTTCAGGGGCCAGCGAAGTTTTGAATTAGTCTAATATTTGCATTTCCCTTTATTCTAGTGGGACTCACCTTATGAATTGCCTGGATGACATATAAAAATCATGATGGATCCTAGGAAGATTTCAATAGTGGGCATCTCCATTCCACTGTTTTATGTGGTGTGGTCCATTTCAGCTTTGAATCTTTAGGATCATGATCTAAAATGATCTGCCCCAATTGATGGATGGAGTGGATGTCATGCAGTGGGTTTCCATGTCCTTTAAAAAAAAAAAAAACAGAAGAAGATATGAGTAGATTTTCATGTTTTTTTAGAGTCTATTTTCACTTCTTGACAAATGAACCTTCCAAATCACGTGCTAAAACCAATGGGCCTGGTTGGATTCTTTTCCATAGATTTCCAACTAAAACAAACAACTTTAGTGAAATTCTTTTTCATAGATATCCTTAAATGTGGCATTCTCTTTTCCAAATCTATTTTTGGATTCCACTTAAGCAGGCCGGCCACTTTGAAATGCATATGATCGTGAACTAAAATGACAATCTCTTACTACATAACTATTGCTCATTTTGCATCTTGTTTGAAAGAATCCCTCCAAGATTGATCAATTATATCATCATCCCGAAGGAGGGTAGTGCAGAAATATGGTTGATGTCTATTCGGTTACCATCCCAATTGGTTTAAAGATCCCAACACATTCCATCGGTCCTGAGGCTTTTGGCATATTGGTTAGGGTTCTATGCGGTAGAGCTCATGGGAACTTCCCATGAGGTCGAGCTGTGTGGGCCCCACCGTGATGTATCTCGAACATCAACACTGTGCATTTGATGGGTCCCCTTTAAATTATGGGATAACCCAAAAATCAGCCATATACGGAACTCAGGTGGGCCATACCATCTAAAATCATGTGAAGACATGCCTAAAACATATAAAATAACTTGGTGGGGCCCACCTGAAATTTGGATGCGTCTGAAACTTGGTCTGATCCCTCATCCAAGTGGGACACACATAATGGATGGGCTGGATTTGTGAACCACATCTCGATGGGCCCAACAAATGATTATGAATGTTTTAATGGGAGGGTGACCCCTCTCAACTTTTGTATGTGGTGGGGTCCACACAAATCACGGATTGACTTTATCTTTAAGCCCTAGGCCCACCATGGAATGGTGCATCTGACTGATGGGGTAGATGTTCGACACGCATCACTGTGGGCCCACACAACTCGAGCTCGCATAGAACCTTTTCCATATATATATACATACACCCTTGATTGGGACATTTCAACAAGCATTTTGTGGGCAAGCACAAACATACCTTTGGGGGAGAAGAACCAATGAAGGAAAGAAGGTTGAAGAATGAGTGGGAAGAATTTCATCATCACATAAAGAACCAACTTCTTCCACAGTGATACACAACGGGGATGAAATTTCATCAAACACCTGGATGGGAGAAAATTTGTAGCAGAAAAGCAAATGGAGGGTGATTGGACATAAATTGTGTCCGGCAACACATCCCGTCTAGCATCAATGAAAAAGCACTATGTGCATGTTTTTTTTTTTTACACAGGCACACAACCCCACGCCTTAGTGGGATTTCACCACCGATGGATACTTGAACCCTTCACCGGGTGTTGAAACTCCTGAGAGTCTACCACCAGAGCATGAGTAAGGATCCCTATGTGCGTATTTATTAGCTTAGACTCAAAAGTGAAAAAAATAAATTAAAAAAAAGGCACAATAATCTCCGTTGGGGTTCGAGTCCTTGCCTTGGTGGTAGACTCTCTAGAGTTTCAACATTAAGTCTTGGGTTCAACTATCCATAGGTGGTGAAATACCTGCCGTGTTAGTGCAGGGGCATGTGCATGTGCTTGGGTGTGTGGGGTGCATGAAAAAAAAATAGAAAATCCATATTACACGTGGCATGGACACCTTGATGTATGTGTTGTGCTATCTACACATTTTGCCAACTTATTTTAGGGTATGAGCCAAAAAATGAAGTGGCATGGACACCTTGATGTATGTGTTGTGCTATCTACACATTTTGCCAACTTATTTTAGGGTATGAGCCAAAAAATGAAGTAGATATAAATTTTAGGTGCTTACAATTAAAAGGTTCTTAGGGTCCACCGTATTGTTTATTTATCACCGATTAAATAAGACAGGCCTGGATGAGAGAAAAATAAAAATATTAGCTCAGATCTAAAACTTTTGTGGCCGTATGAAGTTTTTAATTGTGGCTATTCAATCGCCACTTCTTCACATAATGTAGCTTACCTGAGACTTGGATTTGGTTTGACTTAATTTTTGGGCGGCTTACCTGAGATCTGGATTTGGATCGACGGTGAGTTCCACAGCCATGGATTGCGATCCACATAAGCTGGATCGCCAAAACTATAGTTAGATTCCAAACTCAAAGTGGGTCACACCCTTTTTGGGCTTGCCATGATGTTTATATGCAATCAAGACCGTTGATAATCTGAGTCTCATATGAAGGGAAAATCCAATATATTGGCATGATCCAAAACTTCAGTGTTTTAGTGGTGAGCGTCCCAAACCCACTACTTCCTATGGTGTGGTCCACTTCGAGTTTCAATCTGATAATTTTTGAGATGCCATCTTAATATAAGCAACCCATGGAACTAGGAAGAGATGCCACACAGAAATTGGAGTAGGGCCCATAGCTTTTTTCGCATGGCCTCTATCTCAGTCGTAGGAATTTGTGAGAGCTGACTAGGTGTCACCTTAGCCTCAACCAAGATGGTGCAGCCCTTATTGTGGGGCTCACTTTGATGCATGTACTCTATATACAGGCTGTCCATCCATTCTGCCAGATCATTTTAGGGCATGAGCCCAATGACAAAGGAGGTTCAATTCTCACGTGGTCCATGAAATAGTGATGATTTTAGGGCATGAGCCCAACAATGAAAGAGATCCAATGCTTAAGTGGTCCATCCCATACCATGTTGGAATATTTGGTTGAATCAAATAGACTATTAAAAATCGAGAGCTAAAAAGAAAATAAAATTTGAGAAAGAAGACTTATTAAATTGAGTCGAGGTATGACGTGAGTCACTCGGCTTGAAATCGAATTTGCTCCCCTTGATTCCAGTTTAACTTGAAAATGCTAAGTTGATTTAGCGACGAACTCAGCAACCAAAACTTGTTTTCACAACAGAAGAAAATATTTTTGGTATGTTTGAAACTGGAATGGAAAAGGCACAAGTGCGAGTACACTCTTGCAAATAAAGTCCCGTGAGTACCTATACACACACACGCTCGAGTACACCCGCACCGATGCCTAGCCCAGCTTGTCGCACACGCTGACTCGGCTCGGCACGCGTGCTCGTGTGGTTAATGACATAAATCAGAGTTATTGGCATAGCCCTCCCACATGACCAAATTCACATGCTCACTGAATGACGCTCAAGCCCTAAGGCAAAAAGCCTTTTTTTTTTTTTTTAAAGCTTATTAGTACACCCCACTATCAGTTGACACTTTAGTGTTAGCCACCCCCACTAGGGATTGATACCAAGACCTCAAGTGTTGAAACGAAGTATCTTTCACTCAGTCTACCACTTGAGCTATCGATCAGGGTGGGGCAAAAAGTCTATCTTATATATAAGATGTTTTTCTTTGCTAAATTCGATGTGGGACAAAACCTACAACTCAAAAGTACCAAAAATTTCAAATGCAGAGGAAAACCGAAATATTTGAAATTTCATTTTTAATATAAATTTTGAAACAAAATACAACATACTAAATAATGGTGATTGACTATAAATGGGCCACAAAAGGTTCTGGCTTTAGCTGACTTATCTTTTTTTGTGTTTTCCTATATGAACTTATGAACAGATTGGATGGCAAATAAATATTACAGTGTGCCTAAGGAAGGTAATTCAATAGTGGGCATCATTAACCCAGCTGCTTCCTGTTGTGTGGTCTACTTGATCCTTGAATTTGCCTCAGTTTTTGGGCTCATAATCTAAATTGACATTGCAAAATGAATGGACGGTGTGGATAAAAGCCATACATCACGGTGGCTTAAGAAGCCCAGCCAGTACCAAGCTCGGAACAGGCGAGGGGTAAGTATCCAATCCGCCTCAAGGTGTAATAAGACGGACGCAGATTGGATACTGACATGTTGAGTAGCGAGACCGAAGTGACGTCACCAAGTTCTGTGGGACCCACGATGATGTATGTGTTGTATCCACACCATCCATCCATTTGGAGATATCATTTTAGGGAATGAGACAAAGAATGAGTTAAATCTAAATCTTGAGTGGACCCCACCACAGAAAACAGTGGGAAGAGTGACACCCAGCGTTGAAACCTTCCTAAGTTGCACTATGATGTTTATCTGTGATCCAACGTGTTCATAAGTTAAGATAGACATTAAAGAAGGGAAAACACAAATTTCAGCTTGATCCAAAACTTTTGTGGCCCTTATAAATTTTTAACGGTGGCATCACTCTCTCCACTGTTTTCTGTGGTGGGGTCCACTCGAGCTTTGGATCTGACTCAATCTTTGGCCCGTACAATAAATTGATCTCTCCAAATGGATGGACAGTGTGGATACAACACATACATCATGGTGGGTCCTACGGAACTTGGTGAAGTCACTTCAGTGGCGAAGGTTGGGCCTCTCAAGGGCCCACCTTGATGTAGAGGTTTATCCACACCGTCCATCCAATTTTCCAATATCATTTTAGCATATAGGGCTAAAATTGAGTCAGATTCAAGGCTCCAATGGACCACACCATTGGAAGCTTGGATGCTAATGACACACCATTGAAACCTTCCAAGCACCTATCATGATTTTTATTTTCCATCATGTTCATAAGGTCAGGTAAACCTAGATGAATGCAAAACAAAAATATCAGCATGATCCATCATTGTGTGGTCCACTTGAGCCCTGGATTGTCTCATTTCTTGGATTGTACTTTAAAATTATTAGAAAAACAGATGGACGGTATGGATGAACCCATACATCATGATAGGCCCTCAGAGGTCCTAGCCTGTTCGAGCTCCGACCGGTTTGGGTGGTCGATGGATTCTACTTGTGGAGCCCACTGTAATGCATGTTCTTTAAATCCACACTGTGCATCCATTTTGAAAAGCTCATTTTAGGGCATGATCCCAAAAATAAAGTAGATCCAAATCTTAATTGGACCACATTAAAGGAAACAGTGATGATTGAATCCCCACCATTAAAAGCTCCACAGGTCCACTGGAATGTTTTTTTTTTGCCATCCAACCTGTTGATAAGGTCACAAATTAAGACCTGGATGAAGAGACCATACAAATATCAGCTTGATCCAAAATTTTGTATCCCACGAGAAGTGTTTAATGGTCTATTATCAATGTTTCTTATATTATGTAGGGGTGTACATCGGGCCGAACCGAGTAGAACTAGGCTCAACCTAGCCCGGTCCGGTCACCGGGCCAACATGTCCAGCCCGAACTTGGCCCGGTCAGCAATCGGGCGAGTTCGGGCGAGTTTCGGACCCACGATTTGGACGGCCTTGATTTTTTGACTCTGCTCCATCTATTCCATAGGAAGAGCTTTGGCAAGTAACTTGAACGGCCTTAATTTTTGGGAAAGGTTTTTAGCCTAAGCAATGCCAAGTTGAGTCGAGTTTCGGACCGAGTCGGGTCGAATTGGGACTTGTTTGAACTCAGCCCGAATTCAGTTTCAAGCTAAAGAAAATGACCCATCCTGGACCGAACTCAGTTCTGGGTCGAGTCGAGTCGAGCTTTTTCGGGCCGACTCGAGTAAGTTAATCGGGCTAGCCTGGTTTGTGTACAACCCTAATATTATGGGCCCTTTTGGACTTGCTTCGTCTCAAAACAGATGAAGGGCATGGATATAAGGTATATACATAATGGTGGGCTCCAATGGTATCCCTCTCAGAAGACGCCCTCCTGTCTTTTTGATGTATGTATGTCTTTTATCCACACCGTTCATCCATTTCTACGTATCATTGTAGATTATGAACCCAAAAATGAGTTAGATCAAGTGGACCGTAGCATAGCAAGGAGAGGTGTTAATGACATCCAACATGTTTATAAAATAACATAGGCCTACATGAAGTGAAAATAAACAAATATCAGCTTGATCCAAAACTTATATGGCCCGAAGAAGTTTTCAACAATAAGAGTTCAATCCCCTATTTTGTAGTTCATTTGAGCCTTAGATATACCTAATTTTCAGGCTTATAACATAAAATGACATGAAACTATGGATGTACGGTGTGGATAAAGCCCATACATATCCCCAGCCTCTCTGGATATCGAAACAGGCTAGGATAGTATCGAAATGGCATCCCAACATACCTCATCCCAACATGCGTCTCCTATGTTATGTCTGGGCTTTATGCTTCTAATCGGATTAGCATTATTGGGTAATGATGTTACCCTTACCGTGTGGGGCCCACCTTAATGAATGTGTTGTATATCCATGCCATCCATCCATTTTCTGGCTGATTTTAGGACGTGCTCTCAAAACTTACGCATATCCAAATGTCAGGTGCACCATGTCACTGGAAATGGTGGTGAATGACCATTAAAAACTTTGCATGGGTGAATCGATCCTAATCGAGTTGACTTCATCCAATCCGAAATCAAACCGAGTCGAGTTCAAGTCACCCAATAATTCGACTCAAAATTCAACTTGGTACGGACTCGACTCGATCCAAAAGTCGACTTATATATATATATATATATATATATATATATATATATATGGAAAAGGTACTATGCGCGCGACCTCATGATAAGCTCCCATGAGGTTGAGTTGTGTGGGCCCCACCGTGATGCGTGTCGACCATCAACACTATGCATTTGATGGGTCCCCTCTAAATTATGGGATATCCCAAAAATCAATCGTATACGGAACTCAGGTAGGCCATACCCTCTAAAATCATGTGAAAACACCGTTAAAACATATAAAAACACTTCGTGGGGCCCACCTGAGTTTTGAATGCTACTACTGAAACTTGGTTTGAACCCTCATCCAAGTGGGACACACATAATGGATGGGCTGGATTTGCAAACCACATCTCGGTGGGCCCAAAAAATGATTATGAATGTTTTAATGGTGCACGGCCCCTCCTCACTTCTGTATGTGGTGTGGGAGATTGACTTGATTTTTGAGACCTAGGCCCACAATGGAATGGTGCATCTGACTGATGGGGTAGATATTCGAAATGCATCATGGTGGGGCCCACACAGCTCGACCCCATGGGACGGACTCGTGAGGTCGAGCGCATAGTACCTTTTCCCATATATATATAAAACTCGCTTTTGAGTTAATTGAGAGCTTGCAATGGAGAGATTGAAATTCAGGCAAGTGAAATTAGGTTTTGATTTGTGATTTTAGCCCGTGGATACCCGACCTAATTCGGTGCCAACTTGACCAGACTCAGTAACCGTGCTTGGGTCGGACTCTGTCCGGATTAGTCCAAGCCATACTAAGATTCGGATCAGGTTAGGCATGCTGGACTCGATGCCAGGTTGGGTCGAATTCGAGTCAAGCCTATATCTAAACCGGATCAAGTGTGTTCAGCCATAACTCGATCCGACGAGACTCGTTGCTCATCTCCACATCCAAGTCTTATTGACCTTATCAGCGGATTGGATGGAAAATAAACACTACCGTCGCCTAGAAAGCTTGTAATGGTAGGCGTTCAATTACCACATTTTCCTTTGGTATAATCCACCTGAGATTTGGATGTGCTTGAATTTTCGTACCATGTCCTATAATGGTCCGGAAAGACGGATGGACGGAGTGGATAATCAAAGTGGGCCCCACGGTAAGTGTGACACCCACTAAGGTGTTACCCGGGTAATTCCTGCCTCTCTCTCTCTCCTTCCTACATCCCAATTCTCATTTTTTTTTCCATTTCCAACCACTCTCTTTAATCCAACCTTCCATTCTTCTCACTTCTCTTCGCTTTCCTTCTATAGCTAACCGTTAAAAACAAAAAGGAAGATAACAAAAAACAAGCCCACTCAAATCTCACCCTTTCCTTCCTTCCCTCTCTAACCCAAAACCCCAATTCAAATCTCTTCTACCCACATCCAAAAAACCCAATTCAAATCTCTCCTTCCCACATCCAAACACCTCTTTTTTGTTTTAAAAAAAAAAGAGTTTGGCGGCATGGCCCCCACCTGCAGCGACATCCTTCCTCCAAAGGAAGAACAACACCACGAGCCGAATCCAATCGATCAAGACTGCAACCGCCTTCGCCTCATCACGTTCCGCCAGCTCAAAGCCCTCGCTCTTGTCACAGTCTTCTCCGCCACTGGCATGGTTGCCATCGAAGACTACGCCTTCGTAATCTTCTCCATCTTCTACGTATACTTCCTCTCAAAAGTCGCATTCCCCATCCTCACCCCACAACTCGAACCTCCCGTCTTCAACAAGAGCCGTCTCCTAGGCCTCTACATCGCTATCTCAGCCCTGATCAGCCTCTTCTTCCCGATCGTCTACATCTTCCAAGGTATCTACAAACGAGATAAGGAAGGAATCAAAGCGGCCGTCCCGTTCGGCTTCCTCCTCGCTGCCCAAATCTTCATGGAAGGCCTGACGTTCTCCCGTCGCTTCTCGTCCAGGCATTCGTGCCTGTCTTCTACAACACGAAGCGGCTCTTTACTATCATCGAATGGTTGAAGATAGAGATTAGGAAGGCAGAAGAACACGGATCGGAGATGAGATTTCACGTGGGGTGGGGACTGGCAGTGGCAAATCTGCTCCTGGTCTTTCAATCTGTTCGTGCTCTTGTTGCCTTTCTATCTCCCAAGAGTTTTTTAAAAAGTATTATTCTAAGGTAAAAGATTGAAATCTTGTGTATTTTTGTTGTTTTGTATTATGATTTGGGTACTGAAATGTATTCATTATTATATCATAACAACTGTACTTTTTTCTAGTTTTACTTAAATATACACTACAAGATTTATGAAATATAGCGACAGATTTTAGTGCGGAAGATGAATCTGCTAAATGGATTAAATGGATTGGACGCCATACAATCACTTCTACAAGTCTTTCTAACACGCAAATGGTTCCTTTTCATCTCCAACCAGTGGTGCACAAGACATTCTCCAATGTACATGAGTCCAACCGAGTCGAGCTTGGCACAGCCCGGCTTGGCTCGGCCAATAGCTAACCCTAATTCGAACTTGGCTCCGCTTGCTCCTCGAGCTTGACTAACCAGCTCGGCTTAGTTCGGTCAATAGCTTGGGCCGGTTGTAGCTGAGTTTGAGCCTGTGCGACATTTTCTAAAAAATAGAGTGCATCTTCAATTTCTTACATAATGCAAAATATTAACAGTACATTACAGGTATTTCATCAAACACTTGGTGAGCAGCATCAAAATCAAGAACGATAGCAATCTTATAATGTAAATTTTTTTTTTTTTTTTTTGTAGTGATTTGTTTTGCATCCATTCTTTCCCCGCCACCAGTCAATCCCGCAAAGAATGTACGCACCCGAAACAAAACTTCGTTGAGTCATTTCATCAAATACGAGCAGCATCAACATCAAAATTACCAAGTCACTGAGCCGATTCGATTTGAGTTGAGGTTCGAACTGAGCCGAGTCGAGCCCAGGCAAGCTCGAACTCAGCTCAAAATTTTTCCGACCTCAAAAAATTAGCTCAACTCAGTATGAATCCAATTTTGAGCCAAGTCGAGTCAAGTCGAACAAGCTGACTAAGCTAACTCGACTTGTGTACAGCTCTTATCCGTGATTGCTGCTCTTCTAATAATTTTTTTTTTTTTTTTTTTTAAAAAAAAAAACCTCTACTGGTCAGAGTGTTGGCCGGGCCTGCAAAGTAGAACTTAAGCCCAGGCTCGGCCCAATAGTCAAAACCAGCCCATGATGGTGTTATGCAAGAACCAAGCCCTAGCTCAGCGACTCACTTGTCTACAAGATCTAGGCTGTTCATTAAGCGCACTCCATCATATATGATAAAAATGCCTTTGTAGTTTTTAATAGGTCATGGGTTCGCTGAACCTGACTGGTTCTTGAAATATTTGATATTTGAATTCAATTTTTTCATTATTTTTAATATTTGCAATAGCGAGGAAAGAAGACCCGGCTGTTGTTGGAAGCGGTGATGGATTTGTGCAAATCCAAAACCGTATGAGCATCGTCTGAGCTAGCTTTGCTAGCTGTGAGATTGGATTTCCTTTCTAAAATTAGATTCCTAGCTGTGTGATCTTTCTAGCTGTTGAGATTTTTTTTCTAAGTTTACTCTGCTAGCTAAGAGAAGATATACAGTAGATTTTTTCTAGATTTTTTTCTTTCTCTAGCTGCCCCTGGGATGTATCTGGACAGGGATAGATTAGTCTTTTCACGTAACAAGAAAAGCCTATAACAGCACCGTGTATTCATCTCCGTTTAAACACGATTCTAACACAGCAGCATATCATTGTTTCTTTTTAAAAGTTTATTTTCTGTTTTGAGGTAGCCGCAGCTCGTCAGCAAAGGATTGGGTTTACAACCCAACAAACTGGTATCACAGCCGACGATCCTTGGGCCTCATCAGCAAGAGGCAGATCCTGCACTCCCGGTTTTCAAAAAAAAAAAAAAAAATCAGTTTTGAAAAAAATCCAACAGTTTGTTTTCAGCAAAAAATCATATTTTAAGCAAAAAAATAAAAATAAAAATAAATCAGATTTCAGAAGATTTTTTTTAAAAAAAATTTGTTCTTTTAGTTCATCCCTCTCTCCTTAAAAAAAAAAAAAAAAAGATGGCCAGCACTATCCACCGCAGGTTCCTAAATTGTCAAAGGACAACTATGAAAAATGGTGCATTCAAATGAAGGCGTTGTTTGGGTCGCAAGAACTATGGGAGATCGTCACCGATGGGTATGAAAAACCCACTATGGAAGAAGAAGTCGCCTTCACCAATGAAGAAAAGACCGCTCTAAAAAAATCAAAGGAAGAGAGACAACAAGGCTTTGTTCCTCCTCTATCAAGGGTTAGATGAATCAACCTTCGAAAAGATTGCCGAAGCAACATCAAGCAAGCAAGCATGGGATACCCTTGGCACCATCTTCAAGGGTGTAGATCGAGGGGGGCGGGGTCGCCTTCAAACATTAAGAGCCAAGTTCGAAGCGACTCACATGAAGGAATGTGAGAATATTACTGATTATTTTTCGCGTTTGCTTGTAACTGTCAATAATTTAAAAAGAAATAATGAGAAGATTGAAGATATCTGAATTATTGAAAAGATACTTCGATCCCTCACAACCAAGTTTGAGCATGTGGTTGTGGCGATCGAAGAATCAAAAGATATTGAGAAACTCTCCATTGAGGAGTTGATAGGATCGTTGCAAGTTCATGAGCAACGAATGCAGAAGAATGCCAGTTCCATGCCGATGGAACAAGCTTTGGAGTCAAGATTGACTCTGAATGATAACAATGATGGACGTGGAAGTTCACAACGTGGTGGACATTTTGCTAACAATCGTGCAAGAGGCAGAGGCCGCGGATACCAACAAAGCCATGGCCAAAACCAGTAGAAAAATACCACTTTCCGTGGAATAGAAAATGGTAGAGGTAGATTTATGCGTGGACGAGGAAGTACAAAGAACATCCAATGTTATGATTGCAACAAGCTTGGCCACTATGCATCTGATTGCCGGAGTAAGCCGGTGACTCAAGACGAGCTATCCAACTATGCCGAAGCATCAAGCCATGAACAAGAAAGCTCCACACTTCTCCTTGCACAAGAGAAAGGTAGTAATCAACAGGATGTATGGTATCTCGACACGGGTGCAAGTAATCACATGTGCGGCGACAAGAAACTCTTTGTGAAACTCACTGGAGTTCATGGTGATGTAACGTTTGGAGACTCATCAAAAACACCAGTGAAAGGTAAAGGTAAAATCAAAATCTTTCAGAAGAATGGTGTTCCAAACTATAACTCCAATGTGTACTATGTGCCTAACATGAAAAGTAATATACTAAGTCTCAGACAACTCCTCGAAAAAGGGAATATCATACACATGAAGAACTCTTCTCTTCCCATAAGAGATATGCATGGACGTTTGATTGTAAAAGTCCAGATGACAAAGAATCGTATGTTTCCTCTCTATATAAACACAATGCTTGAGAAGTGTTTTTATGGAAAAGTAAACAATGATTCTTGGATGTGGCATCTTCGCTTTGGCCATCTAAATTTCAGTGGCCTAAAAGTTCTGTCCTCATTAAGCATGGTACATGGCTTGCCTGCTATTGAAGCTCCAGAACATGTGTGTGAGGTGTGCACACTTGGAAAACGATAAAGGAACTCCTCGAGTGGAGTATCCCAAAGAGTAAGAGAACCGTTGCAGTTGGTTCTCACTGACATCTGTGGACCATTGGAGCCAATCTCTCTTGGAGGTAATAAATACTTTATTACCTTCATTGATGATTTCAGTAGAAAATTATGGGTGTATGTAATCAAAGAGAAGTCTTTTACTTTTATTATTTTTAAAAATTTTGAGGCCCTTGTTGAAAAAGAAAATGATCTTAAAATCAAAACCCTCTGATCCGACAAAGGTGGAAAGTACACCTCAAATGTTTTTCGAGAATATTGCAGAGAACATGACATTAAGCAATAACACACTGCAGCGTATATGCCACAACAAATTGGAATGCGGAACAGAAGAACCGCACCATCCTCGACATGACGAGGACCATGCTGAAGGAGAAAAGTCTGACAAAGAATTTCTGGGCAGAGGCAGTTGCATGTACTTCCTATCTACTCAATAGGTGTCCAACCAAGAATGTCAGATTCAAGACACCGTAGGAAGCATGGAGTGGATATAAGCCGAGCATAGCGCACCTTAAGATCTTTGGGTGTGTCGCCTATGCTTAAGTTCCAAAAGCGAGAAGGAAAAAAGCTTGATGATCATGGCGAGAAGTGCATCTTTATCGGCTACAGTGAAGAATCGAAGGCGTACAAGCTCTATAACCCACTAACCAATAAGGTGGTGGTAAGTAGAGATGTAGTGTTCTGCGAGGAGGAATCCTGGAAGTGGAACCAGGAAGATCTGGCCCAAGAAAATCAGGTCAAGGCCGAAGAATATGAAGAAGAAAGGCACGTGAATCAGAAGCAGACACCCACATCATCCCTTCGGATCACAGAAGTCTAGGAGTACATTCCATCTCCCGTGGAAGTACTTCACCAAATCAGAATTTAGCCAGCACATCTTCATCCAATTCTCCTTCACACTTAGCTCCCATCAAAATGAGAAACCTCGACGAGATCTACGTAGAAATTGAGGAAGTGAATTTGCTTTGCCTATATGCGGACCTTGAGCCTCTCACATTTGAGGAGGCCATGAATGAAGAATGTTGGAGAAAGGCTATGAAAGAAGAGATCCATGCTATTAAGAAGAATCACACATGGGAGCTGATCTCAGTCGATGAAGGGACCATTGGTCTCAAATTGGTGTATAAAATCAAGTAGAATGCCAATGGTAAGATTGAACGATATAAAGTAAGGCTCATAGCAAAGGTTACAAATAGAAATATGGGGTAGACTATGAAGAAGTTTTTGCCTAGTTGCTCGCCTTGACACTGTGAGGATGATTATCTCACTTGTAGCTCATCGCAATTGGATGATCTATCAATTGGATGTGAAATCTGCATTCTTAAATGGAGTACTCGAAGAATAAGTCTACGTTGACCAGCCTGAAGGCTTTGTTATGCAAGGGGAGGAACACAATGTGTATCGGTTGAAGAAAGCCCTGAATGGGTTAAAGCAAGCTCCTTGTGCTTGGAATGCACGGATTGATGAATATCTTCAAGAGAATGGTTTCGTCAAATGTCCGTATGAGCATGCTGTCTACATAAAGAAGGATGCCTATGGCGATATGTTTATAGCTTGTTTATATGTTGATGATTTGCACAGGAAATAGTTAGGCGATGTTTGAAGAATTTAAGCAAGATACGTTCAATGAGTTCCAGATGACTGATGATGGATTGATGTCCTTTTTCTTGGGCATCGAAGTGAAACGACAAGTCGGCAGCATTTATATATCCCAGAAGAAGTACACAAAGGAACTCCTTGAAAGGTTTCAGATGGTCGACTGTAAAGCGGTAAATACACCTATTACAACAGGCCTGAAGCTCACGAAAGATGGAGAAGGAAAAAACGTCGACTCAACCCTATTCAAGAGCCTAATCGGAAGTTTAAGGTACCTCACAATCACTAGGCCAGATATAGTCTACAGTGTTGGGCTTCTAAACCCGTATATGGAAGCCCCAAAAGAATCACACTGGCTAGCTGCAAAACGAGTACTGAGGTATATCAAAGGGACTATTGAGTTTGGTCTTTTTTATCCGTACAATGATGATGCGATGTTGTATGGATACTCTGATAGTGATTGGGGTGGTGATCAAGAAAAAAGAAAAAGCACCACAGCTATGTTTTCTATCTTGGGTCGAAAGCATTCACATGGAATTCGAAGAAGAAGAGTGTGGTCGCCCTGTCCACAAGTACATGGCGGCATGTCCACTGTCTGTGAAGGAATTTGGTTGAGAAACTGCTAAAGGAGTTCAAGCATCCGCAGGAAGAATCCGATCATATATGTGGATAACAAGTCGGCAATCGAGCTAGCTAAAAATCCGGTGCGGCATGGAAGAAGCAAACACATTGATACCCAATACCATTTTCCGAGAGATCATGTGAAGCAAAAAACGATGAAATTAGAGTATTGTCATACTACGGAACAGTGGCGGATATTTTCACAAAGGCATTGCCGATGATGCATTCAAACGACTAAGAACGATGCTCGAATGAAGCCGGTTTTGGTTTGAAGGGGAGTGTTGGAAGCGGTGATGGATTTGTGCAAATCCAAAAACCGTGTGAGCATCGTCTAAGCTAGCTTTGCTAGCTGTGAGATTGGATTTCCTTTCTAAAATTAGATTCCTAGCTGTGTGATCTTTCTAGCTGTTGAGATTTTTGGTTCTAAGTTTACTCTGCTAGCTAAGAGAAGATATACAGTAGATTTTTTCTAGATTTTTTTCTTTCTCTAGCTGCCCCTGGGATGTATCTGGACAGGGATAGATTAGTCTTTTCACGTAACAAGAAAAGCCTATAACAGCACCGTGTATTCATCTCCGCTGAACCTGACTGGTTCTTGAAATATTTGATATTTGAATTCAATTTTTTCATTATTTTTAATATTTGCAATAGCGAGGAAAGAAGACCCGGCTCTAAGTTGTCGAAGACCAGATAAGTCAAAAATTAAAAATGAAAGAATGAATTTGCTTTTAGGTATATTTTAAGAATAAGTTAGATTCAACCGGTTGCACTTTTTTTTTTTTTAATTAATTTATTTATAAATAGGGAAGAAAGGCTTATGACCTGAATTACAAGGACAGAGAACATTCCATATTTCGGGCTGGCGCAACCCTAGCACACGCTACTACTAATAACCTTTATTACGGACGGCTCTACTGTTATTGGGATGACTTACTTCCAATGTATAGTACCAGTGGGGATGGTTGGATGTTGCATGTAGGCTAATATTGTTTGATTTTTTTTTCTTTGACTAATTTATCAAATCACTAGAAAGACTTATTTTTTGTATATTATACGCATTCTAGAGGCTACGACGTGTCAACTAATTGTAAATTAAAAGGCTATAGATTTATTAGACATGAGTGACTGATGTGCCAATGTGCCCTGATGCTTGTCTATTCTCTTCCTCTTCATTAGTAGCGTGTTGTCACAGCCCACGTGCTTCCTCTAGTGTAGACTGTGTGACACTTGTCTGACATTCCTGTCATGAACAAACCATCTTTCCCCAAGTGAGAAGAACTAAAAACTAATAAGGAAGTGAGACCAAGTGTGCAGAAGGACACTTTGTATTTCACTAGAATGTAAGGGTTTTATAAGGCGAGCCTAATTGATCAATAATGTGGATGTACCTAAGGGTTGGATATTGTGATTGGGCATACCAGTGGCCCCTATTAGAGTTGTGATCAATGTTAAATTTGTGTTTACACGCGCCACTGCATCCTACCGAGAGTGCCAAAAAAGAGGTGTTGCTCTCAATTCAGCTACTTAGGGTCGCTCATGTGACCAAGGACCTAGATTGGAAGTACGTGTGCGTGTACGATTGCACAGACGTGCCAAAGTCTATTCGACTCAAGGATATCTACTAAATTGGTCGATACCCCTACACCGAGATGGTGACATTGGAGATTGGATCTGGACTTGAGAGTTTTCTCGACCATCGATTGATTGATTTAACGTGCGTCGTAATAAGGTGATTTGAGCAAGGGAGGGGATTATCCCTCACGAATGATCAATTCATTTTTCCTTGCACCAGTGATTACAGAATCGGTCGATTTAAGGACTTTCTATTTCACCAATGATTTAACGTGGTATTCCTCAATTAGAATAGAAGATTTGCACATAACGGAATAAAGATTAGCATAAACACAATCGATCTTTATTAATGTATTGGTCATTTTATAACCGTCATGCTTTACACTCTTATTAAAACAAGAAGTAAGATAAATATTTGATGTGCCTATCAAAACAAACGACCAAGGCAAATTGTCAGCAGGATATGACTGGGGTATGAACAACAGAATCGGAATTTAGATGGACATGGAGATTTGACAACTTAAGTTTAATGATATTTAATTTACTCCTAAGATAAACGTACTACAGTGGGAGCCGCTGGGCAGTAGTAAACTATGAGAGGAAAGGTAAAATATGTATGTGTAGATAGATGTGTTTGGTGTGGAGCCTCGAGCTCTTATTCGGGTGTTCCTTTTATAACTTTCTCGATACAATGAAAGCCTAGTTGGGCTTTTGGGTGATTCGGGATTCTTTATGCTGGTTTTCTGGATATGTCATCTCTTTCGTAGGAAATCAAGACTTGCCTTGGAAAAAAAGGACTCCAGACTCGCTAGCTTTTCAGGTCTTCTTTTTGTAGCTAATCCTTTGCGGAGATTTTCATGACTCACCGAAGATTGGGCTTAAGAACCCCTAGGGCTAGTCTGGACCAATCATGGCCGGTCAACATCTCTATTGATGGCCCACCTTGTTAATTTTGAGATGTTAGACAATCTGAATCAAACCCCATCTTATTGTTAACCACCCCTAAGGTGATGGTCTACAGTGAGATGAGATTTGACACTCAATACTGATCTGTTAGTATACTAAGTTGGATCTAGATCCCCCATTCTCTTAATCCCGAATGGGTCATGGTTGTAGACCTAACCCAGATAATATTTCCATTCATCCCGGTCGTTGCCTAATACTATGATGGATTCGTTAAGAGATTGATCTAATATGTGGATCTTCGGAATATTTTAGATTGTTGTTGATTCTCCAAAGGTCTTTGGGGAGATCTCTCATTTTGAAAGGACCGCAAGAGATGACCTCGTGGATGAGATCATATATAGTTGTGAGATAAAATATGCTCACCCGGTTAGTACCTAATCCACGTCATACCTCATCCCGACATGCGTCTCTTCCTCAGGAATGGATTAGGTGAGACTCGGACCCACCCAAGACGGTGAGGTGATTGCCGTGGGCCCACCTAGATGTATTTTATTATCCCAAAAAGAAGCAGATCCAATTAATGGGCCATACCATTGGAAACAGTGGTGATTACTTATTAATGGGCCAAAAGAGTTTTGGATCAAGCTGATATTTGTTTTTTCACTTCATCTCTAAGTTTATATGAACTTATCAATGGATTGGATGGCAAATAAACGATACGGAAACATTAAGGTGCGCTCTGAGAAGCTTTTAATGGCCAGGCCTTCAACCATCACTGTTTCCTAGAGTATGGTCCACCTAAGATTTAGATCTTCTTCACTTTTGGAATCATGCCCGTAAATAATATTTGGTAAAACGTATGGACAGCGTGGATACAAAATAGATAAATCAAGGTGGGCCCCACGGTAAGGGCCGTACCGTTTCGGGTGAGGCCAGTGTCTCACCTAATCCGCTCCCGTCCACCGTTGCTCCTTATTGCGCCACGTGTGACCCTTATCCTTCTAATCTAGGAAGCGAATTTCGTACAGAGTAACACTGTGGGGGCAGACCTTTAATGTATGTCTTATCCACACCGTTCATCCGTTTTCCCGGATCATTTTAGTACACGATCCCAAAATTGACGCATTTCCCAATATCAAGTGGACCACACACCAGGAAACATTGATAATAATGACATCCACCGTTGAAACCTTCCTATGCCCCACAGTGATGTTTATTTATCATCCAACCTCTTCATCAGGTCACAAAAACAAGTACGAAGGGAAAACACAAATATCAGCTTCATCCAAAACTTCTGTGAACCATAAGAGGTTTTCAACGATAGGCATTCAATTCACATTTTTTCCAGTAGTGTAGTCAGCTTAATTTTTAAATATATTTCAATTTTCCTATAATATCCCTAAATGATATGAAAAAACGGATGAACGGCGTGGATAAACACATACATCACGGTGGGCCCCACAGAGTTTACTCATTACGCAATCCGCTTCCCCTAGTCCCCTTCCCGCCTCGCAACTGCCCCTCCAATGAATTCCCATCCTCTTAAACCCAGCCCTATCCGTGTGTTTGAAGAAAACCGAAAACCCGAGCTCTCTCTCTCTCTCTCTCTCTCTCTCTCTTCAAATTTTTTTTTTTTTTTTCCTTTTCAAACTCAAATCTCACCCTTTCCTTCCTTCCCTCTCAACCCAAAACCCCAATTCAAATATCTTCTACCCACACCCAAAAAACCCAAGTCACATCTCTCCTTCCCACATCCAAACACCTCTTTAAAAAAAAAAAAATTTAAATGTCTGGCAACATGGGCCCCACTCGCAGCAACATCGTTCTTCCTTCGGAAGAAAAACACCACGACCCGAATCCAATCAATCCGCTCTCCTCACAAGACTACCACCGCCTCCGCCTCATCAGATTCCGCCAGCTCAACACCCTCGCCGTTCTCGCTCTCTTCTCCGCCACTGGAATGATTGCCATCGAAGAATACGCCTTCATAATATTCTCCGTCTTCTACATATACTTCCTATCAAAAGTCGCATTCCCCACTCTAACCCTACGACTCGAACCACCCGTCTTCAGCAAGAACCGCTTTCTAGCCATCTATGTCTGGATCTCAACCCTCATCAGCCTCTTCCTCCCAATCATATACATCTTCCAAGGAATCTACGAAGGAGATAAGGAAGGAATCAAAGCAGCCGCCCCACCTGTCGTTCTCCTCGCTGCCCAGATTTTCTTGGAAGGCATGACGTTCTCCCGCCGCTTCGCGTTGCCGGTTCGGGCATTAGTACCAGTCTTCTACAACACGAAGCGGCTCTTCATGATCGTGGAATGGTTGAAGATAGAGATTGGGAAGGTGGAAAAGGAGAATAGATGGGAGATTAGACTGCAGTTCGGACGGGGACTGGCAGTGGCAAATCTGATTTACTGGTCTTTCAATCTGTTCGGGCTCTTGTTGCCTTTCTACCTTCCAAGAGTTTTTAAGAGGTATTATTCTATGGTAAAACATTGAAATTTTGACTGGTCTGCGCTCTGTGGGGCCACCATGATGTATGTATTATATCCACGCTGTCCATCCACTTTTCCAGATCATTTTAGGGATTGGTTTCAAAAATTACGTAAATCCAAATTTCAGGTGGACCACACCACAGGAAAACAGTAGTGATTGAATTTCCACCATTAAAAACTTCCTAGGCCCACTGTAATTCTTATTTTAACATCCAACCCGTTGATTATGGGCATGTGCATGTGCATGGATGTGTGTGGGGGTGCATGGACAAAAAAGAAAATCCATATTACATGTGGCATGCATGGACACCTTGATGTATGTGTTGTACTATCTATCCATTTTGCCAACTTATTTTAGGGTATGAGCCAAAAAAATGAAGTAGGTATAAATTTTAAGTGCACTACTGCTTACCATTAAAAAGTTCTTAGGGTCCATCATCATCTTTATTTATCATTGATAAGATAAAATAAGATAAGATAGGCCTAGATGAAAGAAAAATAAAAATATAAGCTTAGATCTAAAACTTTTGTGGCTGTATAAGTTTTTAATTGTGGGTTTCCAATCACCACATCTTCTTATAATGTGGCTTACCTGAGATTTGGATTGGGATTGACTTAATTTTTGGGCGGCTTACCTGAGACTTGGATTTGGATCGACAGAGAGTTCCACAGCCATGGATTGCGATCCACAGAAGCTGGATTGCCAAAACTATAGTTAGATTCCAAACTCAAAGTGGGTCACACCCTTTTTGGGCTCGCATGATGTTTATATGCGATCGAGACCGTTGATAATCTGAGTTCCAGATGAAGGGAAAATCCAATATATCGGCATGATCCAAAACTTTAGTGTTTTAGTGGTGAGCTTCCCAAACCCAGTACTTCCTATGGTGTGGTCCACTTTCGAGTTTCAATCTGATAATTTTTGAGAAGCCATCTTAATATAAACAACCCATGGAACTAGGAAGAGATGCCACACAGAAATTGCAGTGGGTCCCATAGCTTTTTTCGCATGGCCTCTATCTCAGTAGTAGGAATTTACGAGAGCTGACTAGGTGTCACCTTAGCCTCAACCAAGATGGTGCAGCCCTTATTGTGGGTCTCACTTTGATGCATGTACTCTATACATAGGCTGTCCATTCATTTTGTCAGATCAGCCCAACAACAAAGGAGGTCCAATTCTCATGTGGTCCATGAAATAGTGATGATTTTAGGGCATGAGCCCAACAATGAAGGAGGTCAAATGCTCAAGTGGTCTATCCCATATCATGTTGGAATGTTTGGTCGAATCAAATAGACTATTAAAAATCGAGAACAAAAAAGAAAATAAAATTTGAGAAAGAAGACTTATTAAATTGAGCTGAGGCGTGACGTGAGTCACTCGGCTTGAAATCAAATTTGTTCCCCTTAGACAACATCCCAAATGCAATAGATTTTCAGATCAATTGACCTCCATGATACAACGACTATGATCTGGTCCCAATGGTGCACTCACTATACGCGGGCTCGAACCACTGGCAGTTTAACTCGAAAGTGCTAAGTTGATTTAACGACAAACTCAGCAACCAAAACTTGTAAATCAGAGACAGAGAGAGTTTTCACAATAAAAGAAAATATTTTTGGTATATTTGAAACTAGAATGAAAAAGGCGTAAGTGCGAGTACACTCTCGCAAATAAAGTCCCGCGAATACCTATACACACACGCTCGAGTACACTTGCCCGTCGCGGCACGTGCTCATGTGGTCAATGGCATAAATTAGAGCTATTGGCATAGCTCTCCTACATGACCAAATTTACATGCTCCCTGAATGGGGCTCAAGCCCTAAAGTAAAAAGCCTATCTTATATACAAGATGTTTTTCTTTATTAAATTCAATGTGTGACAAAACCCACAACTTAAAAGTACCGTAAATTTCAAATGCAGAGGAAAACCGCAATATTTAAAATTTCATTTTTAATATAAATTTTGAAACAAAATACAACATGCTAAATAATGGTGATTAAATATTAATGGGCCACAAAAGGTTTTAGGTTTTGGATCTAGCTGACTTAACTTTTTTATATTTTCCTTTTACCTAGTTCCATATGAACTTATGAACAGATTGGATGGCAAATAAATATTACATTGTCCCCAAGGAAGGTAATTCAATAGTGGGCTTCATTAATCCAGCTGCTTCCTGTTGTGTGGTCCACTTGATCCTTGGATCTGCCTCAGTTTCTGGGCTCAGAATCTGAAATGACATTGCAAAATGAATGGACGGTGTGGATAAAAGCCATACATCAAGGTGGCTTAAGAAGCCCAGCCAGTACCCAGCTCGGAACAGGCGAGGGGTAAGTATCCAATCCGCACTGAAGTGACGTCACCAAGTTCTGAAGGGACGTTACCAAGTTACGTGGGACCCACAATGATGTATGTGTTGTATCCACACCATCCATCCATTTGGAGAGATCATTTTAGGGAATGAGAAAAGAATGAATTAAATCTAAATCTTGAGTGGACCCCACCACAGAAAACAATGGGAAGAGTGACACCCACCATTGAAACCTTCCTAAGTTGCACTACGATGTTTATCTATGATCCAACGTGTTAATAAGTTAAGACAGACATTGAAGAAGGGAAAGCACAAATTTCAGGTTGATCGAAAACTTTCGTGGCCCTTATAAATTTTTAATGGTGGCTGTCACTCTCTCCACTGTTTTCTGTGGTGGGGTCCATTCGAGCTTTGGATCTGACTCATTCTTTGGCTCACATACTAAATTGGTATCTCCAAATGGATGGACGGTGTGGATACAACAAATACATCATGATGGGTCCTACAGAACTTGGTGACGTCACTTCAGTGGGAGTCTCGCTACTCAACGGTAATCCGCGTCCAAGTTAGACACGACTACCTCATCGGACACGGGTTCTACCCCATCTGATATCGGAACAGGTTGGGCCTCTCAAGGGCCCACCTTGACGTAGAGGTTTATCCACACCGTCCATCCAATTTTCCAATATCATTTTAGCATATGGGGCTAAAATTGAGTCAGATTCAAGGCTCAAATGGACCACACCATTAGAAGCTTGGATGCTAATAACACACCATTGAAACCTTCCAAGCACCTATCATGATTTTTATTTTCCATCATGTTCATAAGGACAGGTAAACCTAGATGAATGCAAAACAAAAATATCAGCATGATCCATCATTGTGTGGTCCACTTGAGCCCTGGATTGTCTCATTTCTTGAATTTTACTTTAAAATTATTAGAAAAACAAATGGACGGTATGGATGAACCCGTACATCATGATAGGTCCCCAGAGGTCCTAGCCTGTTCGAGCTCCAACCGGTTTGGGTGGTCGATGGATTCTACCTTTGGAGCCCACCATAATGTATGTTTTTTAATTCCGCACTGTGCATCCATTTTGAAAAGCTCATTTTAGGGCATGATCCCAAAAATAAAGTAGATCCAAATCATAATTGGACCACATTAAAGGAAACAGTCATGATTGAATCCCACCATTAAAAGCTCCACGGGTCCACTGGAATGTTTTTTTTTTTTGCCATCCAACCTGTTGATAAGGTCACAAAGACCTGGATGAAGAGACCATACAAATATCAGCTTGATCCAAAACTTTGGTATCCCACGAGAAGTGTTTAATGGTCGATTATCAATGTTTCCTGTATTATGGGCCCTTTTGGACTTGCTTCTTCTCAAAACAGATGAAGGGCACGGATATAAGGTACATACATGATAGTGGGCCCCATGGTATCCCTCTCATAAGCCACCCTCCTGTCTTCTTGATGTATGTATGTCTTTTATCCATACCGTTCATCCACGTTTCCCTATCATTGTAGATTATGAACCCAAAAATGAGTTAGATCAAGTGACCACAGCATAGCAACCAGAGGTATTAATGACATCCAACATGTTTATAAAATAACATAGGCATACATGAAGTGCAAACACACAAATATTAGCTTGATCCAAAACTTATATGGCTCGAAGAAGTTTTCAACAATAAGAGTTCAATTCCCTATTTTGTAGTTCATTTGAGCCCTGGATTATTGGGGGAAAAAAAATAACAAGTCCTTAAGTCAGCTTGAGGGTCAGAGGAGTCAGTGATGCAATGGCACGGACTCGTTGGACGTCAAATCCAGATAAAGCCCAAAGTCCACAAGAACGCTGGATGGAGAGACGTAGCTTGGATCATGAGGCATATGGCCCGGCCGTAGCCTGAGCGTCTTGAGCCATGAAGCGAAGCCTCTAAGGGAGGAAGTGCACCTCAAGGCTCAATTAAAAGACTCATAGAGGAAAGCCCTAGTCAATCTAAGATCAGTTGGCCCTAGAGCCGCCCGAGCTTTAGTCCGACTCAAAGATTGAGTCGACCAATAAAGTGTGTGGAGATTAGCTGTAAAACTTATCTCGGTGCGACCGTATATGAGTCGGCCGAGCTATATTGTTCTATATCTGGAAGTTACCTAGTAAAACTCTGGGTTTCTACTCGAGATTTTCGGGAGATAAGGCTATAAAATCTCCAAAAATCCAGGAATATCAGGGATTACGGATCCCAAGAGATTGAGATCAACTCTAATTACGGGAACCCAATGGGGCACGACACCATTATAACTACGGAGACCTTCATAGTAAAAGGTATGCAAAAACTCTCGCCCTAAAACCTTTACTCAAAAACCCAGGTTTTGACTTAAACATCGGAGGGTCCCCTGCTAAAGCTAGGGTCACCTTTTTCTTTCTACTGATGTAGGTCCTAGGGCCACAAAGGGGGTGAGCCGAAAACAGCATCACCAGTTTGGCGCCGTCTGTGGGAAACGATACGAAAAGTCGTTTTCTCTAAGCACTGAGCAGTCTCCGATGGCGAGAACTAGAAGAACCGTCCAAAATGAACCTAGTGAGGTCCCTGTCACCGGACCACCGGCGACAGAGGGCCCTCCTGATACGAATGGAGCCCAAGGGGCGCAGAATTAATCTGATAATTGACAAGGTTCAGTAGCCCATCAGACAACCTCCGTTTCGACCAGGTACACACAACGGAATCGAGGGAATGGACGTTTGGATAAGAAGGTTTAGAAACTCAGGACCGACATGAACTACATGAAGCAGATGCTGGAACAAATTCATTGTCAGCAGGTCCAGCTACCCCAGTAAGATGATGGTCATGCAAATGCCCCACGACAATTTATTGATCCTCAGCCCGTCGCTCCGTGAACTATTCCTCAGCAAAGCTAACACCAGGGTCCGGCTTATGAGCCTGCACCCTCCCATATCTTCGTGACCGCTCTACTGCCTGCCACTGATTTACGACACAAAATAGATCGGAGAAGGTGCAGCAGGCCCCCGGCTAAGGGTATAGCTAACAGCGACGAACCTTAGAAGGCTGAGCTCCAAGACATATGGAAGGAAATGCGGGAGGAGATCACAGATATGAAGAAAAATCGTCATGCCAGTCAGGCAAGGCCTGAGGCGAAGGCATCCCTGTTCACAGACGAGATCATACAAGCTTGGCTCTTGGAACGATTCTGCCTTCTTTAGATCACACCTTTCACTGGCAAAACCGATCCAACCGAGCACATTGAATCATTTCGGACTTACATGAAATTGCACGATGCCTTGGATATCGTGATGTGCCGGGTCTTCTCTCTCACTTTGGCCGATGTAGCTCAGCCCTTATTCAAATAATTGAAACCAAAATCCATCAGCTCGTTCACCGAGCTCAGCGATGCTTTCCTTGCCAATTTCATCAAAAGAAAGAAAAAGTTGAAGTCATCCACGCACCTGAACAATATAATCCAAAAATAGGGAGTGCTACTTAAGGATTATATCAAACGCTTCAATTTTGAATCGCTCAAAGTCCGGAAGCATTCGGACGAGATAGCTCTCAATTCTATTATGCAAGGCGTCAAAGACAGGTTGTATCTTGCATCCCTGGACAAGAACTCGCCCACTACTCTTACTGAATTCATGACCCGGTTGTAGAAATACGTAGATGCCGAGGAAACCTGAATCCTGCGCGAGGCCGCTCAAAACGCAAAAACCCTAGCCAAAGAGCTATCCACAAAAGAAGTTGACTCGGCCAGTGGTAAGAAGCAGAAGGATGACTGGTCCCACAACAAACGTAGGTCGGGTAAGCGGCTTGATCACAAGTTTTCGACATACACTCCTCTCAACAAGCTGCAAGAGCAGGTTCTGGAAATCAAGAGCAAAGGATTCGTCAACTAGTCAAACAAACTTCGGAGTAATCCGAACCGACGGAGTAAGAGTAAGTACTATCATTTCCATCGTGATCATGGACATAACACGAGTGACTGATATAATCTAAAGAAGGAGATTGAGAGGCTCATTCGAGAGGGTCTCCTCAGCGAACACATCAACCTAGGAGTCAGAACCATGGAAGAACACCCAAATGATAACCGACCCACTAAGGATATCCGAACTATTATCGGTGGTCATTTGGGTGGAGGCGACTCAAATAACGCTTGAAAAAATTATGCGAGGAATGTTGTTTAACCTGAGTCCGAGATTATGGTTCTAGCTCGACCCCCAAAGGAGTGAAAACTCGAAAAATACAGTATAGTATTTACCGAGGCAGACGCGAGGGGCATTCATCACCCTCACGACGACGCTCTGGTCATTACTTTCACTATCGCCAACCACCGAGTCTTCAAAGTCCTCGTCGACACACAGGCTCATCCGCGGACGTACTGTTTACACAAGCATTCGACAAGATGGGTGTCGAACGTTCGGATCTGAGGCCCGTGAGGACTCCATTGATCGGATTCTCGAACGGGCAGATTCTTCCCGAAGGACCAATTCAGCCCGCTCACTGTTAAGGATGCGCCAAATCAAGCTACTGTTATGGTCGACTTTCTAATAGTCAACCTCTGTCTTCGGTCTACAATGTAATCCTCGGTCGACCTTCCTTTTGTCTCCTCTCAGCCATCATCTCAGCCTATCACCTGTCTATGAAGTTTCCAACTGAGAGTATCATCGGGGTCGTAAAAGGAGATCAGCACAACGCTCGGCGATGCTACGCTACTGCACTGCGAGCACCTGCGGAAGTTACGATGATCGAGACCCTGGATCCGCACGACGAGGCACCCAGACGCGGCCAGCCCGTGGAGGACCTCGTCCAGGTGCCATTGAATGAGTCGGATGTCTCGAGGACCGTCAAGATTGGCTCGTCCCTAGCAACGCCATTAAAGGAGAAGCTGGTAGCCTTGCTCCGCCGATACGCCGACGTTTTTGCATGGACTCACGAAGACATGCCAGGCATTGACCCTTCAGTCATGACTCACCACCTTAATATTGACCCAGCTTACAAGCCAATCCGTTAGAAACGGTGTGCACTCGGCCCCGAGAGGTAGTCGTAATCGAGGAAGATGTTAGAAAACTCCTCAAAGCCAATTTCATTGAAGAAATATACTATTCTGAGTGGGTGGCCAACGTTGTGTTGGTTAAGAAGGCTAATAGGAAGTGGCAAGTCTATATAGATTATACTGACTTGAACAAAGCCTGCCCTAAAGATAGTTTTTCCCTTCCTTGGATCAATCAGCTGGTTGATAGTACCGCGAGGCATGAGTTACTTAACTTTATGGACACTTACTCTGCTTATAATGAAATTGTAATGCATCAGTCTGATAAATCAAAAACCACCTTTGTCACCGATAAAGGCCTTTATTGTTACCGAGTGATGTTATTCGGATTGAAAAATGTTGGAGCGACCTATCAAAGATTGGTTAACAAAATGTTCGCCAGACTGATAGGACGGACAATGGAGGTCTATATCGACGATATACTCGTCAATAGCATTAAAGTGACCGACCATAAAGCTGCCCTAGAGGAAATGTTCCTCATCCTATGAAAATATTAGATGAAGCTCAACCCAAGTAAGTGCGCGTTTGGCGTAGGCTCGGGCAAATTTCTCTGGTTCTTGGTCAGCCAACGGGGAATCGACGCTAATCCAGAGAAAATTAAGGCTTTGCTCGACATGAAATCTCCAAAGACGATCAAACATATTCAACGGTTGACTGAACAGGTAGCGACCCTAAATCGCTTCGTGTCCCAAGCTACCAACAGATGTCTCCCCTTCTTCAAACAGTTGAAGGGTCAACAGCTTGTTGATTGGACAAAGGAATGCGAAAACGCCCTCCATCAACTCAAAGAATATTTAGAATCGCCACCACTGCTTTCTAAGCCCGAGCCAGGTGAGCCTCTACTGATCTACCTGGCAGTATCCGACGCAGCCATAAGCTTGGCCCTGATCTGCGAGCAGAAGGCAAACAATTCTCCGTTTATTAGATTAGCAAGGTCCTCATCTCAGTAGAGACGACGTATCTGACCCTAGAAAAAGTAGCCTTAGTATTGGTTATATCATCCTGACGCCTACGGCCATACTTTTAGGCTCACTTGATCATTGTCATGACCGACCAGCCTCTACACCAGATACTACAAAGACCAGAAGCTTCAGGACGACTCACAAAATGGGCGATCGAACTCAGCGAATTCAACATTCATTATAAGCCCAGGGTAACAATTAAGGGACAAGCCGTAGCGGACTTCATTGTCGAAGTCACAGTGCAAACACAAATCTCTTCTACTGACCCAGAGGCATCGTCCAATTACACCCCTCCCCCTAACCCGTTTGATCTCTCTACGTAGATGGCTCATCCAACTCTAAGGCAAGCGGGGTAAGGGGTAGTCCCGGAGACTCCTGATCACACGGTTATTCAATATGCCTTGATACTTGGAATTCAAGCCTCCAATAATACAGCAGCATATGAAGCTCTGCGCCTAGGACTCCGACTAGCAGCTAGCTTAGGAGTCACTCATCTAAACGTGTACAACGACTCCTAACTAGTTGTCAACCAGATAACCGATATATATCAGGCTAGAAATGAGAGGTTAAAAGCCTATCTTACAAAACCCAGAGAGATGATTGCCGGATTCTACCAATATTCTGTTACCTAGATCCCAAGGGCCGAGAACGCCAAAGTCGATCTCCTAGCGAAGATGGCTTTAGTCGACGAAGACGACATCCCCAGATCTGTTCCTATTGAAGTCGTGGTCGAGCTAAGCGTCAGGGGAGCTGAACCCTAGGCCTTGCTCCCCATCGATCCTGAGCCATCTTGGGTCAATCCCATCATCAGATATCTTGAGATCGGTAGACTTCCCGAAGATCACGTCGAGGCTCGACGACTAAAGAACCGCGCTGTTCGTTACACCACGCTCAACGGAGTACTGTACAAGAAAGGATACTACGCACCCCTCCTGTAATGCCTAAGACCGAGTGAGGCTGACTATGCTCTACGTGAAATTCATAAAGGCATCTGCGATAATCACTCAGGCGGCCGATCCTTGCCTCACAAGGTTATTCGGCAAGGATACTATTGGCCAACCATTCAACAAAACGCTCGAAAACTCATTCAGGGTTGTGATAAATGTCAAAGGTTTGCCACCATCCTTCGACAGCCACCTAAAGAGGTGACGCCGATTGTCAGACCTTGGCCTTTTGCCCAATGGAGAATAGACATCATCGGACCATTCCCTTTAGGGAAGGGTCAGATTAAGTTCGACGTCGTCGCCGTCGATTATTTCACCGAGTGGGTCGAAGCTGAGCCCCTAGCCAAGATAACAGAGTAGAAGATCACAGACTTTGTTTGGAAAAATATCGTCTGTTGGTTTGGGATACATCGGACTATTATCTCCGACAATGAAAAACAGTTCGACAACAAGCAATACCGGGAAATGTGTCAAAACCACGGGATTATGAACGTTTACTTGTCCCCGCGTCATCTACAGTCGAACGGGCAAGTCGAAGCCGTTAACAAGGTTATAAAGTAGTACCTTCGGACTAAGCTAGACCGAGTCAAAGGAGCATGGGCTGAAGAACTTCCTAAAGTTCTCTGGGCATACCGAACTACGGTTCAAACCACGACAGGAGAAACTCCATTCTCACTAGTGTATGGCTCAGAAGCGATTATCTTGTGAAGATCGGCCTACCTACCACCCGAGTAAGTTTGTTCAGCGAGCAAGACAATGAGGAGCTGCTAACCCTCAACCTCGACCTCCTGGATGGAATCAGAGAGTTGGCTCAACTTCGGACAACCACCTATTAACGATTGGTATCTTAATCCTATAACGCCCGAGTCAAAGTCAGGTGATTCCAAGTGGGGGACTTAGTCCTCCGAAGAACTTTTTAGAATACCAAGGAAAGTAGTGCAGGGACGCTAGTGCCCAATTGGGAGGGCCCTTACATAATCGCAAATACTATCCGGCTAGGTACTTACCGATTAGAACACCTAACAGGGCAGCTCCTGCCTCATCCTTGGAATGCCAAGCATCTCAAGATATACTATCCTTAGCTCAGTCAAAGAGCAATCCACTCGACTACTTTAAACACTTAGAATCATGAAAAAATATAGAATGCACAATAAGTAGCAAAAAGCATATATTCATAAGTGTTACATTATCGGTTCATTGTTTACAATCGTATTGACAAAACAATAAATGCTCAACACTCGGATATCAGTAAAAGATGACGTTTGACGTTGTTCACTTGCTCGGCTCCGAAGCTTAGTGTGCTTGAAGTGCTTGAAGCAAATGTGGGGAGCAGAAAGGAATTTTGCTCCACCTCACTAACTTCAGGGCTCGACCTCCCCCGCCGCACCAGGAGCTAACCTAGAAGATGCTGATGGAGCTACATCAGGGGCCGATGTAGCCGCATCGGAGCAGTAGCAGAGGCATCATAAGTGTATGCCTCGAGGTCTACTGTCACCTCGCCACCAGACCTGGACTGGCCCTCATTGAAGCCGGACAGATCTAGATGGGGGAAAGCATCTTTCATTACCTTGATGCACTCTGCGTAGCCCTCTCGATAGACAAGGGTTTGCTCCTCCTCATAAGTCAAAGATGAAAGATACTGTTCCACCGCCTCAACCTTCGGAGCCGTGAGAGTGGCCTTAGTCCCCATCGCGAGCTCCTGAAGCTTCTTCAGAGCCGAGGCACGTTCTGTGGTAGCCTGCTCGAAGGCCAACTGGCCTCTTCCAATCACGAGGCCATGCGGTCTCTTTCCATCATGACCGACTCTAGAGCAGCCTTTGTCTTCTCGAGCTGGCCCTCCACAAAGACAACCCGAGACTCAGTGAACGATAGCCGAGCCTCTGCTTCCAATAGCCAAGCCTCAGCATCTGAAAGCCTAGCTTCTGCGTCCCTGACTCGCCTATCTAAGGTAGTTACCTCGGCACGGGCCTTCAACATGCAAGGGGCGAACTGCACAACGAAAGCCTTTTTTCAAAAAAAAAAAGGGAATTTTGAAACAAAAACAACTGAGAAAAGTGATGATGTTACCTCAAGCAACAGCTTCCCGATCCTATCGAGCGTGTTGTCCACGGAAGACGACTCTAGAAGGCCAAAGAATTCTCCTGCGAACATCTGCCGACTCGCTCACGAAAGGATCTCTTCAACCTTCTGGCGGAAGGTCATTTTCTCTTCTTCAACTGCTCTCACCTTGCGCGGCACCCTCTCCTCTGCCCCCTAAGCAACAGCTGCCTTAGCCGGCTCTAGATCGAGAGCCTCCCGAGGCTGCTCAGAGGTCGTCGCCACTGCCTCCGTCGCCTTCATACCTTCCTCGACTTCGATAATAACTAAGGGAATAGGAAGGGTGGTCCTCGACGGGCCTTTCGAAACCGTTTTATTCCTTTTTTAAGCTCGGGAGCCTGAGCGAGGTGGGGGTTGGACCTTAGATGGGGGACGAAGAGTGGGCCGAACCTCAGACATGTTTGCATTCGAAGAACAAGCGTTAGTACAGTCAGATGTAAAAAAAAAAAAATTAGGTTTCTCACTGGTCACAGCAGAGTCGAAGCCCCACTTGAAAAGAAGCTCCGGTTGGAGAAGCCTCTTACAAGATCTCCTTTCCAGACTCAAGGCTCGAAAATTCTGAATACGAGTCAATGAGCCCGAATCAAGCTTAGGAGGATGCTTCGGTATTACTGAAAGAAAGAAGTCGCATCAATGATTCAGCAAAGATGCGACTAAGTAAAAAGCAATAAATCACATCAACTCTACATGCCGCGAAAACAGCTCGAGGGATGAAAGGGCGGATAGGCCCTGTCTCAGCTGACTCCCATCTACCGAGGGCCCAAAACCACATATCCCTCTAATGTTTGTTCGATAAAGGAGAGTCGGTAATTAAAGGCCCGTTAGTATTCTGCCAAGAGCAGAAAAAGAGCCAGTCCGGATGCTGAGTGTGCGCCCGCACTTGGTTCAAGTGAAGAAACTCATTTACACTTAGCTCGGGCTGCTGCATCTTGGCCCAAAGCACCACACAACCGAACAAGTCTCTCCACCTGTTCGCCACAACTTGTCCCAGAGCTATGCCCAGACTGCCCAGTAGGTCCCAAGCAATCTTCTAAAGCGGTAACCGGAGACCGCATTGCAGCGCAACATGGAAAATCGCAACTGCCCCGGGGGAGGTTGGTCGGGTAACTCTCTTGGCCGAGGGAGAGTCAAAATGACCGAGTCCGGAATATGATATCCTGACCAGATTTTAAAAAGCTCCTCTTCTGTCATCACCGAAGGCACGGGCCCTTTAACCCGTTCTTCGATCTCAACTTCCTCCTCACCGCCCTCCTCAGGATCAAAATGACCAGAGGAGCCTCCAATGGCCATATGCTCAGAAGGTGAGTCCAATGCCTCCACTAACGCCACTGGCCTCTCTGCCTGAGGGTCCATTACCCTCTGCGAATGGCGGAATAGGATGTCTGCCTCTCCAGCAATCTCTGCCAATTGTGAGGGTGATTCTGAAGCCGCCCAAAAGCCGCTCGCTTCACCCTCACCACCGTATTCTCCCTACCTAGGGCTTGCGGGGCCTGACATTGCTAAAAGAAAAGAAAGGGAGGAAGAAGGAGCTCACCGGGAGAAGTCCGAGAGTGCCGAAAATAGGCGAAGCAAAGGATTACTACGCTGGGGTCCGCAAGAGGGAGCGAGGAGATGAACAAGAATTGCAAAGAGGCGCGAAATGGTGAAAGCGTGCTTAGGGCGACCCTTTTTATAAAACCGCCATGTGGCTCCAACATTAAATGAGGAGCCGAAGCGACATCTCCTCGGGCGCCCCAGCTTTACAAGTGGCAGCACCCCACGCGTTGCCACCAAATACTCTGCCACGTGTTCGATCTTCATACACCCTGGCGTCGAAGCAACAGTCACTCCACTCGTGCGGCCTCGAAAAATGAACCGATGCATGGTTAAGCGAGACGATATGTCTCGAAAGCCGTGCAAACCGTCCTGCAATCAATAAATGCTTCATCATGAACTCGGCTCAAATACAACCCGACTCAATTCAAAATTACTCCCTCGACCGCCTTGAGGCGATGCACGGAGTAGGGGGCTCACTGTTAGGGAAAAAAATATAACAAGTCCTTGAGTCAGCTTGAGGGTCAGAAGAGTTAGTGAAGTAATGGCTCGGACTCGTCAGACGTCGAATCCGGATAAAGCCCAAAGTCCACAAGAACGCTGGATGGAGAGACGTAGCTCGGATGGTGAGGCACCTGGCCCCGCCGTAGCCTAAGCGTCGTGAGTTATAAAGCGAAGCCTCTAAGGGAGGAAGTGCACCTCAAGGTTCAATTAAATGCCTCACAAAGGAAAGCCCTAGCCGATCTAAGATCAGTTGGCCCTAGAGCCGCCCGAGCTTTAGTCTGACTCAAAGATTGAGTCAGCCAATAAAGTGGGTGGAGATTAACTGTAAAACTTGTCTCGGCGCAACCGTATATGAGTCGGCTAAGCTATATTGTTCTATATTTGGAAGTTACCTAGTAAAACTCTAAGTTTCTACTCGATATTTTTGGGAGATAAGGCTATAAAATCTCTGAAAATCCAGGAATATCAGGGATTACAGATCCTAAGAGATTGAGATCAACTCTAATTACGGGAACCCTACGGGGCACGACACCATTATAAATACGGAGACCTTCATGGTAAAAGGTATGTAAAAACTCTCACCCCAAAACCTTTACTCAAAGACCCAGGTTCTGACTTAAGCATCGGAGGGTCCCCTGCTAAAGCTAGGGTCACCTTTTTCCTTTTACTTGTGCAGGTCACAGGGCCACAAAGGGGGCGAGCCGAAAACAGCATCAACATGGATATACCTAATTTTCAGGCTTATAACATAAAATGACATAAAACAATGGATGTACACTATGGATAAAGCCCATACATATCCCCAGCCTCTCCAGATATCGGAATAGGCTAGGATAGTACCCAAACGGCATCCCAACATACCTCATCCCAACATGTGTCTCCTCCGTTCCTTATTGCGGCACGTATGAGCTTTCTCCTTCTAATTGGATTAGCGTTATCGGGTAACGGTGTTACCCTTACCGTGTGGGGCCCTCCTTAATGAATGTGTTGTATATCTATGCCATCCATCCATTTTTCAGTTGATTTTAAGACATGCTCTCAAAACTTACGCATATCCAAATCTTAGGTGCACCATGCCACTGGAAATAGTGGTGAATGACAATTAAAAACTTTGTGTGGGTGAATCGATCCTAATCGAGTTGACTTCATCCAATCTGAGATCATTCGAGTATCATTTGAGTCACCCAGTAACTCGACCTAACTCAACTCAAAATTTGACTCGGATTTGACTTGACTCGATTTGAAAAACCGACGTTTTATACACACACACACACACATAGCATGCTCACCTACGCACATGCGCACCTTTGCACACGTGTCATGGGTGTCGAATCTGAACCGTCCATAAGATGTAAAATCCCATGAAACCTTAAGGGGTGAATTTTCACCCTGATCTAAGATTCTGGTGGGCCATAGCAAAGAGAAATTCAAATCAAGGGAAGAAACTGTTTGCATTTTTCATGGCCCACCAAAGTTTTGGATCAAAGTAAAATTTCGTACTAGGGGGTTTCATGAGATTTTGCTTCATGTGGACCGTTCAGATTTTCGAGACTCATCAGATATGATGAGTTCCCAAAAAAGTTCGTATGTAGTATGTACGAACTGGTTCGCAGGTGAGCGCTTCCGTGTGTGTGTGTGTGTATATAAACTCACCTTAGAGTCAATGAGAGCTTGCAATGGAGAGGTTGAAATTTGGGCAAGTGAAACTAGGTTTTGAGTTGTGATTTTAGCCCGTGGATACCCACTACACTCGACCTAATTTGGTGCATACTTGACCTGACTCAGTAATTGTGACTGAGTCGGACTCAGTCCGGATTAATCCAAGCTAGGCTCGGATTTGGACTGGGTCAGGCATGCTGGACTCAGGGTTGAGTTTGAGTCAAGCCTATTTCAAAACCGGATCAAGTGGGGTCAGCCCTAACTCGATCTAACGCAACTCGATGCCCGTCTCTACATCCAAGTTTTATTGACCTTATCAGCGGAATGGATGGAAAATAAACATTACCGTCGCGTAGAAAGCTTGTAATGGCAGGCGTTCAATTACCACTTTTTCCTTTGGTATGACCCACCTAAGATTTGGATTTGCTTGAATTTTCGTACCATATCCTGTAATGGTCTGGAAAGACGGATGGACGGAGTGGATAATCAAAGTAGGCCGACGGTAAGGTTGACAGCCACTAAGGTATTACCCGGGTAATTCCTGCCTCGCAACTACCCCTCCAACGAATTCCCCCCTCTTAAACCCAGCCTTCTCCTTCTCCGTTTTAAGAAAACCCACGTTCTCTCTCCGTCTCTCTCTCTCCCCTTCCAAGCATTCTCTCTAATCCAATCTTCCATTCTTCTAACTTCTCTTTTCTTTCCTTCTATAGCTATCCATTAAAAAGAAAAAGGAAGATAACCAAAAAAAAAAAAAAACCAACTCAAATCTCACCTCTCTTCCTTCCCTCCCAAACCCAAAACCCCAATTCAAATCTCTTCTACCCACACCCAAAAAACCCAATTCAAATCTCTCCTTCCCACATCCAAACACCTCTTTTTTTTAAAAAAAATGTCTGGCGGCATGGCCCCCACCTGCAGCGACATCCTTCCTCCAAAGGAAGAACAACACCACGAGCCCAATCCAATCGATCAAGACCGCCACCGCCTTCGTCTCATCACGTTCCGCCAGCTCAAAGCCCTCGCTCTTGTCACTGTCTTCTCCGCCACTGGAATGGTTGCCATCGAAGACTACGCCTTCGTAATCTTCTCCATCTTCTACATATACTTCCTCTCAAAAGTCGCATTCCCCACCCTCACTCCACAACTCGAACTGCCCGTCTTCAACAAGAGCCGTCTCCTAGGCCTCTACATCCCGATCTCAGCCCTGATCAGCCTCTTCTTCCCGATCGTCTACATCTTCCAAGGTATCTACAAAGGAGATAAGGAAGGAATCAAAGCGGCCGTCCCGTTCGTCTTCCTCCTCGCTGCCCAAATCTTCATGGAAGGCATGACGTTCTCCCGTCGCTTCTCGTTGCCAGTCCAGGCATTCGTTCCTGTCATATACAACACGAAGAGGCTCTTCACGATCATCGAATGGTTGAAGATAGAGATTAGGAAGGTAGAAGAACACGGATCGGAGATGAGATTGCACGTGGGGTGGGGACTGGCAGTCGCAAATCTGCTCTTCTGGTCTTTCAATCTGTTCGGGCTCTTGCTGCCTTTCTATCTCCCAAGAGTTTTTAAGAGGTATTATTCTTAAGGTAAAAGTTTGAAATCTTTTGTATTTTTGTTGTTCTGTATTATGATTTGGGTACTTAAATGTATTCATTGTTAGATCATAAGAACTGTACTTTTTCCTATTTTTACTAAATATATACTACAAGATTTATGATATATAGAAGATGAATCTGATAAATGGATTGGATGCCATACAACCACATCTATAAGTCTATCTGACACGCAAATGGTTCCTTTTCATTTCCAACCAGTGGTACAAAAGACATTCTCCAGTGTACATCAGTCGAACCAAGTCGAGCTTCACACAGCTCAGCTTGGCTCGACCAATAGCTAACCCTAGTTCGAACTCGGCTCAGCTCGCTCCTCGAGCTTGACTAGCCAGTTCAACTCAGTTTGATCAACAGCTTGGGCCAGTTGGAGCCGAGTTTGAGCCTGCACGACATTTTCTAAAAAACAGAGTATATCTTCAATTTCTCACATAATGCAAAACATTAATAGTACTTTATATATATATTTCATCAAACACCCAGCAAGCGGTATCAAAATCAAGAATGAGGGCAATCTTATAATGTAAATATTTTTTTTGTAGAGATTTGTTTCATATCCGTTCCTTACTCGCCACCGGCCGATCCCACGGATAATGTACGCACTCGAAACAACACTTCATTGACTCATTTCATCGAACGCTCGGCAAGCAGCATCAACATCAAAATAACCAAGTCACCGAGCGGATTTGACAGAGGTTTGATCGGACCGAGTCGAGCTCAGGCAAGCTCGAACTTAGCTCGAAATTTTTTTTGAGCTCAAAAAAATCAGCTCAACTCGGTCTGAATCCAATTTTGAGCCAAGTCGAATAAGCTGACCGAGCTAACTCGACTCCTGTACAGCTCTTCTCCATGATTGCTGCTCTTCTAATAAATGGTAAAAAAAAAAAAAAAAAACCCCTCAAATGGTCAGAGTGTTGGCGTGGCCTGCAAAGTAGAACTTGAGCCCAAGCTCAGCCCAATAGTCAAAACAAGCAGCCCAAGAACCAGCCCATGATGGTGTTATGCAAGAACCAAGCCCTAGCTCAGTGACTCACTTGTCTACAAGATGTAGGCTGTTCATTAAGCGTGCTCCATCATATATGATAAAAATGCCTTTTTGGTCATGGGTTCGGCGAACCTGATTGGTTCTTGAAATATTTGATATTTGAATTCAACTTTTTTTCATCATTTTGATATTTGTAATAACCAGGAAAGAAGACCCGGCTCCAGTTGTCGAAGACCAGATAAGTTAAAAATAAAAAATGAAAGAATGAATCTGCTTTGAGGTATATTTTAAGAATAGGTTAGATTCAACCGGCTGCACTTTCTTTTTATTAACTTATTTATAAATTGGGAAGAAAGGTTCATGACCTGAATTACAAAGACTAAGACCATTCCATATTTCGGGCTGGCCCAACCCTAGCACAAGCTACTACTAATAACCTTCATTACCGACGGCTCTACTGTCATTGGGATGACTTACTTCCAATGTATAGTACTAGTGGGGATGGTTGGATGTTGCATGTAGGCTAATATTATTTGAATTTTTTTTATATGACTAATTTATCAAATCACTAGAAAGACTTATTTTATATATATATGTCATCTAATTGTAAATGAAAAGGCTAGAGATTTATTAGACGAGTGATTGATGTGCGAATGTGCCCTCATGCTTGTCTATTCTCTTCCTCTTCATTAGTAGCGTGTTGTCACATCCCACGTGCTTCCTCAAGTGTAGAATGTGTGGCACTTGTCTCACATTCCTGTCATGAACAAACCATCTTTCCCCAAGTGAGAAGAACTAAAAACTCACAAGTGAGACAAGTGTGCACAAGGACACTTTGTATTTCACTAGAATGTAAGGGTTCTATAAGGCGAGCCTAATTGATCAATAATGTGGATGTACCTGAGGGTTGGATATTGTGATCGGGCATACTAGTAGCCCCTATTAGAATTGTGATCAATGTTAAATTTGGGTATACACGTACCACTGCGTCCTACCTAGAGTGCCAAAAAGGAGGTGTTGCTCTCAATTCAACTACTTAGGGTCGCTCATGTGACCAAGGACCTAGATCAGAAGTACATGTGCGTGTACGATTGCACAGGCGTGTCAAAGTCTATTCGACTCAAGGATATCGACTAAATTGGTCGATAACCCTACACCGAGATGGTGACATTGGAGACTAGATCTGGACCCAGAGTCCTCTCGATCATCGATTGATTGATTTAACGTGTGTCGTACTAAGGTGATTTGAGCAAGGGAAGGGGGTAGCCCTCGCAAATGATCAATTCATTTTTCCTTGCACCAGTGATTACATAATCAATCGATTTAAGGACTTTCTATTTCACCAACGATTTAACGTGGTATTCCTCAATAAGAATTGAAGATTTGTGCATAACAGAATAAAGATTAGCATAAATACAATCGATCTTTATTAATGTATTGGCCGTTTTATAACTGTCATGCTTTACACTCTTATTAAAACAAGAAGTAAGATAAATATTTGATGTGCCTATCAAAATAGGCGATCAAGGCAAATTGTCAGCAGGATATGACTGGGGTATGAACAATAGAATCGGAATTTACATGGACATGGAGATCTAACAACTTAAGGTTAATGATATTTAATTTACTCATAAGATAAATGTACTGCAGTGGGAGCCGTTGGGCAGTAGTAAACTATGAGAGGAAAGGTAAAATATGTATATGTGTATATAGATGTGTTTGGCGTGAGGCCTCGAGCTCTTGTTGGAGTGTTCCTTTTATAACTTGCTCGATACAATGAAAGCCTAATTGGGCTTTTGGGTCATTCGGGATTCTTCATGCTAGCTTTCTAGATACGTCATCTCTTCCATAAGAAACTAGGACTTACCTTGGAAAAAAAGGATTTTGAACTCGCTAGCTTTTCAGGTCTTCTTTTTTTAGCTAATCCTTTGCGGAGATTTTCATGACTCACTGAAGATTGGGCCTAGGAACCCCTAGGGCTAGTCTGGACTGATTGTGGCCGGTCAACATCTCTATTGATGGCCCACCTTGTTAATTTTGAGATGTTAGAAAGTCTTAATCAAACCCTATCTTACTTTTAACCACCCCTAAGATGATGGTCTGTGGTGAGATGAGATTTGACACTCAATACTGATTTTATAGTAGACTATAAGTTGGTTCTAGTTCCCCCATTCTCTTAATCCCGAATGGGTCATGGTTGTAGGCCTAACCCAGATAATGTTTCTATTCATCCCGATCGTTGCCTAATACTATGACGGATTCGTTAAGAGATTGATCTAATATGTGGATCTTCGGAATATTTTAAATCGTTGTTGATTCTCCGAACATTTATGGGGAGATCTCTCATTCTGAAAGGATTGCAAGAGATGATCTCGGGGATGAGATCAATATATATAGTTGTGAGATAAAATATACTCACCCGGTTAGTACCCAATCCACGTCATACCTCATCCCGACATGCATCTCCTCCTTAGCTAGGAATGGATTAGGTGAGACCCGGACCTGCCCAAGATGGTGAGGCGATTACCGTGGGCCCACCTTGATGTATCTATCCACGTCTATCCATTTATTATCCCAAAAAGAAGCAGATCCAATTAATGGGCGCCATATCATTGGAAATGGTGGTGATTACTTATTAACGGGCCAAAAGAGTTTTGGATCAAGCGGATATTTGTTTTTTTACTTCATCCAAGCTTATATGAACTTTTTTCTTTTTGTTAGCATGATACTGCGCCCACGGTCAGTTCACACTTCACTGTTAGCCACCCTCACCAGGGCATCGATGCCAAGACCTCGTTGTTGAAACGAGGTATCTTTTACTCAGTCTACCACTTGTGCTACGGATCTGGGTGTAAGTTTATTATGAACTTATCAACGGATTGGATGGCAAATAAACAATACGGGAACATTAAGGTGCGCTCTGAGAAGTTTTTAATGGCCAGGCCTTCAACCGTCACTGTTTCCTAGAGCATGGTCCACCTAAGATTTAGATCTTCTTAATTTTGGAATCATGCCCGAAAATAATATTTGGAAAAACGGATGGACAGCGTGGATACAAAATAGATAAATCAAGGTGGGCCCCACGGTAAGGGCCGTACCGTTTCGGGTGAGGGCAGTGTCTCACCTAATCCGCTCCCGTCCACCGTCGCTCCTTATTGCGCCACGTGTGACCGTTATCCTTCTAATCCAGGAAGCGAATTTCGTACTGAGTAACTCTTTGGGGGCAGACCTTTAATGCATGTCTTATCCACACCGTTCATCCGTTTTCCCGGATCATTTTAGTACATGACCCCAAAATTGATGCATTTCCTAATCTCAAGTGGACCACGCCCCAGGAAATATTAATAATAATGACATCCACCGTTGAAACCTTCCTATGCCCCACAATGATGTTTATTTATCATCCAACCTCTTTATCAGGTCACAAAAGTAAGTATGAAGGGAAAACACAAATATCAGCTTCATCCAAAACTTCCGTGAACCATAAGAGGTTTTCAACGATAGGCATTTAATTCATATTTTTTCCAGTAGTGTAGTCAGCTTGATTTTTAAATATATTTCGATTTTCCTATAATGTCCTAAAATGATATGAAAAAACGGATGAACGGCGTGGATAAAACACATACATCACGGTGGGCCCCACAGAGTTTACTCATTACGCAATCCGCTTCCCCTAGTCCCCTTCCCGCCTCGCAACTGCCCCTCCGGTGAATTCCCATCCTCTTAAACCCAGCCCTATCCGTGTGTTCGAAGAAAGCCCGAGCTCGCTCGCTCTCTCTCTCTCTCTCTTTCTCTCTTCAAATTTTTTTTTTTCCTTTTCAAACTCAAATCTCACCCTTTCCTTCCTTCCCTCTCAACCCAAAACCCTAATTCAAATATCTTCTACCCACACCCAAAAAACCCAATTCACATCTCTCCTTCCCACATCCAAACACCTCTTTTCAAAAAAAAAAATAATTAAAAATGTCTGGCAACATGGGCCCCACCCGCAGCAATATCGTTCTTCCTTCGGAAGAACAACACCACGACCCGAATCCAATCAATCCACTCTCCTCACAAGACCACCACCGCCTCCGCCTCATCAGATTCCGCCAGCTCAACACCCTCGCCGTTCTCGCTCTCTTCTCCGCCACTGGAATGATTGCCATCGAAGAATACGCCTTCATAATCTTCTCCGTCTTCTACATATACTTCCTATCAAAAGTCGCATTCCCCACTCTAACCCTACGACTCGAACCACCCGTCTTCAGCAGGAACCGCTTTCTAGCCATCTATGTCTGGATCTCAACCCTCATCAGCCTCTTCCTCCCAATCATATACATCTTCCAAGGAATCTACGAAGGAGATAAGGAAGGAATCAAAGCAGCCGCCCCACCTGTCGTTCTCCTCGCTGCCCAGATTTTCTTGGAAGGCATGACGTTCTCCCGCCGCTTCGCGTTGCCGGTTCGGGCATTAGTACCAGTCTTCTACAACACGAAGCGGCTCTTCATGATCGTGGAATGGTTGAAGATAGAGATTGGGAAGGTGGAAAAGGAGAATAGATGGGAGCTTAGATTGCAGTTCGGACGGGGACTGGCAGTGGCAAATCTGATTTACTGGTCTTTCAATCTGTTCGGGCTCTTGTTGCCTTTCTACCTTCCAAGAGTTTTTAAGAGGTATTATTCTATGGTAAAAGGTTGAGATTTTCGAAGGTGGATTGTCTGACAGTAGCAAGGTGGCTACTGGTATTTCCTCTGTAGGGCCCACCATGATGTATGTACTATATCCATGCTGTCTATCCATTTTTTCAGATCATTTTAGGGCTTGGTTCCAAAAATTAGGCAGATATAAGTCTCAGTTGGACCACACCATAGGAAAACAGTAGTGATTGAATTTCCACCATTAAAAATTTCCTAAGGCCCACTGTAATTCTTATTTTGACATTCAACCTGTTGATTAGGTCATATAGACCTGGATGAAGGGAAAAAATAAATATCAGCTTGATTCAAAACTTTCGTGGCCCCATTAAAATTTTAATGACGGTGTTCAATCAACACTGTTTTATGTGAAGTGGTCTACTTGAGATTTGGATACTTCATTCTTGGGCTCATGCCATGAAATGATATGAAATGGATGGACGGCTTGGATGAAACACACGCATCTTGGTGGAGCCTACAAACCGGGTCTGTATATTTTCTTTTTATGAATTTTTGTTGATCAGTTTTATAATTTGGGAACTTAAATGTATTTATTCTTATTAATAAAAATATATTTTGTTTTCTAGTTTTACTAAATGTATCTTGGTATTATCTTGGCCAAGTGATTGTGGGACCACCGTTGATTCCATAGCTAAAATATGTGATAAGGTAATAATTCACTCTTACCAGCGATAATTTTCCCTCTTACCACTTAAGTAATGGTCAATTTGAATTAAGAATTATTAAGAAATTATATTAATAATAAAGGAACTGAAATAAAATAACATAGGAAATCAGAAGGGACTGGAGGCACGTATTATATATGCTTATTTTAAAAGTGTTATTTGCCCCTATCATTGGTAGGGGATCGTTGTTAGGTTTCTAGCAAAATGCTTTCATGATATGACAAGCCTTGGTGGATTTGCATATAGCAATCATGAGGATTCCATAGCAAGAACTCAATATTACTATTCTGACAAATGGTATATTGTGAAAACAGGAATTCACTTTGCGTAGTTGCACAGAGAGAGAGAGAGAGAGAGAGAGAGAGAGAAGAAATGTGAAAAAAAGTGATACAACTGGTATAAGCTTTGAAAAATAAAATAAAATCTCTAATAGAAGATCCATTAGCTACATAGTTTTTTTTTGCTTGTTGCAGGTAGAGTTTTAAATTCATATTTTATCATCGAGAGTGTTATATATGTAGGTTTGTTTCTTAGAACTACAAAACATTGTTGCACCTCCGAGGGCGAATGCCCATCCTATAGTAGACTTATTGTCTCCCACACTAAATGTCCAACTCGCATGTGTTCTGAATAAAATAGTCTAAATCATTTGATTCTTTCCTTTAAGATAACCCAAAACGCTATTCCCAAATAGGTATGCATTCAATTTGGTTGTTAAATCCCCTATATGCAATGCATAATTTGATCATCTTCGATTCTGCAATTTAAAATTTACAGTTGGTCTCGGAGTGGTGTATACATCAGATATGGAGGATCGATATAGTCTGGTGAATCCATTTAAGGAATTACCACATTATCCTAACCTAGCATTCATGAAAGAATCAAAACTATATCTTAATTGTCAATTAATGGATCTTCACGGATCATATATGGGCCATCATCTGCATCGTTCACAGGCCCTGTGAAGCAATCAGATCACCAAGATGGGGTTTTAATTGCATATTGTGCTTCAAGATTGCTCTCTCTCTCTCTCTCTCTCTCTCTCTCTCTCTCTCTCTCTCTCTCTCTCTCTATATATATATATATATATATATATATATATATATATATTAGGGCTGTTCACAAGTCAAGCTAGCTCGAAAAGCTCGCTCGACTCGGCTCGAGTCAGCTCGGATTGACTCGGCTTGAATGGCCGATTCGAGCCGAGCCAAGCTAATTATTTGAAGCTCGAGTTGAGTTCAAGCCAAGTTTGACCAGGGGGCATTTCAACTTGACTCGACTCGAACTCGGCTCGGCTCGATTAATAAATATATTAAATATTATATTATATATATATAGCGGAACGCTCACCTGCAAACCAGTTCGTACGGACTACATACGAACTTTTTTGAGAACTCATCATATCTGATGAGTCTCGAAAATCTGAACGGTCCACATGAAGTAGAACCTCATGAAACCCCCTGGGACGAATATTTACTTTGAACCAAAACTTCGGTGGGCCATGAAAAATGCAAACATTTTCTTCCCTTGATTTGAATTTCCCTTTGCCATAGCCCACCAGAATCTTAGATCAGGGTGAAAATTCACCTCCTAAGGTTTCATGGGATTCCGCATCTTATAGACCGTTCGGATTCGACACCCATGACACGTGCACAAAGGTGCGCACGTGCGTAGGTGAGCATGCCTCTATATATATATAAACTTAAAAATAAAAAAATAAAAAACAAACCCTAGAGTCTCCACCTGACCGCACGCACCCCCTTCCCTTTCCCTTTCTTCTTTTTCTCTGCCCACTGCTAGCCGCACACCTGCCTCGACCACTACCACCAGTTTTCATTTCAGCTCCACAATAGTATGATTTTAATCTCTTGAGATCTACTTTTTAGGCGAGAAACCTAAGAAATTCGAGATGGGTTCTTCTCAGATTTGTTAGAGCTTCAAGGAAAACCAATGATCTGATTGGCTAGAGCTCTTTACTTGGATTTCTGATCTGTGTTTTGCTCTGTTTCTTTTCTAGTACTTGGATTTCTGCTGGTGGAAAAAGATCAAGAACAAATCAATTCTTACAGGTTTCATCATTCGATTCGAAGCTTTGTTTAGTTTTTTCATCAGGTTTTGCTTTGATTCTCTTAAGATTTTTGAATTTTCAATCAATGGAGGAGGATCAAGAACAGAATCCATTACTCTCTCACCCAACAAGCTCGAACTCGACTCAAGGTAAACTCGACTCGACTCGAACCACTAGCTTGACTCGAACTCGCTCGACAACTTTGGCAAACAAGCCAAGTTTCAATGTTGAGCTCGAGGCCAAGCTCGAACTCGAGTACATCATGGACAAGCCAAGCCAAGCTTTGCCCACCTCGACTCGACTCGACTCGATGCTCACCTCTAATATATATATATATATATATATATATATATATATATATAGGTAAAAGGTATTATGCGCTCGGCCTCACGATAAGCTCCCGTGAGGTCAAGCTGTGTGGGCCCCACCGTGATGCGTGTCGACCATCAATACCGTGAATTTGATGGGTCCCCTTTAAAGTATGGGATATCTTAAAAATCAACCGTATAAGGAACTCAAGTGGGCCATACCATCTAAAATCATGTGAAGACACCGTTAAAACATATAAAAGCACTTGGTGGGGCCCACCTAAAATTTGCATGCATCTGAAACTTGGTCTGAACCCTCATCCAAGTGGGACACACATAATGGAAGGGCTGGATTTGCAAACCACATCTCCGTGGGCCCAAAAAATGGTTATGAATGTTTTAATGGTGCACGACCCCTCTCCACCTCTGTATGTGGTGTGGCCCACACAAGTCACGAATTGACTTGATTTTTGAGACCTAGGCCCATGATGGAATGGTGCATCTGACTGATGGGGTAGATGTTCGAAACGCATCACGGTGGGGCCCACACAGCTCGACCTCATGGGACGGACTAGTGAGGTCGAGGGCATAGTACCTTTTCCCATATATATATATATATATATATATATATATATATATACGAAAACGCTCACCTGCGAACCAGTTCGTACGTACTACGTACGAACTTTTTTGAGAACCCATCATACGTGGTGTGGATCCAAAATATGAACCGTTCATGTGAAGCAGCACCTCATGAAACCCCGTGGACCCATGTTTTAATTTGATCTAAAACTTTGATGGGCCATGAAAAATGAAAACAGTTTCCTCCCTTGATTTGCATTTATCTTTGCTATGGCCCACCAGAATTTTAGATCAAGGTGAAAATTTGTCACATGGCGTTTCATGGGATTCCACATCACATGGACCGTTCAGATTAGACACCCATGGCACGTGTGCAAAGGTGCGCACGTGCGTAGGTGCGCAGGGGAGCATGACTCTCTCTCTCTCTCTCTCTCTCTCTCTCTCTCTCTCTCTCTCTCTCTCTCTCTCTCGCGCTATAGATAGAGATATATATATATATATATATATATATATATATATATATTGTAGGCTCACATAGGTTTGGGCCCTTTATTAAGCCATCCTTGTGGGCTCGCATTTGTTATAAGACCTATTGTGCCTTGTTAGTGGGCCATCACCAGTTTAATGTTTATTCTTAAGCCTCTTTCTTTCAGGCCTGCTTTTGTGCATCAAGGATCAGATCTGAACCATTTATTATGTATATAATGAGAATTCAATTTGGATCATTTGTTAGTTAGATAATTAAGCATTTAGATTTATCATCATGTGGATCGACCTTAAGTATCGTATCTGCATCGTCCATTCTATGGATCCTAATGTAAGATTTGATCATCCATCTAAATCAAATTAAAGATTTTATCTAGATCGTCCATCTTGTGAACACTATGCCCTGATTTGGAATGCTCATTGTTGATGTATAGACCATGTGTGTAAAATCCTGATTAGGCTCAGTATTGGGCCCGTTACCCATACTTTAGAAGTCGAAATGGACCATTGGTTTAAAGGAAAATGGGGAAATGAAATATAATTCTGTTTCATTTTTCTAAGATCTCTTGTTTTTCGACGATCAATGTTGGCTAACTATTTGGCCTAATTGAACTAGTTAATTATAATTCATTTAGAACGGGATTATGTTAGTAATCTTGAGTTTAAACACGTGGAATTGGATCTGATTGTGTTAACCACCACAGTGACCTCAATTGGCGAAGATTTCATAAATTCTGACTTACAACATTGGAATTCAGTAAAAGGATTAAATACAATTTACATTCAATGTGGACGGTGACAAAAATACAGAAGATCAACATTTGGCATGGACGTAAGTGGTATTGAGTAAATAGTGCCGGTAGTGCAAGGCTAAGAGACTCATCTCGAATTTACATGATTGCCATTATTTAGCTTAATATTCAGGAGAGTCACCTATATGTCAAGATTTCCTTTCATATAAATAGTGATGATGATGTGTCTGATTATCGTTAGGATTGATTAATTGGGCTTATCTTAGGAAATTTAATTGAAGGCCTCAATCAATTAAATGATTATCATAAATTTTGCCTGATATTTAATTTTAATTATTTTCATAAATTGTTTAAATTAAACATCTTTACTAATATGAATATATTTGGAAGCAGTAATTAACATTCCTACTCAATCCCATCATGTTCCTCTCTTAGCTAACTCCAATTATACCAAATGAAAAGAGTCTATAGAGACCTTGCCTTAGAAAATGAGGAATCTTATAAACCATCAGACAAAAATATTGAGTCAGAAGTTAATTGCTACGAGGTATGGTCCAAATCAAACTAAATGTATCTCAAAGTCATGAAACATGTTATTTCTGAGACAAAGGGCCATGCAATACTTGATATTGATAAAGCCAAGGTTTTCCTAACCGAAATAGGAAATTGAATGATTATCATGAATTTTGCCTAATATTTAGTTATATTCATGAATTGTTTAGATCAAACATTTTAGCTAACGTCAGTATATTTGTAAACAATTAACATCTCAACTCAATCACATCATGTTTATCTCTTAACTATGCTCAATTATATCAAACGAAAAGAGTCATAGAGATATCCGTGGGGTGCATGTAGCTGGACCTTGACTTGAAAAAGGAGGAATCTCCTAAATCACCTGACAATATGAGACATGGTCCAGATTAAATAAGATGTATCTCAAGATCATAACAAATATAATTTTTAAGATAAAAAGAAATGTCATACCTAATACTAATAAGGCCAAAATTTTCCTGCCCAATTTAAAAAACCAATTCAAGAAATTGGATAAGAATGAAGTGAGTTCATTGCTAAGCAAATTGACTTGCTTATCTTATGACAGCCAAGGAAGCATTCAAAAATACATCGTAGAATGGATTGAAGTGATTTCTAAAATACACTCATTAGGCTTCCAAATATAGATGACGAATTAGTTCACTAAATCATGAACTCTTTACTTCCGTAAAATAAGTTCAAATCTAAGAAACTTTTTATAATATCAAATTCCTTTATAATGAATCTTATTGTATAAATGATTTTGACTATTGAAACATGACTTTAAATCCAAAAACAATTTAAATCACTCACAAGTAATTCTAAATTGTACATTCTGTCATATAACAATTTCCCACTTGATGATTAAATGGAATCAATCAGTCAACACAGACCATTCACCATGACCTTAGCCCAAGACCGCACCGAGCACCGACCCTTCGATTTCAAGCCTACGCCTGGCCCTGGCCCTAAGTTAAATTTAGGGTGCCAAGCCCATTTTCACCCCCACCACGATGCTGCCTCAATTTGGATATAACCTAGGTCACCCCCTGCCACAAGCCAATGGCTGGTGGTCGGTGCTCTGTGGACCCCACTATGATGTATGTGTGTCATCCATGCCGTCCATCTAGTTTTTCAGATCATTTTATGCTATTAGACCAAAAATGAGGTATATCTCAATCTCAAGTGGACCACATTACAGGAAAGAGTGTTGAATGAGCATCGACCATTAAAAACCTTTTGGGCGCATAAAAGTTTCGGATCAAGCTGATCTTTGTTTTTTCCCTTCATCTGGGCCTGTATGGCCTAATCAACAGATTGGATGTCAAATAAACAGTACAGTGGGCCTCAGGAGGATTTTAATGGTGGATATCCAATCACTCTTGTTTTCCTGTGGTGTGGCCCATCTGAGTTTTATATCCTTCTCATTTTCGGGTTTTAGCCCTAAAATGATCTGTGAAATGGATGAGCGGAATGGATGAAACAAATACATCATGGTGGGGCCCACAGGGCACTGACCATCAGCCATTGGCTGGTGGCAGGGGGATCGTTTCGGTGAGTATCACATGGGTCTACCTATAAGGGGAAAAAAAAAAAAAAATTTGTTAAGCCCATGTGCGTGTACGGAGGAGCTCATTTACACGCCAATCCATGTGCAAACCTAGCACACTTGTGCGAGATCCTTGCCATCGAATCAAATGAGTTTCGTTATGTAGGTACATTTTCCAAAAAAAAAAAAAATGGGTCTGCCCATCTACAAAGTGAGCTACATTTTACGAAACGAATGAACGGATATAAATGCATAGGCAAGTTTCTAACAATGTGGCAATTCAATGAGCTGCCTGATTTTTTTGGCAATGGATCTATATGATGCGACCTACGTAATGGACGGCTTAGATCCTATAAACGTGCCATGATCCCACTTAGGTTGGCACATAGATGTGCTTCCTTGTGTAATTCTCTAGAATCACTTTCATTTGAGCGATCCTTGCCATCCAATCAATTCGAAGGAATGGACGGCCTATATCGTTTAGACTGAAAAAAGATTTGTGATTGAAATACTACCATACATCGCACCAGTATTTCTAAAAGATTTACACGTTCAATCAAAAGATGTTAGAGAAGCTTGTTCTGTACGCACAGGTATGTAAGAAATTCGATGCACACGCTAACAAATTTTCCTGCGTGGCAAGCAAGCACGAGATCCAAACCGTCCAGCATGTGGATCCAACCCCCTGACCCAGGAATCAAGCTGGATGATCGTAAATTGCACCACAATGTTTATAAAAGGCAAATGGCTCACCTTCCCCATAGTTTTTCAACCGTCCATCTATTTTGTAGTTTGTGGCCCATCTTACGAGCAGTTTCCCCAAGAGCATCAAAATGATGGGACCCATTGGAAGGGAATGGCTTGGATCTAAAGGAACTCGTTCGTGAAATTGAATTGATTTGCACTGTCCCTTTTTCTTGACCATCAAAATAATTCTAGAGAACGCCAGCAGTAAAAGAAGGCTAAAATGACGATTTGTCCACATCAGTGATTTTAACTTTCTATTAAAATAAATCTGAACCCTTCATTTTACAGGCCATTTTTAACAAAATCTGAATCTTCCAACTAAAAGTTTCAAAGAGAATTTGAGGTTCAAGTCCGCATGGATGAAAAGTCCAGATCAATAATCAACCTTTACAGTATAAACAACCTGGATTGTCTATTTCCCCGGCCATTTGATCAAATGGTTAAGATCATCCGATCAAAGTGGGGGATCACGTAATGGATGCGGTCCAAATCAATGACAGAACACCTCCGTTGTAATGGTTTATCAAATGGTTGAGATGATGTTGGGTTAGGTCATTGAATTTGCCTCTTCTACTGTGATTATCTAAACAAATGCAACACATGTATTTGATGTTATGCAAAGAGAAATGTGGGGTTGTTTTCAAATTTTATGGGAAATGGTCAGATAAAAGCCATTATACAGCAGCTGTATGCATTCATTCACATTCACCCAATCTTTCCCACAGACATGCTGGAGATGGCCAAGCACGTAAATCAAGCTGATCCACACACGGTGTGGATGGCAACAACAGAATCTATATGGACAACCAATGCAATGATCCTATATTCACTTGTGCGGTCCACCCAATGGATGGAACAGCCCAATCTTGAAGGTTAGTCCCAGCTTTTACATGGATCGAATATTTCCACAAACATGAGACGTTAGCGGGAAATACATGGGATGCATCACACATACAGCTGCCGTCTGTCTTTCTTCTATGATTCGTTCGCTGTTTCCTTCTTCCCATTGAGAGGGACCATCGTATGTGTTATGCGTTCGCCTGCAACAGCCAACCAAACGAGATTTTTGACCACCAACCAACATTCAGTGAAGAAAAGCACCGATCAGAGAGGGAGGATTGTAGTGGGTGAGCTTTTGGTCCTGGTCCATTCACAGTAAGGGCCCTTGTGTTTTTTTTTTTTTTTCTTTCTTTCTTTCTTTCTTTTGTTGAAAACCAAAATAAATAAAAATAAAAATAAAAATAAAAGATAAGGAAAGATAAGTTATTCTCTTTCATAATCGGGTAACCCATTCCATCATAATAGTTGATATACAACAAAAATGATTCGTCACAGCTGCAAAGGGAAGAAAAAGGTCATGGGTGCGTTTGGTTGCACCAAATATCACAAAATTGCATGATATCTTGCACAAAATTAGACTCTTTTTTTCTTTTTTCTTTTTTGGGAAAGGCAACACTACCAGGAATTGAACCCCGGATATCTCACTTACACATGCTATACTCTCTACCAGCTCATCCAGCGAGCAGGAGACCAAAATTACACATTAATATCATGAAACATCATGAAATTTTGTGCAACCAAATGCAATGCACCCTAAATAACTCTAGTTGCACAAGGAAAAGAAAAATACAGCCCTTGGGAAAATGGGAGGAGGCTGGTGGAAGGGGGCCAAAGCATGGCGGAATTGGCACATTTGGGCTCCAATGACTTGCATAAACACCTACATTTTTTTCTTCTCTTTTTTTGTCGAACATACAATGTCCCCTTGAATCAAAATTGCAATGTCATTACAGCAACGCACAAGAAAAAGAAAAAGAAGAAAGAAAGAAAGAAGGAAAGAAGCTTACATACGGATCTGTGCCGACGGTGCCATTATCTCTCTTGTTGCAGTCGCAGCAGCCAAAGCTGAAAACTGCTGTCCCAAGGCTCTGATAACCGTAGGTTGATTCATCTCTGATCCAGCCCTGCCCATTTCAAACAAGTTATATGAGTGCCAATTGCACTGGAAAGCCTTTGCTCTTTGACCCAAAAGGCACACTGATTGGCTGATCCTGTCCCAGTAGTGACCACCAAAGGACTATTTAAAACTAAATGGTTGGATATCCAAATTGATTAGATGAAATTGGATGGTTCTGATCAGTGTGATTCTCACAAGGTTTAAAGTTTGGGTGTATGGCATTGTTCACCACAATAAGGGGTTGTATCGGCCCATATTGGGCTGTTTCAGGCCAATACAGCCATATGGTTTCACAAGATGCTTTAAACCTTGGATTCTCAGGCTAATATACCCCTCCACAATGGCTTCCAAATATTGAATGGTTGGTTTGGAGTGTGTATATACCGCAGATGAGTTCCCACAATTTAGTTAATTGTGGCAACACACTTTAGAGTCTATCCAATGAGGAAAATTGATACGTTCAGGTCATTTGGCAGATTTGGGAGCAAAAAAGATAAATAAATAATTTCCAAGGCGACACAACTGATTACGCTCTCAAGTGGATGGAGGCCTCCGTGGGATCCAAATTTTTTATAAAAAAAATGTGCTGACTTGATTAGCAACCTGAGGTATTTTAGCATTGTTTTCGAGTTGCACAAGCCATCCCCTCCAGGGAAGGAAGTTCATGGGCTCAAGTCCCACCGTTGCTAGTTTCAGCCCAGTAGCAGGGAAGGAAACAGAATGCATGCTTCATATTAAATTATAATCAAAAGAGAGAAACACAAGTGTACCCAAGAACAACCCATTCATTCAAACATGCCAACAATCATCATCACCGAAAATCTCTAAGGTCACGGAAAATTTCGAACTCCTACATTCAGTAGGTGAAAAGACCCTCATATCCCTCCTCACTATCTCTATCCACCGTTTAGAGTCTCAATATCATTACATGTATTGATGACAAGGGATACACAAACATGTATCCATGGTGTGCCGTAAAGGTAGTTACAGGGCCGTAAATACATAAAGGTAACAGTGGCAACCATTACACGTTACGGGGTCGTACAGGCCATTACAGCCCCTGTAACGGCCGGTTACACCCCGTTTAAAGGCCTTAACAGGCCCATTACGGTCCATGATGGGGCCGATACATGTTTTACGGTGTTTTTTTCATGTTTTACGGTTTTTTTCAATTAGAGAGAGAGAGAGAGAGAGAGAGAGAGAGAGAGAGAGAGAGACTATAACGACCATTACAGGGGCCGTAACGACCGTTACAGCCCCTATCGTAAAGGTAACAATAGTGGCCATTATGGCCACCGTTACCGTTACAAAATACCTTGCATGTATCAGCATAGCCAATATTATCGCCGATAGTCAGAAAATTACGGTTGTCTGAGAGAAACATTTGGGAAACCTTGGGAAAAAGGTGGAATTATCCACTGAAACTTCAGGAAATGTTAAAAGACATGTTTACACATGCACATGTAAGAATCAAAATATTGCAAAAATCAACTGTACATAATAAGTGTCCATTTTATGGGGTCTAACCATGTGTTATCAAAAAAAAATCAGAACAAATAAATATATAGAATTTGTAGCTAATCAATAAATCAGCCAACACTCGTTAATATATACAGTTTCCACATAAAAAAAATCAGTACAAAATAAATATATAGAATTTGTAGCTAATCAATAAATCAGCCAACATTCATTAATATATAGAATTTCCACATTAATTTATAGTGGAAAACACATTTTTCCAATTTTTTTAAAGGTAAACACTACTAGGCACTGAACCCTGGATCACACACACACGCTACACCGTCTCTACCCGCTCACCTAATAGGTCATAGACATTTTTTCCAACATAACAATGAAAAAACAAAAAATCACAATCTCGATTTTCGTTTAAATATTTTTTCACCACAAATCCATGTCAAACGCATGAGAATCACGCATAGATATAGATATCCATGGCAATCCATGCTAACATTTGAAATAAAAAAAAGAGCATACAGATTATTTGTCACCTTTGAATTCTGGCCCATCCTCATTTCAAGTAGAGATTTCTCACCCGATGAAATAAATTCCAAAAAAAAAAAAAAAGAGGATATTTTTTGGGTCTTTGGAATTTTTCCTCATTTTTAATCAATTTTCGCTTATTTACGCATGTGTCCCTGGTGTTAGGTATATTACCACTGGTATCGGGGGTATTATCGATGGTATCACGGATAGCAGGGAACTTTTATAAGAGATTCTTCTCAAAATATTGCCGATATTATTAAATATATTGACGATATTTGAAAATTTTAAATTGCTAGCAGTTTCGTTATTGTTGACTTGCAGACACCAATAATATTAGCGATATTATAAACCATATTGAAGCATGCTTCAAAATCACTCCCTCCACTTCCTGGTCGTTTATACTTGATAAAATTTTGATGCGGACACTTCCCTACACCTGCACCCAAGTTTCTGCATTCACTTCACGACACTTCCCTACACACCTGCACCCAAGTAAGTTTCTGCATTCGCTTCATGCTTCGAAACTATAATTTCATGTATGAGAGGGGATCACATAAGACTCCACAGGCATCTGACTCTACTTCATCGTGCTTGTATTGGAGATACCCTTCTCGGTTTCTTTCTTTTTCTTTTTTCCTTTTTTTTAAAGGTAGCACAGATTTAAATATAGAAACCTAGAAGGCCAATACAAAAATCAGGGTTGTATGCATCAACCACAAGCCTAGCCAAAAGAGAGACATCAAGACCAACATCATCGCTAGCAATGAGAAATGAAATATTTAGCCTAGCATCAGCCGTCCCCCCAAAGATTAGCGTCTTTGGCTGGCGGGTAGGAAATAAGAAGATTCTGACGGTGGATAACTTGAGGAAAAGAGGGATGACCCTGACTAACATATGTTTGTGCTGCATGAGGAACGAAGAATCAATTAATCACCTCCTGATCCACTGCCCGTTCACCATATCCCCATGTGGGCTGAGTTTTGTTCCCGTTTCAGCATCAGTTGGTGTTTCTGGAGTCGGTTGATCTTCTTCTTCAGGCCTGGCATGGAGTTCGACTCAACAAGCCTAGAACTATATTGTGGCGTATGGTAATCCTCGCTGTTTGGTGGTCTGTATGGGAAGAGAGGAACAACAAATGTTTTCGAGATTCCGCTTCCCTTTCCCCCATTGTAGCCTCAAAGGCCAAATGCCGCATTGTTGAATGGGCGGCCCAGTCAAAAGTGTTAAAGGCCTATGACCTTCTTTTTCTTGGTGTCTAGTCCAGGTTGCCTTCTTGGCAGCCCCTCTAGCCCTCTTTTGTATATCTCTTCTGTTTTAATATAATTTTTATCTTTCAAAAAAAAAAAAAAAACTCGAGACACTAGCTACCATCGTTCTCTGAATACTGCTTGCATCTTCTGCTGTTGAAAAAGCTTTCCCAGTGATCAGCTGATTGATTCACCTCCAATGAATTCATGCCATTTGCTGTTGATTTCATCCACCGAGAACCTTGTAAAAACCTTATGAATCTCTGCCCATAGAGCAAAATTAGCCCATGCCCTCCCCAGGACCCACTGAATCGGTGACTCTGCATCCTTAAAGATCCTCCTATTTCTTTCCTTCCATAAATAACAACATATGGCACTCAATTTCCATAGGATTTTTCCTCTTTCATTAGGGGAGCATCTGCCCCACCCATGAAGAGGTCCCCAGATTGATGACCCAGTTCACCCCAAACAAACCTAAGAAACAGCACCAGACCTTTCTTGTCTCAAAGCAATGGATTAACATGTGGACTCTGCTTTCCTGCACATGAAATGTATAGTGTTTTTCTTCTTAAGATGTCACCACCAAAATTCTCCCCTTCACAACTGTCCACAAGAATGTCGCCAACTAAGACGCCGTAGCAAAGAACCAAACCAAATGCAGAAATGGGGGTCTTTATCTGTTTCTTACACACACACACACACACATACACACACACACACACACACACACACACACACACAGAGCAGGTCATGAAATCTCCCATATTTTCTCAATTCCAGACTTTACGATCTTCATGGGCAGTACTCTCCAGGACCTGGGCCAAGACTGCTAATAGAGCTACAATATCTCCAATCTCCCACTCCGTCAAATTTCTCCTGAACTGAACACCCCAAACTTATTTACCAGCCAAAAATGACCTACACTCTCTCATAAGGAGCACTCTCCAGAACAGTCTTGGGAATTTCTCTACTAAGGAGCACTCTCAATCCACACATCAAGCCAGAACCGAACTTTATTTCCACTGTTCACCTGAAGCTGTCTCCTCACCCAGAATTCTACCCCACCACTCCTTTTGTCATTTACCTTACATATGATCCTCCATATTATTGATTTAGCACAGGGATTTGAGCACTTTGGGTCCCATCCTCCCTCTTCTAACTGATATTTTTCCACCCCAATTCTTCCCTATAGTGCATCTTTTTTCCGACTGAAATCTCCCCACCATTTATATAAAATACTACTAATGCTTTTCTTTCATACTGCCTATCCCCAACCCTCCATCCTTTTTAACCCTTTGCACCTCCTCCCAGTAAACTAGATGGTATTTCTTCCTGTTCACTATTTGCCCATAGGAAGTCCCAATGGAATCTTTCTAATCTTTCCACCAGCAAGGCAGGCGCTCTACAAAGCGACATGAAGTAAATTGCGAAGTTGGCTAGGGTTGCTTTAATTAACATTATTTGGGCCCCAAAAGAATTTTAAAAACACTCCTCCACATTGCAAGCCTCTTCTCCACCTTTTCCAGGATAAGGCCCCAAGTCGCCCTTGAAGACACTTTTGCCCCCGAGGGGAAGACCTAGTTAAGACATTGGAAAGGACCCAGAATTGCATCACAGAAATACTGCTAGCTCTGCACCCGCTCCTTTAAAAGCCCAACACCAACCATAGTGCTCTTTTGGATATAGACTTCTAAGCCAGGCACTGTCTCGAAGCATCTTAATAACCCCTGTACATTTCGGACTTGATCCCCTGTGGGTTTGCATAGCATGAGGGTATCATCCGCAACTGAAGATGGGAATATCAAGATAGAAGAGCTAACCTAGAAGTCTTGGATCAGGTTCTAATCTTCCACCTTCTAAATAATCCTGCTCAAACCTTCAGCTACATGGTGGCTCCAACTGCCTTCAACACCTAGAGCTGGAGAACCACCTTGCTAGAGAGTCATTTATCAACATAGAGAAAGAAGTTGAAGAAACACACTATGCTATCCAGCTACACCATCTTGCACCATAGGTCCATAGCCCATCCCCCTTAACAAATAGAGCACAAATTGTGAGTCCACACGTTCATAGGCTTTCTCTTTGTCAATCTTGCACACCAACCCCTGTTTCTTCTCCATTTCTATAGAGTGGGTACACTCGCCACCATAGGTCCATAGCCCATCCCCCTTAACAAATAGAGCACAAATTGCGAGTCCACGCATTCGTAGGCTTTCTCTATGTCAATCCTGCACACCAACCCCAGTTTCTTCTCCATTTTTATAGAGTGGGTACACTCGCCACAAGAATACCATCTTAAGAAATGCTTATCCGAGACGAAAGCCCCCTAAAAAGGAGAGATCGACCCAGACATCCAGTTCTTCAACCTCTCCATTAACACTTAGGCTATGATTTTATTTATGCTCCACATTAGGCTTATTGGCCTAAAGTGAGAAATTTCCACTGCACCTCCTCCTTCAGGATTAAGAATATGAATAGGGCCCTGATACCTTTGTTCATCTTAGTCCTTTCATGGAAACTCCTTGAGCACTTCAACCAGGTGTTCTCTAATTATTTCCCAACGCTGATTGATCAACCCAGACATCCACTTCTTCAACCTCCATTAACACTTAGGCTATGATTTTATTTATGCTCCCCATTAGGCCCTGATGCCTTTGTTCATCTTTAGTCCTTTCATGGAACTCCTTGAGCACTTCAACCAGGTGTTCTCTAATTATTTCCCAACGCTAACGAACAAAACCCATTTTCAAACCATCCGGCCTGGGAGACTTACCTGGATCTGTGCTTTCAACCACATTAAGAATTTATTCCTTGCTTAAGAGTACCTCTATCTCCTCTGCACCCACTTTCAGGATCAACGAAAAAACAAAGACATCGAACGTAGGTTTGTCACTCTTCTCCCTCTGATACACCTTTCCTGGTTTCTCCATCATTTTAAATGACTGACCGACATAACCTAACATATCGCTTTGAGGCATCTCCTGATCACCATCAATTTTAACCAAACATTTAACATGTATGGCTGTTCTTACTAAAGTTGCATTCTAGATACTATCTTGATTTTGCAAATTTTTAGACCACTAGATTTTAAAACAAAATTTTGTTTTCAAATCTCCAATGTAGCATTACCCTTTCTCTAGTAGCATTGACCAGATCAATGTCATTGGCAAACAACATACACCATGGGAACTCATCCTGGATGATGGTAGTTAACTCATCTATAATAACTATAAAAGGCAAGGCTAATGGTACGCGTACAATTTCCAAGTGCCTACGTATCAAACATTGTACTAAGAAAGAGTATCAAATAACTATACTTCGTTAAAAACGAAGAGGTGCATCCCTTATGGCCACACACCCGCTCGTAAGGTATGGTGGTGTATTTGTGGGCCCAGAGGTGATGTTTGTGTGCAATGCAAACCATGAACGGATGATCCAAAACTCATGTGGGCCACACCATAGGAAAAATGTTGCCCAAACTTATAAATTCAATTGGTGTGGCTCGCTTGTGTTTTGGATCTGACTGATGTGGAGCTTCCCTTCATCCTGGTCAGGCATGCATTATGAACAGATTGGAATTTTTTATACACACAACAGTGAGCGCAACAAACAATATATTTCATTTCATATGGTGAGCGTTCTTTCCCATTCTTACCTATTTTGTGACCCAACTAAGTTATGGAGTAGCCTGATTTTGGAATGAAGGCCAAAAATAGTGTGGCAAACTTGATTATTGAGGTGGATTTTAAATATAGCCAACTGTCAGCCCCACTCAACTAGATTAAATTATCAACTGGGCCAGTCATGCAGGGGTGTCTATGTCCGACTTGTCCAATTCTGACCAAGTGAGACAACTTAGCAGTGATTCAGGGCAAGCTAGCACCTGATATCATGTATAGGTGGGATGAATCTTATCATTGGGTACGATACTTAAAACCTGTCTTCGTAAGTACTCTTTATCTTATGCTTTCTCCAAGTCAATAAGAACCATGTGTAACTTCTTCTCGTCTCTATGCTTTCCCACCAACTACCCAAGTACAAAAATGGCTTCAATCATCCATCTCCCTTACATGAAGCTAGAATGATTATTTGGGTTTCCACTTTTTAGTCTCCACTTCACTACCCTCTCTGAAAGCGCTCAAAATGCAAATTATAAATTTGATCCCCCGATAGTTGGTGCAAAACCACATCACCTTTGTTCTAATATGGAAGTATCATGATGCCTCTCCTCTATTCATATTGGCCCTTTCTTTGTTTGCAAAAAAAATCTCATAAAAGACTAGTTAACAAACTAATCTGATTTCACACAATAACTCCCCCTCTTCTATAAGTATATCACGTGTCCCAAAGGCCTTCATTCAACCTTGCAGCCGCTACATTTGCTTCCCTTAAAAACTGACTGATTGTGATGCGATAGTTGAATCCCAACTAATCGAGGAAAGGAAGGAGGTTTGAGTTCAATGTATGGCGCTATAGGCTGCCTTTTTATCTTTTTCTTCCTCTTCTTCTTCTTTTTCTTCTTCTTTTTGAAGAGGAAACAATGACATAATTAAATTAAAGTGAGGGAATGGAATTCCCAGTACAAAAAGCATCACGAGATACACCAAACTTAGCCAAAGAAGATACAGCAGGAATAACACTGTTCAAAGCCAGGGCAAACGAAATGTTTAGCCCGGTAGCCATGGTGTTAATAGCTTGGAAGTATATAACAGCAATTGAGGTGCAACGTTTGCTGAAGAGACCTGGCAAACTGCATCCACTGAAGTGTTATTCTTAGAAAACAGAAATACAGGATGGATTTCAAAATCTGGGTGTCCTTGACCACCATTCCGCAAGGCTACTTGATGCAGGACAATTAACCACTTGCTCTAAAAGCTCGAACTGTTAGAGCATGGCGAATCAATCCCTTTATCTCATAGCCCAGGCCCCACATCTCATGGGTTAGGACCTCGGCCGAACCCCCCTCGTGGGCCCCAAATCACATGGGTACCACCTCACACGAGTCACTCGCCTCACACGGGTGGGGCCCGCCTCACACGGGCCGCCCAACCCGAGTGTGCCCCTGGCCCTTGCATCCCACAGGCAACCCCACTCGAGCCCGGTGTGAAAATGCCCCTGCATTACTACTGATGTGAAATAGAAAAGCATCATAAGTTCCTGAGATCGTGCACCAGATAGCCAACCTTTTTTGCAGTTGGAAACTTTGGTGTCCCAGCCATTCTCAGAGGTGCCATGCCCAGCATACAAGATAGATTTCAAAATTGGTTCTTCTCCCTCCATTATCCTCCACCACCATTTTGCATGTCCGCATTTACATGTCGGATTTGTCTTATATCCAGATGACCAGACCTCCCACCTTTTTTTCCTTTTTTTTTTTTATATATATCCAGACCTCCCATTTTCACTGGCATACACACTATTCCCGAGGAATTTTCTGTGCATTGATTCAATCTTTTCTGCAGCTTTGACTAGGCACCTGAAGAGAGAAAGGAGATATAAGGGAATGTTGGCTAGAACAGCTTTGATAAGGGTTATTCTTCCTCCTAAAGACAGGTATCTATTTTCCATGTCACTAATTTTTTGTTGCATCTTTCCAGCATTGAATCCCAGGCTTCTGGCTTCAGTTTTCCCACCCCCAGCAGCATCCCCAAAAGTCCAAGGGGAAGAGCCACCCCCTCGCAACCAACAACCCCAACTAAAGCATAAACTTCACGAGGGTCCATATTCAGCCCACATATGTTATTCCTTGATAGGTTTATCCTCAGAAAAAATATTACATCAAAGCATGTTAAGATGTCTTTTATGTTTAAGACCTCGGCTGTTGAACCATCACCAAATATCAGTGTCATCTGCATATTGGATGTGGGTTATCAGACTGAACCATTTTCACACCATTAAACAACCCAACTTGCACAGCTTCTAATAATTTGCTCAAAGCCACAGCCATTCTGATGGATAGAAACAGCAACATCAGTTCCCTTTGTCAGATTCCCCTACTACTCTTGAAGAACCCTTTAAGAGTATCAATCATGATTGAGAACCATGCAGAAGACGTGCAGGCCCTTATCTGTCGCCACTCTCTACCAAATCCCATCAACATCATCAGATATTATAAGCAGCCTCAGTTAACACAAGCATACAAATTTTACATGACCACCTTCAGGAGCCAACCTCTTAGACCTCTTTTTGTGGTCATCTACCACCTCATGGGCAATAAAAGGCGCATTTGCTATGTTTTTCTCATCTGTGAGTGCACTTTGGAATGGTGCTAGTATAGTACCCAACAGCTTTCGCATTCTTGATGCTAGAAACCTTAGCAATAATTGTATACATACTTCCAACCAGATTATGGGTCTGAAGCCCCCGACCTCCTCTCAAGCCTGCAACTTAGGAATTATAACAACAAAGGACAAGTTATTCTCTTACTAGCTCTACCATAGAACTCTTGGAACATCTCCACGAAGTCGTCCTAAATAAAATCCCAACACTTCTGATGAAAGGCAATTGAGAATCCATTGGCTCCCAGCGCATGGTCCCCTTTGAGGTCGAACATAGCAGCATTCACTTATTCTCTAGAGAAGCTAACTTCTACGAAATCAACAGTCTCCTTGAATAACATTTGGGATCTCGACCATCTAGCCTTAGTCTAGAGTGGAACTTTTTCCTCAAACATCTTTTGGAATTGGTTGACAATGTGCTTGCAGAAAGCAATCTTTTCAATAATCATGACACTTCTGGCTCAGATGTTATGTGGTTACTTCGACAACACGTGCTGGCTATCATAAGAAAATAAGCAAGGTTTAAAGCAGGGCTGGCTATCGTCCGAAACTGGTATATATCACCCGATTCATACCAGTATCATACATGAACAATGCAGCTGTATCGGTTAATATCAGCTTGAAACAACCCAATACAAGGCGATAGGGGGCAATATCGGTCGCAAGGATAAGGTACATGATAACCCAATTTTAAACCTTGATACGAAGTGTTCTTATTCCCTTAATGCACTTCAAGTAGGATTTCTGATGCCAACTAATTTCACTTTTCTTAGAATGCTTCCAAGAACAAATTTTAGATCTGCTCTCTTATCTCTAGAATCAGAGGTAAGAATGCCATCCTCCTAACTCCACGATTTCCATCAACAGCTGGTTTTTGGCAGCACATAAGTTGCCAAAGGATTCTTTGTTCCATGTTTTTAGTTTTCCCTTCAGGAGCTTCAAGTTGAATCATTTACCAGCATTTCCTTCTATCAAAATGGAAGACCACCATCGTTTTGCCAGCTGAAGAAACATAAGATGCTCAAACTACATCTCTTCAAATCTGAAAGGGTGTGGCCCATAAGAATCCATCTTAGAAGACGAACAGATGGGCTTGTTTTCTGAGACTGATTTTGGAAGAGCCTTTTGGTTCACTTCCAGGAAAGCTTCTTCCCAGAGAGAGGATCTTGGTTGTTGAAACAGGTGACTTTGGCATTGAGAGTAACCCCAAACAGACCAGCTATCAGAGATGTTTAGAGATTCCTCCATATCATCTCCTATAACATCAAAAGATCCACTTTATTGTAATGCACCAAATCCTTGGATGATAGACACTTCTCACCACTCCCCAGTCCCCATACCTTTTATATTCCATCAAATCAGAATCATTTAAGAATTATTGCAAGATTCTTCCCATGTCTGAATCTCTAATGGTCCTTCAGTTATCATGGTTAACGTTCGAGAATATATTCTGGAGATGGCCCCTTTGCTGCTGCTGGGGAACATACCAATTCCTCCTCGACATTTTTCTTGACCCATGGCAAATCCTTGCTAGACACCAACGCAGCACAACTGGAGTTTCCACAAAAGCTACTAGTACCACCTCTGCTTCTGCATCATTCACCCACATCAGGGCATTGCAGACAGTCTGCACAGGCGAAATAGATCCTAATAAACCTCACCCTGCCTCCCAACTACTTTGCTGCATCTCCTAGCTGGGGATACTCACCTTATTTCCAGTTTGTAGATTCACCTGCTCAGAGTTGTCTCTTTTTGAAAGAATAAACAATTTCATTCAAGCAAAGCAAAAGAATGGCATGGTAGCATCCCAAATGCAAAGGAGAAAAGAAACCCCAAGAATCCCACAAGAAAGCCCCAATATCGTTCCCAAAGACCTTTGCGGACGAAGCCCAATCTACAACCAAATGTTTCGCTTTGAGGAAGACTGCTTTAGGAGGGCATGGGCAATCGTGAAAGGTAAAACTATTGCATTAATACCATACCACCCAAGACACTACAAGAACGGATAACTACGAGAAAGTCAATTTTCTCTTGCCCCCTTTCTGCCTCCATACCAAGCCCATCAAAGCTCCCCCACGGATTGTGGCATTATCCAAGCCATGTTGAGAAGGGACAGAAACTTCAACCATAATTACTTGTGTGAGAGGGTGATGAATGAACACATGATCAATCATCTCAGAATCCTTCAAAAACAAAGCAAAACCATTCATAGTAAACATCCTTCACTTCCTAAGATCATCCATCATATGGATCTTCTTTTTATGCATCAACCATGTAAACACAAGGACATGGGGGATCTTATATTTCCAAGCAATAGGAACAAGAGGCATACTACACAATGGCGGAGTAAAAAGATTTGACAGAGAACCAGCCCAAGCCATCAGCCCTCCAAATCAGAGGGCATGATCCTGTGATGGTGGATTAGGCTCATCAGATGGGAGAAATCTTCAATCTCTCTCTGTCAGGTTCCTGCGAAAAGTGAGGCCCACACCACATTGGCACCCATGGTAGACACGACATGAGGCATGGGACCATCTTTCTCAACCGCAAGACCGAACAAACATGAGAAAGCCAAAGAGAGTGGGCCTTCCCCACACCACAAATCCAAACAAAAACCGAATCCTAGAACCCTCCCCAAGCCTTAAGGGTAACTCTTCTTAAGGAGTTATCAATTTTCAACACTACTTTTCCCAAAAAGTTGTATAGTTGTACGGACCAAGAACCACAGAAACCAACCACCTCAATTCGTCTACCCCATATTCGCTACAATGACCCCATTCCATAGGCAATCCTCCTCTTCTCCAAACCTCCATAGCCATTTGCCAAGAAGAACAGCGCTCAAGGATTTGAGATCCCTAATGCCGAGGCTTCCATTTTCCATAGATTTTTATGCTACTTCCAAGCTAACCATGTGAAACTTGCTCTTGTTTTCAGCAGTGTTTTCGGTGGCGCTCGTAGCATAGTGTGGAGTGTACGCGACGTAGCATAGCATACCTAAAACACTACGTAGCATATGCAGGTAGCGTAGCTCCCTTGTAGCATAAGCTATAGAGCATTTGGCGTAACATAGCATGTAGCACAGGCAGCATACGCTACCTGAAATCTCCTTTTTTTTAGTGTTCATTCTATGTTAGTTCAACACCTATTTTAAATTGGTGGTGACTCTTCTCTATCACACGTGGCACTACACTAGATCAATTCGGACCATCCAAATTGTTGTCCATATCGTAAATTAGTAATGTTTGAATAAATAAAGAGGTCATGCTTAGAGATGTCTGAAGGCAAAGAGGCATAAAGATTTTGCATGGAAATACGTGGTTGCCGATCCAGATTCGCAATCAAGAACAAATAGGAATAATGCATTTCGTAAGTTTTATCATATTTTCTATTATTTTAATTAAAAATATTAACTATCGTGTAGTGCTATGTAGCTTACGCCTATTATTTTAATTAAAAATATTAAGTATCGTGTAGTGCTATGTAGCTTACGCAACATGCTATAGAGAGCCAAACGCTACGTTATATGCTACAAACTATATTAAAACACTGTTCCGAGCCTTCCCATAGAAAGTCCCTTTGGATCTTTTTCCAATTTGTGGATAACACTAGTTGGGCATTGGAAAAGACAGATCAGTAAATAGGCATGCTGGTGTTAGCGGATTTGATCAGCGTGATTCTTTCACCCGAAAAGAGGTGTTAGCTTGGTTGACTTCATGTTGCACAAGGGTAGGACAAAGTAAGAGGACGGAGGACTCCCCGACTTGCAACCAAAGGCACTAGCAAAAGAAGACACTTCCGTATGATCCATACCCCGGTAGTTCACTTTTCTGAATAATAATTCTTCGCCCAAACATTACCTCAAAACACAACAAAATCTTCCAAAGATTGTCAATTTGGCCCATATTGGCCTCATAAACCACAAGAGTATAATGGACAAACTGCAAATGAGAAAATATACAAATCTGCCTGCTCAACCTCAAAACCGCTTATAAGGCCATGATGACCACAATAATCTAGCATTTTGCCAAGAGCCTTTGACACAATCACGAACAAAAAAGGGAGTGAAAGATCACAGGCCTCAGCCCTCAGCCCTAAAGAGGCCATAAGGTGATCCACTCACCAAGACTAGAAAGTGGGCCGAACTAATGCACTCATATCCACCTAGTACACTCGGAATCAAAACCCATGTAGAACAGCATATACCAAAGGTCCAAGGCTCCAATCCATGTGGGCATACCTTCAGTTGCCTCAATCCACCTTTGGTTGAAGCCCACCCCTGCCTATATCAACCAAAGGCATCAAAATTTGCAAACACTTGCATATGACTCATCCTGGCAGTTGATTAGCAAACATCTCAGATCTAGCAAAGACAAGCCGTGGAAAGGCTTGCATCTGGATGCATCTTGACAGTCAATTAGCACGCTTCTCTGATCGAGCTAAGACTAACCGCCTGATACTGTTAATGGAGCTCTCACCAAAATAGAGCCACCGTTTCAGCGAGCATCCCCTATGCATCTATAGAAGTAGAACTATGTGTGAACTTCCGCCAAAATAGATCACCATCTCAACCAGGCGAGCATGCCCCATGCATCTTTTGAAGTACACAGTTACACACACACACAAAGTGAGAGAGAGAGAGAGAGAGAGAGAGAGAGAGAGAGAGAGAGAGAATTCAAATGCATAGTTGCCTTAGCGGTAAGCATGCACCTTTCCTTTGAATGGTGTTGTGTTCAAACCTTGGTTTAATGATTATACTTTTATAACCCATGCCCAAGGTATTCAATAACAGTAATGGTGATCGTAACAGCCACCGCCGTTATTGTTACACCGTAGGCCACAACAGCCAATACGGCCATTTTTATTGGGAAAAAAACTGTATCGGCCCCGCAACGGCTGATACGGGCCACTTCTTCCATAATGGCCGTATGCAATCGTTTTTTAAACATTGGTCATGCTAGCCCAAGCTTGAACTTTGTAGCTCTTGATGGATTAGACCTAAAAATATGATTCTGGAACACAGATTTGGGCTAGAGCTTGAATTCTAGGCCCATTAGCAAATAGGTCAAGCTCAATTTGGCCTTGCCATGATCTGAAACCAATCCATTGCCATCCTTACATCGAACCAAGAATTCATTGCCCAATGTGCACTAACCAAGAAATAATTTAAACCCAGACATCATCCATTGTGTCAAGGGATGGGTACACTATAGCAAGGAATAGAAAGGACTGAGAGGTTATTTATGTCAAAACCACCAAATAGGAATTTTGAAAGCTTTTTCCTTCTTTTTATTTTTATTTTTTTTGAAGTTAAATTTTGATGGAAGCTCTTTGGGAAATCCAAGTCCATCTAAATTTGATGATGCAAATAGAGAGGATGCATAGGCCCATGTATTCGTGGATCTTTAGTTGCATAGCAGCATGTGTGTATTTCAGGACCCCTAGTAGCATTGAAGATCACATGTTCTCGTCCGCATAAGGGCCATGGTTACATTTAATATTAGTAAAATAAGGAATTTAATTATCAAATGCTCCTTTTATCGTATTTTAAGCGGCAATGGCTGTGTCCATTGCCTACCTTAGGGTGTCGAAACCACCTATTTGTATTGGGGGTCCACCATGACTCCTGATGCAAGGACTTGGAAGCATTTTGTGCACGTTTATAGAATTGAATTTTTAAAAAAATAATAATAATAATTTTTTTATAAAAAAAAGGAAGGAAGGAAAGAAAGAATGAATGAATGAATGAAAAAGATATGTATGCATCCATTAATGTTTACTATATGCCTATAAAATTAGCACAATACATCAAGCAAGAAGATGTTTTCAATCTCGGGACTCGAACATATTTCAGAAATCCAGAAATGAAGCTCAAAATTGAGAGAAGTAGAAGCAGACATACTTGAATATCTCTGCAAGGAACCGTTGCCATTCATGGAAATTGGAACAGGCCTTCTTTCTTGACCTGAAAAAAGAAGTTCTTGCATTCTTTCTGGCCAGTCTGAATTCAAACGCCTCGCAAAATCCTCCACCTCCCTGCATTCCCCAATATCACAATAAACATGAACCAAGCTGGATGATGATATAGCAACCAAGGAACAGCAAGTTACCATTATTCAAACCAATGTTTTAAATATCAACAATATTGGCCAATATATCTTGTATCCCACCCGTGCGATACGAAACGCACTAGTACTACCAATATATCCCACATGTTTGATCAAGTGAGCATTTTCAATTTTTGATCCTTTTTTTTTTTTTTTGAAATTTTGTTAAATCAGTGTCAAATGGTCATAAATCCATTGGTTCTTCATGTTTTGCATGAAAAATCATAGAGTTTGAGCTATAATTTCGATGTCCATTGGTTCTTCATGTTCTCCATGTTTTTTTTCTAAGTTTTCCTTTAACCAACTGTCAATTGAGACTAATTTTGAAGCATTTAGGAGTATTTGATGAAATGATCATCACATACACTCTAATTTCGAAATTTGAGTGTAGGTGGTCTGATTTGGAGAACTTGTGAAAAAATCGAAATTTCCCCAATTTCTCCCAAATTGCTTGCAGTGTTGCACTCCAAACATGAAATCAAGCACGTATGAGGGTTGATCTACTGATTTGTTAAGTCCTTATCAATTTTCAGAAAATAAAAATCATTTTTTAATTAAAATTTAATAAAATATTAAACATTTTTTTTTTTAATTTCTTTTCAACCAGCTGTCAATTGAGACTAATATCTAAGTATTTATTAGTGTTTGGTGAAATGATTATCACATACACTCAAAATGTCATGCATTCAATTTGAATATAGCCGCATTAGTTTAGTCAGGCAGCGCATAGCTCAGGACCCTATACAAGGGACACCTATTACGTGCACTTCTTTTTTGAGATGTTATGATTTAAAAGTGTGTATTGAGGTCTTTTTTAACAATCCCTAAAGTTTCATTGAAAACTTCAACCATTTTCCCCATATTTCCCAAAAAGTGTGATAAATTACCCAATACAAACGATATATCCCGTGCGATAACCGATACGTATCTGTATCCTAAGGATGAGAATCATGCAATACGTAACATGATACCGATATTTGGAACGATGGTCCCACCCACTGTCAAGCCGGTAAGATCAATGGTTAAGTTCAACCAACCATGCCGTGCTTGTATGAACTAACTGAGAATACTAACATACCCCAGGATTATATAATTCCCCGAACATTGTACGAGGACTGTAGAAAAGATACATGGAACTGAAAGATCGAATCCAAAAATAAACACATCCAGCTCACCTGTCGAGTTCTTCCTTCATCGCAGGGTCTAGCTCATCATCAATATCGACATCCTCAAAGTCAGCCTTGGGTGCAAAAGCATCATCAGAAGACTCTTGTAGTTTTGATGTCCTACAAGAACCAGGAACAAAAGTACTGCCAACTTCTAGAGAACCTGACTCCTACAAGGTGAAACATAAGAAACAGGTCCCCAAGGCAACGATTTCAGCTAAAAGATGCATTTAACTAAATTGCTCTTTCAGAGAAACTGAAAAATGATATGAAGAACCTTCTTATGGTTTTCATTGTTTGAAGAAGGATCTTTTGGTTGATCTTTTCTTCTTCGATTCTTTTTTTTATGCTTAGCAGCTCTAGCCCCCTTTGAACCTGTGGAAAGACATGACAGAAACATAAGAAATGGATTTTCTCATCCTCAAATGAGGTCAGCAGATGAAAAGAACTCTCATAAGTTGGAAGTGTAGTATGCAGCCTGATGCAGCCAAATTTCTGCCCGCATGTAGGCATGATTGCACGTGCTCCAAGCAGTGTGCTAAAAAAACAGCATGTGTACAGCTATGCATGCAGCCACATACCACATGTAATATGCCTGGTATCTTGTAGCAATTAATCAAAGGGGTAGCAAGTTTTTCCTTACTTTAGTAGAGTTAAGATTCCTTAGTAGCAGTTCCCATGTGTGTATGTGTGTACAGCTATGCATGCAGCCACATACCACAAGCAGTAAACCTGGTATCGTATGGCAATTAATCAAAGGGGTAGCAAGTGTTTCCCTACTTTAGCAGAGTTAAGACTCCTTAGTAGCAGTTCCCCTCTGTGTTTTTGAAGTTTTTCGATCTTAGGCGTCTTTTATTAGCTGTTCTTTCCTAATTTATCTTTCTTTTGTGAATGTTCCTGTGGTAAATGTCTTCGATGATTTTTGGCTCTAAATCGGGTATCTGAATGTTAATATCTGCAACTGGTTTCTTCTTCATAGGATTATAGCTTGCATTACAGTCCCTCCAGATGCCAATGCATGTGCCAAAGTGGCAAACTTGAGAGACGCCGAGAGTCCATCAGGTAGGCTCCAACACGTAAGATGCTCTAGGCGAAAACTCACATGTAGTCCTCACTAACTGGGCCACAGTGCACGAAATAAATGGATGGTTAAAAAAAAATAACCTAGTTTTTTAAGCCATCCATTGATCTCAAAATACATGGCCCAACTGACAAGTGAATCAGACTGATTTTTGGGCTAGGCCATCTACGTAGATGAGTCAATTGGACTGATTTTTGGGCAAGGTCACTATGTGGATGAGTTGGATGTCTCAAGTGTGCCACATTGGGGCTGTGTTATATGTGTGAGGTACCATTAGCAAATCCCTGGCATAACTTTTGCAAATTCAAAACTAGACCAATTTTGAATTGAATAGAAGAAACGAGATCTGAACTGCACAAATTCTACATATTGGTCCGGCAGCAAGCATAGTTACTGAGAAATACTAGCAGTCATCATTGTTGTCATTGTCATCGCTGTAGCCTTCTCCTGGCAATTTAGAGCCAGAATTAGGAATCTTCATTCCCAAGAATATCCCAAGACCTTAGTGTTCAGTGAGTAAAAGAGCCTTCACATTCCTTCCCACCACCTCCCCAATGCCTTTCAATCTTCCTCTCATCCTCCTCCCAGGCCCTTCAACCCTAATCAACATTACCCTCATCACATGCACCCTCATGGGTTCTCCTAGCACATGGTTGAACTGTCCTAATCAGTCAATCTTTCACGACCTCAGCCACAGTATCCAAAGACACCAATGCCAATGGGTTTGGGGAATCATACAAAACTTTCCTATACTAGGGAAATAGGTAAACAAGTGGGATGGGATGGATGATCTATTAACTGCCTTCCACATTCCACCTCCTAACGGACCATGCACAGGTTTGCTAATCGATGCCCCCAATTCCTTGTATGAATGCATGTTGGAATCTTGTTCGTAGTCCAACTTCAAGCTCCCAATCAAAGTAGAAACATGGTTTGGTTCCCCTTATCATTTAAATGGAGCACCAAAATCGGATCCCAAGCCCACACAAGTTCTAGGAAGATCATCAACATCAGAGCCTTGCCCAGTTATTTGGCTCAGCTTCATAAATCCTATTTCGCTAATTTTGAAACAAGAATTCTCAAAATTGTTAGGCTAAAGTTTGGTGACCTGCTGAACACCTGATATCAACTCCGTATTCTCACAATTCACCGTTAAACAAAACTCTCTCCCAGGTTTTTAGAGGCAAATGTTTCTCATTGCTGACGTGATTTCTTCTCTATTTTTCTTTTCTTTTCTTTTCTTTTCTTTTTTTCCTTTTCTTGATGAATCATTGCTGAGGTGATCTCTATAGCAACACTATGCACCGGCATCAGCTTCCCCTTGACATAAACTGTTGGTTTCTCTTCTATCAGTAAATTGTTCATCACTAATTGTTTAAAACCTACTTAACAACGTTATCACTCTACCATCAAGTGCAAACTGAAAAGGTACCATATTTTATATTTGAAATGACAAATTAGACAAAATAATATATTACCGCTTCACATACATACTTCGCTCTAAGGTCTAAGCTTATGATTTAGCATAATATACAACACAGCTCCAAATCATGTTACCAACATATAGTTACAATTTTAAACACATTACCAGGATGCATATAGGAGTCAACAGTTTCTTTGATCCAGCATCTTTCTAGTTTCTACTACGCAGTGTGCACGGTTAACCCAATTGTCACTTCTACCCAGTGTTTTAAATATCGACGATATCAGTCGATATATCTTGTATCCCACCTGTGCGATACGAAACGCACAGGTAGTGCCGATATATCCCACCTATTCGATCAAATGAGCATTTCCATCAATGTTTTTGTTGTAAATCGTGTTAAACCAAATGTCAAATTGTTACAAATCTATGATTCTTCATGTTTTCCATGAAAAATCATGGATTTGGAACTTCGATTCCGAGATTTGGGGGAGATGGGTCAAGTTGTGGAAAATTAAGAAAAATCAAAATTCCTCAATTTCTCGCAAATCAGTTGCAATCTTTGTATCCAAACACAAAATTAAACATGTAACCTGATCTAGTGATTCTTCTTTTGCTTTTGAATGTATTGCTTGTGTTTCCATACATGTCTTCTTACGTTTATAAATTATCTGAATAGACTTTGAATATACTCGCATCAGTTCAGTTGGAAAGTGCATATATTAGGACCCCATACAAAGGAAACCCCTATTATGTGCACTTTTTTTGTAATGTTTTGATTTCTAAGTGTGTATTGATGTCTTTTTCAACAATCCTTGAAGTTTCATTTAAAAATTTGACCAATTTCCCAATGTTCCCACGTTTCCCAACAACATCGATACATTACGCGATACAACCTATATATCCCATGCGATAACTGATATGTATCAGTATCCCAAGGGTACGATACATTAAGCGATAATGATATTTAAAACATTGCTTCTACCTCTTTTTTTTTGGATTAGCAAATACTTACTTGGTTAACCCTACAAGAATCGTGTTGGGTTGGCTAACATAAAGAGATAAATCAAACCAGAAGTAGATCAGGACTGAATTGAAAAGAAATCAACAAGCCTCTTGGATTAATGAGGGTGTCGATAAATAATCCATGTTTGGGAAGCTTAGATAACTATAAAACCAGCTAGAAGCACAAACAAGGAAGAAATCCGAGTGTTAGAATTCAGAAGATTACTCAAATTAAAGGTACTGCAAGCTTCTAAACTCAGTTTCAGAGTTCAACTTGCTAAGGACCAAAATAGTTATGGTTCATCCAGTTTCAGGGACAACCAACAAGCTTTCTCCCCAACTTGTATGGATCATACATGTTTCAGGTTCGGTGAAATGGTTCTTTCTCCATCACAAGCGTGTTTGGAATTGGGCAAAATAAATTAAACAAAGGGAAAGAAAAGTATAGTGATTATTTATTTAAAATGTTAAGTATAATGATTATGTAATGATGGATTCCTTAGGATTCCATGGCATCATTGAAACATGGGTTCCGTTTTTGGGTATCTTGTTTGGATAGCAAGTGAAAATCACATTTTTATGAGACAATGCTTGTCTCATTTCTTGTGCTTGGAAAATTAACCATAGAGAAGTGTAATGATGGCTATGCAGAATCCACTACTATTTCTTATCCAAATATAGTGAAATGTTCCATCATGGGAAAATGTTTCCTTTTCCTTTATTCCGTTTTATTTGTCCCTCAACCCAAACAGGCTCTAATAAAACATAGGTCAACTAGACTTGGTGAGTTTTAAAACCTTGATGATATGATAGGAAAAGTTAATCAAAAATACCTCCATCCCCATTAATAAAAGATAGAAGGTCGTCAACTGAGCGATCGTCCACTCGCTCCTCTTCAACTTCAATATTCTGAACAGAAGGAACAGTCATTTCGGTAAGTCTCCAATACAGGCAACACACATAAATCGGTGCGTGTGCATGACAAGTAAAAGATGACCACAAATCTGAATCCCATATACATGCTTTAGATGCACACAATTAAATTCAATTGCAATAATTAGTTTGATAGAGTGGAAATGATCAAATTGTAGTTTCCCACCCTAATAGTCACAATGTGGACGTAGCTAAACGGTAGACAATGTGAGTTTTAACGTTGAGGTCTTCGGACATCTTTGCCTCGCAATTAGTCTTCACAACATTGGTCAAGAGAGTGTAAATTCATCATACAAATCTAGGTGCTTGGCAGGGAACGGTTGAGATTTTACTGGAAAATGAGTAGTATCTATGTATTGTGAAAATGATGTCAAGTCTGTAGACAGCGATAATCACCTTCAGTTTCTCTTTTTCTTTTAATTCCTTCCTCTTCCTCGCATAGAGTCGATTCAATAGCCGGATCCGGGGATCATCTGCTGTGTTTCTCAAAGGTTCCAATTTCTCCTCCTGAAACCAACCCAATCTTCACAATAAATAACAGAAGACACAATATAACAAGAAAGTGCAGAACATACACTCCCGAGCAACAAGCACCTCTGTGAGATCATCGGGTAAATGAAATGTCTCACGTATCTCCTCAGGAGTTTTCCCTTCTATCATTCGAGCAAGTGCACGACTAGTGAGATCAACCAGAGGCTTTAGTTGGAGGCTGTCAGCTGCAGAGGTCAATTCGCATAACCGTTTTGTATCTATGCGAATGAACTTCTCGTCAAAAGATTTCCGTTCCTGGGCAAATTTGGTAAAGACTTCACAAAATCCATATAAAAATGTTTATCATAGAGGCCAAAAAGAAAAGAAATATGCTGTATGCAACTAAATGTACTGTACTTTTTTAACACATATCAACATTTCCGCAACTACTTGTTAGGAGGTCATTGCCCTCTCAGCTGTTGATTATTTTGCAGACTACAATGGTTGGAAGTTGGAACGTCCTTCAAATACGGACGGACCACTCGGAATGAGAATGGACGATAACAGGTCCAATCTGAAGGGGAGTGCTTAGAGCATCTGCCATTTGCATTTTGCAGGATAGGCCATATCGCTATGCCTACGCACCAGGGTTGGGAGTCATTCCACAAATTATCATTCTGGGTTACATCTAAACATGCTGTGAAAAACAAAACCGATGGGTCATGAATAGCGTATTACATTCTTTTATGAGAGTTTTGCCAAGCCCAATGCACCTCCCACATCCACCTCAAACATGCACCAATCTAACGCTTGTGTTGGACATCCTAGCCATTATATAAGACCAGTCATCTTGCCAGGTGGATTCGTGTGCATACACGATCAATTCAGGCCGAGTTGTGTATATATACATACTGCCCACCTTATATATATATATATATATATATATATGTACGACAGTTCGAAAATATGCCAACGGTTCACATTGAACATCCCATACTGCCCACCTTATGGGTGAGCACTGAGCAGACATTTTTAAGCCACCTGATACAGATGGTAGGCCCACCAAATGCATGGCTCAGATCTCCCACACAAGTAGCTGTTTGTACAGGTGCATGCCGACCTGGCAAAACTCCTTTTCTAATTCACTGAATCTCTCAGATAATGCCAATGGAAGCTACAGTAGAATACAACAAAAAATCATAGAAACTGTAACAAAGTGTGTGGAGAGGGTTGGAATTTCAAACCTTGTTAGAGCGACCAGGTACTTGATGAAACCGGCAATAGTCAAGTATCAAACTTAAGATTGCTGGATTAACTCGTTGTGGGAGAGGAATCGCAAAGTTCTTAGAGGACCCCATGCCTGTTTGAAGTATGTCCCGACATATCATTGGACAAAACATAGCAACCTCTTCTTCAACTTGCTGGATAGACCCATCAGCCGTTTGAAGCCAGATATAAGATTTCATAACCTACAGAAGTACATCAAGACATTTATCTTTGGAAGCATTACTCAAACACGAACAAGAGCACACACATCTGGCAGAAAAGTCCCTTTCTAACAATTTCCACCTTCAAAGCAAAATTCAAAAGACATGTAAAAGACTTGTAAATATGCATTCCCAAAGTACAACACAGAAGAAAATGGAAGGGAGTTGTTCTAGTACTGTAAAATAAAAGTGGGAAGAGTGGGTGTATTTGTTAGACAGAGTGGGGTAAATAGTGGCTTTCTAATGGAAAACCTCAAAGACAAATGTGCAACGCACCTCTGGTTTGATGATCGCCATGTCGCTTTCTGACATTTAGCAATAGCCTCCGAGTGGATTAAAATACAAATTACACTAATACAAAATCCCAATTGCACCGCCAAATTCAAAAAGCGAAAAGTGGTAAAGATACAGGAAGCTTTTTCGTCATCAAAAAATCATGACTACAAAGCAGGTACATGCCCTTCACCAACACTGCCCGAAGTAATAGATTTCTCAATCCCATGGACATGAAAAACATCACCTTCTCTTCTCAGCTTTCTTTAATCCCCACCCATCAGGGTCTTCTCTTCTCGGCTTCTTCAATCCCCACCCAGTGCACTAGTAGGTTCAAGTGATGAGCACAATTTGATGTGACAAGGTATCAGTTTCAAGTAACAAAGCAAACAACATATAAGACTTCAGAATTGTTAACTATACATTGCCTGCAGAAGAAAAGGTAAAACAAATAGATGTGAGATGGTTAAAAAAAAAAAAACTGATATTCCTCATGTGCAAATCAATAACAAGCTCCAAACTCCAAAAAGCTGGGTAAACAATACCAAACATAGAGAAACCATAGCAGCACTAGCAATAATACCTTAGCATACAAATAAAAAAATTAAAATTAAAATTAAAAAATAAAGTAGTATTAATAACCTAGCATACAAAGCAACAACGGAAAAAAATTGACCTTCCAAGCTTACTAACCATGAATACAAACAACAGAACATCGATATGAAAATGTATTTGAAGAATATATAAAGAAAAAGTTTTAAAAAAAAATCAACCAGAGTTCCAAGAGCAGAGCAGGTCAAATCATAGGAAGGAACTTCTTGGGATCTTTTCCAGCAAAGGAACCTTTTTCTTTCTTTCTTTCTTTCTTTCTTTCTGTTTTTCCTTTTGGGCATAGGGGATTGGACAGTGAGACATGAATAATTCTTTATCATAAAGCATTTGGAAAGAACGAAACAACAGCATTTTAATAGTTAGTGTGTCGAGTTTTAAAGTTGGCAAAAGAGACACCCAACCAAATTGTGCAAAAGAATCTAGAAGTGTAAATTTTCCCAATATCTACTCAGATACAAAATCAAGAGTGGAGAATAGAATTAGATTTATGCGAATGTGTGGTGGGGTGTGCAAGATGTTGTTCCTTAAACCTGAAACCTTACAGGATAGTGCCTAGCAGGGAGGGTAGTGGTAGGTGACTGCTTCGAAAGAGTGGAATGTCCAATTTTTAAGTGTCTTTATCTTTAGACAATTTACAATAGGACAAAATAGGTAGTTTACTTCAGTTTTTGGATTTTCACAATTTTTTTTCTGTAAATCATTCTTTGGGCTCTCCTTTACACTGACAACCTTGCTCTGACGTTGCCAGGTTGTCAGTGTAAATCATTCTTTGGGTCTCTCCTTTACGCTGACAACCTTGCTCTGACGTTGCCAGGTGGAGTAGGGACTCAACTGTTTGTTGGACTGCATCTGCAGATTGAATACTCAAATTGTCAACACAAAAAATAGGAAATAGGAAGATGTGGGTTGTGATTATGTGCTTTACATGTAGATGTAGTAACAAAGGGTTAACGACCTTTCCTTTTTTTCTTTTTTCCAGTTTATTATTTTTTTAATGGCATAACCACATTTTCATCCATCATGAAATGGCTTCACTGGTCAAGGTATATCCTAAAGCTCATTGGGGTTGGTTGGTACTTATGACCAATTATCCAAATTCCACTGGCAGCAGGGGCAAACAACATTGTCATTGCCGTCATTTACATAGCCTTGTCCTAGCCATTTGGGATCACCATTATGAATCCATTTTCAGCAATCATTCCTATCTAAAGCCCTATCCTCGGAAAGTGAACTGCAAATTGTGGAATAACACTTCCGGGGGAAGCCCCAGCCTGGTCAAGATTCAAAAAAGGAATTCTTGTGGTTTTCTTGGCAAGGTTTGATCAGCAGCTGCCCACCTGAGACTGAGTTGAATCTCAATGCCAGGCGGAATTCTACAAGTGACTCAAATTTTTTCTCCAAATCTTCTTATTTCTTATATGGGTGGTATTCTTGTCATTTAACTCGCAATCATATACAAGTCAATAAAAATGGGATGCCACAACTTATACTAATCATTCGCTCAAGTTATTCAAAAACAGTTGTGAAACGGCCATTACAGCCGTTTTGGGAAAAAATGGCCCATGATGGCCATGGGAGTTTTTCCAGGAAAAAAAAAAAGAAGAAGACCATAACGGCTCATATCGTAACGATAAAAGCAGTGACTATTATGACCACCATTACCATTATTGAATATCTTATTGAGAACTTCTGTCTTTGTATTACATCTTCTCATATATCATAAGTTATTGATTTTTCACCACTTACATAATACATACAGTACAGTAACTACAATCTACCAAATAATAGCACTCCCAAAGGAATGAAAATAGAATAAAATCAACTTCCATGGTCAAATATAGCACGCAGTTTTATAGTCACCTAGTTGTGGTAGATGCAGAAGCTAACACAACATTTGTCATCTGCAACTTGAATAACTATTTGGAGAATGACTGCACAATTTATGAGGTGTGAAAGGGAAAAATTAGTAGAATCGTTAGGGATTAAGTGGCGTCTTTGTTGAAATCCAATCTTATGAGTCGTACTGGCTTCAGTTCCCAGGAGTAATTGCTTTCATTTTATCAATCACAAGGGACTTTATTAAAAAGGACCAAAGGGAAAGCAAATACAAAGATCCATTAAGGAAGTGGATAGGAGTCACCAAAGAGAGAACCTCATGACCCCTTCCTTGGCGAGGCAATCAGCAACAAAAATTGCCTCTTCAGAATTTGGTGAAAAGAGATACAGAGATCTAGAAAGAAGCCTTAGGGCCTATTTGTTGTTGCTTATAGCAACTGCAGAATTGATTCTCAAGAAAGAATTCTCTGGAATTGTTTCTTGAGAATTGCTTATGTGAAAAAGTGCATGTTTACATGTTTGGTAAACATGCACAAGAAAAACAATTTCCCCACGAAGGTTTCAATGGTGAGCATTGAATCCCCACTGTTTCCTTTGATGTGGCCCACTTGAGTCTTGGAGCTACCTCATTTTGGAATCATTCCCTAACAGGATATGGCATAACAAATGGACAGAGTGGATGTTGCACCGTCATCACAGTCGGCCCAACAGCGCTATAGGCAGAATTATAGGAAAGTCGCGTCCGTTCAGCTTCTACAAAGATGAGATTTGATAAGCCCATGCACGTGTGCAATACAACTCGTACATGCCACACGTTTGCCATCATGGCATCCAATGTTCATAGTATGGATATCAATACATGTATCGCTAGCCGAGGATACAGAAACGTGCATTGATATCAGCAATATTATCGTTGCCAGGAATGTATCGCAGACAGGGGAAAACATTGGGGAAACATGTAAAAATGGTGGAACTTCTCAATGAAACTTCAGAAGATGCTAAAATACACATATTTGCATATTTGGGAATCAAATAATTGCAAAAAAGAAGCATACAGAATAAGTGTTCCTTTAATAGGGCCTAAAAGCATGTAACGCTGACTCGGGGAAACATGGGGAAAATGGAGAAATTTCTCAATGATACTTCAACAAATGCTAAAATACATATATTTGCATGTTTAATAATCTAATAATAGCAAAAAAGATGTATACATGCTAAGCTTCCCTTTAATGGGGGCCCAAAAGCATGTATCGTTGGCTCAAGAAAACATTGGGGAACATGGAGAAAATGGTGGATCCATCCATTCATCCAACCATCCATGCATGCATCCACATACATACATACAAACACATGCATGATCCATCCATCCAATCATCCATGCATGCATGCATACAACAATGATGCATACATATATACAGATATGCATGATCCATCCATCCATGCATACATACATCCATCCATGCATGCATAAATATACACACATACATGCATTTCATTATACAACCATGCAGCCCATAAAAAAATAGTACTGGAATTTTTTTTAACAAATAATTTTTTGGCGATATCAATGCATCAGCGATATTATCAATAATATCAACGATATATTGACGATACAAGCGACACCTCGAATTTACATGGTCGAAAATACCGGCGATATTGATACATTGGCGATACCAGTGTTTTAAATATCAACGATATCAGTTTATATATCCCATGATATTTCTTGTATCCCACCTGTGCGATACGAAACGCACAGGTAGTACCAATATATCCCACCTATTCGATCCAATGAGCATTTTCAATTTTCGATCCATGCTTTGGTTGTGAATCATGTTAAACCAGTGTCAAATGGTTACAAATCATCATGGATTTGAAACTTCGATTTCGAGATTTGGGGAAAATGGGTCAAGTTGCGGAAAATTAAGAAAAATCAAAATTCAACATCGATACATTACGCAATACAACCTATATATCCCACATGTGGTGGACTGTGTGGAGATTAGCCCTTATGGCAATTTGGTGGACTGTGTGGGAAGAGAGAAATGGAAGATGCTTCAGAGATGAGTCTAATTCAGCGGAGTCCCGCGTGTGCAAAGTCAAGCAGCTTATTGTGGAATGGGCCGTTAACGTAGACAATCTCAATGGCTGTAATCTTATTTTCCTAGGAGCGTAATCGATCCACTTCCTCAGCAGATCCTCTCCTCTCCCTCTTGTTTCCTTTTTCCTTTAATACAAATTTCGGGACTTTTCAAAAAAAAAAAAAAACCTATATATCCCATGCGATAATCAATATGTATCTGTATCCCAAGGGTGCGAAACATTATGCGATAACGATATTTAAAACATCGGGCGATACTTTGTAATGCATCACCGATCCTTGGAATTTTTGGTACTAACAATGTTATCAATATCGCTACCAGTGTTATCGTTATCGCCGAGCTGGAGATACGGATAATATCAAGGATATTATGATAATGTCAGGAATACTTCGAGCATAGTGATACATCACCAATACCTGGAATTTATGATACTATTAGTGTTATCGGTATCGCCGAGCTGGAGATACAAATAATATCAAGGATATTTCGATGATGTCGGGGATACCTTGAACATTGTCGGTGATATGTCGTCGATATATCGTAAAGTATCACCTATGCATCGAGATATTTTGGATTGTATAAATTCCAAGTGTCACTTGTATTGCCAATGCATCACCAATATTTTCAATTGTGTAAACTCCAAGTGTCACTTGTATCGCCGAAGTATCTGCGATATTTCGATAATATTGCCAATGTATTGATATCAAAAAATATATATATTTTTGTTTATTAAAAAAAAAATAATTTTAATTTTTTTTTATGGGTGCATGGTTATATGCAATGTTCAATTTGTTGTATTAATGTTATCGCAACATCTGTGATATGGAGGCCACAATCTTTTGTTTCATTTCCAGTTGTCGACAATTGCTTGGCGAAATATCGTGTTGTCGATATTCTAAAATATCAATGGACATTTAATGGAAGGTTGGATGGGTGGTTGGATGGATGAATAGATGGGATGGTTGGACTAATTTCCTACGACAACACATGCTTTAGGCCCCATTAAATGAAAATTTATTATGTATGCATTCTTTTTGCATTTTTTATTCTTATATTTGCAAATACACGTATTTTAGCATTTTTTTGAAATTTTATTGAAAATTCCACTGGTTTCCCCATGTTTCCCCACATTTCTGGTTAGTCTACGATATTATTGGTGATATCAATATTGTTTCCAGATCCCCGACCAACGAAACTTGTAGCAATATCGATATTTTGAACATTGATCACCAATACTTGGAATTTCTAATACTACCAATGATATCAGTATCGCCAAGCCAATAATATCCACGATATTATCAATAATATCGCCAATACTCGGAACAATGATGACACATAAATCTAAGATCCAATCCATTTGTTGGAAAGGCACCACTATATTGATGCCCTAGCCCAAGAATTAGGTTGATCCACTAGTCAGGTGGGCCGCGGGTCACAATTTGCAAAACAAATGTATGGCTCCAAAACACTTAGCTAAAGTTTTTCTAACCCATCCACCTGTTTCTAATAGTGAGTCCCAGCTTTTGAATGGACTAGATTAATTTTAGTGAAAACATGGTCGGACCAACTGATGGATGAATTTGATCACGGACTAATGTGCCATGACGGCACACGTGTGGAGGTGTACAGCTCTACACTTGTGTGCAATTAACAAGCCTCCCAACAAGGGATTTTTGTTAGTTCTTTTTGCAAATTAGTATAAGCAGAAGAGACTATAGAAAACAAGAGGACAAGCAATGAAAAAAGAGAGAGAGAGAGAGAGAGAGAGAGAGTGCAAATTTGGATAATTGTTTTCAAATTTTGATTAATTAAGTGGCTAACCAAACACACTTAAAAGCATTAAAAAAAATGTTGTTTTCATAACCAAAATCACAAAAAAAAAAAAGAAAAAAAAAAAAAGAAAAAAGAGAACTTTTTAGCAAATCCAAATAGGCACTTTTGTTATTGACAATAAATAAAGGTTCCCAAGGGGATTACAACTCCCTAAAGGACAAGCAATTGTATCACATGAGTCATGAGTCTCCCTCCAACGTGACTGATCCCCCAATGCAATTGGCAAAGATTTCTACCCCAATTTTATTTTTTTTATTTAAGGAGTGAGTTGGTACAAGTTGAAGGCTCTAAAAGGGCAAGGGGAAGGAACAAAAGGACATGGATGGAGGTAGAAAGAAAATAATTAATGACATATTGTCTAATTGAAGGTCTAGCCCTTAATAGAGTTGAATGCCGAAATAGAATTCATGTAGCCGACCCTAATTAATTGGCATGAAGTGTAGATGAAGGTGGCGGTGGTGAACTATTTATTTAAAAAATCTCTACCTTACTTTTGATGGCTAGCAAGTCCATCATATTCAAGTTCTCAAAGCTTGTCATACCAGAAAATGAGAAGTTAGTTACACAATTCTCATCCCTTAAGACCTCGCCTATCATGAATCCCCAAGATTACTGATAGTACTTACATTGACATTAGCTTCCATCTTATCGAAGAGGGATCCCCCAAACCATGATAGGAGGCAGCTTCTAGACATCTTTTTTTAAGGTAATATGGGCTTGAACCCATGACCTCAATGTTGAAACACACACTATCTCTCACAGAGCCATGAAAGGAGGCAGCATCTAGATGTCATCAACCACTCTCCTCCAATTTAAAAGAAAAATGGATTTAGCAACTCCTTTGAATTTTGTAACCCCAAATCTAGCCACTTAACTCTATCCAAAACTTGAGTTGTACTTAGGTGCTTGGATTCAAAAAATTTAAAATTTCTATCGTTCCAAATGCTCCACAAGATAGAACGCGATAGCATGCAACAAATGATTTCACCTTTGGGATTGAAAGGCCCATTGTCCCACCTGTTCATGAGATCACTGATCGAGCCCAAAGGGACCTAATCAATTTCAAAGAGCCCAACGAAAAAGGAACAAGTAGAGGACAGCTTCACACGAAAGATAGAGATGATCCATTGAATCTCATCCTTTCTGTAAACTGATATTTAAAACCAGATATTCCATCCCTCTCAAATACAATAACTCAATACAAATAGATGAAATGAGAGAACCCCACAAAATTAGATTGCACCCTATTAAAAAGAAAATCGAAAGGTATTAAGATTTCACATTGTTTAATGAAACATCACTATAGACCAAGGTATTCCGTAACTATAATGGTGGCCATAACAGCCACCGCCATTACCTTTACAATACGGGGTGTAATGGCCGTTACGGGGGCTGCAACGGTTGTTATAGGTTCTTCTTTTTAATTGAAAAACAAAAACAAAAAAACCTATATTGGCCCCGTAATGGACTGTTACAGGGTCATTACGGCCGTTAGGAGGTTATAACGGCCTTTATAGATCATTTTTTCTATAACAGCTGTTACGGCATTTATGACCCCGTAACATGTAACGGTTGCCACCGTTACCTTTACGTAATGGGCCCGTGACAGCCTTTACGGTACACTATGCTATAGACTGACAGAAATCAAAAGATTGAAGAATGAAATAGATCAACTTCAGAAGCAAAAGGAAAATAGAAATCATTTCTATTGAAACCCATGTCAAGAAACATCAAAGGTAATGCTATTTTGTGTTTTTTTTCATGAGACACCAGAGAATATTCATGGACGACACGCATATATATATATACAGACAAAGTTGATGGCTCAATTGAAAAAAATGAAAATCTAAAGACAAATGAATCTAATGCAAAAAGAATTAAATAAAATGGAACTAATTACAAACTGAAATTTACCTGCCAAATTAAAGCTCAAAATATTCACATGCACAGATAGATAGATAGAAAAAAGAAAGACTAAGAGCAAAATTCAACAGTCCTCTAGTCCACACGAACCCTCTCCACTCTTCTATTGTAAGAAAAACATACGGCAATTCTTATTAAAATAATAATAATAATAATATAAAATACTAATAAAGTTCTCCATAAATATGTTTTTTTTTTTTAAGGCAACAAACTGAAATGCATTAAACTAAAAGGAAAAGGGATACAAAGAAAGCTAGTATTTCTCAGTAACTACACTTGCTGCCGGACCAATATGTAGAATTTGTGCAGTTCAGATCTAGTTTCTTCTCCATAAATATGTTCACAAGAGCCTATTTATAAGTCCCTACTAAGTACTGTTATTCCTAATCTACTACCACAATTAGGCTTTCTAGAAGTAAAAAAGAAACTAAGAAAGCTTAAATGAAAGACGAAACTACAATAAATAAGAGACTCCATCGACACGTGCTTAAACAGGGCTCCCATCTAGGCGCACACATGGCATATTGGATGTGACACATGGGCGGCAATTCATCTAGAATTGAATCATGAAATTCAGACAGAATGTCTTGAAATTCAGGTGGTAGGCTTGGAAACTTCTAATTGGCTCTAGTTCACTCTCACACCACTAAGAGCCTAAGGCATGCATTACTCCTTGTTCCTGACTTTCCTGCACGAACCACACACAATCAGCCCAAAACTATCAACTCAATCTTTTTATCCTGGGTTTGTCATCTCTCGGAGGATTCAATGTAAGTGGCCTACCCTTGTGAATGAAGGTATACATGTTTTTTTGGCCCGAAGGGTCCACCCTCCTATCATATAGCCATGGCCGCCCAGCAGAATGTGCAACTTTCATCGAAATAATGTCACACCATAAGGATTCTTTATAACAGTCCAATGAAAAGTTCACAAGACATCTCTTCGTAACAAGCATGGACGTATCATTCAACCACGCAGTGTTGTTGGCTAAGGGTGCTAGTGGACCTTCAGTTTAGCTTGTCAACTATGTCTGTCTTGTAAAGCCACATTCATGCTATTGCCCATCGATAATGACTTTGATGGCTTTCCCTCCGCAGCTCACTTGCATATGAAATACATTGGTGCATAAACAGGCTTCATTAGCTTCTTCCTCAGGCCATCAACTCCTGAGTTAATGTCGCCAGTTTGCTCCTCATCTTGCTCATCCTCTACATCTAGGACATTGTCTTCATTATATCAATCACCTCCCCATTCTTCACAAAACTGAAAACTTTGTGAAGGACAGGCTGACACAGAATAACCTATTCCACCACACTTGAAGAAAATGTTGGTGATTCTGCACAATTGCCTTGCCCTTAAAATCATAGTTTCCTTGGGGTTGTGTGAGTCATTGATTGCCATTATTATTACTTGCAAAAGTACCATGGAGGATCCCATTATCACGTTCGCTAGTACTCTGCATGGCTTTAGGGCAACATGTTGAGGGACGTGAAGCTGGCCTACTTGATGCAAAGTTGAAAGTACAATGAGAATTACCCCCAGCTTGCAAATTATCACACCTTGATGTCATCCACATGCGTTCTTGTACCCACAATGTAATCTGATAAGCCTGATCTATGGTTTTTGGCTGGAGTTCAACCATCTCATTCTTTGCATGTTCCTTTTGCGCCCTCTACAACAATGAGCTACCTGTTGTACTTCTAATTCAGCTAAATCACACCTCAAAACTGTATCATGGGACTTGTAAATGTACTTGTCAAGGGTTAGATTATCCTACCACAAATCAAATTGATCTCTAAACATTTTGGCTTCACACCCTGGCTGCAAAAACCTCTGCTACATCTTAGCCTTCTCTCTTCCCAATTTAAGATAGGTTGAGGGCCACTGCGTCGCAAGTCTCTCACCACTGAGTTCCACCACTTTAAGGCTTTGTAACTTGTTTTAGCTAGTTGAACGCTCAATATAAATATATATATACCAAATCCAGCCAGTCGTGGAGAACATTAGGGCTTAAACTACCACAACAATTTGCAATCTCCACCTCCACACACCTGATCTGATCTTCTGCACAGAGAGGTTGGGTGGCCTCAACATAATCCAAATACTCAGAGGCATGACATGGGGCTCTAAGAGGCCAGGGCCCCTTCCAAGAATATTGGAGCTGCTTATACCCCTTGTGGGTCTCATGCTCATATCCGTAATTTGTGCAATCTCTGCCTGACAAGTGACATCTGAAACCCGAGTTGTCTAAGGGACGAGATTCCCGTATTCCATAAATTCTTCCAAATTAGTATAAACCTGTGGTTCAGTAGTATTCTTCCTGTTGTTTTCTTCCAACATAGACATATGGCTATTTAAATCCTAATCTGATCCAACAATTATTGGATAGTTTTCAACACTTTACTTTGATTCTCACCTGCCATCTTGAGAGTAAGAAACTCCACTTCTTGTGGGCATAAACTATTAGCATCATTCAGGGTCGGTGGGATAGCTGATAGTCTGAGCATGCTTATGATTATGTGATAATGGGTGTAGGGCAAACTAAGGCTAAAAGCGGTGGTTTTGGGTTCATTATGGGAGGAAAATTGAAGGGTGGACTGGTTATGAGCTGAATGTGTTGACGGGTGTATGGGACTGAAGAGTGAAGAGAGTGCAGATGGGGCTGTGATGGGACTGTTAGCGGGAAAGCTTTGAGGACAGTTAATCGACAGATTGTGGGTGGATTTGTAGTGAATTAAGGGACTGCTTATGCGGTTGTAGGGAGACAGATCTGAGGCCTAGCTATGGGTGGGAAGTGGTCAGTTTGTATTAGGTGCGGAACTTGAGGCCTGGAATTGGACAGGTCATGGACCGTTTTAGAATCTTTTCTTCAGGGCTATGTTTGGCATTGAGAAAAGACCAAGTTATGAAGAATAAGAATGTGGGAAGGATATAAAAGAAGAGAGAATTCCACGCAAGCACAGAACTTGCTCTGATGCCAAATAATGCAAATAGAATCAAATAAATTAAAGCTAGTTACAACTGAAATTTTGATGCAGGCCCACGATCCACTATGAGGCTCAACATGTGCTGATTTTAGACAGTTTATTTATAAATTCGGCACCTAAATATCAAGAATTACAATTTATTATCTGTGAAAAATATAGGGGCTGATTTAAAGATGTGATTGAAGATATTAGAGCTAATTTGAAGATGTGGTCAAATTTTTGGAGAGATATTCCCTAGATTTGCTTTTACTATTATTAGGCTTTTACCATCATAGGCAGATTAGATTGATTTGAAATCAATTATGATTATCAATCTCTTAGTTAGGGAATTCTCACTGAAGTTTCATTTAGAGCATTGCGAGGGAGGGGGTTGTTGTGGGAGGTAGGCATTCCAAAATTTTCCAAGTGTGAGTTTCTTACGTTTTGTAAGAGGAAAGTCTGATATTGATAAATTTATTTCTTCCTATCTAATCCATTATTATTGTGGGTGTACTCTAGTCCATTTCTTTGCGATCAGGTTGTTGAGATCTCCTTGACTCGATAATCAGATTAAACCAAATTTACATACCAGACTAAAGCTCAAAACGTTCACACACACATATAGAAGGAAGAAGAAAGATTGAGAGCAAAGCCAACAGTCCTCAGATTGAGAGCAAAGCCAACAGTCCTCTAGCATTTATGCCAGAGATCACAAACCCTCCCCACTCTTCTACTGTAAGAAAAACCTCTCACAATTGTTATTGAGGAAAAATAAAACTCAAAGTTCTCCATACGTGGCCATAAGAGCCTATTTTTGTCCTTATTAATATTGCTATCCTAACCTACTACAACTACACTTTCTAAAAATAAAAAAGAACCACCTAAGAAAACATAAGCAAAAGAGGAAACTACAACAAATAGGAGACTCCATTCGTGAATGCTTAAGCGGGTTCCCATATGGCCCTCTTCATGTATACACGTGTGGAGAGTGCGAGTGTGACAAGTTACAATGACATGAATACCAAACACATTCCAAACAAGGACAAGTATCACCTAGATTTCACATTCTTCCATCAAATATTTGAGAAGATAATCGTAGAAACAGCTTTGCCAAATACAACAAAAACCAAAAAATAATAAGAAGAAAAAGAATAAACTGCAGGCCATTTTTTATGACAACTCATACTGAGAAACATCAAAAAGATTTAAATTCCAAACTTCTCTACATAAAGCAGCGATGGGGACATGTAGAAACAGATAGGTAGCTGGGATGTGAAGGCTCGTTCTTAAAAGACAAGACATCTATGAATGATTTAGAGAAAAGCCCATATCAATAAACATCAATATTCACTAAGATGTCGTACTTTCCGATGAAATCCAAGAGCAAGTGAGATAAACCCATGTTAGATGTCTCGTGGATTGCACTTTGCACCACAAATGCAACAGGTCAAGTCCGAAAAACCAAAATGACAAACCTACACCTGATTTGAATCAAAATATAATTTTGAAGGACCTCCAGACCTTGTCAGGATTTGTCATGTTTGTCACAGAAGACAGCATATGAATAGATAGATTAATAAAGGCGAAATCTCAAATCCAAGAGATAAGAAATATACAGAAGATTTGGAGAAAAACCCATGTCAAAAAACATCAGGACACATCAGTTTTTTCATGGAAATCGATTATACGTATGAATGAAACAACACAAATCCCAAAAAAATGACAATTTTACATGGGATTTAGTTAAAAACCATTAGACAATTATCGAAATTTTCTCACATTTTCAGACAGAAGAGAATTGCAACAGCTCACATCCAAATACAATGAACAATCTACAAGCGGTTTGGAGAAAACCCCCATGTAGAAAAATTCCAAAAAAAAAATAAAATCACATGGATTTCTCATTTCCCATCCTCATTTTAAGTCGAGGAATAATAGAAGAAATGGAGAGATATGAAGAGCGAAAGGGGCTTAAATACCTGAAATAGAAAATGAAAATGGCGCGAATCGAAGATAGAGAGAGATATTGAAGACATTTGAATTCGGAGCTAGAAATTCCGCGGTTGTCGATTGGAGGAGGAGGAGAACAGAGAGAGAGAGAGAGAGGAGAGAGAAAACAGATAACGAAACGAGAGAGCGGAAACGGGGTTCTAGGGTTTTTAACTCTCCCTCTCTCTCTCTAGGATTTGGGGCTTTCTGTCCAAGAGAGTGATCTCATACAGCGGCGCTGTATGTAAATTTTTACATACAGCCATTTTTTCCAGATAATTCCTAGGATTTATATAATATCCTATCCGTTGAAAAAACAGATCATAATAACATTATGACCTGGTATGAAAATTAAACATATAAACCTTTTGGATTAAAAACTTCAGTTCACTGAATCATGCTACCGGCTGTAGAATGATTTTCATGTTGTCCCGCTGGATTAATGATCGGTCTGATTTTCATGCGATGTTATCATCATGCTGTGGTCCACTTTTTTAACGTGCGGATGTTATACACGCATAACACGTTGGCGGGGAAGAAATGACTGTACTGAGAGTCGACGTGTAGCCGCTGTATGGGATCGTTTCTCTGCGTCGCGTGTGTCCGTGTTGGGTCGCTATCTTGCGCACGTGCTGAACTCTGATAGGGTGAGGGGAGAAATGATCACGCGCCTGTATGGGAACTTTCACGTACAGCAGTTAATTTTCTAATTTTTGTGAAATATATAGCAGATCCGATCCGTTAGAAAGGTGGGACACTCCTTTTTAATCATATAAAGGGAAAATCAGTTGATATTTCTATTAAGAGCAATAAAAGACAATGGAAACAAATTAAAATGCTCATATTACTCATATGGCCCACCAAATGAGTGTATTATCATCGTTTTCTGCAATAAAATCATTATTATGCTGTGACCCACATTATTCACGGATCGGATATCTTAAAAATGATGCTTTTTATGGTAGAGTAGGGGGTTGGACAGTGAAGTTCACGAGAGGATATGTGAGTGTTCATTTCTTTGGGAGAAACGAGCGAGGTGAACCGGTGTAGCCGGAAGAATCGGTTTATGCATCGCCATCCATCCAAAATACACTTGGCAGGGTCATCCTTCTATCAGAGCCGTCCATCCAGGAATTTTTATTAGAGATTTTTATACAGAACCGTACCCTTTGCTGGGCACAAGAATCAGCCTCATTTGTTATTCGGTTGGACCACGTGATTGGAAATAGTGCAAGGCAAGCCTCAGTCTCCAAACCATAGCACCTAGTGTGGTCCACCTGCACGACAGATGAGCCAGACATATAGGCTCTAGGGCTATATTTTAGGTGGTATATATAGTGGTTGGAATGAATTTCACATACACATCAAGGTGGGTCCCATCGAAAAATTAAAATTTTCTTTTTATCGCTGTGACATAAGTGCCAAAATGGTGGGCTGCTGAAAGAGTCTGTGGACTTGACTATGATGTGTGTTTTATCCACATCATCCATGTAATTTTTCCAGCTCATTTCAATGAATATGAAGCCAAAATTGAGGTAGATCTAAATCTAAAGTGCACCATGGCAAGAGAAATAGTGGGTGATGGAACGCGGGTCATTAAAAAACTTTTTAGGACCTACTATAATGTTTATTTGCCAGGCCACCCTTCTGATTAGGTCACACAGGCCTAGATAAAAGGAAAACATAAACGTTAGATTAATCCAGAACTTGTGTAGCCCCTGAGAAGTTTTTAATGGTGGGTGTTCGATCACCACTTGTATGGTTCACCTGAGATTTGGATCTGCCTTGTTTATGGCCCCATGCCCTAAAATGAGTTGAAAAATGGATGGATGGTATGGATAGAACACATACATTAAGGTGGGACTTACAGAGATTTTCAATAATTTATGATGTTCATATTTTGTTTAAAAGCCTAATCCCAAGTCCTAAAATTTTAAAATTTATGGATGTTTTCAATTGGCCTATATTGATGTGTACCTGATATCCATTTCGGCCATTAGATTCCACCCCTAAAATATTGGCTTGGAGCCCAATGTCAAGCCCATATATGATTAGGTGGGCCACATTAAGGGTTACATTTTGGATGGTAAGACCTACCCCATGCACTCTTTTCAACCATGGGGTCTACTTAAATCACGGGTGGGGCCGATTTTAAGGCTTTGGGCTTAACATGGGGTGACACACTTGTTGGACTAGGCCTACCTAAGTAGCGGAGCTTTTTTCCTTATATTCATTTTTTAATTACCTTCCATTTCATATCACTAACAACATTTTTTATTCACCACGTACCAAAGTAGTTTTTCCATCCAAGCAGTTGGACTTTAGAGTTTCTCTTTGGAGTATACCTCGTACCTTTTACTCTATGTGAGTAAACCAACCTTCATGTTTTGCTAAATGTGGACAAATATGCCATTTAAAAAATATAATGAAAAAGACAAGAGATGCTTTAATAAAAGGTAGTAAATGTCATCCTAAGCAACTACTAACAACTAAGAGTAGATATAATTGTCCAATGTCATTTCTCTCTCTCTCTCTCTCTCTCTCTCTCTCTCTCTCTCTCTCCTTTGGGTGCCACCAGTGTCATTGCACTAAATATCAATGCCACTAACAACAATGCTTAGCAATGAATTGAAGTCTCTCAAGATAGTTCTTTTTTGTTTCTTAAAAAAAATTAAAGTTCTATTTTGATTTTTTGTTATTTATGCATGTTAGAGTAGATCGGGGTAATATTACTATATTAGGATATTACATTTTTACATTAAGACGTGTATCTACTAAGGTCCATCCAATTTCTCATAGATCTCTCATCTCATTTATTTGTTTTTGTTATTATCAAAATAATAATAAGTTATAGTTTTCACCGTGCCATCGCTCGTGGTTCAACATGGTATTCAATATAGGTTTCCACATCACTGTTATACCTGAAATCTATCGCATCTTATTGAAAATCAATCATCAACATCCATCGGCATACTCATTACATTGGTTGAAAACCTACTCATTATGAACCATTGTCATATCTCAGAACCATTGTTATCATAGTCTACTGCGTCACCGACCCTTCGACATCATCATCCTTACAAGTCGAAACATGCAACCATCACCACCACTTAAAATCATCTCTTAATAAACTCATTGCATGCTAAAAGGGCTTAATATCCCTACCACATGATTCCATTTTTCATATGCATCTCATCGTCATGTAGCCTTTGTTATAACCTATAACACCATTACAACAATTGGTACTGTTTTCGACATCATCCTCATTGCTGCGCTACCCCGTCACTGTTCCTAGTAGTCATCACCCATCTCCACTGCCAATCTATGTTGAATCCATTCAGTTTTATACTCGTGTGTCAACCTATTTTCTCCCTTTTTATTTCCTCTTCTTCCTTTATTGTCATAACCTGATATAAGATATAAAAACTCATTGATTAATGTCATTGTTTCTAACAATTTGATGAGACGTGCTCTCATTGATCCATGCCACAATCGCCTACCATCTGATTGAGCTCTCTCTCTCTCTCTCTCCCTCATGTCCCCATACAAGCCTCCAAGCTTGGGACCTAAAAATAGTGACACGTTCAGATGGCAATAGGTTTTTAGTAATGAGGTATTTTGAAAATGATTTATTTGATATGACAACTATGGATTTGTTTAGGGGTGATTCTATGTTATTATTAAGATTGGCTATTTGAGCGGTGAGGATTAGTCAGTTAGAGTTGGTGTTGATCGAGTGCCTTTAATCCTAGTGTAGAGAAGGCCTTTGTCGGTTCAACTGGTGTCCCATCAGTATGACCAAAATTGTAGGTGCATTCTCATATTGCACGTTGTGGCCTTTTGCAAATTTTTTGTTCGACTAATAGATGTGAAGTCCCATCAATTTAACTAACGGAATGCATGGGCTTCAGTAAGTGGGGGGGATTTGTTTCCTAATATTGTACGAGAGTATATAAATACCCTCCTATTTACGATTAGGGTTAAGTTTGGAGCTTAGCATGAATATCTGAGGGTTTTGAGGGGAAAGCTAGGAGTTATACTCTAAGTTATTCTATCTCTTGTAGCATTATTTTTATTATAATGGATTGATTGTTGCTCTGTGCTGTGTTTTTTATTTATTTTTTTCTAAAAAGATTTTCCACACAAAAACTCATGTGTTCTTTGTGTTTGATTGGATTTTTTATTCTCCATTGCTTGTTCGACTAAGATCTAAGGTTGCTTCCACTCCCAATAAGTAGTATTAGAGTTTAAAGTTTGGGTATTAGCTTAAATATGGAAACATAACATCGAAGGGGATCGAATGTAAAATTCGAGACAGAGAAGTTCATAGGAAAGAACAACTTTAAGCTATGAAGGTTGAAGATGAAAGCCCTTTTAGTTTAGTAAGAATTGTAGCATACACTTATTGGGAAAGCTCATCATCCGGAATCTATGAAGGAAGATAATTAGAATGAACTTGATCAGAGGATGATTAGCACAATCCAATTGTGCTTAAGTGATGAAGTCCTTTACAATGTCGTAAATTAGACGATTACTATAGACTTATGGGAGAAGTTGGAGATCATATATACGACGAAGTTGCTCGCCAATTGTTTATATATTAAAAAACAGTTTTACACTCTGAAGATGGTGAAATGGTCGGATTTCTCTTAGCACATTAACGTTTTCAACAAGCTGGTTTGCGAGTTAATAAGTGTGGAGGTAAAGATCGATGATGAAGACATAGCTCTTATTTTGTTGACATCTATCTCGGAGTCATACGAGTATCTTGTTAATACTCTCTGCTATGATAGGGATACATTGGACGTCGAAACCGTTATCTCAACCCTTCAGTCGAACCATTTGAGAAAGGAGCGCGGAATTGAAAGTACTTATAGGGAAGACTGTCTAAGTGAGAAAATGAGAAGTCATGATCTATATCCAAGTCGAAAGGTAAAAGCAAGTTGAAGTACATAAATTATCAAATAATTGGACATATGAAGAATGTCGTTAATATCTTAAAACTCGAAAGGAGGATATATCAGATGATTGGCCAAATGAGGCCAATTCTGTAGATTTTGGTGAAGGATCAAATGGTTATGAGGTGTTGTCAGTGTCTAAGGTCGGTTACTTCTATTATGAGTAAATTTTGGATACAGGGGTATTGTGGCATGTGTCCTCATTAAAATTGGTTCACCATATATAACGAATATGATTGTGGCTAGGGCTACACTAGCTCGGTTAGCTCGCTCTATTCGACTCGAAAAAGCTCGATTCGACTTTATTCAAAATTGAGTTCGAGCCAAGTCGAGCTAATTTTCTTGAAAAATTTTTGAACCGAGTTCGAGCTTGCCCGAGCTCAACTTGACTTGAACCCAACTCGAATCGAACTTGGATCGAACCAGTTCGGTGACTCGGTTACTTTAATATTGATGTTGGTCACCAAGTTTTTGATGAAATGACTCAACGAAGTGTGGATGGTGGTAAGGAAGGTATGTATATGAAACAAATACCCTTTTTTTCTTGATTTTTATGTTGCTTATAAGGTGTTTGATGAAATACCTGTAAAACCACTACTACTGTTTTACATACAGTGAGATTTTGAAGGTGCAGTCCATGTGTTTGTGAAAATGCTACACAGGCGAACTCAGATCGAACTAGCCCAAGTTGCTGACCAAACCGAGCCTAGCTGGCCAGTTAGGCTCGAGGACCGAGCTGAGCCGAGTTCGAGCTGGGGTTAGGAGGTGGCCGAGCCGAGTTGAGTTGTGCCAAGCTCGACTCGGTTCAGCTCGTGTACACCTCTAATTGTGGCATGGTTCTTATGGGGAATGATCTTGCTTGTAAGATAGTTAAAATTAATTTGGTTCACATCGGGATGTTTGATGGGTGGAGTCTACTATAATTGATGCGAGGCACATTCCGAATTCTGAAAACCGGGGCGTTACACTTTGGGATCTATATATGCACTTGGGTGTAAGTTCACCGATTATGAAGGTATTTTGAAGGTTTTAAAAAGAGCGCTCACAGCTATGAAAAGCACATAAGAGCGAAAATCTTTACAAGTTGATCGAGAATACTATATCGGGTGGAGCCACAATGTCTGTAGTGGAGTCTATATTGGCACGTTTGTGACATGCATGCTTAGGCTACATAAGCGAGCAATGTATGAAGGTACTTCTCGATTGTCATTTGATTCATAGTTTTAACTATTTTGATATATATATATATATATATATATATATATATATATATATATATATGAGAAACAATTAAGGTTACGATTTAAAACCGGGAAGCATGCTAACAAAAGGTCAATTGGACTATGTGCATTCTGATGTGTGGGGGTCATCACTTATTGTTTCTAAATGAGGGTCGTCATACTTTGTTACATTCATTGACGATTTCTCTAAGAATGTTTGAATTTGTATTCTGAAGCATAAATATGATGTTTTTTTCACTTTTAAGACTTGAAAGGCAATGGTTGAAAATTAGACAGTGCAGAAAGTGAAAATTTCGAGGGCGAATAACGTCAGTGAATTTACTTAAAGGAATTTTTATCAATATTGTAAGAGTAAGGGTGTAGCACCTCGAAATTCGAGGATCGAGTAGCAACTCGGCTCCCGAATTCCAAAGTGCCACGTGTGCATAAATGAGTCACAAATGCATACAATTATCAGGTATTATAAATAATAAAGAATTAAACTAAGCATAATTAATATTAGATCATTTAAAAAGGATTCAAGTAACACTAAGTTAAATAAACATCTCAACATAAATTCATAACTATCCATGAACAAATAAATCTGATAATCTAGAATGTCATCACCTAGAGACCATGTCCCTTCTACATGTCAATCAAAATGATTTGGGCTCTGGCCTAATCCCGCAACCATCCATCGCGTTAATAAGGTCCGCCAAATGCTTTGAAATATGTTTGTTCCTCGTTGTCGTCGGCACTGATATCGTCCAATGCGTCCCGCTCCAGGGTACCTGCATCTATATCGGATTCTGGTTGGTGTTTTAGAACATCGTCCCAGAATGGGAGTGAGTAGCTAACTCAGTGGTACCATTAGCAATAGGCCACACAAATCGCCATACATAGAATACATTTAATGAATAACAAACATCATATAATCTTAAATACTGTTGTTAATGCAAATGCATGGTTCAATGATATGATGCATGCCTCTCACTACCAACTCTCCCTCAAGCGACGACATCTGACGTTCGTAATGACCAACACTCCCTCAAATTGCGACCTCGACTGCCTAATTGCCACAATAATAATGCAAATATCATGAAATATGTTAGCTCGTTTGATTAATTAGGTTTATTCGTCCAGCAAATTGGGGAAACCGGAATGCCCTTGGTGAAGTTATTGCCCTAACCCGATCGCGCGACTCAAGGGCCATGGTCATACGACTCTCGCGATCCTTAGCTCTATATGAGGTTGTCAATCCCGGAAGCCATAATCTCATATGAAATACAATTGAGACTTAAATGTCCTACTCGCGGTCACTATGGGGAGGTCGTCACCCCAGCACAGGCCGACAGCACGGGCACTGTCCCATACCACCATTCCCGACTCACGAGTCTAAGTGCTCACTGGACACTGCGGGGAGGCTCGTCACCCCAGCATAGGCTCACAGCACGGGCATAGTGTCTCATACCACCATTCCCGGCTCATAAGTCATTGTGAGCTGTAAATTATAGCTAATAGTGGGCGCAATGATCTTAGGGCACTTTGGGTTCATACAAATGTGATCAGACATGGTTAACGTACAAGGATGGTCGACTTAAGAGTCAATATGCCCCGACGGGCTGAACCATAACTAATCGGCCCGAGAACACTGTCTCGTGCAGTCCAACTATGGCCAATAACCTATAGTTCAATTATTCGGGCCAGATTACTCGCGGGCAGGTCGAACGAAAGGGGTCGCACAAGTAATTCTAGGTAATCGGCCCATCTATAAAGGTTTATACAATAATACACAACATGTATTGTCAAATTCAGAAATAGTTCACCAATGGCAGGCATAAATCAACAATTTAAGTACATGGACAACAATATATCAAGTTCCGCTAACACATACGGGCCATGTTCATCATGTTCCAACATAAACAACCATAAGGGTAGCCATGCACCAATATACAATAACTAGTCTTCCATGAGTTAACATAAATCACATAATTCAGATATAAATTAAGGAAATCAAGCAAGTAGTTCAACAAATCAGCAATGTGACAACATTCCACGCCCTTACTCCTAGCATAATTGACATGTAGCAACAATTCAACCAACAATCAGTAATTTACAGCAATTCATGTTATTGTTTAAGCATAGTTAGCACCAAATCAGGAAATCAATAATCAACTAGAATAAATCTGGGGAACGTTAGATATTTGCAACCTACATGAGCATGCAAATGCACAAGTCACAGATTTTGGGTATTAGGGTCAATCCCCTTCCATAATTTCAGCAATTTCTAGTCCATTATCCTAATTATGGAGCCCAAATGAAAATTCAGTAATATGCACTAACAATGCACCATATACATTCACTAAACTTATGTTAGGCACGATAATTGGCCACTTAAAGGTAATGGTCCACACCTATTGTTGACCGAAAGTTTTTGAGATCGTCCTGATGGCGCTGGGTCTGCAAGCTCGACGGGCTGGGACCCTGCATGGCATGGAGTGGCGGTAAGTTACATGCATGTAGCCAGAATTTAGGAAGAAATGGTCTGGAGCTCAATCTTACCTTAGATTGAAAGGGGTTTCGCTCTAACAGGAATTGGGTCGGCGCTTTCTGACAATTGGAAGGTGTAGGTGCGGGGATTCCCAAATCCCAAGCACCACCCAATCTCCTCACTCCCCCCCCCTCCTCTCTCTCTCTCTCTCAAAATTTCTATTACTGAAATTTCAGCAAATGAGGGAGAGGGCTAGACTTTTATATGTCCAGAATTATATCAGTCGACCCTGTTGTTTGGTAATTTCCTCCAATGGCCCTTGGGGCCCATTTTTTACCATTGGGGATGTCCTGATGCCCCCCCTGGCCCATCTGATTCATGGAACACGTGCCCCACAGCCCGATGAAGGGTTGGGGAAAGTTTGATCGCAAACGGATGTGCGGTTTTGCCGCAGCAGCCCGATTCGCTATTAACGGTTACCGTTCCATGATCAATGGTCATATTTTGTGGGTAAGGGTAATGAATTATTTCTGACTTTCGGAGTGAATTTAGAAGAAATCTGACGACTGAAATGCCTATATTTGCTGACTCAAGAAACAGGGCCAATTGATTTAAATTTTAGAAATTTCTCCTTTGGACCTGGTGACTCGCTAGTTTCAAGTGCTAGTTGTACGGCACAGTTCTCCCATTTATGGGCATCATCTGAGCCTAACATCCGCATGAGATCACAAGCCCAGTGAGGCCCTTGGGCTGGAAAAGTGTTGAAGTTTCTGGTCCTTCCTCGAGCAATACACGGCCCATACGGACAGTCACTAAGTGTAGCTTGGGCATCTGGCTCTACGGCCCGTGCTTGGCCCGGCCACGATTTGATTTAATCACGTTAATGGCTAAATTTGGATTAATTTATCAGTAATAAACCCACACATGCGGTCGAATCATTCGGTTCTACATTGGTTCGCACGTGAGCACCTTAGGACACTGTTCCTTTTTTGACAGGGAGTTACAAAGGGGATAGTGATGCATAACATAGTTATGTATGCACCATAGCAAAATAGTGTGTTTGGATGTTATGTTGAATAATTTTATGTTGGGTAAGGAGATATGGGCTACAGCTGTCTCTACGACTTGCTATTTGTTAAATCGATCTCCCTCTATAGCTACTGATTGCAAAATTCAAGAAGTATGAAGTGATCGGGTACTTAATTACTTAGGGCTGTAGATATTTGGTCGTGATGCTTACGCTCGTGTACCGTCAGTTGAAAGAGATACAGTAGACCAAAGACTAAGAAGTGGATTTTTGTCGACCACCGTGATGGGGTGGAAGATTACAAATTATATGATCGGGTTTCACGGTAAATCATATTTAACTAGACGTTAAGCTTTATAAAAGTTCTTTGTTTCAAAATGATGAGCACAATGAAGCGAAAAAAATCAATTATTAATGTTGAAATATATAATGGTGAAATACTTGAACTTGAATGACAAGTAGAGGTATAAGAAGAGTTGGAGCAACAACCTGTAAAGAAAAATCCACCAAGGGATCGCAGGTTATCGTCGAGATACGGGGATGACTAAAATATCACATATATTCTTTTTACAAATAAGGGAGATCCATCTGCTTTTCAAGAAGCACTAGAAGATAGAGATACAAATAATTAGATGGCAGTGATGCATGATGAGATTGACTCTTTATATAAAAAAATGCAATGTGAGAGATGCTCATTGGACGGAAAGCGATTGGTTACAAGTGGATTTACCAAAAGAAACTGTATAGGTACAAGAGTAGATTGGCAGAGAATAATTATGCTCAGAAGGAGAGTGTTGACTTTAGTGAAATATTCACACTAGTGGCAAAGCAAATATCTATTAGATTTGTATTGACCTTGGTTACCCAATACAATATGAAACAAAAAAAGTTAGATATGAAGACAGTGTTTCTACATGGGGAACTAGAAGTACAGATTTACATGAAATAATCGTAAGGGATCGAGGTGCAAGAAAATGAGAATTTAGTTTGTATGTTGAAGAGGTCATTGTATGACATAAAAAAGAGAGTCACATAAGCAGTTGTACAATAAATTTAATTCTTTCATGTTGAGTCAACGGTTTATCAGAAGTAAATTTAATCATCGCGTATACTTTAGAGCACTGAGTGATAGAAAATTCATTATTATGGTGTTGTATGTTGATGATACACTTATCGTCAATCATAACATGTCTAAAATCAACAAATTGAATTATCAATTATCTATGACATTTGAGATGAAAGATTCGGAGGTTGCAATGAATATTCTCAACATTGATATACATCGAGCCAGGGAATAGAGCATGATATGGTTGTCTCATGAAGAATATCTTTAGAAGGTCTTAGTTAAGTTTGAACTAGAAAAAGGCAAAATTGGTTAGCACTCCCCACACTGCTCACTTTCGACTTTCTTCGAAGTTATGTCTTATGTCGGATGAAGAAAAGTATCATATGTCTCATGTGCCCTACTCGAGTGTGGTTGACAGTTTTATGTATGCCATGATCTATATTGTATTGGATATTTCATATGTGATTAGCGTTGTGAGCAGATATATGTTAAACCTTGACAAACAACATTGGGAGGCAGTAAAATAGTTACTTCAGTATATACGAGGTATTATAAACTGCGTCTTGGTTTTCAAAAATTATGAGGAGAAACTCATAGGTTGTGGACACCGATTATATAGGGAATGTAGATAATAGAATATTAATTTCCAATTACTTATTTATGTTAGCAGATGGAGCTATTAGTTGGATGTCGAAGCATAAGTCTATGGTTGTACTTTCTATAGCCAAAGGTGAATACATGGTAGTAATAGAAGCATTCAATGAAGTTGTTTAATTGAAATGGATGATGAATGAGTTAGGGCTTCAACAAGAAGTCATGTATGTGCATTGTGACAATGAAAGCACAATCAAATTGGCGAAGAACTCAGTATATCACTCCTAGACTAAACACATTAATGCTCGTCATCACTTTATCCGACAGATGCTAGACGAATGAAATATCACTCCTTAGAAGATTCACACCAGTAAGAATCTAATGAACATACTTACGAAGGTTGTTCATATAGAAAAGTTTAATTTTGCTAGACCCCTCTGGGCTTGGCAAAGAATAAATAAAGACAGCGCGCACGAAGCGATGATGATGTTATTTTGAGGATGATTATAGATGGTGGTAACAATTTGGAGCAGTGGAGTTCGAGGATTAAAGCCACAATAAATATTGTTGATTGAGTACCTTTAGTACTAGTGCAGATAAGACATTTGTCAGTTTCTTACCAATTCAACCGAAATTTGTGGGTCCATTATCAAATTGCTTATTGTGATCTTCTATATAATTTCAATTCGACCAATGGATGTCAGTTGGTTCATGTCGGTCCGATTGAAGGTCCCATCGGTTCTACCGACAGAACACATAAGTTTGAGTTAGTATGGGTTTTTATTTCATAATATCGTACGAGAGTGTATAAATACAATCTTAATTATGATTATCGCTAAGTTTGGAACTTGGCCTAAATAATCAAGGGTTTTGAGGGAAAAACTAATATTTATACTATAAGTTGTTCCATCTTTCGTAACATTCTTTTTCTTATAGTGAATCAATCATCACTTTGTGCCATGGTTTTTTCCTGAAAGGATTCTCAACTGTGTTTCTTTAGATTTTTCGTTCTTGATTGCTTGTTTGATTCAGATATTAGGTTGTTTCTATTCCTGACAGTTGGCTAACCAGACATCAATGGACATGTATTCATTAGATGGGCATAGATTTCAAAAATGGTTCTTTAAGTTCACGTGGAGCATTTATTTCTTCCACTTTAAAATGAAAATGGGCAATGACCTTACAATCTTGTCCGTCGCCATTTGACCATTCATTGGGCCATAATGAGGATCATTTTAAATGAAATTATGATGATATTCACTCTTCAGATGAATGATTTGACCTAACTACAAGTGTAGCCACCTAATATTCAAAATAGCCCAATTTTTAGGAACGTATATTGAGGTTCCCATAGTGAAAAGGCTTTGTGGGGCCATTGCGATGTTTGTGAGAAATCCACTAGTCTATTCATTTTGCCGGTAACATGAGCTGGCAAAATAGATGGACGTCATGGATATAAAATACACACATCACAATGCCCCACAGCACCCAACACTTGAACACATTACCGATGGGAGTATAGGCAAATCCATTTTATCTACGTCCAATTTTTCCATGGGCACATTCCATCCATCAGAGATTCCATTAGTTTGGGCCCCATCAACACATTACTCGTGCAAGAAATCATTACGATTAAAATGATGGGCCCCATGATAAAGGTTACCCTTCAATAAAATCAATTTGATCCGCTCACTATGTGGACCACACCTACATGTTGAATCAGACGTTCGACTGTGAATTCAAATGGTATGGCCCACCTGATGACTGGATTTGATTGATGTTTGTGCCAGGTAATCTTCACAATGGGCCCTTTTGTTTCCACAGTGTGGATAGTGTTCTATTACAAGGAAAGATGGAACTGTACTACGAATTGTGGTAACTTGAACCTTGAAAGTAGGGCCTTATTTTCACTGTGGTGGGCCACACACGAAGAAAATCAATGGGCCCATGTTATGATTGGAATGAGAATTAATCACCAACATCCTGCCGATGCACTACTTCTTTAGGAGATTCAAGCCTTATAAAACTCCGGCCCCGCCAAGAATATTACCTGTTGGAAATATCATAGTGGTCCGCTTTTATGGATGGCTACACCATTGAAATAAGTGGACAACCAACAATGTGTCTTGACCTAAACGTGTGGTCCGTTTAATGAATGGATTGATATGATTTTCGAGAAAGGGAGCTTTCTTCATAGGGACTAACTTTTCCATGGGTTATATGTCTCATAGACATGATCGCTGGCATACAACTAGTTGTAGGTGATCAGTTTTCAAATGGATTAGTTATCTGGTGGGGGTCCACCAGTAGCTTGGATTTTGTACAAATGCCTGGGCAAGTAGCTTTAACGGTGTCAATGCCTTGGGTCGAGTCAGAAGCTAGTAGCCTCTCGAGCTGGCTTGGGTTTAGACTCTTAGGCCCAGTTGTTGGGTGGGTCTAAAAGTTCAGCCCATTTGAAAGGAGTTATTTCACCTTACTTAAAAGAGGTAGTTGTGGCTCAGATTGGCTACATTGTGATGTTTATGTGAAATCTACACTTACCACTAGGAGTGTAGCCCCCCACATTAGGCCTATGGCCCAAAAATCAATCCCATCTGTGATTCATGTGGACCGCACGATTGAAATTAATGTACAGGACGCTCACCTTCCAAACTTTTTCCCTCTGTGTGGCCTCACCTGAATCATGGATTGACTTGGTTTTTGGGTCCCAGGCCTAATTTTTAATGTGACATCTAATGGTTGGCATGGATTTTATATAATTATCATTGTGGGCCTTAAAAAAAAATTAAGGGTGGACATCTCTCTCAATTATTTCCCATGGTGTTGCCCACCTGAATCACGAGTCACCTTGATTTTTCTTGGCGATGGACCAAGTGTGGGATTACACATCGAATGATCGGAGTGGATCTCACACATACATCATGGTGGACCCATAAAATTCAAGGGTGCACATGATGTCAATTATTTATTTATTTTTTAATATATATAGCAGCAAAAATCTTTGTTTTTAGAATTGTTGGAGAGGGAAGCCCCTTTTATTTATTAGAAGCCCAAGAAGATGTGTATGTGAAATCCATTGTGACCATTCAATAAGTAATAACATGTTAGGCCGAAGGCCAAAAAATAAGGCTAGCCTTTTATTCAGGTGGGCCACGTCAAACGACATTGGTGGAAGAAATACACGACCATAATTTTATAGGGCGCACAGTGATGATTATATGAAATCTACTCCAACTATTAAATGGCATACCAAAACTTAGGCCCGAGGCTAAAAAAATTAGGCCCAATCATAATTTAGGTAGGCTACACTAAGGGAAATAGTTTAGAGGGTGAGCATTGCGCCATGGGCCATTTCTAATTGTGTGGTCCACCTAAATCACAGGTATGGGCCTAAACATAGTGTGACACACTTGGTCATGGTGGACTTTACATAAACACTAAGGTGGGGCCCCCTTGAGCCACAAATTGCCTTTTTTCAAAAGTCATGTAAAATAACTTTGTTCTCCCTTATATTTATTAGCCCAACAAGTTGGACTATACCTCATCCAACCAGCATAGAAACTCATGATTAATTGTTGTTAATTAATATGGATCAAGAGAAGGAAAATGAGTCCTAATTTGGGTGGACTCTGCCATGGTGTTTACATGCAATCCACCCTAACCACCATGTGCTTCACTTCGTGTTAGGCCGAGGACCCAAAAATCAGCCTCATCTTTGATTGAGGTATATCATACAACTAGAAAGAGTCTACTGGTCAAAGTTCACCCTCTGAATTATTTCCCTTGGTGCGACCTACCTAAATGACTAATGTGCTTAATTTTTAGGCCCCAAAATTATGTTTTATCGTGGCATCCAATAGTTGAAATGGATTCAATATTATAATCACGATGAGCCCCAAAAAAATCAAGGGTGAATGTCCTCTCTTAACCATTACCATTGTTGTGGTCCACTTGAATCACGGGTCAGCTTTATTTTTTCATCTGGGCATAAAATGAGAATTACATATATAATGATTATTATGGATCTCACATATACATCATATTAGACCCCATAAAAAAATCAAGAGAGGGCATCCATAAAACTCATTGAAAAATGAGGTCTAAAGTCCAATTTGTTGGAGTATAGATTAAGGTTCAACTAGAGAGCTTCCAACCTTTCATGTATACGCAACATCCAACTCATGTAATAGGTTGAGCCCATCATGATCATCACCTTTTGAAAAACTCAGTAACAAACTTTTGTTTCCCTATTTACCAATGTTTGAACATTATTTTATATGGTGTGGCCCAGTTGATGTGTAGATGGAACTAAACATTGCGCTAGCGACCCTCATGGTGGGGCCAACTTATTGGAAGGGTCGGACGTCATATGCAATTTTGAAGTTATCATATAGGTGCACTATATAGCTTATGGCCCACCAGGTTGGACTAAAGAACTACTTTTTGTGGAGTAATTGTTATAAGTATTGTCTGTGCGCCAAGAGTGAGGGGTTTCGATGCTTACCTCTTATACGTACGTTGGCAGCCATTAATGCCAAAGATATGAGCACCTTCGAAACTGTATAAATGTGGGAATCTTCCTTCTCTGACCCCGTCTTTGTAATGAGAAACAAGATCTAAATTGAGGTGGAGTTCGAGACCAGACATGCTTAAAGGTCAAAAACTACGGATCAAAATTCGTAGCTAAAGACAAATTGATACGAATATAGTCCGTAGCACGTCCATCCTATTGGTGGGTTGGTAAGTTAAGAACCAATGGCTACGGATTTCATTCGTGGCAGACGAGCTATATAGCTACGAGTGAAAGCCGTAGCTAAAAATAGCTACCGTTATTATCCGTAGCAATTGGTGCTGGAGCTATAAGTCTTAAAGCTATAGCTACGGTTTTAATTCGTAGCTATAGAGGTACGAATCTAATCCATAGTCATATTCTTTGTAGCGAAAAAGTACTTAACGGATAATACCGTAGCAAAAGGCAGAATAGCTAAAAGTATTATGAAATCCGTAGCAAAAGGCAGAAGTTGGTAACCGCTGGTTTATAGATCAAAGGCTACGAATAATATCCGTAGCTAGGTCCTTTTTTAACATACAAAAATCTAATGATGGTGTAATACAAAACAAAATTACCAAAATTCAGATACCATCATAAGAAAATAATAAAATTACAAAACCTAAAAAGGCAGGAATTCATCTACAGATAAGAAAATAAACTTTATAAAAAAAAAAAAAAAAAAAAAAACAGTTTTAGATCTGTTGTAATAACATGAAAAGAAATATCCAAATCCAAAAGCAGATGTCATCCTTCTTCATACCAAATTTATTACATGAATTCAACGGATTACATGTCTCCAAATATGTTAAACATGACAAATGACTACAAAAAGTAAAAATAAAACAACCAAACTAGCAACAGATGCTGAAATTCTTCTAAAAAATCACATATATTTGCTGAAAACCCATAGTAGATTCAAGATCAGATGCAACAATAAAAAAAAACTAGAAAATCTGTATTTTTCATGAAGTCAAACATAAAATGAGAAGATCTTGATAAGAATTTTCCTTCTAAAGGATGCTCAAATCCAGAACCAACTACAATGACTCGAAGAAGCTCCAGCTTTAGAATGAAATCTCTGAATCATGAACTGTGAATTCCAACATAGCCCCTACATAACGGAGGAAACAAAGAATAAAGACATGAAGGATGCAATCAATAGCAAGTAAGCATCTAACTTCGCATAAAACTTGAAATTCTGGTGCAGGCAAAAAAAAAATCTGATGACTCAATATCTGAAAACAGGGTAGCATAAAACCTACACCAAACTGAGTCTCTCTCTCTCTCTCTCTCTCTCTCCAAAATCTCATCGGGTTAACTGAGTCAGCTCGCTGACTTGATGAACCCAAAGACCTACACCAAAGGAATTACAGCAATTGATAGTTTGTAAATTGTACAAAATATACAAAGGAAGAGAATAAAAAATAAGAAAAAATATACAAAATACACAATACAAAATGCAGAAGCCCAAACTGAGCATGTTGTTGTATACTTGCTTCCCAATTATGGTGTAGTGAACTCACACAATATTTGTCAAAATGATTAAAAGGATTGGAACCTTCACTAATGACCTCCCCCTGCTCCTTATATAACTGAAGAACTTCCACATCTCCATCGTCATATAGCATCTTTGAAGCAAATATCATTCAACAAGTCTTCAAGAAAGGGGACAGTTTGGACAGGTATAATTAAGAGAAGTACACAAGTCTCATAGTTTACCACATGTTTCTTCTTTCCTGGGTTATAAGGTTGCACAACACCTTCATAAAACCTGCAGGTAAGAATGGTAGAGTTTACAGATTCAATCGTCTTCACTGGTTCAAGATTAGTGATAAAAAAATACTTGCAAGACATTCACACAATGGTCCTCATCATCAATTGAATTTTTATTTTTTATTTTTTACTAAAATAAGCAATGATACTAATTTTATGAAATCAATAGAAAACAGAACAGGAGTATTGGCCAGCTTGAAATGCATTTCTGTCTAGACATGTTTCTTCTTTGTTATCCAATTCTAATTGGATCTGAAAATCGAACCATTGTGCTTGCATACCTAAATCCTGTGCACTTATACCTTATGCACATGAAGTAGTTGGTAATTACCAGCTGCAAACCTGTTTCTATTTTGGCATGTTGTCAATTCAATTGCTGGTCATTGCATCTGAATTTGTGTAAGAGCAACCTAAATAACCAAATAAATGATGAGGAGCAGCCAAGGAAACTTTTCTCCAATTAACCTAAAATTCAAAAGGCAAAGTTGCTTATTCATTACTTCAGCATAAAGTTCCTATGGCAACCATATATCTAGAAAATAAAAAGATAAAACATTGCACTCTTTCACCAAAAGAATCCTGCAAACAAACCAGGTCTCTTTTCTAAAGATACTAAGCTATTGCAATAGGCAAGCATATAAACATATCAACTGCACGTGGCATTGAATAAAATACCACATGAATAATTTATAACCTGCCACATAAGAGTCTAATCTGTAGAAATTAAATGTTGCGTGCAAACATAGAGGGCAATTGGTTCAATCTGGTTTTAAGGATTTCATAAAAGAAATCCAAAGTGCTTTCAAAAGCTTTCCTGATCTTCAAATTTTTCTTCATCAAGATTTGCAGTCTGTAACCCAAGAATAAGACTTACTATCAGTTACATCATAAATCAAGAGCCCCAATTATATTCTTACTGGCAAGTATTTTTCTATTATGAAACGGTAAATAGATTTTGCAAGGAATTCTAAAAGTGAGAGAAAGATGAAACAAAACCTTAATGTAACAGACACCATCTAGATTGGAACTAGCAAGGAACAAGAACTGCTAGAAAAAAACATCCTGCTTAATCTGCATCAAATGTGATGTCAAAAACCACCATAAGAGCCCTATAGATAATATGCAGGGTAAAGTTCCACAAATCCATTTAAGAGTCAGTTGGCAACATGAAAGTGCAAACTGGATGCAATTCATTTTTTAAATCAGATCACGGGATCCAATCACTACTAGGAACAGACTTACGACTTGTATTGGTATACCCAAAATTGCCAGCTAGCAGAATTGTGTTCACGAACTACATCAAGCTGGAGCTACCTAGAAACAACAGTCGACTGGCAATTAGCCTGAAGCTCAGGCGCAGGGGCCGTTGCCTTCAGGTAACAGGGAGAGGAATAACCCTAGCTTCTGGGCCATTCTCATATTTGAAGGCGTACAGATATATGCATATCAATTTGTGGAAAAAAAAAACATATAAATGCTCTGCCTGGATAACACAATTTTGTAGCAACGTAATTAACTGGAAGAGAATAAAAGAGCTGATACCTCTAGGACTCTAAAATAAACCAACTTTGGCAAAAAGAAATATACAACAAAATTTCTTACCACAAGCAACAAATGGGTTAAGAATTTTCCATAAATAACAAATTAACAGTAAATTTCACCAAAATCAACAAGCTTTTAAGGTTGATTTTTTTAAATATAAAATCCATCATGATAATCTTTGGGAAAAAATCTAAAAAAAAAAAAAAAGAATCTCCAAAAATTTCAACCTTGGACAATTAACCCACAAAAAATTATAATAAATCAGACAACTAAAACATTCAAATGTTCTAATATCATACACCATAACCTTGTTCATTTTGAGTGGCATGCATGCAGGCTTCCAAGGAGAGCTTCTGGTAGTCCATCAGACAAGATTTGAATTGCTCCCAAAGGTTCTAATATCAATTCAATAGCAAAAACCGTAGAAGTCCTGTAATAAACAGCCTAAAATATCATACACCATAACCTAAAAGTTCCAACAAAATAATCCTTAATTCAAATAGATCCTTGACCATCAGTCTCTAAGAATTTTCCAACACAAGGAACCCACTAGCCACTATAAATCAAGCAATAACATAAAACAGGAACTTGCCAAATTACTACACCATCTGACAATATAATGACTTTGAAAGTCAAATCAAAAGGAGACTTTTTAATGCAATGCTATTGGCCAAGTAAGACAATTGATCCTACAACTTGGTCCACTAATTGCCTCATTTTTTGGGACATCACCTAAATTCATTTGTCAAAAAGGATAGACTAGGTGGATAAAACACATACATTTGGAACAGTCAAATATATAGGAAACATCATGGCATGATGATTAATAGAGATTAATTAGAGTGCTATTAATTAATTGTGATCGGCTGTTGCATGTGTTTAAGGAGAACAGAAAGTGTAAACCATTTATTCCTCAATTGCTGATGCATCTCCAATCTCCAACATTTGGTGGTGGTTTAACATATATGACATCATTTGCTGCAAAAACAAAAATGAAGTGTTGGACCTGTCATGAGCTGATATAAAGACCATCACAGCCATTGTATTAGTCAAGCTATCATATATTTGATATATTAAAATAAAAAAGGCATCACTGTCGTGATGTTCTTTAGGAAAAAAAAAAACCGGCCAACTTTTCAAAACCTTAATAGTGCATAAGTTCATAGACATCCAATAGAATCATCAAACAAAAACTCATGAAAACAACAATAGTGATTTGGGAAGAAGAAATTGAACTTCTTAGTGAGATACAAACACGAATTTCATCATCATAGCCTTGTCCATTCTTATATGGAAGTATCTTTACTATTACAAAATGCAAAGTAGAGATGAAAAGAGAATTCTTATCAATTGCCTCACCAGAATAATGGAGTGCCTTTGTTGTGCAAGCCATTGGAAATCCCATTGATTCGAGTTCGCCAGTCTTATCAACTTCCGAAACAGCCATCTCTGAAATTAAAAAGAAGAGATGATAAAGGACTAGAGCTCTATCTCTAATTCATTCAAATTCAGAAACTTCGAACAAAGTACTAAGGTTGCATTTGGAGATGTGCAATGAGGTGGAATCACACCAAGATGACTGACTCGAAATGTTTTAGACAAACATCTTTTCCTCAAGGTGGCTAGAGTTGGACCATCATTATCACTTCTAGACACAAAGTCAATTAGATACGGTGAGCTTGAAGCATCATGCATCTACATATTTTTCTTTTTTTCTTTTTTCTTTTTTTGGAATTTCTTATACACAAACTATATAGAATAACTGAATAAAAGAATACTTATTCCATACACAAACTATGGAATTACTTCTACCCAAACAAGATTTCTCCGGGGCATTTCATCAAATATTTAACAAGCATCATCCAAACAACCAAACTTGACAAGCCCATTTCATCAAATATCTGATGAGCATCATGTAATAGTACATGCCTTTCTTAAAACAACAACTTAATCTAAATCCTTCATTCTTGGTGACACAAACCATACTACATAAGGCCATAAACAAAAATTAATGCCTTCCGAAAAATCAAAGCCAATAGTAAAAAAAACAACATTCGATGTAATAAAAAATCAAAGGAATTGTGGCCTGCAAGATGAATAAACTAGATCTATGAAGACCATACCTGTACAAATGCTAGCTTGAATAAAAACCTAGAGCATGAATTTTTTTTATGAGGCTGGCATTTTGATCCAAAATTAGAATAGATTTCCACTTCATTAACATCGATTTCAAGAATCATGTGCTCAAATCAAAACCCTAACCCTTATCTCAACCCCGTTTGTCAATGCACTCAATGGATTCAAACCCCCTGTATGCGGAGATGGGTTACCGAGTTGCTGCAGTTGAGCGTAGCTAGCAGTCCGATCGAGAGGAAGAGAGATCGACGGGAAGAGAGAGAGAGAGAGAGAGAGAGAGAGAGAGAGAGAGAGAGAGAGAGAGAGATACCTTTTAGGGTTGTGAACTTGTTGCTGCCCGCGAGAATGGCAGCGAGATTTAGAGGAAGAGAGAGAGGGCGGGGGAGTGAGAAAGGGAGAGGGCAAGGGCGAGCGAGAGAGGGAGAATGAGAGGGAGATAGAAAGTGAGGGCGGGAGCGAGGGATTTTCGGGGTCTTTTACCCAAAAACAATACCGGTCAATGCGTGGGCGGTCCTGTCATGGGCTCGTGGGGCCCATCGTGAAGTATGTGTCTTATCTAATCCGTCCATTCATTTTAACTTCAAATAATAAGTCATATTTAACAAATGAGGAATATCGAAGGCCCAACTGGACCACACCAAATATAAACGATAGGAACTTGATATCCACTGTTTCCTACGGTGTGGTCCAGTTGAGCTTCGATCTACCTCATGTTTTGGGCTTATGTAATAAAATTATCTTAAAAAATAGATGGACGGATTAGATAAAACACATACATTTCGGTGGGCCCGTTGGAGGGTTTTAGGGGACCTTCCAACTCTATATGTGGATAAAATATGTAGTATAAAATTCTCCAATAGTCGTAGTTATTCTACTTAAACCCATCGCTATTGACCTACGGCTTTAAACCGTAGCTAAAATCCACCATAGTCTGTATCTTTTACCTATTTTTTGGTAGCACTATTGAAATTAATGTACAGGACGCTCACCTTCCAAACTTTTTCCCTCTGTGTGGCCCCACCTGAATCATGGATTGACTTGGTTTTTGGGTCCCAGGCCTAATTTTTTGTGTGACATCTAATGGTTGGCATGGATTTTATATAATTATCATTGTGAGCCTTAAAAAAAAAAAATCAAGGGCGGACATCTCTCTCAATTATTTCCCATGGTGTTGCTCACCTGAATCACGAGTCACCTTGATTTTTTTGGCGATGGACCAAGTGTGGGATTACACATCGAATGATCGGAGTGGATCTCACACATACATCATGGTGGACCCATAAAATTCAAGGGTGCACATCCCGTCAATTTTTTATTTTTTTAATATAGTAGCAAAAATCTTTGTTTTTAGAATTGTTGGAGAGGGAAGCCCCTTTATTTATTAGGAGCCCAAGAAGATGTGTATGTGAAATCCATTGTGACCATTTAATAAGTAATAACATGTTAGGCCGAAGGCCAAAAAATAAGGCTGGCCTTTTATTAAGGTGGGCCACGTCAAACGACATTGGTGGAAGAAATACACGACCATAATTTTATAGGGCGCACAGTGATGATTATATGAAATCTACTCCAACTATTAAATGGCATACCAAAACTTAGACCCGAGGCTAAAAAATTAGGCCCAATCATAATTTAGGTAGGCTACACCAAGGGAAATAGTTTAGAGGGTAAGCATTGCACCATGCACCATTTTTACTTGTGTGGTCCACCTAAATCACAGGTATGGATGATTTTTGGGCATGGGCCTAACATAGTGTGACACACCTGGTCATGGTGGCCTTTACAGAAACACTAAGGTGGGGCCCCCTTGAGCCGCAAATTACCTTTTTTCAAAAGTCATGTAAAATAACTTTTTTCTCCCTTATATTTATTAGTCCAACAAGTTGGACTATACCTCATCCAACCAGCATAGAAAGTCGTGATTAATTGTTGTTAATTAGTATGGATCAAGAGAAGGAAAATGAGTCCTAATTTGGGTGGACTTCGCCATGGTGTTTACGTGTAATCCACCCTAACCACCATGTGCTTCAATTTGTGTTAGGTCGAGGACCTAAAAATCAGCATCATCTTTGATTGAGGTATATCATACAACTAGAAAGAGTCTGCAGGTCAAAGTTCACCCTCTGAATTATTTCCCTTGGTGCGACCTACCCAAATGACTAATGAGCTTAATTTTTAGGCCCTAAAATTTTGTTTTATTATGGCATCCAATAGTTGAAATGGATTCAATATTATAATCAAGATGAGCCCTGTAAAAATCAAGGGTGAATGTCCTCTCTTAACTATTACCATTGTTGTGGTCCACTTGAATCACGGGTGAGCTTGATTTTTTTATCTGGGCATAAAATGAGAATTACACATATAATGGTTAATTATTATGGATCTCACATATACATCATAGTAGACCCCATAAAAAAATCAAGAGAGGGCATCCATAAAACTCATTGAAAAATGAGGTCTAAAGTCCAATTTGTTGGAGTATAGATTAAGGTTCAACTAGAGAGCTTCCAACCTTTCATGTATACGCAACATCCAACTCATGTAATAGGTTGAGCCCATCATGATCATCACCTTTTGAAAAACTCAGTAACAAACTTTTGCTTCCCCATTTACCAATGTTTGAACATTATTTTATATGGTGTGGCCCAGTTGATGTGTAGATGGAACTAAACATTGCGCCAGCTATCCTCATGGTAGGGCTAACTTATTGGAAGGGTCAAACGTCATATGCAATTTTGAAGTTATCATATAGGTGCACTATATAGCTTATGGCCCACCAGGCTGGACTAAAGAACTACTTTTTGTGGAGTAAATAATTGTCCCTTAGGAACATGTTGTTATAAGTATTGTCTGTGCGCCAAGAGTGGGGGGTTTCGATGCTTACCTCTTATATGTACGTTGGCAGCCATTAATGCCAAAGATATGAGCACCTTCTTGTCGTCGTTTCTAACAGCTCCATGCCTCTCTTCCACCCTTGATTTTTATAAGGCCCATCGTAAATATCATATTGAATCCATTCCAACTATTGGATGTCATACTAAAACATAGTTTTGGAGCGTGAGCTTAGACATGTACACTATTTCTAAGTGTGTGGTTCACCTTAATCACCTATGAGACCGATTTTTGGATCATGTGCCTAACATGAAGTTGTAACGCCCTGAAAATCGGGGGTCGCGCATCCGCTCAACTCCCGAGTTCCCGGGAGTCACTATTATCAGGTTTTCATTAATGTGCATTAAATCTATTTGAGTAGCGCAGCAGGAAACTCCCTGAACATGAAACATGAACACGCAAGACTGCTGAAATGAAAGAGGGTTGTCATAAACATACATACAAGTCCAAACATAAATGGGTCGCACAAGGCGTTGCCCAATCCAACTACAAAAGAATACTATGATCCAAAAGAATGAGGCCAAGCCCAACGCCCGGCCATCCCAATCCCACCGATCAAGCAGGCGGAGAACCCTCCATCAGCTGGAAGTACGATAGCTCGTCCTCCTCGTCCAAGCTCGCCTCGCCAGGCTCCTCCAGTCCCGGGTCACCTGCATCTATGAGAGGGTCTGGTTGGTGTTTTAAAACACCGTCCCAGAGTGGGAGTGAGTGATCAACTCAGTGGGGGCTATTAATCTCAAGTTATCATATGCATCAATTTTAATATGGTCTTAATGAAAAGCATACAATCACATACATCTAAGTAATCTTATTAATGCGCATGTATGCAGCATGATATGATGCATGCCCTCACAGCAACGCTCCCTCGTGCGACAACATCTAACGATCGCCAATGCCAACACTCCCTCAATGCGACCTCGACTGCCGAGTCGCTACCCTAACTAGTGCGATGCGATGCGATTGTGTTAGCCAAGTTATTAGTTAAGTGTCCATTCATCCAGCAGGTTTGAAAATCTGTCACACCCCACATATCATATGCCCTGAACTAGTTGCGAGGCCAAGGCCCCCCAATGCGTGAGGTCGAGACCCCGCGGTCCTTGACCCCGTCGGGTTTTCCCCATCCCCGACTTCAAGCACATGGGGGTGCTGAATGTGGGGTCGCTCGCGGTCACTACGGGGAGGCGCATCACCCCAGCGTAGGCCCACAGCTCGAACACAGTGTCCCATTCCACCATGCCCGGCTCACGAGGCTGTGGACCATTTCTCAGTGGATTATTGATGGGCTACCTCGGTTGTAGGGTGTCACAGGTTCCATATAGATATGAGTAAACAGGGTTAACAATCATGGTTGGTCAAACAGTAGGCTAGACCGCACGAGTCCAGGTGAGTGCATGGCGGTACGACATCGGGTGCAAGCAACCCATGTAGTCCAACTACTGTCGCCCACACGCGCTCACCCAAATCCGCGGGTTTAGCCTCAAGGCGGTCCTACCAACAGGATCGCCTCAACTCTCCTTGCTTTCTTGACCAACCCTAGGGTTTGGATGGTGGTCCACAACAAGTCAACGGACAGGGTTATCAACTAGCAAAATCATCATCACATTCTCACACACCCACATACAATTCAAATTTATCTACTAAGCAGACTATCATGATTTATGAGTAATGGTGCATGTATGTTGTGTGTGTTAGTGAGGAAGTTGCTCACTTCCCACAACTCATGGAAAACAAATTTGCACAGGAAATAATTAAGGCATGCATGCTATAGGGCAACATCATAAGAGCAATCCAACAAGACATCAACAAGTAATCAATAAATTTACACCAAGTCATGTAAGAAGCGAGAACAAACATCATGTGAGGAAATCAAATAAAACATATAATTCCACACCACTCCAATAAGCATAAAATCCTAGGTTTTTCTCTATATTCTCTATAAACATCAACCAAGCAATCAAAATCATTAATCTCATAATGAAATTGGTGCTAGACCACCTAGGAGTAATAGTCCGCACCTATGGTTCGTTGGAGATTCGGAAACGCCCTAAGAAGGAGGGCTTTCGGGTCGATCGGTCGGAATCCCTAAACCAAGCTATTGCATGTTAGAATTCCAAACCAAACCCACCTTACTACATGGATTTCAAGAAGGATGGGTGAAAACCTCACCTAGGCAACCCACGGACGGTTGTTGAAGCTAAGGAGAGGAGTTTTCTCCTTGCAAGAGAGGCAAAGAGTTGGAAGGGTTGGCTTTCTTGGGGCCCACCTTGATCTAGGGTCCACCTTGGATCTCCTCCTTCTCTCTTTCCTCCTCTTCACTCTCCTTTACTCTCTTTCTCCCTTGGTGGTTGTAGGAATTGGGAGAGAGTTATGGGAGCTAGGGTTTATTCTCTAGACTTGGGCCCCTTGGCCCCAAGTTTCCTCAAATTCCCAAATTAGCCTACTAGGGATCATTTTTGGGGTTGGTGTGGCCCTAATGCTCCTCTGGCCTCCAAATTTGGTGGGTAGGTGCCCTATGGCCCGATTAGGGCCCGTGTAAAATTTGGGAATAAATAGATAGACGATTGTGGGGTTTGAGTCAAAGGTCCTGATCTTTAAACGGCCCTGAGGGGTCCATTCTGGTGATTGGAGTGATTCTGGTGGTCCTCTGGCCATGAAATTTCTAAGTTGGATGCTTCATGGCCCGATGAAGGGCCATGCAAAATTTGGGGACGATCGGACCTGGGGTTTGGTCGTACGGGTCCGATTTGTGATCGACGGTCACCGACCCACGATCGGGTCCCAGAGTTGGTGGACGGGTGTAGGAAAATTCATTAGACCTCCACCATAAATATGGAAGAGATTCGATGGTTGGATAGCATAGAATCTCGATTTCATTCGCAAGCACCAGATTTTGGTCCTGGCGAGGGTGGGGTGCATTAAGTCAGTGCCAGATCCCACTTCTGAGTGTCTGTTGGGTCCGCGGTCTGCGATGGTCCACAAGCCAGTGAGTCCTATGATGCCCTAAATTTTTAGATTTTTTTGACCTTCCGGCGTCGCGGTACAGCCCGCACGGGCTGTAGCTCAGTGTAAATGGTCATCCGGCTTGGCGGCCTGCACTTGGTCTTGCCATGGCCTATCTGGTATATTCACATGGGCTAATCCTAGGTTAATTAGCTCATGACACCCCCACCACGAATGTTTTAAACGCTCGGTCCTGCGAAAAATCCTACGTGGACGCCCTAGGACATTGTACCGATTGGACGAGTTGTTACAATGATACACATGGTTGTCCTGGTCGATTGTACACAAACACCACAATGGCGTCCACCCAAGCCAGGACCCCTTTTCCTTCTCTTCCTTATATTTATTAACAAAAATTAATCATGAGTTTTTATGATAGTTGGACTTGAGGTACAGTCCAACCTAAATGGATGTAGCTGATTTTTGCACAAGGTGATCCTCATCATGAGGGAAAACCTATTACATACATGGAAGGTTGGAACTTATATGCTGGCCAAATTGTAACTTGTAGTCGAAGTGGGTTACATGAGAAGAAGACATGTTAGAGTGAGCAACTATTATTCCGAAATTTAAAAGACATTACTAAAAGGACATGCATACTAATAAAATGCTTGTTGATGCTTATCTCTAACTAATTGCAGGGGTGAAGGCAAACACTACTTGCGTTATATGTATAGTATGTATATAGGGAGATCTAATACAAGTGGAAATGGTTTGTTGTTGGGATCTACCAACATGTGTTGATATCCACTCCAACTGTCAGACATGCCCTCCCTCGTTTGGATATTTGCCTAAAAATTAAGCCAATCCATGATTCAAGTGGGCCACTCCAACAAAACAGTTGAGAGTGGATGAATGCCCACCATGTTGTGTACATGCCATCCAATCCATTGATAAGAAACACCATCACGAGATGATGCCACACCTGAAAAATGAAGGCATTTATAAACTTGAATGGGCCCAACGAGAATCAAGGTTAGGAGTCCCTTACAAATCGTTTCCGCTCGTGTGGTCCATATGAGTCATGATGGATTGGCTGGATTTTTTAGCCACGTCTAATGTAACGTCCTAGATTTTTGCCAACTAGATTCTAAAAATTTTAATTTTTTTATTAAAATTTTTTAATTTTATCACCTCGTGGTCTTTAGTGCTCAATCCTAACAAATACACTAGTAATACCATCAAAAGAACCATACAAATTCAACCAGACAGCCTTAGGAAGCTATCGAATATGCCCGATTACTAAAATTATGGGCCTAACCCTATGATCTATCCATAGAGGCTCCAAATCTAGATGACCCACTGCTAATTAATTAAGATAATCGTCACTTAACAAAGATCTTCCTAAAGCTAAGATAATTAATGAATTAGATATTGTTCGTCCCATATATATATATATATATATATATATATATATATATATATATATATATATATATAAATTGAATTGATCTAATTACCACGTCGCATTCCGATCAATGATTTAGGATGATTAGGGATGAATCACTATTTTCACAAAATTGTAAATAGGTCACATTATGAACTTAGCTAATACAAACCCTACATGTCTCATACGAGAAATTTCACTACCTAATCTATTCAAGAAATGCATAAATTAACCAAACAAGCTCTAGACAGCTTGTTAGGGGATTGCTGAACCCGAAACTATAGAAAGACGTTCGTCTTAGCGTGCTTGACATCCATTGCAAGACATTGAGCCGAGATCATGCCTCGAATCATTCAACTTAGGCTCGCAAGGTGAGTGCATAGATGTATGGATGTCTTTAAAAGTAGAAACTTAAGTTAATTGTCCATGTTCGATCTTTGCTGAAGTTGTGGCTTTCGGACTGTCATATTATGATCAAATTAAAGACACTAATCTAAGTTAATATCTTATACATGTCCATATAACCGTAGGCACAGTAGATGATCGGTGACCGTTGGATTGACTTTTAATCATATTCGTTGATCGTCATGTTCGAATGGTGATGTGATCAAAGTGTTATATAGATCATCATTAAGGGCAATTATCTTACGACATAGATTGACTCGTACACCTCCAAGTGGGACCAAAAAGCTAGAATCAACCTCGCGTAGGGTTACCTTATCAAAAACCTTGCCATTAGGGTTTTTTGACACCTTTTTGATAGTATAAACATTCCTCTCTTACACCCCCATCTCTATACGAATTTTTTCTAACTTGCAAGAGAGAGAGAGAGATGCCCATTCTTATCGATTTTCTTTAATTGAACCCCAACCGCTACCAAATTCCCCATTAGTTTCGCCTTTGCTTGCAATTAGATGTAAGAATTACACTATACCTTTCGATTTGTGCCTATTGAAGATGTATTTCATTAATCTTATATAGTTTGTGGTGTTTACTTAAGAATCGTTATTTTCCCCTAAACCCTAATCTCAGGATGTCGAATATTGAGAAATCTCTTCATAAGGTGCGGACCATTCTTTTAGGTTTTCCTTTTATCAACCCATGGTAGTGTTAGATAATAGATTTTAGTTGATGTTAGAGTTTCATATGCTATTTGTTCTTAAATTGCTTTATTATTGCATCCATAATGTTACTTAAGGTTGGTAGCCAACATGTTTGATGAAATGCTTAATCAATGTGAAATTCCTATTAGTGGAACTTTTTTATGCTAATTGATAAGTGATGTTGATATGAGTTGGGTTGTATTGATGTACGCTTGATTGTACTAATTCGTACATGTGTTTTATTGATATAACTCGGTGTGGTATAAATTGGTGTTATTGATATACATTGAATTGTATTGATATACATTGGATTATAGTGGTTCGTACATGTGTTCGAATGTTATACCCTGATGTGGTACTAACCTTTATTATTGGTATGTGTGGGATTGTGTTGACACATTTTGGATTATGCAGATTCGTATACACACAGATTTGATATACCATGTTATGGTATTAAGTCATTTTGTTACTACTATTATGTATTTGATAATTTGAATTGTTGTTGTGGTTGGTTGAGTCTTGCAAATTGCATAAGTAAGTGCATAGCCCGCTTTGGGTTGACTATCCCAAACTTATATGGTCGATCGAGATTGAATACAGACGACCGATAGTAGTTGGAACTATATGGGATGCTTTGCACTCAACGTCTCGGGGTTTTCCGTAGTCAATCGGATTAGTCTAATATAGATCTAATCATTTTCATACTTGATTATTGTATAACATTCGAAGGAATCTAGGATACCGCTATTACCAGTGATTTAATTTTATTCATAATCGTTAGTCATTACAATCTTACAAAGACTCGTGAGCAGGACATGGTGGTATGAGACATCGTGTTCGAGCTATCGTCCTACCCAAGGGTGATGCTTCCCCGTAGTGAGCATTGAGCACTAATGAAGGTGACGTGCCTACCATATTGGTGACAAAATTGGGTGACGAGCCCTCACCACATTTGATGCTTGGCTGACGAGCTATTACCTCTTTGAAATTATCCTTTGGTGAATGTGAAGAACCCTTGTCATTGGAACGATCATATACTTTAAACATTAGGGTGACAGACCCTAAATTGAATTTAAGGGACAATGGTGATGAGGGCCTACGTGCCGCAACTACCCACATGATTTGAATTACCGGCTCGTGATATAATTACAGTATCTCAGCTTCACCAATTTACTGTTCGAATTTGGATTAATAAAGAATTGGCTAATCATGCACATCATAGCATTTATTGGTAGTGGTGGTCATCGGCCATATTATAATAGGAAAAATATTTTGTAAATGATTGTTGGTGCATGGTTGCCCAAGGGTTGCATTGGCGCTACCATTCAAACCCCTTATAGATACTTGAATGGAATTAAGTGCCCATTAGCCTAAGGGTTGCACCAGTGTTACTGTCTTATGGATGTTTGGATGAAATTGGGTGCTTGGTTGCCCGTGGATTACGCTAGTGCTACCATTTGAGCTCCTCATGTTATTTCCGGGACATGTTTTGCATTTCATGACATACATGCATATAATCAACTAGTTTAGAAAATTGATCATTTTGTTACATTATCATTACCTACCCTTGATTGTATTGATAACATGTGTAATTTAAAAAAATGGTGCCATTGAGTTAGCTACTTACTTCCCCCTAGGATGGTGTTTTAAAACACCAGCCAGACGATATTGTTAATACAGGTACCATCAAGGTTTTAGATGGACATGCATAGATCGACATGTTTCATCGTCGTGATAATTTGGAGTGTTAGGCGGAGACTTTACACATTATTCATTTTGGACTTGTATATTTGACTTCCTAGCTGAGTAAACTCCATTGATTGGATGCATGTATGTATATTTTGGATTATTGACTCGACTACACTTGTTTTTGAACTTTTATATACCGTTTAGTTTAACTCTTATGATTATTTTAATGCTAATATAACTTTATGGAGCAATTAAGCTTCTGTAAAACAAAAGTTCACACCCATAATATCAGGTATCGAGTGTTAGAGGTGTACATGAGTCGAACTGAGTCGAGCTTGGCACAACTCAACTAAGCTCGACCACTAGCTGAACCTAGCTCGAACTCGGCTCGACTCGATCCTCGAGCCTGCCTGGCCAGCTCGGCTCGGTTCGGTCAGCAACTCGGGCCAGTTTGAGCGGAGTTCGAGCCAAGATTGAGCTTGTATGACATTTTCACAAACACATGGAGTGCATTTTCAATTTTTTACTATATGTAAAATAACAACAACAATTATTTACAGGTATTTCATCAAACACTTTGTAAGCAACATCAAAATCAAGAAAAAAAGGGTATTTTTTTCACATACATACTTCCTTGCCACCAGTCGACACTTTGTTGAGTCATTTCATTTAACACTTGATGAGCAACATCAATATCAAAGTAATTGAGTCACCGAACTGGTTCGATCCGAGTTTGATTCGAGTTGGGGTTCGATCCGAGTCTAGTCGAGCTTGGGCAAGCTTGAACTCAATTCAAAATATTTTTGAGCTCAAAAAATCAGCTCGACCCAGCTCGAACTTAGTTTCGAATCGAGTCGAATCAAGCTTTTTCAAGTCAAGCGAGATAACCGAGCTAACTCGATCCTTAAAATTTGGAGCATAACAGCTAAACAAAGGAATGGTTGCATGATTGTTAGAGTAGAAGTCATCAACATTTCACTATGGGGCCCACGATAGTCATTTGCCTCATAACAGACGTCTGCAATAAAATAGTTTTCCATGATTATGTACATATATATGATCAACTGTAAACATTTTTTTTACCACGATTGTAGTGCAAATGACCTCTATAGGCCCTACCATGATATATTAATGACATACACTTTAACCATCATGCATGCGCTCCCACTTTGGGCCATGGGCTAAAAAAATCATGTCAATCCATGACTCAGCCTGTGGGCACATGAGTAATGGATTAGCATGATTTTTAAGGCCAAACAAGGGATTATACACAAGATAGACAGAGTAGATGTGATGAATACAACACGGCAGGGCAACATAATTCTTTGCATTATGATTATAACCCATTATGTTAATGATTGCCCTCAATAAAAGGGGCACGGAGTCTTAAGTGATGGCTTTGTGGGTGAGTAGCTGATTGTGGGCCCACCTCCATGTAAGTGTTGTATAGTTACTTAGTGAGTTGCTTTTACAACTTATTTTTGATTATGTGTTGTATATTTACTTAGCGAGTTGTTTTTACAACTTATTTTAGAGCATGGTTTCAAAAAAATGAAGTAGATTCAAATCTCGAGTGGATCACACCAAAGAAAACCGTAGCGATTGACCATTAAAAACTTGTGGGGGTGACAAAAGTTTTGGATCAAGTTGATATTTTTGTTTCCCTTTGGATGACAAATAAACACCACGGTGGGCCCTAGGAATATTTTAATGGTCAGCGTTATGACTATTTCCTGTGTGTAGCCCACCTGAGATTTGGATCTACTTCATTTTTAGGCTCATGCCGTAAAATGAGCTTAAAAACTGATGGACATAGTGGACATATAACACATGTGGGCCCCACATTAGGGACTCACCAACAAAGATGTTAAGGGTGAGTTCCCAATGTGACCAGGACTCTATATCATAGCAATTCAACTCTATTGTTGTCTTTGCACTACGATTCCTATTTTGATCCTCAACATCACATAACATCCGATACAAAACTATCATTCCACTTAAACCATCCATTTGAATCAATTAAGCCATCCAAGGACTGTATGATTGCCACCCTCAAATGCTACTTCTATGAGCGACTAAGATAAGATATAACCATCAATTTCTCTAATTTTAGTGTACTACAATTTTAAAAAGCAGCCCTTACATCTCCAAACATGAAATTAATGGTGTAATAGATATTGCAGTTTTGAAAAGCAGCCCTTACATCTCCAAACATGAAATTAATGGTGTAATAGATATTGCAATTTTGGAATGCAGCCCTTACATCTCCAAACATATATATGCTTTCATATCAACCACGTCATAAAGTACTCGATCCTTATAATTCCTACCAATTTAAAATGAAATAGTGCATTGTTCAGTTACCTTGGTCTCATTCACCTTTTTTATCTAGTCAATCGAGTAAGGGGAATGATGCTTTATCGTAGGTAGCCGCGACTAATCTACCATCACATTTGAGACGATGATCTCGCTACTACTACTTTATATGATTACATCACAGACCTTGTCGTTGATAATACACCATGTGTGAAATATTTTGTGTCGCTGCAAGTTCACTTCCTTCCTTAGAGTGTACAATAACTGCCTCACAACCAAGGATTCGCCATCATCCTCGGCCAACCATTCATCGTCACAAGCTTCTTCTTCAACGACTTGTTCATTCTCATCAAATCCAATGCCTTATTCCACTTCTTCACCTTCCATACTCCATTCGTTAATGGCCAACTGGGCAGTGGAGCGTTAAGGGCAGGTGTTTGATAAGTGGATCGGTTGGCCACAATGGTAACAATTGTTCAGCCTTGGTCGAGTATAATGATTTGGAATCCTTTTGGGACCCGCTATTGTGGGCATTGTATGTTAAGGCCTAGATATACCACTACACGTGTCACAGTTTGCAGTTGTAGAAGGTTGAGGACGCCCTCCTATTGGTTAGACAATTCTGTGTGGGAGTCGCTATGGGGGGCCAAGTCAAAGGATAAAGCCGAGTAGAGACTCTTACAACTTGCATTTTTCCTCTATTTGCTAATAGAATTGCTTCATCCACAGTTTCGACCGGGTGCATCTGGCCTCGGTTTTGAATTGTCGGTTATGACCTGCTTATGAACCATGCTACCTTCTAGGATTCGGTCTCCGACAAATCTTTTCGCATTGCTAATCGCTAAAATTCTTTAGTGTAATCTGTGACGGTCTATTTTTCCTACCTGTAATTTTGGTATTGTTGGAACAATATTTGCTCGTAATTACTAGAGAGGAATTGTGATTGAAGAAGACATCTCATCCACGACTATGACTAGATGGGCACCTTGTTCTGTCAGACACATGAGAGCTATAATTTCTCCCACCACGCAGAAGCACTAGATTTCAATTTATACGTAATTAACTTCACTTTCTTTTCTTCCGATACGTCCATATAATCAAATACCACTCTACTTCAGCTAAACAATCGAGAGTCTTCTATACATAATAAGCCATTAAAACTGGGAAATTCGGCCTTACCTCGATAGGTTCTTTCAGTATGATCTATTCGATCGTCTGCACGAATCAGATATTAGGCAATGACGCCATCTATGTCCTTGTCGCTAGAGCTTGACTCATCTGTGGGATAGCCCTACGATTTACTTCCGAAAGCACTCTATGAAAATTGAGGTTACTTCATACAACGGTTTTGGGAGGCTGAGCATCGCCTTGGACTCGGGGGAGAGGGATTAATGTATCCGCAATATGGTCGAGAGTTATCGACAGTCCTTGCATGGTCAACTAACTATTCTGGTGGATAGTTTCCATTCTTTCTGATAGATAACGAATCCTTGGATCACCATACACAAGATTTTGATAATCTTAAATCCATAAGGAGAAAGAAGAAAACTTATAAGGAATTGCTTTATTGTATTAATGAATAATTAAAAATGAGTTTAACACTCTTTAAATAACCCTAACAAACTCTAAAACATAATCAAAAGAATTCTAATCAACTAAGGAAACAAATTCAGAGAAATTCACAACTTTTCTGTCGCCTGTCGACTATTTGATTCGACAGGTCGAAATTAATAGCCTAAAAGTGTTGAGAGACTTAAGTTAGGAATTCTATGATTTCGACTTGTCAACCTCATCCATCTACATGTTGAACTGAATTCGACCTGTTGACAAGATCTGTCGATTTGTCAAAACTGACAGAAATCAGACTAAATGATATAGAATTTTCGTGGACTTTTGACCTGATCGATTGACTTGTCGACAAGATTTGTCAACCTATAGAAATTGGCAGAAACCGGCTGGACAACAAACAATCTAAAATTTCGAACAAAATTTTGACATGTCAACAAAATCTGTCAACCAATCGAACTACGCTAAGTGTGGTCGATCCTTCTCAGCTTGCTTTAGTCCATTATAATCATGAATGAATCCACAACTTGTTCTACATCAGTGGTCCATCTTAAATTTTGATCTGCCTCGTTTTTTAGATTATGCACTAAAATAATCTGAAAAAAATGGATGGACAGTGGATAAAATACATCAATTATGATAGGGCCCACAAAGCACTGATTAATAGCCACGTCCCAACTATGGGATCTAGATATGCAGAAAATTGTTGATTTTTTTTTTCCTTTTTTGAGATTTTTTTATTATAATAACACTTAATCAATATTTATATTTAGGTACCTATTTAATTTTTCTTAAGCAACCTCATTAATTGGTGAGTATTTTAATCATCTTAGAAAAAATCATAAGGGAAGTTAGAGAAAGCTAACGGAAGGTATCCCTTTGACAATAACTTGATCAACCAGGTACCTTAACGAAAACTTAATTTAAAAAGATACCAAAATGTAATTAATGAGGTACTCTTTTGTAAAATTCTTAATATTTTATGAAGGAAACGGTTTCCGAATGCAAATTTTTTTCGTCCTACCAAAAAAAAACAAACCCCATCCAGCAACACATGGCATATGATCCAAGCCCTTTTTTTCGTATTCATTGTTATAATTATTGCATGGATCACTAGATAGTGGAAGGTAGATCCGAAAGAATGGCAATCCAATGTTTTGGCAGCGCCTAAAACACCCAAGCTTGTTTGGCCCACCAACTTGTATATGCAAAATCCGCTCCGTCTATCAGGTACAAAACTTCAGCCATATAAACAACTCAGGTGGGCCACACCACATGGATCAATGGAAATGGGATGCCAAACATAAGTTTTTTTTTTTGTGTGGGGCCACCATGCCAAACATATCAGTATCCTCTAAAGAGACAGTTAATAGAAAGTACGTCAACGGCCTGAAAACAAGGATAAATAACTGAGGGTAAGTATTTTTCCAGTCATGATCAACAGTCCGGATCAATATCCCATGGGTCCCACTTGTGGAAAAACAAAGACCTTACAATGATAGTATGTTCTCAAGCTGTTTTGGGCCCCGCTCACTTTTGTGGGCTTTGAAATTGTGATTTGGGCCCGGCTTTGTATATAATCATGGGCTAAAATTCCTGGCCTGATCAGTGTATGTTGGGGGGCTCAGCCCAGAGCATTGATCATGCTCCAGACTCTGCCCATTCTCACTTGCCCTTGCCCGATTTTCAGTCCAGGTAACATTCGTGATAGGGAAACCCTATATATAAACTTACCCAGTGGATTTGAACCCATAGCTAAATGGCATACAACCTTTGTTTCAACATTGAGGTCATGACCTCAAGTCCGGCCCATGAACCAGAGAGGGTGAACGGCCCAGCCTAGACGTCTCCAAGTCTAGCCCTTGAGCTATGGACCTGTCTAAATGCCCAGCAAGACCCCAATTGAGCTTCAACATACAACCATTTTAGTAAATGAGGTTGGGGGTTTGGGTATCTAACATGATACAAATGTATCAGACTGCTGATCTTATAACGACGGTTCAACCTGACCTTAGATTCAGACTCGGCCAGGTCTTAAACCATGGGTCAAACCCAGCCCATAAACTGGCGTCGTAAATGGCCCAACCATGGGTTATCCAAGTCCAGAACCCCTGAGCCATGAACTTGTGTCCATTCCTGGCATGAACTGAATCGGACTCGGACCATGGCTAGCTTACCAGATCAGGTCTGACCAAGTTCGAGTTGAGGAATTGCATCAGAGTCGTCCACGTCTTAAAACCATGGTTCAAGTTCGGCCCATATGCTGGCATCGCAGATGGGCTAGACTATAGCATGTCCAAGTCCAGCCCATGAGTAACAAACTAGGGTCCATGCCCTGCATGACCCAAGTCAAGCTCGGACTAGGCCTGGCTTCCCATCCGAATCTCAGTCACCACTGTCAAGCTAGTCGCGCCAGTTCATTCATAACCGTTAGGGCTGCATACAGTCAACAAGCCACGAAGAAGACATGGCGATGGTGACCCCTACACCAGCCAGCTAGCTGGTGTCAAATTTGTGTGCCCTACCATGACGTAAGTGTTTTATCCATGCCGTCTATTTTTTTCAACTAATTTTAAGGCATGAGCCCAAAAAATGAGCAGATACAAAGCTCAAGTGGACCACACCACACGAAACAGAGGGGATTGAACACTTACACTTGGAAACTTCATCCAGGTTTGTGTAACCTTGTGACCAGGTTGGATGACAACTAAACATCACTGTGGGCCTTATAAAGGTTTCAATGGTGGAAATCATTCTACCCACCGTTTCCTGTGTTGTGGTCCACTTGAGCTTGCCTCATTTTTGGGCTCATGTAGCTAAAAAATGAACAGAGCATGGATAAAACACATATATCATGGTGGGCCCCACAGAGTTTTGACACGAATTAGCTGGGTAGCGTTGGGATCACCAGCCAAACACCCTCCGAAAACCAACCCAAACCAAATCCAAAGCTGGGTGGACCAATTTTCGATTCAGCCTCTTCCTCATTAGTTAAAAAATTCCACCTGAAAGAGCGTAATGTCTTCCGACAGTGGAAATAGGAAAAGCGGGGAAAAAGGAAGAAGAAAGATGGCGAGCAACAGCAGCAACTCATCTCCCAAACGGGACCCTAAAAAAGTGAATATGATGGATTCTCATGTCATCATCTCATCTGAAGGAGTGCGTCTCGACAGGAAGCAGATTGCGTGGCCGGTTGTGTGACAAAGTTCCGAAGGACCCACTCTGATGTATGTGTTATACCTATATCATTCATCCATTTTTGAGATTATCTTAGGACGTGAACCTAAAATAAAAGCAAATCCAAAGCTCAAGTGGACCACACCACATAAAGCAATGGGGATAATGACACTCAACATTGAAAACTTCCTAAGGCTTATCTTGATGTTTATTTGCCATCTAACATGTTCATATGGTCATATCAGTCTAGCTAAATATCATATTGATCCAAAACTTCTATGATCGCCGAGAAGTTTTTAGTAGTAGTCATTCAGTCCCTTTTAGTTCGTGTTCTAAAATGATCTCTCAAAGTGGATGAACGGTGATATAACATATATATCATGGTGGGACACACAATTTTACCACATCAACACTTCACCAAGGACATACAATCGGTGTTAGTCTCGATCGACACGGTTTCTATCTCAAAAAGCTTACGCGTGAAGCTTTTGTTGAACGAGGAGACTGGGAGAGTCTAACTTCTGGGAAACGCGCCAAACACTTATATACCTCTGCATCTTTCATCTTTAGCTTTTAGCTTAGATAGTTATTTTCTTTATTTTGATTTCTATATGTTTAAATGGAGGCACTGTCGTCTAGTCGGACGTTGAATTATCATATTGCTCGTCTGATGGTGGCGTGAGTTACGTGAGGAAAGGAAAGTTGTGCTAGTGGACGGGGATGGCCTAGGAAGGGAAAGTTCAAGTGCTGAGAAGTTAGGGAGGGTTGACATAATTTCTGTGATAAATCCATCCTGTCCATCCGTTTTTCCAATTTATTTTAGGAAGTGGGACGAAAAATGAAGGGGATCCAAAACTTAAGGATGCCACATGAGAGGAGACAGTGGGAAAGAAATGGCTACTTTTGAAACTTTCTTAGGTCCACATTAATGTTCATATGCCATCCAAACTGTTTGTATGTTTTTTATATTATTATTATTATTATTATTATTATTATTTTTTAAATTTATTTATATAACCACATAAGCATCTATAAGGCTCTCCCCGTTGAGATGACCTGAAAAGAAAGAAAACTTGATACAAAATTTCTATGGCCTTATGAATGTTTCAACGTTGGTCTTTAAATCCCTGCTGTTTCCACTGCTTTAGCCTCTTTGGGGTTTTGACCCGCCTCATTCTTTATCTCATGTCTTAAATTGAGGAGAAAAAACAGATGAACGGAGTGGATTTATCACCATCATTACTGTTGGTCCACTTAACTTCCCAACGCAGGAACCTGCGGGCAATCCGCGTGATACCTGTGGTCATAGTCTCAGTCTCTCCTTCTTTTTTCATTCTTTCTAACCCAATGACAGCAGTGATCACACGAAGAAAAGAACGATGCCGTGAATAAAGGGCGGGTGGCCCCTTAAGACTCCTTTACTTTTTTTTTTTTTTTCTTTTTTTTAATTCATCCCAAAAAGAAAAGAATGATATAATAAATAAAAGGGGCAGCAGTGATCACACGAAGAAAGAACGAGGCCGTGAATAGAGGGCGGGTGGCCTCTTAAGTCTCCTTTACTTTCTTTTTTTTTTAATTCAATCCCAAAAGGAAAAGAATGTTATAATAAATAAAAGTGGTTTTGACCGTACTGTATGTTTAAATTCTATAAAGAGGTTCTACCGTCCAAATAAAATGAGGGTTGCCTTTTGGCAAGCTTTGAAAATTTTTTGGGACCAAATGCCCTTTTCCGTGGTTCAATGTTTATATGTTTTCGAGTGAATAAGCAGTTATGTCGTGTTTAATGATGAGAAAGTGACGTGAATGGAAGCCTTTTTAGCGAACTTGTGAGGCCTACGTTGATGTATGTGTATAATCCATGCCACCCATCCTTTTTGTCGTGTCATTTTAGAGCTAGGGCCCAAATATCAACCTGATCCAAAGTTCGTGTGGGCTACATAATAGAAAATAATGGTGATAATGTCACCCACTGTTGAAAATTTTCAGGCTCATTGTGTTGTTTGTTAGAAGTAGACACTACTTAAGTTAGGACTTATTGGGACTATAACGAGCTAACCGACAAGGTGGACGGAACGGATTACCCCATTGTGGGCCTTAGGCTATAGTACCAATGGCAAGCCTTTCATTTGGTAGTAAAGGAAATAAACATATGACAAACAAGACCCTTAATACATGACAACCCCGACCCTTAACACATGATAGCCATGACAACCCCAACCCTCATAACCTCCACTCTTAACACATGATGTCGAGGTTGTCATGTGTTAGTTGTATGTTTTTGAGTGAATAAGAAGTTACGTCGTATTTAATGCTGAGAAAGTGACGTGGACATGTAACGCCTCGATTTTTAGAACCCGAGTATATGACTCATTCTTCAAAAACCTGAGTGTTAGCCTATAAATTCAGTGTAAATTTGAACCGCTTATCATTAATAAGAGTTAGCAGCAAACGCAACTAGAGTAAACCATGCATTATATAAAAACATTCCAACCATAATAAAAATCAAATTGTAGCGCCCATATAGGACTTATACAACCCTCAAATAGCAAAGTTCATTAATTAAAAACAAAAATCTATCGTCTAGCTCTGGAGCTCAATATGGGCCGTAGGGACCCCGTCTAGCTCCTCAACTACCCGATCTGCTCCAGCAATCCAGTGAACAGCATTGGCTCACTCTACACCTGTATCAACTGATATGGTTTGATAGCGTCAATGGCTATCGCAGTGAGGAACACCCTCTAAGATTACGCACTCATCATTCATAATCCAAAATAGATCGCAAGTCATAAGAATGAATATATTAAACAGCGCAATGCATAATTATGATTATATACTCAAAATTAAGCCGGTTAACATAATCTCATCATGAGCAAAATATAATAGTAATTGCAATGCAAGTGGACGTATCCAGATAGTCAAATAATCAATCTTGTAAACTCCATAAAATGACTAGAAACCAAGCTCCAAACCTCTACTTCACCTGGAAATCATATCGTATATGAATATCGCAAGATGTCTAGGAAATCGCTAAGCAAACACCCGCTCCATCCGGAAATCACAATACGACTAAACACTGCAAGATGAAGAGAGAACAACATACAAATGTCTACTTTACCCGGAAATCATATCGTACGTGAACACCGTAAGATGGCTAGGAAATCGCTAAGCGAATACTCACTCCACCCGAAAATCATGATATGATTGAACACCGCAAGATAAAGAGACAAGCAACATACAACCTCTAGACCACCCAGAAATTATATCGTATGTTAACACTGCAAGATGGCTAGGAAATCGCTAAGCAAACACTCGCTCCACCCGAAAATCACAATACGACCGAACACTGCAAGGTGGTTAGGAAACAACAGGATATACAAATATAACCAACAAGCCACAAAAGGGCAACAATAATCCATCCAAGCTACGAGGGCAAATATGCGGTCCAAGCCATGTAAGGAAAATGTGCGATCCAAGCTGTGGAAGGTAAATAGGGACCACAAGATGGTGGTTCTCCAACAAGTTTCATTCAATCCATCAAATAATCGCAAGTAGCAAACATCTAATTAATTAACAGATGGTGTATATGGAAATAACATGTGAACATCAATCATTTATGCATGCTAAAAATTAAAGAGACATGCCCATTATCTAATGTAGGAATCAATTGTACAGCATATTAACATATTCGTATAGAAAGATAAGTAACTCAATCAAGTAACTTAGGAGATACTAAATGGAAGGGATTAAGGCAGCATCCATGATCATTAGATTAATGAATTTAAGTAGGAAGCTCAAAGGGTGAGTCCTCACCTTGGAGAGTAGATCTATTTCTTGCTTGGTTAAAGGTCATTAAAGGACTCAAAATACTCGATGAACCTAAAATATCACATGTCAATGGTTAGGGTAGAATGGATTCAAATATGCCTAAATAATTAAGGTTCCTAATGTGTATCCGGGTTAGATTCAAATTGGCACAACTAGACAAACTAAAGCGTAATTTAAATCTGAGAAAATGTGTAATCTCAAATCCTAAATTAGCCACTAATTGGTTATAATGAACATTCTAAATAGAATAGGGTTTACTTACCAAAAATCCAAGTCAACTTGAATTTAGCCCCACTCGAAATGATCTATCCTTCTCAATGAAAATGATCTGCACCAATGTCATTCACACACTTACAACTAAGAAACTGACTAAATATTTAATTACATTAGATCAGGGTTAATCATTGCAAGGAGCTAAGTTGGCTCACCTTAACCTGGATCAACTCATTTGGGCTTGGTGAGTTTCAATTGAGTTGACTCGCCAGCCACCAAACCCAAACTCCCTCTCTTTCTCTCTTGATTTTCTTCCTCCTTCTCTTTCTTCTCCTATTCTTCTTGCTCTCTCTCTATCTCTCTCCCTGCTGGAATTCCAGCCAGGCCTAGACCAGGCCCAAACCCCACTCTACCCAACTAGACTCGGTTTCAGCCGAGTCGACTCGACAGCAAACACAACCAGCTCCCTTGCTCTTCTCGTTCCTCTTCCTCTCTCTCCCTTCTTCTCTTGTCTTCGCCTAGGCTGGAACGTCCAGTAGAACCTCCCACTCAAACCAGGTCCGAGCTCAACTTGACCCGACAACGAGTTAGGGTAGCCACTGGAACTCACTCTCTGTCCTTTCTTCTCCTGCTTCTCTCTCTCTCTCTCTCTCTTTCTTCCTCGTTTTTCCTTCTTTCCTTTTCTTCTCTTTTTTTTTTATACCGTCCAGCAACCCTGGACTAGACCAGGAGCAGACCCAACCCAAGCTCTGTTGGCTTAGCCCGGCTCAAGCTGGTGCAGCAATGGCCGACAGCAACAGCAATAACACTTTCTCTCCCTCGTTCTCTTTTTCTCTCGTTCCTCCTTCTCCCTTCTTCTGCTCCTCTCTTCTTCTCTGCTTTTTTTTTTCCTTCTCTCGGCTCAGCTAGTGCTTGAGTTGTGATCGGCCCAGCGACAAGCTGGATGGGGCACCGACTCCTCTCTCTCTCTCTTTTGTTTCTCTTTTTCATTTTCGTTCTTTCCCCTTTTTTATTTTTTTGATGAGTTGCCCTAACAGGCCTTTTTATAGGCTCTATTGCTCATATTGTAGGTAGTTTTGAATCAAACTAATCAGAGATTAGTTACGGGATCAGGAGTTAAATTTGAGCTTAACTGAGACCTTTTTTTGGTTGTTGCTAAAATCGGCTGATTACGGCCACCTAGACTTGCATGATCGTAATCCGATCACATGGGATGGTTACTGGTAACTCAGCCATCGTTCGAACGACCCAGATCAGCAAGTGGGCCCCACAACACGCTGATGGGTTTCTCATTCAAACGAGGAAGATGATGGGCCCATCGATGGCAGTTTCTCATCGGACGGTTCATCGCCTATCCTGGAATGTTTGGAAGGACCGGATTGGTCCCTAGGTACTTGTGGGACCCACAAAATGGACGACCATTAACATTTCTAAATCGTTTGGTTTCAATAGCGGCGTCAGAGGAAAAAACTCAATAATACTCGAGGATGCCCTAGTCTGAAGGGCCGAGATCGAGCTACACTGGAGGGTTCGGATGAAAAGAAAGGGAAAGCACACGGATCACAACAACTGTCATCGAAAGGAAAAGAACATTTTCCATTTTCGAAAATGCCGCACACGGCTCTGTTTGGGCTCGATTTTGAGTGCATGTACGTGCGCATGGACCCACACGGTCGGCGTGGTTTTGGTAAGACAGGTATGCTCTACCTAATGAACGGTTTGGATCAGATAAAGGTGGCCTGCAGAGATCATAAATGGCTGGTTTTGAAAGAATTGGAAACACAACTCTACTACATGCCATTTCTCTTGCGATTGAGGTCGTGCATACATGCGGGCCCACCAGCATGTAAAATCACTGGGGTTGGACTGGAACAGAGGGCCCAACTGTCACGCCCCGAACTCGGAAACCGGGCTCACAAAATTCCCGATCGCCGAATCCGGCGCCGACAGCCTCCGTAGAACCCCATTCTCGGATCCCGGCACCCATTCACCAGGTTCCAATCCTTGGATACTACAAGGAGGGTTTCAAATCATCAGTCTGATTCATAATGAGCATAACAAAAGCATAACCCACAAACAATAAGCACAAGAACACCACCACAAAATCCACTATGATCAAAAACTTTTTAGTACAATGCGACAAAAAGGGAAAAATATAATGTAGTGCAAAAGATAGAAACTCCAAAGCTCGTCTGCACGGTCCAACTACGGCAAGACTATGGCTGCGACTGCGTCCTGGCGTCATCTGCACGCATCAATCGTGCATAAGCTTATAGAAAGCTTAGAGGGTGGTATAAGTATGTGCGCAATATAAGCGTGCTCAAAATGCAAGGTCAGAGTAATGCGGAATCATGGTGATGAGTACATGAATGCAATCAGCCGTACCAAGGCTATGCGGTGCAAGATATGAATGCCATCGCCATAACACGGCCATGCGATGTGAAATGTAACTCAAGCATGCCAATCCTCAACATGTGTCAGTACAGTTCTCATTCTGGATAATCACCAGGGTTCAATACACTCCAAATGGCACTGCCCCAGGCACGCACCCAAGTGAGCGTAAGAAACCTCACTATCCGCCCGACCAATAGTCTGCCAATTCTTTCAGCGTCGATAGCGGACCCATTCGCGAGCTGGTCAAACTCAGCCTAGTATTGCCCCCTACCCTCGGGCGAGTAAGCCCACACCCCTTTCCAACCGACCACGACACAGTGGGAGACGCGGCCTCCTGGTATTCGGCCCTCGTGCGCTCATATATCCACTCGGTCTCGACGTTGGAGTCATCTTCTGGTACCATCGGGTTTAAGGATTTTCACCCAAGGACGTCTATGGGCCCGTATGCTAGAACCAAATATTTCCGGTATCCAACCCAGCCATCCACGATGTGTCTATGGAGGCTATGACCCTGATGTCGCTAGGGCATACAGTAACTACAATCACACAAATGCAAGTGCATGAGTCACACTATCAGTCATGCAACAGTCCTGTATATACCATGCACTTATATGAGGCAACTCCGCCTATCAGGGAGCCCATAAACAGTCTATCCAAAGGTATATGCTATGATCGGTCACCCTCACATCAGGCATACATATGGTGCGAGTGATCATGAATCATGGATTTATACTAAACATGTATAAAGAGATGGGCTCTAGGTATAATGGAGATGGCCCTAGACGGCCTACTTACCACAATTATGGGCCTATCAGTGGGCCTTAGGGAGAGTTATAATGCGGACATTTAACCAACATTATCTATTCAATGTGGACATCAAACCAACATTTGCTCCCAAGGGATGGCCTTCCATGAATCACACATTGTAATGGGCCTTTTGTACATCTAATTGGGCCTTGACCCAAAGACCCAAATTCATCAAATGGGCTACATAACATGAGCCCCATCTCTATATCAAGGTGGGCCTCAATGGGCCTCATAATATGGGCCTAATACAAATCAAGGTGGGCCTCAACAAGGACCACTAATGCATGAAGATGGGCCTCCATAATGGGCCTTAAATTATCTCCAAAACAGTTGGGCAGTTGGATGAAACACATACATTATGATGGAGCCCACACTAATAGAGGGTGTAGTTTACAATACTTACATAAGTGGGGCCCACCAAAATGCTCATTTTCCACCCAGCTTAAGGCCCAATATAATGTTTATTTTCCACCCAACTATTCATAGGGTCATGTGGACCAGGGTAGAGCCCACTGTATTTTTATATTTTTTTTTTTTTTATTATTTTTTTCCAATCTATCCATAAGGTCACGTGGGCCTGGATAGGGCCCACTGTAATATTTATTTTCCATACAACCTGTTGATGGGACCGTGTGGACCAAGGGCCCACTGAAATGTTTATTTTCATACAACCTGTTGGGCCGGTCACGTGGGCAGGGAGCCCACTGTGACGTTTATTTTAACGTCCAACCTGTTGATAAGGTCATTGGACCTTGGGGCGGATGTGGGGCCCTCCGAAATGTGGTTCACAAATCCAGCCCACCCATTATGTGGGTCCCATCTAACTGACGGTACAGCGACATCCAAAACTCGGGTAGGCCCACCAACAATTTTTATATGTTTTAGGCATGTCTTCACATGATTTTGATGATATAAGGCCTCCCGGTCCGAGGGGACCCATCAAATGCAAAGTGATGGTCGAACGCATCAAAGTGGGGCCCACACCGGGCCGTGACCCAAGCCCGTCCTCCCGTTTGTGACCAGCGCAGGCAGCGGAGGCCGAAGAGCAGCTCCCCGCTTTCTTTTTTTTTTTTTCAATATTCATTTAACTCGTAATAAGCATACTTCCATCCTAGCCATTGGTCCTCGTGGCTCGATACAAACCCAAGAGTCCAATATTTCTTTTGCCTAAAAGGAGCATCCGGGAGTAAATCAAAGGTAGGAAACTTGTTTCCTATGGTACCGCCACGGAAGGGGATCAACTTCATTTTTCCCAACGCCTAAAATGAGATGGGGAACAAAATGGACGGCTTGGATTTTACATATACATCAAGGTGGGGCCTACATGAGTGGCCCAACCCAAAAGTACATTTTTTTGTTAGCTTGTAAGTACACACCCCTGTCAGTACGCTGGATGGCATGCATAAGCACATTGCTGTGGTGGGTCCCACGTAGATGTGGCCCACCAACATATATGCATATAATATATATATTATATTATATATATTATATAAAATATAACATATATATATATATATATATAAATACATTAGGTCCATCCAAACAATGGATGGTGTGGATCATCACCTGCAATAGAGTGGGCCACACCGTCTGATGTAGATGGACGGGGTAGATTGAACACATATTGGTGGGATCCACACCATTACAAAGAAAGAGAGAAAGAGAGAGATAGAGAGAGATATACGGTGAGATAGAGGAACCCCGCCACTATGGGCCCTCTTGATTAAATCACATACATCCAAATGGGTCCCACCAACAAGTGGGCCCTAAAATGTAAAATAATGACAAATCACCCACCTTATCTTCCTTCTTCTTGGTCCCTTAGACTCCAATGCTCCTTAGCTTCAACTTTGATGGAGGTTGATGGACTTTTGATGGTGGGGATGAGAGATGAGAGGGTGTAGATGGAAGATGGAAGGTGGGCCACACTTGAGAGGGAGAGGAAGCTTGGACGTTTGAGGCTTGGGGTTGCTTGGAGATTTTGAGAAATGAGGGAGGGAAAGAAGATATGGATGGGTGAGGTAAGGTGATGGAGTGATGGGTGATGGGTTGGGTTGAAATTTTTGAAAAGGGGTATGGTTGTTGTTGAAAATGAGAAAAAGAGGAGTGGTGAGGTGGAAAGAGGGTGGACTTTTGAAAAAGGAGGGAATGGGTTGATGTACTTGAGGTAAGGCTTGCATTTTTGATTGATTGATGGGACTTATAGTAGAGATTCCCTCGAAATCCGCAACGCGCGGTGTTTTTTCGGAATAAACGCAGACCGGCATCTTCTTGCCTGGGTATCGGTTCGGTGCGCAAGTCACGGCGTTGGAACAGCGGCGACGACGCCATCGCCAAGACATAAGTTTCGGATCGAGCCGATGTCGGTGTGCGGGACCTGGCTTAAGATCGCGCGCAAACGTCGGTTATGGTGCGAAGGTTGCCGAAATTTGACCGGAAGAACCACGGAAGCCAATGGAATGGTATGGATTAGGACACGGGTCTTACACCAACACGATGGACTGTTCAGATCATCTGATCAAGGGCCAGTGGTGGGCCATCTCGTGGCCAAAAAAATGGGTTCGGTCAGTTTAAGATCCCAGTGGTGAGAGAGAGAGAGAGAGAGAGAGAGAGAAATAATTTCCTTTTTAAGGAAATTGCGGGTCAGACGCAGTTTGACCGATCTCCCCGAACCGGTGCACCTCGGGTGTGTTCCAACTGTGCACACCCACCCTTGTGTGTTGTCCACCATGATGAATCTAGTAAATCCACTTCGTTCATCTGTTTTTTCAGCCCATATTAGGGCCCATTCCAAGGAACGAGGCAGATCCAAGTCTTAGGTTGGCCATAGTTTGTGATTTGGGGTCCTTAGTCACAGGTTTTCATTAATCCGATGGTTAGATTCTATCTGAAAGTGGTTAACAACGGTTACAAAGGTTTATAGTCCAATTTAGGGGGAATTTATCAATTACTCCTATGATTCGTTGATCCTATATCTCAATTGGATGCATGATAGTGAATTTGAATGGTTAGATCGCTTCAACACCGATCATTAGTGGTCCACCAATATGTCTACTCAAAATCTAGCCCGATCATAAGATTTCATAGGTCCAGGTACGACACCTGACCAAAGATTAAGCAGATCCATAGTTTGGGTGGGCCATCTCCTTAAAATCTTAGCCTATAACTGAGGATTCTTGTTGATCTAACTGTCAGATTTTATTTTATTTTTAAATCTGATCGTCAACATACTTAATGGTTCCTAGTCCTATTTTGGGCAAATTCAACAATCATCTCTATGATTGATTACTCTTACTTGTTAATTAAACAAGTGATTATGAAGTTTAACTCTTGTATAACAAGATTACCAACTGTCTTAAGAGTCAGTAGAGGCTCCTAGAGACAATACAATTGGAAACCTAGCCATTGATCCTGTACCTGGATGGATGGATTTCTTATAGGCTTAATTAATGTCAATCTAAAGGATTCTAGGGGTTGTAAGTTTAAGACGGTCAGTTAGATTTGCCCATCAATGAAGTTCGAATCCCAAGAGTAGGTTTTTCTAACGATGGGGCGATCCATTTGAAGAATATCGGATGGGTAGTTTAGTATATGGATGGGAACTGATTTTATCATGATTGGATTTCGACTGGAAATCATGTAAATGTTCGCTTAAGCTAGATTTGTATTCATGTTAAGTTAGGTTATATGGTAACACCCGAGGACTGAAATGTATAGGTATTACAAGACGGAAGCCTTTTTGGCAGGCAAGGCCCAACTTGTGGGGCTCACATTGATGTATGTGTATAATCCACGCCACTTATCCTTTTTGCCGTGTCATTTTAGGGCTAGGGCCCAAATATCAACCTGATCCAGAGCTCGTGTGGGCTATATAATAGAAAATAATGGTGATAGTGTCACCCAATGTTGAAAATTTTCAAGCTCATTGTGTTGTTTGTTGGAAGTAGACACTACCCAAGTCAGGACTTATTGAGACTACAGCGAGCTAACCAACAAGGTGGACGGAACGGATCACCTCATTGTGAGCCTTAGGCTATAGTACCAATGACTAGCCTTTCATTTGGTAGTAAAGGAAGTGAACATATGACAAACATGAACCTTAACACATGACAAACCCGACCCTTAACACATGATAGCCATGACAACCCCGACCCTCATAACCTCCACTCTTAACACATGATGTCGAGGTTGTCATGTGTTAAAGGTCGAGGTTTTCATGTGTCAAGGGTTGATATTATCATTTGTTCATTGCCTACAATATTAAAAATGGATCAAAGGTTACAGATTAAATCTTCAGTGAAAGAATGTTTTAGTCAATAGCCATTGGTACCGTGGTGTAACGTGGTAAGGGTCGAGATTGTCATATTATAAGGGTTGAGTTCGAGGTCGAGGTTGTCATGTTATATGGGTCGAGGTCGTCATGTTATATGGGTCATGGTTATCATATAATATAAGTATGGGTCGTGGTTGTAACGTAGTAAGGGTCGGGGTTGTCATGTTGTAACGGTTGTGGGTCTTGCCATGATTTATGTGTTGAATCCAATCTGTTCATTGGATTTAGAATTTAATTTAACGTCATGGACCAAAAAATGAGTTGCATCCAAAAAAATTATGACCCCCAAAAGGTTTTCAATTTCACCGCTTTCTATGGTTTGGTCCACATGAACCTTTGATATGCCTCATTTTTGGGCTCATTCCCTAAAATGATCTTTCAAAATGAATGGATGGCATGGATAAAATACATACATAACAGTGCGCCCAATAAGACCGTCCATCTCTACATAGGTCCGGTTACCCTACCCGCATCGCGTCACGTCACATTACATTAATGCTAATTTTGAGGGAAAAACTTTTTCCAGGTTGTTTATAGCACCATAAGCTATGTTAGGCCCACCATAATATTTATGGAAAATCCAATCCATCCTTTCATTTTGGAAGATAATTTTCAGAGATATTGAGACAAAAAATTGGACATATTTGAAACTCAGGTGGACCACGTGACTAGAAATAGTTGAAAGGAATTGCTTACTATTTAAACTTTTCCAGGCTTCACTGTGATGTTTATACGCAATCCAAACTGTTCATAAAGTGGCTCAAATGCTCATAAACTCCTTACCATGAGGATGAACTGGTTGTAACACTGTAAGGGTGGTGGTTGTAATTTAGTAAGGTTCGTGGTTGTAATGTAGTAAGGGTCGTAGTTGTCAGGTTTACGTAATTAATAACTTGATTATTTTTAAATAATAGAGGTCGAGGCCTACGATGGGGTGATCCGTTCCGTCCACCTTATCAGCCAGCTCGCCGTGCTCCAAAAAAGTCCTGACTTGGGCAGTGTTCACTTCCAACAAACATTATAGTGAGCCTGAAAAGTTTCAACGGTGGGTGACACTATCACCATTAATTTCTATTATGTGGCTCACACAAGCTTTGGATCAGGCTGATATTTGGGCCCTAGCCCTAAAATGACATGACAAAAAGGATGGGCAGCGTGGATTATACACATACATCAATGTGGGCCCCATGAGTTAGTCCTGCCCATGCCTAAAAAGGCTTCCTCCAACATTACTTTCTCAGCATTAAATACGATGCAACTTCTTATTCACTAAAAAAATGTACAACTACTAAACTCATGATGGTGACCCAAATCCAACTAGGTGAGTGTGACATTAACCGTGGAGCCTACCTTGATGCATATCCATGCCATCCAACAGTTATAACAATTTATTTTAGGGCCTGATCCAAAAATGAAGCAGATAATAATCTCAGTTGGACCACACTACAGGAAATAGTGGTCATGGAAGGCCTTCCATTAAAAACTTCCCAGAGTCCACCCTAATGTTTATTTTACATCCAACCTTTTGATAAGCTCACACACACAAATAGCAGCATGATCCAAAACTTTTTTCACCCTCAAATGGTGGGAATTCAATCCCAATTGTGTGGTCCACCTGATCTTTGTATCTGATTCATTTTGAGACTATGCCCAGTCAGGGTCATGCTCACCTGTCTGGATACCGCCGGACGCAGATTAGATACTGACTGGTTGAGTAGCCGGACTCGCTACTGAAGTGACATCACCGTCTGTGGGCCCACCATGACGTATGTGTTGTATCTACACTGTCCATCCATTTGGAGAGATCATTTTAGGGCATGAGACAAAGAATGAGTCAGATCCAAATCTGGAGTGGACCCCACCACAGAAAACAGTGGGGAGAGTGATGCCCACTGTTGAAACCTTCCTAAGGTCCACTATGACGTTTATATATATCCAACCTGTTTATAAGTTAAAAAAGACATGAAAGAAGGGAAAAAACAAATTTCAGCTTGATAAAAAACTTTTGCGGGCCTTAGAAAATTTTGAAGTTGGGCGTCAATCTCTCTACTGTTTTCTGTGGTGGGGTCCACTCGAGCTTTGGATCTAACTCATTCTTTGTCTAATGCCCTAAAATGATATCTCCCAATGGATGGACGGTGTGGATACAACACATACATTATGGTGGGTCTTACAAAACTTGATGACATCATTTCGGTAGCCGGTCTGGCTACTCAACCTGTCAGTAGCTAATCCGCGTCTGATACCGCCGGGTTGTAGCTAAACCGCTTCCCTCTGGACCCAGTTCCCAACACAAAGATCCCATGTGTCAAGCTAATGGCTGTATATGGAGATTTTGGGAGAGTCTGACTTCTCCTCACGGTTTCGGAAAAGGATTACGTACTGAGTAACTTGGTACGCTAAGCCGACCGAGTAAATTCTTTGGGTCCACCATGATTTACACATTTCATCTACTCTGTCCATCCATTTTAACATATAATTTTATGGCTCGAGCCCAAAAATGAAATATATCCAAATCTCAAGTGGACCTCACCACGGGAAACAGTGTGAATTCAAATTCTACCGTTGAAAATCTCTTGGGGCCTATGGAATTTTTGAATAAAGCTGATATTTGTGTTTTCCCTTCATCCATGTCCATGTGATCTTATGAACATGTTGGATGACAAATAAACATCACTGTGGGCCCTAGAAAGGTTTCAACGGTGGAAGTCATTATTTCTACTGTTTCCTTTGATGTGGTCGACTTGAGCTTTGACCGTACTTATATTTTGGACTCAAACACTAAAAGTACCTAGAAAAATAGATGGACGGTGTGGATAACCCACATACATTCATGGTAGGCCCAACTAAGTTTACTCAGCATGATAAGAGTGTAGTGAGTAACTCAGTATGCAATCCTATTTCCACAGTTTCCACCACAGAGAGGTTATGTGTCAAGCTATGATTGGATAATAAGGCCTTAGATCCAACATTAAAAAAATATATTAAAAAAAAAAAAGACTTAGGAAAAAATATTAAGGATGAATCAAAGTTAGTGACCGCTTTGGTCAAGTATGTGGGAGACGAAGACGCAAGAAGAGGAATCATGAGAACTGGCTGAGGACTTACTTTTCGGTGGTAATTGCTTTTCTCATTGGCCATGTGGTTCTTTTCACGCCGGATGAAGACGGCAAGCGACTTTGGAAAAGTCAGTCCAGCCAACAGTCAATATCTAATAAGAAAAGAAAAATTGGCTGTATTGACCTCGATGATGTATGGTCAAATTCCCTAATGAGATTCAACTTTTAAAATACTTCAAGGGTGGCCTTCTGACAAGCTTCCATAATTTATTTGGACTAAAATGCCATTATCCTACTTTCAACAGTTGTATAGTTTTTTAGGGAATAAGTACTTACATTGAATTTAATGTCAAGAAAGTGATGTGCACGGAACCCTTTTTTACGCGTGAGCAAGGACCAAACTAATGGGGCCCTCATTGATGTATGTGTATAATTTATGCCGTCCATCCTTTTTGCCATGTCATTTTAGGGTTAGGGCCCAAATATCTGCCTTATCCAGAGCTCGTGTGGGCCATATAATAGAAAATAATGGTAACAATGGAACCCACTGTTGAAACTTTCTAGACTCATTGTGATGTTTGTTAGAAGTGGACACTGTTCAAGTCAGGACTTTTTGGGCCCAAAGCGAGCAGGCCGACAAGGTGGATGGAACGGAACACCCCATTGTGGGCCTTAGGATATTGTACCAATAATATCCTTTCATTTGATAGTAAAAGAAGTGAACATGTAACAACGGCGACCCATATCACATGAGAACCACGACCCATATAACATGATAAGTACGACCCATGACAACCACGACCCATGTAACATGACAACCACGACCCATGACAACTACGACCCGTACCACATGACAACCACGACCCATATAGCCTGCATTTTCTACTCTTACAGTCTATCAATAGTCATCTCATATTCGAAAAATGCCAGGCTAGCTTTGGTATGGATAGACACGTTACTTTTTTAACTTTGTACAGTATAACTTCATGAGGATAAGATCTACACCATTTGTTAGATGCCCCACCTTATATTTACAGTAAGACCGAAAGATGAGAATGATTCAATGGTCAAGTGAGCTATTCCATAGTAAACAATTGAGATAGGAAACTTTAATCAGAATTCTACTCCATTCTCTACATTATGGTCCATTTAAGATTTATATTTGAATGAAATTTAATATCCACAGTGTGAATAAATCGTTTCATCTGATGGACGGTAAGGATCTTATGTCTGTTTATCCTATGTAGTCACCAAGTTAGTGCAAGTCACGCCATAGTCGTGCAAACGATATCCGTATAGTAGCATAGGTCGCATCAGGTGGGTCATGGTTGTCATAAGGTAAGGGTCGTGGTTGTCATGAGGTAAGGGTCGTGGTTGTCATGCTATATAGGTCGTATTTTTCATTTTATAGGCCTTGGCCCTGAAATGAGAACCACGGCCCATATAACATGAGAACCACGACCTATATAACATGATAACTACGATCCATGACAACTACGACCAATAATAACCATGACCCATATAATATGACAGCCATGACCCATATAACATAACAACCGCGACCCATGAAAACTACGATCCTTACCACATTACAACCATGACCCGTACTACATTACAACCACGACTTGAGAATTTGCCATACATTGAGGCCCATATTAATGTATGTGTAAAATCCATGCTGCCCATCCTTTTTGCAGGGCTAGGGCCCAAATATCAACCTAATCCAATACTCGTGTGGGCCACATAATAGAAAATAATGGTGATTGTTGAAACTTTACAGGCTCACTGTGATGTTTGTTAAAAGTGGACACTGACCAAGTCAGGATTTTTTAGGCCCACGGTGAACTGGCCGACAAGGTGGATGGATCGGATCACCCTATTGTGGGCTTTAGGCTATGATATCAATGGTTAGGTAGTAGAGAAAGTGAACACGTGAAAACCACGATCCATATAATATGACAACTACGACTAATATAACATGACAATTATGACCCATACAAACGATGATCCATATGGGCCCACATTGATGTATGTGTATAATCCATGCTGCCCATCCTTTTTGTTGTGTCATTTTAGGGCTAGGGCCCAAATATCAGCCTAATCCAGTGCTTGTGTGGGCCATATAATAGAAAATAATGGTGACAATAACACCCACTCTTGAAACTTTTCAGACTCACTTTGATATTTGTTAGAAGTAGATATTGCCAAAGTCAGGACTTTTTAGGCTCACGGTGAGTTGGCCGACAAGGTGGATGGATCGGATCACCCCATTGTGGGGCCTTAGGCTATGGTACCAATGGCCATCCTTTCATTTTGTAGTAAAGGAAGTGAATATGTAACAACCGCGACCTATATCACATGAGAACCACGACCCATATAACATGATAACTACGACCCATGACAACCACGACCTATATAACATGACAACCAAGACCTATGACAACTATAACCCTTACCACATTACAACCACGACCCATATAACATGACAACCATGACCCATATAACTACGACTAATATAACATGACAACTATGACCCATGAAAACCATGATCCATTTTTGGTAGTGTAAATGGATCAAAGGCTATAGATTAAGGGTGTGGTATAATCCAATTGATATTTGGATATGCTTCAATTTTGGGCTCAACCCCTTAAATTAGATGGAAAAATGGATGGTCAGCATGGATAGACCACATACATTCAAGGTGGGCCCAACTGAATACTCAATCCGATTTCCTCTCTCGAGTACAACTTATGTTGGGAAAAAGCTTGCGTGAGGGAAAGAAAAATGGGCACGAATTGCTACTGACAGGTTGAGTATCTGTTCACAACCCCAAGTATAGGGTCGCGATGTAGTAATATTCTCGGTAAGACCGAGGTCGAATCCACAGGGACTGAACCTTGTACGTATTCTGAAAGTAACTAGAACTAGAACTAGAAGAAGATGTAATCTAAATAAGGAGAATGTAAGAGAATAATTATAAATTAAGTAACTAAAACTTGCAAAATTCAAAGGTAAGAAACTAGGGTTTCCAAGGATTCGCTTGTAGAGATCAGGGAGATCTATGCTTGATTCATAAACACAACTGGAATCAGAGTCTCATCTTCATCCAATTGGAAGATAATTCGTTAAAAATCAAATCTAAACTTCCTTTGATCTAGTTCTCAATGGATGAGATGTATGAGAACTAGAAGTGACTCCATCACTAAACCATGCCCATGAGACAAAGCAAACAACAGAATGTACCAATCTACAACAAATCTGAGAGAATTATGAACGTTAGGAAGGATTCCATCATTCAACCATGTCCAGGGGACGATGGTGAACAACAGGGTTCCCAAGTTCATAATCTCTATAATGAAAAGAAAATACTCAAAGCTATCATAGATCCATTGTAATTTAAGTCACAACAAACCATTAAAAACTAAAAGCATCCTTATAATCAAACTAGAAACAAAGGTAGTTCAACTTGAACATGAATTAAAGCCATAGAAAGGATCCCATCATGCTACAAGCTTCACCTCTTAGCCTTAGCTAAGAGGTTTAGCTCATCATCGACATGATCAACTAAAAATCTCTAAACAAAAGCATAAAAAAATAATGAAAGGAGGAGAAGACAAAAGCATAAAAAAATAATGAAAGGAGGAGAAGAAGAAAACTCTGCTGATGGCCGGCTGTCCACGGCTCTCTCTCTCTCTACTCTTCACGTCCCACGTCCCATGATGATTTCTCCTCCACGCTCTCTCTCTCCTCTTATAGTAGGTGTAGGTCGGTTGGAAAGAAGTCGGTGGGAGAGGCTTACATAGTGCAATTCGCAGCAAACTGGACTGCGCAGTGAAAGCAGCAGCGTTTGAATTGGTTTTCGCAATGGCTGATTGTCCCAGCTCCTGATTTAGCTCCACAGTTGGGGTCGTGACCACCCTTTGCATCTTCTGGACGGTCCGAATCACTGATCTGACCGTGTCCATGATCGCACAATGGCCCATGATGGTCGGGTGCATTCAGACGTGCATGCTTAAGGGGTGCACACGGGTTGGTTCGGTCCGGTTCTAGGGTAAAACCGGAACCGAATCATTCCTAACGGTTCTGGGATTTTCGGAATCAGAACTGGACCATTAGCATACTAGAACCAAACTAGAATCAGACCGTGAAAACCGGTTCGGTTCCAGATCGGTTCCACGGTTCTGGGTTTTTAAAAAATTCAACAAAAGAAAAAAAGGTGAAAAAAAATCCCATCATTCATGTGTGTGTAATTCCGTGCCTGGGTTGATTCGGTGTTTGTACTAATTTAAGGTGAATGATGGTGCTGCTGTTGTCTTTGAAAAAGAAACAAAAAACTAGTGTTTGCTCAGGACGGATCCCAGGCAGATAGAGGCAGTGTTGGTTGGCTTCAATATACATCTATAAAATAAAGGTGGGCCACTAGAAGATGACTTTGATTTCTGGTGCATCAACAGCAGGCATCTCTGAGGAGCTGTTCACTGCAGTAGGTGTCATAAGGGCTCGAAGGGAACAAGTTGGAATTTTGAACCTGCTGTAATGACTTACAAGCAGGTTTCTGTTTATGTACGGTGTTGTTGCTAGCAGGCCTGGCAGTTGGTGGCATAGCAGCTTCAGCCCAACGATCTGTTCCTGCTTAGAAGTTGTTTGAGGCCAGTCACAAGTAACACTACTGCATCTCTAAAACCTTGAAGAAGTTATAATCAACAATAGAATGTGTTGCGACTTGCAATGAAGGTGATAAAGGAGAAACAAACCATAGTTGAAAGCGATAACAATATCATAATGCCATTATGATAGTCATACATGAACGATGGGATTAGTAGGGCTGTAAATGGGCTGAGGAAGCAAGGTATAAGAAAAAAAATGGAATGGTTCTGGATCAACGGTTCAGATCCAAGGTTCAGATCTATGGTTCTGGGCCACGGTTCAATGGATCGGTTCCACGGTTCGGGTTCACGGTTCGGTTCGGTTCTACATGCCCCTAAACCAGAACTGAACTGTATCCAACGGTTCTTGCAATTTTGGAACCGGAACCGGAACCGGTGTTGTCCAAAACCGGACCAAACCGGACTGATCCAACGGTTCCGGTCCAGTTCCACGGTTCCACTGGTTAAATGTGCACCCCTATGCTTACTCACGTAGCTACGTCGAGATGCTTAATGGGCCCCTGATCGGCGTTAACAGAGAAATCCACTATGTCCATTGAATTCGTGGTGAAATTTCAGTTAGGAATGAATGGTTTTACTCAAGTTTAATGCGGCCCAAGGGATCAAATCTTCCTGCCGTTCATCCTGCATTTGATGTGGTATTTTTGCGATTGCGTGCATGGTTGCATGTGGGCTCTGTGGTTATGGTTGGCCCCATGCTTTGAACACATTGGACGGTTCGGATCACCAAAATGATTGAAGGTGGTGGGCCACCACACGTACCAGCGGGGACCCCATGCACACGCTGCGTAAGAGAAGGAGATGGGTTGGGTCAAACTGTGTTTGACCCAACCCTAAGTTCGGTGCATGGTTGGTGAGTGTGTGCTGCGTGCGCATGCCACTCAAGGTGGGGCCACAGTATGTAATGTAAGATCTATACCATCCATTCATTTTTCCATCTAATTTGAGGGGTTGAGACCAAAATGGAAGCATATCCAGAGATCAGGTGGGCCCCAAATCGGTGGTTTTGTGGCTGATCTTTTCGTTGGGCCACTTCCACAAAGATCTAATGGCTGAAATTTTGCATGTACGGTTACTTTATGATCCTTAGGCCAGATATAAAGTTTCAAGCCAAGCGGATGGTGGGAACCCTGTGATCTTACATTCAGGACGATTTTCAGGCCTCTTTAACTTTAATCACTTATTTTCTCGGATCTTTGGGGTGTGAATTCTTTAATCTCGATCTGTTAAGATCCGTACCTTGCCTTAGCAATTTTTGAGCTTCAAATCTATGCTTTTAGTACCCTTTTCAGTCCAAGCTCCTAAATTCACCTTGCAACACAAACATGGTTAAAATAGAGCGTTAAGCATTATCATTTTCATAAAACCAAGTAATAAATAGGGTCTAATATGCAATATTTGACATCAACACAATCCCCAACCAGCATTTTGCTAGTCTTGAGCAAAGTATGCGAAAAATATTTTGAGAATTACAGGATGATTGTTATAAACTCAAATGGTTTTTGAAAAACAATACAGTTAATAGAATTCTAAGATTCATGAATTTTGGGCATTACTTTCTCCTAAACTCAACACACAGTAAACTTCATAGTCAAGTTCAAAGTATTAATCTATCAATTAGAATAATTCTAAACATTGAGTTCCATGGGCGCATAGTGCAACCTCGACTTATCACAATTAAAGGTCCAATTCTCAATTTTCATGATAACATTGTCAATCAAAAAGAGCATTCCGGATAACCAAACCTAAACTGAAACTTACCTTACAATTCAGCCTTTTTATTCTTCCAGCTTTTATTTTTTTCCATCGATGGCTTCACGTTGTGTTAACCTTTTTAAAGATCTTTAACAGGTAGCTGTTTTCAACGACAACTGTTTTTTTTTTTTTTTTTTGGCTGGGTATTCTCTCTGTTCTTTTTTTTTTCATTGAACATGATGAACAAATTCTCGACGTTGGTTCCTTCCATGCTCAGTGATTACCAGGTAATCCCTTCAATATCGAATTGAAACCTTAATGTGTAAGCTAGATTGGAAATGTGAAATCATGACTTAATCAATGTTTAAAACTTCTAATCATGGAGTAATAATCCAAACTTAACTGTGAAGTTTAATAGGTAACTGAATCCAAAAGTCATAATTCACCAACATTAAGTATCTTATCAAGAATATCCTTCAAAATCACTCGAATTCACAAAAATTCTCAAAAAAAAAAAATGAAAAAAATTTCACAATTTTTTTGCTCAAGACTGAGAAAACACTGATTAGGTAACCTAATCTCCCATCCCTAACCTAAAATCTACATTGTCCTTAATGTAAAAGATGTAAGCATGCAATGCACATGAGATAACGAAAATAAAGGAGAAGTGATGGAAAGGTAATACCTGAGGAGGAAATTGAACAGCTTTTTCTAAAGAATCTCAGCGTGAAGGTGGGTCAGCACAAGAGTTAAACCAACAAAAAACAAACTGTCCTAGAACAACTGGAAGACAAACTATCTTAATAGCATAAAGCCGACTATCCTATAATGACAAAAAGTAAACTACCTTAGTCGTATGAAACAGTAAACTTACCTATACCTCCATCAGATTAGGAGATCAATTCTGATAGACATGATTAGTTAGAGGTATGGACATGTCCTCTGAATCAATTTTTTCAATAAATGGCTTTAATCGATGTCCATTTACTTTAAAATCATTACCATTGGTTGGATTTCGAATCTCGACAGCCCCATGAAGATAAACATTGATAACAGTTAAAGGGCCGGTTCAACGAGATCGGAGCTTACCCGGAAAGTCCATATAACCAAGAATTATACAAAAGGACTTTTTGACCTGATGTGAATAATTTTTGAAGAATGTGTTGGTCATGAAACGCCTTCATCCTGTCCTTATAAATTCTTGAGTTCTCGTACGCATCATTCTGGATTTCTTCAAGTTCATTTAACTGAAGTTTGCGCAGCGAGCCAGCGTTGTCTAAATTGAAATTCAGATTTTTGATGGCCCAATAGGCTCTATGTTCCAACTCCACAGGCAACTGGCAAGCTTTCCCATAGACAAGTCTAAAGGGAGACATTCCAATAGAGGTTTTAAATGCAGTACAATAAGCCCATAAAGCATCGGTTAATCGAATTGACCAATCCTTACGGTTGGGGTTAACTGTCTTTCCAAGATGTGTTTAATTTTTCTATTGAAAATCTCAGTTTGCCCACTTATTTGTGGGTGGTATGGAGTGCTCACCTTATGAGAGATGTCATATTTGTTCATTAATTTCCAGATGAGCTTGCTTACACACGTGGCTGTGCTGAGATGCTCAGTGGGCCCTTGATCGGCATTAACGGAGAAATCCACTCCGTCCATTGAATTCGTGGCAAAATTTCAATTAGGAATGAATGGTTTTGCTCGAGTTTAGTGAGGCCCAAGGGATCAAATCTTCCTGCCGTTCATCCTGCATTTGATGTGGTATTCGTCCGATTACGTGCATGGTTGCATGTGGGCTCCGTGGTTATGGTCCGCCCCACGCTTTAGACACATTGGACGGTTCGGATCACCAAAATGATCGAAGGTGGTGGACCACCACACGTCCCAGCGGGGACCCCATGCTCACGCCGCGTAAGAGAAGGAAGTTTGGTGCATGGCTGGTGCGCGTGTGCTGCGTGCGCAAGCCACTCAAGGTGGGGTCCATAGTAATGTAATGTAAGATCTACAACATCCATTCATTTATCCATATAATTTGAGGGGTTGAGACCAAAATTGAAGCATATCCAGAGATTAGGTAGGCCCCAAATCGGTGGTTTTATGGCTGATCTATCTGTTGGGCCACTACCACAAAGATCCAATGGCTGAAATTTTGCGTGTACGGTTACTTTATGATCCTCATGCCAGATATAAAGTTTTGAGCCAAGCGGATGGTGGAAACCCTGTTATCTTGCATTTAGGACGATTTTTTGGCCTCTTTAACTTTAATCACTTAGTTTTCTCGGATCTTTGGTGTGTGAATTCTTCAATCTTGGTCTGCTAAGATCCGTCCCTTGCCTTGATGATTTTTGAGCATCAAATCTATGCTTTTAGTACCCTTTTCAGTCCAAGCTCCTAAATTCACCTTGCAACACACACATGGTTAAAATAGAGCACTAGGCATTATCATGTTCATAAAACCAAGTAATAAATAGCGTCTAATATGCAATATTTGACCCTCAACAGTATCCAGACTCGCTACTCAACCTACGCAGATTGCTACTGACAGATTGAATATCTAGACTCATGTAACGCTCCGACTTTTAAGGACCCGAGTATATGACTAGTATCCCAAAAACCTGAGTATTAACCTTAAATGATGGTCAAATTTGAGTGTATATTTTTTTTCAACTATCGGAGTAAGCAGATGAGCGTAGAATGGACAAATTAGCATAAAGAAAAAATTTCATTTTTATTGAGAATATACAAGAGGTTACCCATAATGACTTATACAAACCAATGTCCCAATACTTACAATTACAAGTGAAATAATGTGACATGTAAACAAAGCAAGTTATAATAAATCTGGGGCTGTAAAACCACGTAGCAACTCTTGACCATACAATCATGCATCTTCAACAGTGGTACTCTGCTCTTCATCAGACCGAACATGAAAATCACTTGAGCCACCTGTGCTATCTGTACGATTATATATTTGATGGATGAGTGGCCAACTCAATGTGAATTCCCCTCAAGATTATACACCGTTGCATTAGGTAAGCATATTTATAAAACAAAGCATATAAAACAATACATAATGCAGGTCTTATTATATGTATAGATGCGTGAATGCAATCATCACCCCGGGGATGCTCATCCGTGCGGATAGTGGGCTCGTCACCCATGTAATCATCAACCTGGGAAAAACATCCAGTTGGATAGAGGCTAGTCGTCAGCGAAAACATACTAAGCACAGTGTAACAACTGCCTTACGTACATCACGTACGATAGCAATTGATGTTGGTCTGTGCCATGTATGCATGATTAGCCAACCCGTTATTTGTCCAATTACAATTAGCAATTTAAATAAGCTTGAAGGTCACTACGGGGGCTTGTCACCAGTGTAGGCTAATAGCTCGAGCATAGGTCCCATACCACCATCTTCGGCTCATGAGGCTACCATTTTAGGATGTTTAATGGAAACCCATCGACTAATGGCCAATCATATTATAGTATATGGGGCTTACCATTGCATGTTTGCACGATATAAAATATTGAGCCCATATAGGAAAAATACCAGAACAAAGCCATATAGGGCGATTTCAAAACAAGCCACGTAGGGCAATTATCAAAATATGCCACATAGGGCGAGTATTAAAACCATATGATAAAAGACCAATCTTGAAAACCATTAGACACAACAACCCTGAATGGTAGGCCCACATAAATAGTCAATTTGAACTAACATTTAATAACCACCAAGCCAGAGGTCCATTTCAATCACAACCAATCGGGTTACATCCCAAGTATGGGTGTACATTTATACGTAGGAATTTTTCACTGATGTACCAGTTTAAGTTCCATAAGCAATCCACAAATAATCCACTAACATGAATAAATATGCAGGATAAACATTAGGCATGAAATGTAGCAATTCAATTCCAACAATTAACACATGTGACTATGAAATGGAGATATCAGTTATAAATTAAAATAAAGACTATAACTTAAGCTAATGGGAAAATGGAAAGCTCAAGGGGAAGAATCATCACCTTGGGGGTTATCTCTCTTGGTGGTGTTGTTCTTAGAAGGTGTGTGTGTGCTTGTGTTTCTTGAGATTGAGTCCTTCTTGCTACCCTTCTGATTGGAGGGTTGATTTGAATCAACTATGAATGGGATCTACCTGTCTAGATGAAGACATAATACTCAAGGAATCGAATTAGGTAACCAATTAATCTTAATGACTCCTAAGTAATGGGGCATTGGGGAAACATCTTACTCTATTCAAAGTCGGCACAAGGTGGTGATAGACTCGATCTCTGATTGCATTAGGTTAGGGATTAAGCCCACCCCACCTTCGAAATGTTGCTACCCAAATGTACCCAAATAGATTAATCCTCAATCCCATACACCAACTATATATAGCTTACTCATTTAGATTATTGATTTCTAAGAGGAGGTTTACCTGAGAACCTAACCTGGTTAGGGGCTGAAAGGTCAGGAAGATGGGCATTAGCTGAATCCGAATGGTACTTGAAGATTTCTATGTGGCCTACATAGATTACACCACAAGGATCAGTCTCCATATCAGAGATTCAAAGAACGATTTTTAGCTCATTGGCTAATCTCTTCTATATTGCACCATTCATGATCATCATCTGCTGTTGTTATGGTTTAACATATTGCATATCCTCACCGTGCTATTGAGAAGGGATGATATCCTGCACGGCTCCCTGACCATGCCATAATGATGTTACCTAATTCATTTGACCTCTCTCTATTCTACCTATATAAATAGCACTATGAGGCTGACCATGAATTTCACCTTGTTTAGCTTCAGTAATGAAGAACCAAAGCTACTCTCTCTCCTTCCTCTTCTCATGCTGGACCTTTACACAACATAGGTCAGACCCATCCTGAGTCAGCCATGGTCGAGCTGAGTTGACTCAGCGACTGCATAAAGGCAGGCAGCGAGTCAGGCTTGACTCGGCTCAAGCTAGTGTAACATGCACCAGCCAGCTCCTCTGCTTTTCTTCTTTCTTCTACCTTCTTCCTCTTTCTTTCTATCTTCCTTTCATAACCTAGCAACCCAATGCCTAATGACCAGCAATGGGGCCAGGTTTGGCCTGACTCGGCCCAGACTCAGTTCAGTTTGAGCGGTTGTCGTAGAGTGCAGCCATAAACACTCCTCTTTCTCTTTCTTCTTCCCTTCCCTATTTCTTTTCTCTCCTTTCTTTTCTTCCTTTTTCTTACTGGGGGGTCCAACATTGGTATGGACCGAGTTAACTAAGACATAACCCGGCAGTAGCTAATGTCTGGCCCAACAGTTTGGTCGAGCTGAGATGGTGCAACGGCTGCACCTCTCCCTCTGTTTCTTTCTTCTTTCTTTCCCTCTCCATTTCCCCTTCTTTCTTCTCCTTTTTTTCTCTCCCTGGCCTCTCACAAGATCCGGCATGGATTAGATGCATACGGCAGTTCTAGCCTGGACCGGACCGAACTCAGTTTGACTTCAAATAGGGGAAATGATCGGGCGTCAATGGCGGATCATGAATGATGGGGTTTCCTTCTGCTCCGATCCGATTGAAGGGTCTGGATCGGTGGGAGGGAGCTAGGGGATGCCTTAAGTTGAAGCTCTAATAAAGTTTCATTGATGGGTTGGGGGAAAGAGTCTTGTGGCTGTTTTTCTTTGGATTTCCTTTTGTTTTCCCTTACAAAGACCTAATGACAAGGCATAAGCGGCTGGGATTGTTTGCAAATGAACGGACGAGATCGAAGGATTCCCATGCACGCAGATCGTGCCAGCTGGAGTGGAACGATTCTCGTTTTCGGTAAGCATGTGTTTGTATGGCCTGTTTGCATCAAGGATTGTGTGAACACACGTATGCGCTTTCGTGTGAAATAGCTAGGGTTTTGGTCGAGCCTGCTGAATGAATCCGATGGACGGTTCAGATCATGAAGGCAAGGCCATATGGTGGGCCATTGATCAAGCACAGCGTTCGTCCATTTTTTTTCAAAAACAGCTGTAGGCGGGAGCAGCTGAAGAGAGAAATCTCTCTATTTTGCGCTAGGCACGGGTCAAAGCTCGTCTAACCGTGTAGGCAGTCTGGTGCACCTCGAGTGTACACCAGCTATGCACAGGTGCACCACTAAGTGGGTCCGCCATGATGTTTGTGATAAATCCACACCATCCATTCTATTCGGTGGGCCCTTCCATAGCGTTTTACCAAAGGTGGGACAAATCTAAGGTTTTGGGTGGGCCATACATCTTGGTTTATGGTCCTACTTAGGGATTCCTGTTAATCTAGTGGTCAGATCCTCTCAATATTGAACGTCAATGGTTAAAAGTGTAACGCCCTGGAAATCAGGGGGTCATGTATATACTCGACTCCAGAGTTCCCGGGGTCACTTATAGCCAATTTTCATTAATATGCGATTTAGTCTAAATGCGCAGCCTGGGATCTCCTGGAACATGAAGTGCATCTACATAAGTCCACTGAAATGAAAGAGACCAAATACAAATATATATATATATATACATGTCCAAAAGAATAAATGGGTCACACACGACGCTACCCAACAGAATCGCAAAAGAATAGTAAATCCAAAAAGAGTAGAACTGAGCCCCTTGCTTAGCGATCCAATCCCACCTCTCAAGCTGGCGGAGAACCGTCCATCAACTGGAAGTAGGACAGCTCGTCTTCCTCCTCAAAGCTCGCCTCACCAGGCTCCTCAAGCCCTAAGTCACCTGCATCTATGAACGGGTCTGGTTGGTGCTTTAAAACATCGTCCCAGAGTGGGAGTGAGTGATCAACTCAGTGGGTGCTATTAGTCTCAAGTTATAACAGGCATCAATTATAATATGAACTTAATGAAAAGTAGCTAATCATCAATACCTAGCAATACTTATTAAAATGCATGTATGCGGGGTGATATGATGCATGCCCTAGCTACAACGCTCCCTCGAGCGACTCCATCTAACGATCGCGTATGACCACACTCCCTCAGAGCGACCTCGACTTTTGAGTCGCCACCCTAACTAATACAATATAATGTGATCGTGTTAGCCAAGTTATTAGTTAAGTCCATTCATCCAGCAGGTTAGGAAATCTGATACACCCCACGTATCAATGCCCTAAACTGGTTGCGAGGACAAGACCCCCCAATGCATGGGGCCGAGACCCCACGGTCCGTGATCCCATCGGGTTCCTCATCCCCGACTTCAAGCACATGAGGAGTGTCGAGAGAAAGGGATCGCTCGCGGTCACTAAAGGGAGGCGCGACACCCTAGCGCAGGCCGACAGCTCGGACACAATGTCCCATTCCACCATACCCGGCTTACGAGGCTGTAGACCAGTTGCAATCGGTTATTGGTGGGCCACTTACGGTTGTAGGGTGTCCTAGGTTTATACATGTGTGAGCAACAGGGTTAACAAACAAGGTTGGTTAGACAGTAGGCTAGACCACATAAGTCAGCGAGTGTGAGATGAGTGACATCGGGCACAAGGGACCTATGTAGTAGAACTACAGTCACCCGAACACACCCGCCCAAACCCACGGATCTAACCCTAGCATATTCCTACTGATAGGACTACCGTCTCTCCTCATGTTCCTAACCAACCTAAGAGGGTGAGGATAATCCATAACCAGCTAACTATCCAGGTTATCAACTAACATATCAATATCATGTCCTCATGCATCTCAACCATACAAAATGAATATTCCTACCAAGCAAGCAACGTAATTAAGAAACAGGGTGTATGTGAGTGTGTGGGTTCGTGAGGAAGTTAAGCACTTCCTCCATCTTAAGAAATCATAAGCATAAGGGTAATAAATCATACACGCAATGAAGCACCACATATGAGGGAAAAGAATCAAGCAAACATGAGTATACTATCATCCATACTCAATATCATGTGAGAGGCAAGATCAACACCAAATTTGAGAGCTAAGTATGCACATCCATACCATTTCAACAAACATATGATTCCTAGAGTTTCTGTAGAATTTCAAATATAACATCTAAGCAATCAAAATCATTAAGCTCGTACTAAAATTGGTGCTAGGCCACCCAAGAACAATAGTATGCACCTATGGATCGTTGGAGGTTCGGAAAACGACCTAAAAATGAGGGCTCTTAGGTCGATCGGACGGAATCCTAAGAACAAGCTCTTGCATGTTAGCATTCCATGACAATCTCTTCTTAATACATGAAATTTCAAGAAGAAGGGGTGAAAGATCTTACCTATACAACCCACGGACGATTGTTGAGGTTATGGTGTAGAGTTTCCCTTGGAGAAAGGATAGGGAGTGGAAAGGGTTGATTCCCTTGGGCCCTACCTCGATCTAAGGTCCACCTTAGCTCTCCTTCACTCTCTCTTTCTCCTAATTGCTCTCCCTTTACTCCCTTGGCAATGGTAGTTGTGGTGGGAGTTATGAGATAAGGGTTAGGGATTTATTTCCTAGACTTGGGCTCCTTGGCCTTAAGTTTTTACAATTTCCTAAAATAGTTCTCTAGGACTCCCTATTAGTATTGGGGTGGCCTTAACACCCCCTTAACCACCAAATTTGGTATGTAGGTGCCTTATGGCCCAATGAAGGGCTATATAAAATTTAGAAACAAACGGACGAACGGTTATGGGGTTTGAGTAAACAGTTTCGATCTTTAAATGGCCCTATGGGGCCCATTCCAGGGATTGGAGTAGTTCTGGTGGTCCTCTGGCCATGAAACTAATAGGATAGGTGCTCTATAGCTCGATGAAGGGTCATGCAAAATTTGGAAACGATCGGATATGGGGTTTAGTCGCATGGGTCTGATTTGTGATCAACGTTCACCATGCCACGATCGGGTCCTAGATTTGTGAAGGACAGTACATTAGACCTTCACCAAAAAATTTTAAAAAAAACCGATGGCTGAAAATTTCGGAGTCTCAGTTTCATCAACCAGTGCCAGATTTCAACTCTGGCCTTAGGTGGGTTGACAAGTGCTGCTGGAACAGCACGGATGATTAACTTCTGGATGTCTGATGAGTCCGTGGTCCGCGAAGGACCACAAGCCCAGTGAGATCTATGGCTCCATAATTTTTGATAATTTTTTAACCTTCCTCCGTCGCGGTATAGCCCGTAGTGGCTGATGCTAAGTGTAGTCGGCCATCTGGCTTGGTGGCCCGCACTAGGCCCTATCATGACCCGTCTGGTCTACTCTAATGGGCTAATCCTAGGTTAATTTAACTCGTGGTACCCCACCACGAGTGCTTTAACTGAATGGTCCTGCGAAAAATCCTACGTGGATGCCCTAGGACACTGTGCTGGTTGGACGGGATGTTACAATCTATCCCCTTATAAATAAATTTCATCCTCAAAATTTGTACTTGGTTGTATTGCTGAAGCAGGCTTGGGTAATGCTTGCGGACTTCCGCTTCTGTCTCCCAAGTGGCCTCTTCTTCATCGTGATGGGTCTATAGTACTTTGACCAATGGGATGACCTTGTTGCGTTGGACCTGCTCCTTCTTATCAAGTATTCGAATGGGTCGGAGAATGTATGTGGCATTTTTCTTAAGCTCCATGTGCTCCCCCTTGATGATATGCGAAGGATTGGGGGCGTACTTCTTCAACATCGATACGTGGAAGATGTTATGCACTCCAGTGAGAGGCGTGGGTAGGGCCAAGCGATAGGCAACCGCACCATATGGTCCAAAATCTAGAAGGGCCCTATGAATCGTGGCTGGAGCTTTCCCTTCTTGCTGAAGCATAAAACGCCCTTCATTGGCGAGATCTTGAGAAATATGTGGTCCCCAGCTTCAAATTCTAAGTCTCTCCGCCTTGTGTTGGCATAGCTTTTCTGCCTGCTTTGAGCCGTCAAGAGGCGGCGCCGGATAGCTCCAATCTTCTCGGTCGTGATCCGCATCAAACCCGGTCCTAGCAAACTCTTCTCACCAATTTTCTCCCAACCATGCGGGGCTCGGCATGGACGCCCATACAAAACCTCGTAAGGCGCCATACCGATGCTAGCCTGGAAGCTATTGTTGTAGGCGAACTCGGCATATGGGAGACAATCGTCCCAACTCTCCTGAAAGTTCAAAACACAAGCCCGCAACATGTCTTCCAAAATCTAGTTCATCCGCTCGGTTTACCCATCTATCTGGGCGTGGAAGGCGGTGCTAAACTTCAACTTCACTCCTATGGCCTCTTGGATGCTGGTCCAGAAGATCAACGTGAATCGTGTGTCCCAGTCCGACACAATTTCCAACGGGATGCCATGGAGCCGCACGATTTCCTTGATATACAACTTGGTCAAATCATCAGCGGAGCAAGAAGTCTTGATCGGCAGAAAATGGGCTGATTTGGTTAGCCTGTCCATAATCACCCATATCGAGTCATGCCCCTTCTTGTCTTGGGCAAGCCAGCAATGAAATCCATAGATATGAAGTCCCACTTCCACTCGGCAATGGGCATGGGCTGCAATAGGCTCGGTGGTCGGCGGTGCTCGGCCTTGACTTGTTGACACGTGAGGCATCGAGACACATACTCTGCTATTTCTTTCTTCATGTTGTCCCACCAATAATTTCACTTCAGATCCTGGTACATTTTGGTACTACCAGGATGCATCGCTAACTTGGAGTTGTGAGCGGCATTTAGGACTTCTTCTCGTAGTCCCTGAAGGTTTGGAATACAAAGGCGGTCTCGATACCACAACCCTCCATTGGTACCGATCCTCCACTCAGACTTCCCATCATTTCTTGCTCTCTCCCTCATCTTCTTCAATAACTCATCACCCTCCTAGGCTTCAATGATTTTGCTGTTAATCATCGGCTGGACCTGAATGTAGGCTATAAACTCGTATGGTTCCTCCACCATTAACTTCATGTCGAAGTCCCGCATAAACTCCACCATGTCCCACTCTCTCATCATTAGCGGGGCCGCAAATTCGATTGTCTTCTTGTGACTTAGGATGTTCGCCACCAAATTCGCCATGCCAGGGTGATACGAGACATCGAACTTAAAGTCCTTCAACGTTTCCATCCAGCGACGCTATCTCATATTCAGGTCCTTCTGGGTGAAGATGAATTTGAGGCTCTTATGATTAGAAAATAGCTCAAACTCCTCACCATAGAGATAGTGTCTCCATATTTTCAATGCAAAAACTACCGCCATGAGTTCGAGGTCATGAGTGGGGTAGTTCTCCTCATGCTTCCTTAGCTGTCGAAAAGCATAAGCAATTGCTCGGTCTTTTTGCATGAGTACACAACCCAAGTCCACGTGAGAGGCGTCGGTATATACAGTGTACTTGACCCCCTGTTCAGGTAACACGAGCACAAGTGCTGACGTCAGTTTATCCTTTAACTCTTCAAAGGCCGCCTTCGCCTTCTCATTCCATGCAAACTTGAGGTCCTTTCATGTCAGCTAGGATAGCGGCCGAACTATTTTTGAAAAATCTCTTATGAATCTTCGATAATAGCCTGCGAGACCGAGAAAACTTTGCACTTCCGTAACTGACTTTGGTTGCTTCCAATCTTGTACCACTGCCACCTTGGCAAAATCTATAGATATTCCTTCTTTGGACACTACATGTCCCAGAAATTTGACCTCTTCCTTCCAGAAGGCGCACTTCCTAAATTGTGCAAACAACCGATTTTTCTCAAGGGTTTCAAGAACCAGCCTTAGGTGCTCTTCATGCTCTTCATGGCTCTTCGAATAAATCAATATGTCGTCGATGAACACAATGATGAATCTGTATAAAAATGGCCTAAAGATTCTGTTCATGAGGTCCATGAATACTGCTGGGCATTGGTGAGCCCGAACGACATAACTAGAAACTCATAATGGCCAAAACAGGTCCTGAAGACCGTTTTCTGTATATCCTCGTCCTTAACTCTCAGCTGATGATACCCTGATTGTAGATCGATCTTTGAGAAATATTGAGCACCCCTCAACTGGTTGAATAAATCGTCGATTCTAGGCAATGGGTATTTGTTCCGAACCGTCACTTGGTTCAATCTTCTGTAATCCACACATAGTCGTAAAGAGTCGTCCGTCTTCTTTACAAATAGGACCAGGGCTCCCCATGGCGATACACTGGGCCGGATGAAGCCTGACTTTAGCAAATTGTCAATTTGAGATCGCAGTTCTTCCATTGCACATGGGGGCATACGGTAAGTAGGCAAGGAGATGGGCTTGACACCCAGAACCAGATCGATCGTGAAGTCTATCTCATGTCGAGGTGGAAGTCCATGGCCTTAAACACGTCCCAAAACTCTTGGACCACAGGTGTGCATGCTATCGAGGGTCCTTCATAACCCTCCTCCAATAAAGCATAACACAAAATTCTTTCTTGGTGGCTGACCTGTAATGGGAACGTGAAGGGAACTTCGTCGCCCTCGTAAATTTTCACTATCCTTATTTCACAATCGATTTTCACCTTCATCGGTGTTAACCAGTCCATACCCAAGATGACGTCGTAATGGAAAATCTTAGTTGCGATCAGATCGATGAGTACCACCTTGCCCCCCAAGTCTATAGGGCAGTCATAATACAGCCTCGTCGCTTCAGAAATAGTTCCAGCAGCGGCAATGATTTTCACTCCTATGATAGGAGTGAGGCGTAGCTCTAAGCACTTGACGGTTGTATGCGATACGAGTGAAATAGTAGATTAAGTGTCCACTAGCAGAAATATGGAAGTACTTTGAATGTGGGTCGTCACCTCGAAGGTCATAGGATTGGGAATGACTGCATCTTAGCCCTCGGCCGCTAAGGCATGAACTCACACCTATTGAGGAAGGTTCGGTCGTTGCATGGGTCATTGTGGTGGCCTAACCTGAGGTAACGGTGGACGGCGGAATTATTGGCTAGGGCCTATCGCCCGTAGGGGCAGAATCTGCAATGCCTGCTGTGGGGGCCTGTTGTTACGTTGCGGTGGCATGAACCAAGATCCCTCATTCTGGTAAAGCAGTAGGGTTCAGAGTGACTTGCCCTCCTGTAGTAATTACATATCTGGGCCGGCCGTGCAGAAGGGGTTGGTGTGGCGGCTAGACGGGGTGGAGAGTTTGGGCGTGGACTTTTTCCTGCAAAGAAGAGGAGGGTCCCTCCATCCTGTTTTGTGGCCCCAATTGTGAACGGGTCCGTGCGACTCGATCCTCGTCCTGCTTTGCCCGTATCGACATCTCAACGAGCTCGGTGTATGTTCTGATGCTGGCACAACACATCTTTGAGCGAATGCCGCTCCTTAACCCCACTGAGAATTGCCTCATTGGCGATCATCTCGGAAGCATAGCACAATACTTCCGTAAATTGATTTTTGTATTGCGTTACAGTCATTCCCCCTTGTTAGAGGCGAAGGAATTCATTTTTCCTCTCATGCTGGTACGTCTGAGGGAGATAATTCTCCTTAAAGCGGCCTTCAAACTCTTCCCACGTCCACACGTGGTTCTCGGGAATGGAGCGGAGAACGCTTTTCCACCATAAGTCCGCCTCCTTCTTAAAGAGGTAGGAAAGGAGTTCAACATTCTCTGCTTCTGTACAATGGAGAGGTCAAAGCAGTTTGGTGACTCGGTTGAGCCAGTACTCCGCTTCCTCGGGGCAGTGGGTGCCTGTAAACGTAGGCGGCCTATACTGCTGGAACCACTCAAATAGGTTGCTCACATTGTTTGTGGGTGCGGTTAAGCCGAGTTGTGCTGGTTGCGACATACACATGCTCTGGGCCATGGCCCCCATCATAGTAGCAATCATTTGCTGTTGTTGTTGCATATTAGTGACCATCATTTGTTGCTGTTGTTGCATGAGAAACAACATCTGGTCCACTCAATCCATAACCTGTGGTGGAGGAGGTACAGATGCTGCGGCTTGCGGTGGCGGAGCACTCGGGGCCGCCTCTTGGGTAGTGCTACCCGTATTTTGAGAACCGTTCCCCCTTTGGGGGCCTTGTTGATCGTTGGGAAGGTCCCTCTCGACCAAGCTGCCATGAGGTGGGCGGACGTATCGACCCTCCTCTCGTGGAGGCATTTCCTAAAAGAACGTCCCAGGATAGGTTAGGTACTATACATTGTTCATACCAAGGTCATGCGTACATATACAAGATCCATATTTGTACTCTATTTGTAGACATAGACAACTTCACATACAAGCATTCTCATGGCGACAAGGAATTTGTAAGGCAATCCGTACATTTACATAAGTTTCAAAATGCCATAGGTATGGCCAATTACATGTTACAGCATGGATTTCAAGCATAACTAGATAGGTTAAAAGTAAAGGAAATTCAAGCTAATTAAGAAAAGGTTCTAACCATCTTCCAATACATTAGACTTAGACCTAAACAACTTAAAACAAACTACTAATCATCAGTAAGGTAGTGCCGCTACTCGTCCGAGTCGGGTGAAATTGGCGGTGCTTCTTCCCCCTTGCTGCAGCAAATTAGGGCCTTTATAGCCCGATACATCTTCTTGTTCCACTTCTCCTGCTTCGATTAGTTTTCCACGATCCTCGCTTTGCTCTCCTTGATTTCTGCTACATCGGCCTGGAGAGCATTCAAGCGCTCGCGTATATCTGGGATGGTAAGGGGCTCCCTGCCAGTTTCTTCGATCTCGTCCGCTCTCTTCGCCTCTTCAGCTTCATCCTCATCCTCATTGCTTTTCGCTATCCTCTTCTTCTTCGATGGGATCCCCATATTGATCGATGTGGGCCTGTCGCTGCTTGGGGCCTATCTTCATCTTGTTTAATACCTCCTCACCCAATAGCTCTGTCAGCGTGGGATTTCCATCTGATCTGTGCACTCCATATTGTTCGGCCAATTGACAGACCAGGCGGCCAAACAGAAGGCTTGCACTCTTCCTCGTGTTCCTTGCGGCCCGCACAATCTGGTGAAGTACCACGTTGGGGAGGCATACATTTGCTCCCTGCCCCACCTGATATAGAAACTCTACCATATAGCGGGAACACTCGGAACGATTTTCCAGTCTTGGGTACACATTGTGGGTGCAAATACGGTGAAGCACCCGATACTCTGGGGTAAATTTGGCCGAGCTCAGACCCTGCCCTTGCTCCCCTCGCTTCCACTGGGTGACTCGACCACATAAGAAATGGGTCCGCTCATCACGCACCTGGCTCGAATCCAAGTTTCCTTCGTCGATCTGTACCTCGCCCATAGGCACTCTAAGTAGGTCGGCAATATCCGCCACCCCGAACGAAACTCTCTCGTTTCCCACGACCAGATCAAAGCCTAGGGGCTTGAATTGGGGGTTTTTGATCTGCACATAGAAGGCCCTAGCTTGCCTTACATCCGCCTGGTAATTCTCGTAGAACATTGGACCCCAGTCCTTCTTCATAAGCCGACTGAGTATGGCGAACTTGTCGAATAGATGCTCCTCCACGGAGGCCAAGAAAGCGACGCGATGAACTAGGAAGTTCCCCATATCTTTTACAAGCGGTTGGGAGGCTAGGGTTTCGCGCCTCCTTTGGGAATTGTTGCGACGCTTGGATCGGACTTCCGCGAATGCTTTCCCCTTTGGATCAGCCCTTTGCTTGCTTCGCCTTTCTCGACTCGGTCCTGGTTCATCGGTTGGTGGTCTTTTCTTTCCCATGAGTGATAGGATCATCGGGATGGATAAGATGGAGACCAAGGTGGCAAGAAATGCCATTTCTCTTAAAAAAGGAAATGGGTCCTTAGATTGGGGTTGGAAATGGAGGTTAGGAAGATGGATTTGAGGATTTGGTTTGGGGATGGTTGTTGTTGGGTATTGTGGATGGGATTTTGGAATGAAAATGGATATGTTTCGGAAATGAGAGAGTGGAGATGGGTTAGGGAGATGACAATGAAAAATGGGAGGAAAATGAGTTTGTTAAGAGGGTTATAATGGGGGAGAGATGATGGGAGGTTGTTGAAGGTTAGGGATTTGAGGAATGCTTGGAGAAAAGGGGGGTTTAGAATGGTTGAAAATGGGTTGCCAAGAAGGTATTAGGGAAAATGGGGTGAGAGGGGTTAAGAAGATGAAAAGTGTAGAAGAAGGAAATGATAGAGTTGGGGTTTAGATTTGGAAAAATGGATGGGGAGAGACTTTCTAAGGGTTTAGAGGCAATGAAGTGAAGAGAGATGGGAGGAAATGAGGTCCCTTGAATCTTATTTTCAAAAAAAAATGGGCCCCACACGTTCTGAAGTTGAAGGAGGGGAGGGAGATGCCGTTTTAGGCCTCGGGCGTGGCGACGATGGTTGGGCGTTGCGACGCCGGGCCCCTGGAGGTGTGGGCGTGGCAACGCCGGCTGGGTGTTGTGGTCTAGGTGTGGGGACACCTGCTGGGCGTTGCGACGCCGGGGTCCTAAGATCGGGACTCCTTATTTTCTGATTTTCTGAGTGCCAGTGAGGCCCCCGGAAAAGTACCACATATGAACTGGAGTAGGAGAAGCTGAGCTACGTAATGGGCTTATCCATTTTGTGAGATCCTTCCCGGTTAGGGGCCAAAATTCCATTTTCCTCCTGCTCTACTATTATCGGTAAAGTCTCGCTCACTCCTAAGTCTCTATCCTCGAACGGGCTAGTACTGTCAATTTTGGCCCAGAACTAGCTCATTTTTACATGGATGTTGACTTCGACCTTCAAATCCTTCAATTTTTAGCTCGTTTCTACCGATGGGCTGAGGTCCTGCGTGACTCCCAGATCCCCTTTCTCGTATCGCTGCTTCCTCCCGCTATCCAAACCCTACTTCCTAATAAGCCTTACCATCCATCTAAGATTGCCGGTTTAAGGTCCGGGACTAGCTTCTAGCGTCCTAAGTCCCTATTGCATTTTCTACGGCGTATCCTCTCAAGTCAGCGGACGCGTTAGTGGGTTCATGACCCATGACCCAATTAATTCCAAACCATGCTTTGATACCAACTTGTAATGCCCTGAAAATCAGGGGGTCGTGTATATACTCGACTCCCGAGTTACCGGGGTCACTTATAACCAGTTTTCATTAATATGCGATCCAGTCTAAATGCGCTGCTTGGGATCTCCTGGAACATGAAGTACATCCACACAAGTCCACTGAAATGAAAGAGACCAAATACAAATATATATATATATATATATATATATATATATACATGTCCAAAAGAATAAATGGGTCGCACACGATGCTACCCAACAAAATTGCAAAAGAATACTAAGTCCAAAAAGAGTAGAACTGAGCCCCCTGCTCAGCGATCCAATCCTGTCTCTTAAGCTGGCGAAGAACCATCCATCAACTGGAAGTAGGACAACTCATCCTCCTCCTCGAAGCTCGCCTCACCAGGCTCCTCAAGCCCTAAGTCACCTGCATCTATGAACGGGTCTGGTTGGTGTTTTAAAACACCGTCCCAGAGTGGGAGTGAGTGATCAACTCAGTGGGTGCTATTAGTCTCAAGTTATAATAGGCATCAATTATAATATGAACTTAATGAAAAACAGACAATCATCAATACCCAGCAATACTTATTAAAATGCATGTATGCGGGGTGATATGATGCATGCCCTCGATGCTCCTTCGAGTGACTCCATCTAATGATCGCGTATGACCACACTCCTTTGGAGTGACCTCGACTTCTGAGTCATCACCCTAACTAATGTGATGCAATGTGATCGTGTTAGCTGAGTTATTAGTTAAGTCCATTCATCCAGCAGGTTGGAAAATCTGATACACCCCACGTATCAATGCCCTAAACTGGTTGCGAGGCCAAGACGCCCCAACGCGTGGGGCTGAGACCCCGCGGTCCGTGATCTCGTTGGGTTCCTCATCCCCGACTTCAAGCACATGAGGAGTGCTAAGAGAAAGGGATCGCTTGTGGTCACTACGGGGAGGCGCGGCACCCCAGCGCAGGCCGACAACTCGGACACAGTGTCCCATTCCATCATACCCGGCTCACGAGGCTGTGGACCAGTTGCAATTGGTTATTGGTAGGCCACTTATGGTTGTAGGGTGTCCTAGGTTCCATACATGTGTGAGCAATAGGGTTAACAAACAAGGTTGGTCAGACAGTAGGATAGACCGCACGAGTCAAGCGAGCGTGAGACGAGTGACATCGGGCACAAGGAACCCATGTAGTCGAACTATAATCACCTGAATACACCCACCCAAACCCACAGATCTAACCCTAGCATAATCCTACCGATGGGACTACTGTCTCTCCTCATGTTCCTGACCAACCCAAGAGGGTGAGGATAATCCATAACCTGCTAACTATCCAGGTTATCAACTAACATATCAATGTCATGTCCTCATCCATCTAAACCATACAAAATGAATATTCCTACAAAGCAAGCAACATTATCAAGAAACAAGGTGTGTGTGAGTGTGTGGGTTCATGAGGAAGTTAAGCACTTCCTCCATCTTAAGAAATCATGAGCACAAGGGTAATAAATCATACACGTAATGAAGCACCACATATGAGGGAAAGGAATCAAGCAAACATGAGCATACTATCATCCATACTCAATGTCATGTGAGAGGCAAGATCAACACCAAATTTGAGAGCTAAGCATGCACATCCATACCATTCCAACAAACATATGATTCCTACAGGTTCTCTAGAATTTCAAATATAACATCCAAGCAATCAAAATCATTAAGCTCGTACTAAAATTGGTGCTAGGCCACCTAAGAATAATAGTCCGCACCTATGGATTGTTGGAGGTTCGAAAAATGACCTAGGAATGAGGGCTCTTGAGTCGATCGGCCGGAATCCCTAGAACAAGCTCTTGCATGTTAGCCTTCCATGACAATCTCTTCTTAATACATGGAATTTCAAGAAGAGGGGGTGAAGGATCTTACCTATACGACCCACGAACAATTGTTGAGGTTATGATGTAGAGTTTCCCTTGGAGAAAGGATAAGGAGTGGAAAGGGTTGATTCCCTTGGGCCCCACCTCGACCTAAGGTCCATCTTAGTTCTCCTTCACTCTCTCTTTCTCCTCTTTGCTCTCCCTTTACTCCCTTGGCAGTGGTAGTTGTGGTGGAAGTTATGAGATAAGGGTTAGGGATTTATTTCCTAGACTTGGGCCGCTTGGCCTTAAGTTTCCACAATTTTTCAAAATAGTCCTCTAGGACTACCTATTAGTATTGGGGCAGCCCTAACACCCCCTTAGCCACCAAATTTGGTGTGTAGGTGCCTTATGGCCCAATGAGGGGCTATATAAAATTTGAGAACAAACGGACGAACGGTTATGGGGTTTGAGTAAACAGTTTCGATCTTTAAATGGCCCTGTGGGGCCCATTCCGGGGGTTGGAGTAGTTTTGGTGGCCATCTGGCCATGAAGCTAATAGGATAGGTGCTCCATGGCCTGATGAAGGGCCATGCAAAATTTAGGAATGATCGAATATGGGGTTTAGTTGCACGGGTCCGATTTGTGATCAACGTTCACTATGCCACGATCGGGTCTCAGATTTTGTGGATGGGCGAAGGACAGTACATTAGACCTTCACCGAAAATTTAGAGGAAAACCGACGGCTAAAAAGTTCGGAGTCTTAGTTTCATTTACCAGTGCCAGATTTCAATTCTGGCCTTGGGTGGGTTGACAAGTGCTGCTGGAACAGCACGGATAATTAACTTTTGGGTGTCTGATGAGTCCGTGGTTCGCGATGGACCACAAGCCCAATGAGATCTATGGCTCCCTAAATTTTTATAATTTTCTGACCTTCCTGCGTCGCGGTATAGCCTGTAGTGACTGATGCTAAGTGTATCCGGCCATTTGGCTTGGTGGCCCGCACTAGGCCCTATCATGACCCGTCTGGTCTACTCTAATGGGCTAATCTTAGGTTAATTTAACTCATGGTACCCCACCAAGAGTGGTTTAACCGAATGGTCCTACGGAAAGTCCTACGTGGACACCCCAGGACACTGTGCTGGTTGGATGGGACATTATAAAAAGGTCCTAGTGGGTCGTTTGTACGACTCCAAACTCGTTGCTACCTAAATAATAATATTAGTTTCAATTCCATTTTATATTTTTATCATTATATGCATGTACATACATGTGTATATTTCATGTTGTGGGCCTGTAGGTCATTAAGACTTTTATCTCATGATTTTATATCATTAAGTATTTTTAACTAATGATAATATTACTATTATCTTTTTTATTTTAAAGGCCGAATCTTATTTTATTTTGTTTTATTTCCTGTCAGAGACCTCTGTTAAGTTTATAAGTTTTAACTAAGTTTCGATCCCAAATTCAAGGTGACTCACATGCATTAGTGGACCACACAATAATTTTTATTGTAGTTTCTTGATGCTAATTTATAGATTTTTTTTTCCCAAGACAAGGATTAAATTGATTTCAATTTGCTCTATGGGCAGATAGCCTCTCACTTGACCTAGAGTGGTTTTAGGGGTCACGAACCAGTATGGGTGCATTTGAATAGTCGTCTTCACATGATTCTTAAGCCATTAAACTCGTAGGCTGTAGCGCAACTCTCCATCTAACCATTTGATTAAGTAATCTTAAGCAAATGTGCATCTTCGTCATGTACATCGATTGCAACGCTTGCTTTATAATTCAATGGTTGGTTTTTGACTAGAATGCACATGACCGTTTGCTTAAGCTAGGTTCGTACTTACACTAAGTAGGGTTACTTGATAGCACCCAACTACCGAAAGTTCGGGGTGTTACAACTCGCTACTCAACCTGTCCGTATCTAATCGGGAATGGATTGGCTACTCCCCTTGCCACCAGCCCCGTGGCTGGTGGTCGGTGCTATGTGGGCCACACCATGTCATCTATTCCGTTCATACATTTTTATAGATCCTTTTAGGGCTTTATACCAAAAATGAAAGGGATATAAATCAGGTTGACCACACCACAAGAAACCAATATTGATTGGATATTAACCATTAAAATCCTCCTAAGGTCCACTGTACTATTTATTTGACATCCAATTTGTTGATTAGGTCATACAAGCCCAGGTTGACCACTGGCTATTGAAGTGACATCACCAAGTTCTGTGGACCCCACTATGATGTTTGTGTTGTATCCACAACGTCCATCCATTTGGAGATATTATTTTAAGGCATGAGCTAGAGAATGAGGCAGATCCAAAGCTTTAGTGGACCCCACTACAGAAAAAAACAGGGAGATTGATGCCCACCGTTGAAACCTTCTTAAGGCCCACCATGATGTTTTTTCAAAATCCAACCTGTTCAAAAGTTAACAAAGACATTAAAGAAGGGAAAACAAAAATATTAGCTTGATTGAAAACTTGTGTGGCCTTTAGAAGCTTTTAACGGTGGTGTCACTCTCCCCACTATTTTCTGTAGTGGGGTCCATTGGAGCTTTGTATGTAACTCATTCTTTGGATCTTACACTAAAATGATCTCTCCAGATGGATGAACAGTGTGGATACAAAATATACATCATGGTGGGGCCCACAAAACTTGGTGACGTCAGTTCAGTAGCGAGTGTCACTACTCAACCTGTCAGTATCCAATCCGCGCCCCAGTAGCTAATTTTCGTCCTATCTGATCCGCGTACGTATCCGGGATGGAAACGGATTGGCTACTCCCCTTGCTACCATCCCCGTGGCTGGTGGTCGGTGCTTTGTGGGCCCCACTATGATGTATCTGTTTCATCCATTTCATTCATCCATTTTTACGGATTATTTTAGAGTTTTATACCAAAAATGAGAGGGATATAAATCTCAAGTGGACCACACCACAGGAAAACAATGGTGATTGGATATCCACCATTAAAATCCTCCAAAGGCCCACTGTACTATTTATTTGACATCCAATCTGTTGATTAGGTTATAAAGGACCAGATGAAGGGAAAAACCAAAGATCAGCTTGATCCAAAACTTTTATGGCCCCAAAAGGTTTTTAATGGTCCACGCTTATTTAACACTATTTCCTGTAATGTGGTCAAGTTGAGATTGGGATATACCTCATTTTTGGTCGTATACCATAAAATTATCTGGAAAAATAGATGGACGGCATCGATGAAACACGTACATCATGGTGGGGCCCACAGAGCACTGACCACTAGCCATTAGCTGGTGGTAGGGGGAGTAGCCAATCCATTTCCATCCGGGACACGGAAGCCGATTAGCTGGTGTACCACACAACTATATGGCTGCTGTATTGACGTCAGCAAGTTTTGTGGGTCCCATCATGAGGGATGTGTTATATCCAAATCGTCCATCCATTTGGCGAGCTCATCATAAGGCTTAAGACTAAAAATAAGACAGATCTAAAGATAAAGTGGACCACACTGCAAAAAGTAGTGGGGGATTTAACGTCTACCATTGAAGCCCTTTTGGGGGTCATAGAAGTTTTGGATCAACATGAAATTTGTTTTTCCTCTTCATACAGGTATTCGTGACCTTATGAATAGATTGGATGGAAAATAAATGTTATGGTGGGACTCATGTAAGGAACCCTTTTTTGGGCCTAATAAGACCACATTGTGGGACTCATGTAACTTTGATCTCATTTTAGTAAGTCATGTTAGCTGGAGGAGTCCAAACTCCCGAGACCTCGGGAAGGTTATTTTAGTAAGTCAGGTTATTTTTAATAACTTACGCATCCCTATATATGTAGAGATGAATGGTCTTATTAGGCCTGTTGTGATGTGTATATTTTATCCATGCTTTCCATTCATTTTGAAAGATCATTTTAAGGGATGAGCACAAAAATGAGGCATATCAAAGGCTCATGTGGACCACACCATAAAAAGCATTGAAATTGAAAGCCTACCATTGAAAACTTTTTGGGGCATAAATATTTTGGATGTAACTCATTTTTTGGCCCAAGACGTTAAATAAATTTTAAATCCAATGGATGGATTGGAATCGACACATAAATCACGACAGGACCCACGATCCTTATAACATGACAACATCGACCATTATTACGTTACAACAACGAACTACACACATAACGTAACAACTTCGACCCATGATAACTACGATCCATATAACATGACAACCACGACCTATATCAACCATGACCCACATAACATACAACCACGACACATATAACATGATAATTACGACCCGTGACAACCACGACCCGGATGACAACAATGACCCATATAACTACGACCCACATAACATGACAACCACAACCTATATCAATCACGACCCACATAACATGACAACCACGACCCATATAACGTGATAACTACAACCCGTGACAACCACGACCCGGATGACAACCGCAACTCATATAACATGATAACCAGGACCTATATCAACCACGACCTATATAGCATGATACTACGACTCGTGACAACCACGACCCATATAACATGACAACCACGACCCATATAACATGACAACTACGACCCATGACAACCACGACCCATATAACATAACAACTATGACCCATGAAAACCACGACCCATATAACTTGACAACCACGACCTATATAACATGACAACCTAGACCCATATAACTTGGGCAGTGTCCACTTCTAACAAACATCACAGTGGGCCCATGGATTATTCACATGCATTAATGTGGGCGGCATGGATTATACACATACATCAATGTGGGCCCATTTGGGTCGTGGTTTGCATGGGTCGTAGTTGCCATGTTATATGGGTTATGGCTGTCATGTTGTGTGGATCGTGGTTTGCAACGTGTTCACTTCTTTTTCTACCAAACCATTAGTACCATATCTTAAGGCTCACGATAAGGTGATCTGATCCATCCACCTTGTCGGCCAGTTTGCCATGGGCCCAAAAAGTCCCAACTTGGGCAGTGTCCACTTCTAACAAACATCAAAGTGAGCATAGAAAGTTTTGACAGTCAATATTATTTTCTATTTTCTGGCCCACGCAAGCGCTGGATCAGGTTGATATTTGACCTTACCCCTAAAATGACACAATAAAAAGGAGGGACGACATGGATTATACATATACATCAATGTGGGCCCATATGGGTCTTGATTTGCATGGGTCGTAGTTATTGTATTATATGGGTTGTAGTTGTCATGTTGTATGGATCGTAATTTCAAGTGTTCACTTCTTTTTATACTAAACCATTGGTACAATATCTCAAGGCCCCACAATAGGGTGATCCGATCCATTCACCTTGTCGGCTAGCTCGTCGTGGGCCAAAAAAGTCTTGACTTGGGTAGTATCCACTTCTAACAAGCATCACAGTGAGCCTGAAAAGTTTCTACAGTCACCATTATTTTCTATTTCCTGGCCCACACAAGCACCAGATGAGGCTAATATTTGGGCCCTACCCCTACAATGACACAACAAAAAGGATGGGCGGCATGGATTATACACATATATCAATGTGGGCCCCCCATATGGGTCATTGTTTGCATGGGTCATAGTTGTTATGTTATATGGGTCGTGGTTGTCATGTTGCATGGATCGTGGTATCCACATGTTCGCTTCCTCTTCTACTAAACCATTGGTACCATAGCTTAAGGCCGACAATAAGGTGATCCGATCCATCCACCTTGCCAGCCAGCTCGCCATGGGCCTAAAAAGTCCTGACATGGGTAGTGTACACTTCTAACAAACATCACAATGACCTTAGAAAGTTTCAACAGTCACTATTATTTTTTATTATGTGGGCCACACGAGCATTGGATCGAGCTGATATTTGGGCCCTAGCCCTAAAATGACATGGCAAGAAGGATGGGTGGCATGGATGAAACACATACATGGTGGTGGGGCCCACAGACCACCCAGCACCAGCCATTAGCTGTTGGCAGGGGGTAGCCAATCCGTCACTTTCTCGGGTGTTGAAAAAGAAGGTTACTTCTTATTCACTCCAGGATCGTACGACTTCTTAACCAAGGACAGGAGCATTTTCATCTGAAACATTATCCAAAAGTTGTCAGAAGGCCACTCTTGGGATATCTAGAACATAGTACCTCCCGAGGTAATTTGACCAAACTTCGAGGTCAATATGGTCAAATTCCCATGAAAAATTCATCTTGAATGGATCCTCACTAGAAGAAAATTATGGATCCACTCATGTATGTGACTTAGGGAAGGACCTAATGAGGTTGATCGGTGCCTTCCTCAAGGATAAATACTTCGAACCAACTTAGCTTCCTAGACTCCTTAAAGAGATTCCCCGAATCCACGGGGACGAAAATATAAAATAATTTGTAATAAATTCAAAATGAAACGATTGATGATAAAAAAAAATTTACAATCCTTTAAATAGTGAACTCAAACTTAGGATGGAGTTTTAGACTAAACTCCCTGAAAAATGTGACTTATTATAAATAGTGAACTTGCTATTTATAGATAGTCATGATTCCTATTAAACTTCATGGTTTTCTGACAAAAATAGTAAGTGTCCAATTTGGCGTAACCATGGTATTTTCCTAATTTTTGTAAGCCCTTTTTATGTTGGCACGAATCCTAAAACTCAAAGATCAAGTTATGATTGAATTAAAACTTACTATTTATAGTAAAAATGAAAATAAAATGGCCTTTCGATCGTCGATTTAACAGAATCTCACAAGTCCAGTGTAAGCAACCTAGCATAGCAGAGTTGGTTGTCTAAAGTAGCTTCTCCTACCCCCAAAATCATATATGTATGTTGAAAAACTCATTCCGGTTTGCGAGATACGACTGTTTTAAGGTTCTAATAGTCCTGATCACTTCCGCCTCCGATCGGGCCTTCTCTGGTCCATCTTGGCCATGAAAGTGTCCACGACCCGCTCTACATCAGTTCCATCCACGTCAAAAGAACTCCTCATCGAGTTCTCATCTTGCTTCGGTTCATGATATTCGCTTAGGTTCACAACGTTGAAAGTACGTGAGATCTTCATGCCATCCGGAAGACCAACAACGTAAGCGTTGTGATTGATTTTTCGAAGGATCAGTACCGGTCCAATCTTTTTATTTTTTAACTTGTTGTAGGTCCCGGTCGGAAACCTCTCCTTGTATAGATGGGTCATAACATGGTCACCCACCTCGAACACCTTTTATCGCCAATGCTTGTCGGCTTGCTCTTGTACTTATCATTTGAGGCATGAAACTTGACTTGTACATCCACATGAATGCCCATGATTCGGTTCACCGTACGTTATACTGTAATACTCATGATTAAAGCTTAGACAAAGGGACGAACCTCTTTGGTCAAAAGCATGCACATGGGTGACTAAAGACCAAAAGAGGAATTATGAAATCCTGGACTAAGGGCATTCACAAATCCTTGACTGATGACCATCATAGACAACCTAATTACTTATACACAAAAAGGAAAATAATAAATAAAAGTCATCAACGGCTCATATTTGGTGAAAAAAAAAAAAGAGGCCCATTTAATAAATGATTAGGGTTGTTCGACCAATGCTAATTTTGTTTAACAACTAAATCCATGATGTGGCCTATAGAAGGGATGGTCTAGATCATCATACCCATGTACCACATGTAAGGTACGGAAAAGGTTGTGAAACGGTTAGAAGGAAAGTAAATTATCTTTTTGGGGCTAAAAGACCCTGGAGGACGTGTTTCCACGGGGGAGCAAATTAGGTGCGGTCCTGACAGTAGGGCCCACCTTGATGCATGTATTGTATATCCACGCTAACTCTTGGTATTTCCAGCTCATTTTAGAGCATGAGCCACAAAATTAAAACAGATTCAACTCTGAAGTGGACCACATCACAAGAAATAGCGTGGGACACAAAAGTATTGGACCGAGCGGATATTTATTTTTTTGCTTTCATCCAAGTTTGCGTGACCTATTTAACAGATTGGACAGTAAATAAAAACTACAAAAACATTATTGTGTGCCTAGGAAGTTATAAATTGCTGGCATTCTTTTTTTTTTTTTGGGTTAGCTTGTTAGTACATACCCCACGGCCGGTATACACTTAACAGTTAGCCACCCCCACTAGGGAATCAATGGTGAATCAATACCAAGACCTCAGCCTTGAAACGAGGTTATTATTGGCATTCAATCATCAATATGGTACACCTTAGATTTAAATCTGCTTCATTTTTTTAGCTCAAATAATAGGGAAAAGTTCCTTTGCCTCCGTCATGTGTCTTTTATCCACTCCTTTCAACCTTGATTATTTTCGAGATTATACTAGAGCATGAGCTTAAAAATGAGGTAGATTCAAATGCTATGTAGACTAGACTACACCGTAGGAAATAGTGGGGATTGAATGCCCACATTTAGAAAATTTTTCTTAGGCCACAAAAGTTGTGGATCTGTGTACTGACCTAATCAATAGGTTGGATGGAAAATAAATATTATAGAGGCCTATTGTAAGTTTTTAATACTGGGGCGTTCAATCACTACTTTTCCTGTCCTGGTGTGGTTGGCCTTGGATTTTTTAATTTTTTATTTGGCTCGCACTATAATATGAGCTTGAAAAAGGGAGTGGAAATATAAAACACATACATCACTGTTGGGAGCTTTTTCAGCACCGACCAGTACGTGGCAGTTACTGTTGGTGTCACGACTGAAGTCCGGCTTAAACCTGTAAGCTTTGCAGAGGATCCGGACTCCGCCACAAATAGCGTACGTGAATACAGCTGATCGCTGCATTTGTGTATTTTCTTCTTCTTCATCCCATCTCCTATCCACATAATGGAGTTCCCACATTCGAATCTTTGTGTATTTTGGTCATTTACCCTCTTCCATGCAATCCTACTCTCCTCCATCAACTCCTGGTCACCCTCGGTATTTACATTGAAAAATGAGACGGATCGACTCGCATTGCTCGCATTCAAATATGGTATTACCGAAGATTCTCTCAGAGTCTTGAGCTCATGGAACGATTCTCTCCATTTCTGCAAATGGGAGGGAGTCACCTGCAGTCGCCGCCATCATCAGAGGGTCACCATCTTAAATCTCACCGACCGCAGCTTGGTGGGCCACGTATCACCTCACATTGGAAATCTCTCTTTCCTGAGAAGAATCGATCTCTCCACCAACAAATTCCAAGGCAAAATCCCTCAAGAAATCGGCCGTTTGTTCCGTCTTCAGATTCTCAACCTGACTGATAATTCACTCCAAGGAGAAATTCCATCCAATCTGAGCCACTGTCCAGAACTCGTAGCCATTAGCCTCGATCGGAATCAGTTGGACGGAAAACTTCCTACTGAGCTTGGCTCTTTGTCGAAGCTCATTTTCCTTTCTGTCTCAAAAAATGATATGAGAGGAAGCATCCCACCTTCATTGGGCTTGACTCTTGATCTAAGATCTAACAATTTCGACGGGCAAATTCCAAACCAGCTTGGTCAATTGGCAGGCATTATCACTTTTCGAATAGCTGCAAATCAGTTATCAGGTATGATTCCACCATCGATTTATAATCTCTCATCCATCCAAGAATTTAACGTGGCATCTAACCAGCTACATGGAAGCATTCCGCCCAACCTAGGCCTTTTGTTTCCACACCTGCGTGGGATTCTTGTAGGTAGTAACCAATTCACCGGAAAACTGCCAATTTCATTGTCCAATGCTTCAAGTCTCAAACTTACTGATTTTAGCTCCAACAGTTTTAGTGTACCCGTGCCTATGAATGTAGGAAGTCTTTTGAGTCTCAAACGCTTCAATATTGAGAGTAATCAGATTGGAAGTAGGAAGGGTGATGACCTAAGATTTCTCACTTCACTGACCAACTGCACCAATTTAAAAATCATAGGTGCAAGTTCTAATAATCTCTCTGGTGAGTTGCCTGGCTCCATTGCTAATCTCTCGACACAACTAACCATACTGAGTTTAGGAGAAAACAAGATATTTGGAATCATTCCCAAGGGAATCGGCAATCTCATCAACTTGTATGCTTTGGGTCTGGACGAGAATTCCTTCAAGGGTAGTCTTCCAGATGCTATTGGGAAGCTTAACCAGTTGCAAGCCCTGAGTTTCCGTCGAAATAAATTTTCAGGGCAAATCCCGCATTCAATTGGCAACATCACTCGATTAAGCATTCTCCAGTTGGATGGAAATGATTTCCATGGAAGCATACCATCTAGTTTTAGAAATTGGGCATTTATGGAAGAATTGGTCATTTCTGAAAATAAACTCAATGGTACCATATTCAAACAAGTTGGCGCAGCTTTTATCAACATGTCTCATAACTCATTCACTGGGTCTCTCCTGCTGGAAGTTGATAACTTAGAAAATATTAGCGAAATGGACATCTCAGAGAACAAACTATCAGGTGAAATTCCAGATACGTTGGGAAAGTGTCAAAGCATGGAGGTGCTTTATATGAATGGAAACTTGTTTCAAGGAACCATTCCAGAGTCTCTAAAGAATTTAAAAGGTATCAAAGGGCTAGATCTTTCGCGCAATAACTTGTCTGGGCAGATTCCAATGTATTTCGAAGAATTTCATTTCTTACAGTTTTTGGATTTGTCTTTTAATAATTTCGAGGGTGAAGTGCCAAAAGGAGGAATCTTTAGAAATGCCAGCGTAATTTCAGTTGACGGAAATAGCAAACTCTGTGGAGGTATACCAGAACTACAATTGCCAGGGTGCCCTAAGCAAGCTTCTAAGAAAAGAGGAAAGCCTCTTGCTTCCAGAGTAAAAGTCACAGTCATTACCGTGGTTTTATCTTTGTTTCTCCTGTCGTGTATCATTGCAGCTCTTTATTGGAGAAGAAATTCTCCAAAGAAAGCTTCTTCTCCATCTTCCACACAGAATCAGTGGTTACAAGTTTCTTATGCAGATCTCCTTCACGCAACAGATGGGTTTTCTTCAGCTAATTTAATTGGTGTGGGAGGTTTTGGTTCTGTATATAAAGGAATTCTAGAATGCTTTGAAACACTTGTTGCAGTGAAGGTATTCAACCTCCTACAGCAAGGAGCTTTTAAGAGTTTTGCAGCTGAATGCGAAGCATTAAGAAACATCCGGCATCGAAATCTTGTCAAGATCTTAACGGTTTGCTCGAGCATTGATTTTAATGGCAATGATTTCAAAGCTCTAGTGTTTGACTACATGCCTAATGGTAGTCTGGAGAAGTGGTTGCATCCAAATGTAGATGAACAACCGAGGAGTTTGAATCTTACCCAGAGGCTAAATATAGCCATTGATGTGGCTTCGGCATTAGATTATCTTCATCATCATTCCAGAATACCAATTGTTCATCGAGACCTAAAACCAAGCAATGTTCTTCTCGATGATGATATGGTTGCCCACGTGGGTGACTTTGGTTTAACAAGGTTCCTCTCCGAAGCTGCAGAAGGTTTCTCCCAAAATCAAACTACCACATCTGGGATTAAGGGATCGATTGGCTATATTCCTCCAGGTAAGGTTTTCAATCCATTATTTTAATTCATTCATCTTGCAAAATGATTGGTAATTTCCATATAATAATATTATGGTGAAGCTTGTTAATAAGGATTTGCATAAATTAAATAATCTAATCGATGGATATTTTTATGTAAATTAGTATGTCTATATATATATATATATATAGTTATTTAATGTCTTAAATTTGTTTGTAATAGAGTTTGTTGATGCCAATTATAACATATGTTGAATCCTATTGAGAAATTTCAGAAAAATTCTGGTTGATTGTTGGACAGTCTTAGAGGCTGCTACTCAATGGTATATTTTTACATACATTAGTGATGATAAGCCACGGTCAGTTAGAAATTGAAAGTATGGCTTTTTCTCTTGGGACCAAGTGGTCTCACTTATTATAATAATAATAATAATCCCCTTTGATCGTACATGACCCAAAAATAACTATGATTGGGAGATCATGCGATTGACAGAATGCACTTATGTGAATGGTGGCGATCATCTGGTCAAGGTGATTTGACGGGCCTCAACAATTCTTGGTAGACTCTCTTATCCAAGGGTACACGATGATTATGTTGAGTAGATTGGACCCCACATGGATTCACACTCTAATAAGGAACCAATAACTGTTGGTAGATTATTTCTCTATCCGTGATACACTGTTTGTCTCTGTGTGTATGTGTGAAAATAGTAGATTTTTGTCCTATTTATAGGATATTTTCTTAAGATTATTTGTTAGGACAAACCATATGCTCATAATACAAAGATTGAAGAAATATGTTTAGCAGAATTCATTATTCTCAGATATTCTAAACTTTGGAAAAGGCAGAAATTAATGTTAAGTATTTAAATGAAATATTTCCTTTCTCCCTCTCAATATCTAACCACTATTTTTATCTTTCTTTAAATAGATGCCTAACATTCAAATATGTGATATTTGTAAATCGTAGAGTACGGGATGGGCGGTAAGGCGTCCACACATGGAGATGTATACAGTTATGGGATCCTTCTACTTGAGATGATCACTGGAAAGAGGCCAACTGATGACATGTTTAAGGACAATCAGAGCCTTCATCACTTTGCAAAGTCAGCTTTTCTAGAACAAGTAATGGAGATTATAGATCCAAGACTTCTCGTAGCAGATGCTGAAGCTATTCAAGACAATGAAAATCATAACAATTTGAGAAATAGAACACATGATTGCTTGGTTTCATTGGTCAGCGTTGGTGTATCATGTTCTGCAGAATCGCCAAATGAACGAATGAAGATGAGAGATGTTGTCATGGAAATGCATGCAATTAGAGACTTATATCTGGAAGTTGGGATTCACCGACAGAGACAAAATAGGCCCCTATTGTTAGGTGAGGGTTCATCTTACCTCAGTAACTACTGAGATTAGATTAGTAGTAACATTGAAGAAGATTCCGACATAAAATAAAACTGCTTGGTATTTTTCTTAAGAAGCTCTAGATATATATTGTTTAGTGTTGAATCTACAGGGAAGATGTTTTCTTCTTCTTCCTCTTTTTTTTTTTTTCTTTCTTTCTTTCTTTCTTTCTTTTTTCTTGTTTTAGACAGAGGGCGATTGTATTATAAATATAATGAGAGAAAATGCTTATCAGATAAAGAGAATGTTAGGTACTAAGACACCCAGTCCTAACAAAACTTTATATATCCTATTCCAAAAATACCATTATGATCTAAGTATTCATCAATGGCTTTGCCTGTTGATCTGGAAGGTGTGCGTGCGCGTGCACACCCTCAAAAACAGAAAGAAATTTTTTTTAAAAAAAAGTTCTAAAGATTCTAACTGTCTTAATTATTAAGTTTCATTGTCTCTAGATAGTACTTCTCATCAGGCAGGTCCATCTTAGAGTAGGTGGGCTAGGCATGCATGAAAGAGGTGGATATTGAAAGAAACAGTACCAACAGCTAGCCCATATCAACTTGCATTTGTTGTGTTCCTGATGCATCTTGCAGTGTCACTGAAAAGAGTGTCCAAGCTGTTTTGGGACTGGCCTACTTTTGTGGGCTTTGAAACTTTGATTTGGGTTGGGCTTGAGCTTTTCTTATACTCATTGGGCCAAATCTGGGCTAAATTATAGGTCTGATTAGTGTATAGTTGGGCTCAGCCCAGGAATGCAGCTTAATTAACGAACATGGCATTGATGGTGCTCTAGATTCTGCCCATTCTCACTTGCCCTTGCCGTATTTTCGGTCCAGGGAACATTCGTGATAGGAGAACCCTATTTATGAACTAACGTAATGGGTTTGAACCCGTAGCCAACCTGTGTTTCAACGTTGAGGTCATGAGCTCAAGTCTGGCTATGAACTAGAGCAGTAAAGGGCCTGGTGAAACATGTCCAGGTCTAGCCCATTAGCCACGTACCTGTGTAAATGCCCAAAATGACCTAAATTAGGCTTCAACAATCATTTCAGTACATGAGGTGGCAGGTTTTAACATTCACTTAGAATACTCTAGTACTAATTGCACCCGATATATATTATCATAATCTGAATTAAAAATAAATTGCTCACTTATGCATTTCCACACGTGCCTTCGATCGAGCATTCATCGATTCAATAAAGACGCATGTTTGATCAATTTAACATGCCAAAAACATTTCAAAGAATTTGAGATATTTTTCAAATTACTATTGATCATCCATCGAACATGTCCAAAGTGTCAAGAAAGCAATCTATCTAATTTTAAGGAGGTTCAATCGAGTATGACTATCAATTGATCAATGTCCCTTATTTCTACATAAATTGAAGGCATCCATTTAACATCCAGCTGCTAATCTTGAAACCATGGTTTGACCATACCTTAGATTCGAAGCAGCAAATAGCACAAAAGGAAATAGTATAGGGATCAATTGACCTATGTCATTTCCTGCACGACCTGAATCGACTCGGACCAAACCTGGCTTACTGGATCAAGTCGGACCAAGTTCGAGCTGACTTGGACGAATCTCATCGGGCTCATCCAAGTCATAAAACCATGGTTCGAGCAGCCCATGTGCTAGCATCTAAAATGGGCTAGCCTATATCATGCCCAAGTCTAGCCCATGAATCAAGGTCCATGCCCTGCATGACCCAAGTCAGGCTCAAGCTAGGAACTCCGGATCTCACTCACCAATGCCAAGCTAGTCGCGCTAGGACATGCATGGTCCTTAGGCCCGCATCCAACCAACAAGCCATGTGCATGAAGATCAAGCCAAACCAAACCCAAAGCTAGGTGGGCCCATTTCCAATCCAGTCAGGTAGCCGATGTCAAAGCCTTGTGGTCCCCACCATGATGTATGTGTTTTATCCAAGCCATTCATTCATTTTCTAGCCTATTATAGGGCATGAGCAAGGCATATACAAAGCTTAAGTGCACCCCACTACAGGAAACACTGGGGATTGAATTCTTACATTCAAAAAATCCTTAAGGCCATAGGTGTTTTGGATCCAGGTAATTTTTGTATTTTCCCATCATCCAGGTCTTAATTAACCTTATGAACAAGTTGGATGGCAAATAAACTTTATGGTGGACCCTAAGAAGGTTTCAACGGTGGCCCAACTCAACTATTTCTTGTGGTGTGGTCTACATGAAAATTTGGATCTGCCTCATATTTTGGGCTCATGCATTAAAATGAATATATATATATATATATATATATATATATATATATATATATATATATATATATATATATATATATATATATATATATAATAATAATAATAATAATAATAATAATAATACATCATGGTGGGCCCACAAGGCTTTCACACCAACTAATTGGCTGGGATTGAGGTCACCGGCCAAATCAAATCTTTTATCATACCGAGTAAACTCTGTTGGGCTCATCATGAATGTCTGTAGTTTATCCATGCCATTGTCCATTTTTTGAGCTCATATTAGAGGTTGAACTTAAAATTGAAGCATATTTACACCTCAAGTGGACCAAACCACAGGAAACAGGATAAATAATGATTTCCACAGTTGAAAAGTTCGTAAGGTCTTTATTTGTCATCCAACCTTTTTGAAAGATCACACAGACATGGATGAAGGGAAAACACACTTATCAAATTGATCCAAAACTTCCGTAGGCCTCGAGAATTTTTCAACGGTAGAAGTTCAATTCACAATGTTTATTGTGATGTGGTCCACCTGAGCTTTCGATATAGTAAAATGGATGGACGGAGGGGATAAAATGCATAAATCACGGTGGGCCCCACAAAGTTTACTCGGTACACAATCCGCTTCCCAGCCCTGCCATGCTCCTTCCTCCGAGCATTGCTTGCGTGTGAGTATTTTGTCTTCGGACAGTGGAAATAGGAAAAGCTAGAAAGAAGGAAGAAGAAAGAGAGATGGCGAGCAACGGCAGCAACTCATCTCCTAAACCCAACCCTAAAAAAGCTAATTTGATGGATCCTCATTCCATCAAACACCTTCTTGACGAATCCGTCTCCGAGGTTCCAAAACCCTAGATGTCCCCCCTATCTATCTATCTCGATCTCTCTCTTGCATTTCTAGGGTTTTTAGAGATACATGAGGTTCTAACCCTTCTCTTCTTACAGATTCTCACTGGCCGAGGATACACAGAAGACGTGCGTCTGAGTAACATCAGATTGCTTGTGGGAACAGTCATCATCGCCATTGCTCTCGTCGCGCAATTCTAATGTAAGAAGTTCCCGGAAAACAAAGATTTCCTCATCGGATTATGCTAGTGCTTCCATTTGAGCTCCTCATGTTATTTCCGGGACATTTTGCATTTCATGACATACATGCATATAATCAACTATTTTAGAAAATTGATCATTTTGTTATATTCACTACCAAAAAATTGGGCAAAGGCTATGGATAAAAGACGTAACTAAATGCCTATGGCTACGGTTTTAGTCCGTAGCACGACCGTAGCCATAGGTCTATGGATATAATCCGTAGCTATAGCTTACAATAGCTACAGATATAATCCGTAGCAATTATTTCTGTAGCAAAAAGTACATAGAGCTACGGATAGTATTTGTAGTTAAAAGTAGCGCTGGATCCGTAGCAATATGCGAAAGTTAATAACAGCTACGGTTGTCAGATTACTAGCTACGGTCAATATCCGTAGCTATTGTCTACATTTTAAAAAAATTATTATCATTCATTCAATTACCACCTACACAATCATTCATTCATTCAATTACAATCATTCATTCAATAATGAATCAATTACAATTACAATAATGTTGAGAATACAGAGAAAAGGTCATCATCCTTTTCTTGGTGAGTTTGGTCCCCGATTGATGAATATCCCAAATCTGACACATGCTATAAAGATCATCTTCCCTTTGCACCAATCTCCTTTACATTTCTCTCTATTTTGCAGGAGGCAATACCTTTCCATCTAGCCGTTCTTTTTTCCTTCAAGATTTCTTACTGCCAGAGAGAGGATATAAAAATTCAATATCAACATAACATACATTTTCTATTGCATTGAAACTGAAATAGCCAACATCGATTGATGAACAACCAAGCATGTTTTGCAAATGCTAACATGATAAAGAAAAATCTTAAAGAAGCGCACCTTAATATCCTCTGGCATATTTTCTGAAAGTGCTTATACTCTCAAATATAACGGATGCAGTGCAAATACAGAGAGCGAGTTGTCAATCGAAAAAAATTTAAATGAAAATCACTTAATCATTCCCTGATACAAACTGAGCACTGACTTCAGTTCACAGTGCATGCACCAAGTCAGTGCACCTTTATCTCCATCCACACTCAAGAGGTAGTGAGGTGTGTAAAAATTAGATGTCCAAATGGTCAGAGATATCTTTTTTAATATAATTAAAATTACCATGGTTCTATTGGATGCAAATCCACAGACTTCACTCGTTTTGATCATTGCACAAGTTTCCTTTGATCCACATACTTCACTGGAGCTTTGGATTTGCAATTTAGCTAAGACACAATAGATTAAGAAGCAATCATATTTTCTAGACACATGAGCAAGGAAATTTCCGCTGTCCAATAATGAAAACGAAATTTCTCAAAATGGCCCATATAGATGAAAAGGACAGTCTTGCAAATGCAATTAGTTACTTGCTTAATACAGCAAAGTTCTGTCCTTTTCTGAATAAATATCTTACAACTCTATAATCAATGCTTGTAATAGGAGAAAAACACTAATGGCAACTCAACTCCATGTTTGTGTGATGCAAGGGAAGCTAACACGAGCCCTGCAACGGTTGGACATATTAGTTCTATGCATGTATGGTGATTGGGGATGTAGATCTTGTGGACCATTGCATGGATGGACTGTTGGGAAAACCCCGCAGTGATGGGACAACCCTAACCATCTAGCTATTATGAGCTTCGCCGTGGAATTTAGACCATTGCTCTGTTTTCAAGTTCATACCACAGTCCGATAGCTAGATTCATGGGAGTGGTGCAAGTGCTTGCAAAGCATCCCATAGAATGCCGATTTGTTTATGGTAATGTTTGGTTGTAACACATATCATGAAATTTTATTATATGTTACCTATTTCAGTATTTATGCAATCTATTCTCCAAAATGCCTCCTCACCAACATTAGCATTGTTTGTACTTTGTACTATTTTCTATTGCTAGTAGAAAATACCCAATTAGTTAGCCTCTTCCTACTTGGGCTAAACACATGAATTATCTTCCCTGCAATGAATGAACCTGAATGCATCACCTTGCTGCATGGTTACATGCATTTGGATTGTTTCATTGTTTAGCCAATCTAGGAATATGAACTGACTCGGGCTCTTCAAAGATTGGTCAAATTCCAAGATTGAGGGCAACTTTGGAGCCTTCAAGTAGTGACCAATTCCAACATTGATGGGCCCACCTTCTGCCCCCTATTCCCAAAAGCTAAGATTAACAGATTTGGGTCTTGGAATTAAGTAATATTAAGGTTGATGAGCCCACCTATTGCTCAATTCCCAAGAGTATAGATTGACAACTTTGAGATCTTCACTAATTTTAAGATTAATGCATGGGATCCACTTGCTGCACCCAATTCTCAAAAACTGGCATGGACAGCTCTTATAAAAAAGGTCATATCCCACCCGAACAGAAGTGAAAGAATCCATGAAATGTTGGTATTGCACTGTAAAAGCTAAAAATAGCTTAAAACTAGGGAATAAGAAAAAATTACCTTAGTAGTGGTGGTCATGTAATTGTTTGTTTCCCAAGATCAATCTACACAGAGATACTGGCTTATGACAGATCTATACTTGAGCCCTCCAGTGCCTTGTTAAAATAGTCAATAACCTACTCCAAATAATGTAATTGGACTGTAAATTTGAAGTTCAAATAAGATATCAAAGAAAGGCTCAAAAAAGTGCCACTGATAAAAGAAATTCAGAAACCAAATCATCCAAACGGTCACATTCTGACATAGAGCAGGATGATCAGATGGCAACATTCGCCAATAAACCATGGGCAACTTGAAACAAATGCAGACATACACAAAGGCCATAAAATAGGTAGTAAATCCTAATAAAACAATCCTAGCTTCTAAGCCATGGACACTTGTTTATGGCAATAGGACTGTTGGGCATGAAAACATTTTTAATCATTCAATAAATGTTCACTATTTTGATAGTCAGACAATCAGATAGTGTAAATTTCGGTTCATGATATATCTAAACTGAGAACCATTATTTGAATAGTTTAATTTGACTTGTATGGCTTGCATGCAATTTATGTAATTTGTAAGTGCCTGCATATCATCTATTACACTCTATTACACCATAAAAAATGGGGTGCCCACAAGCAAATCTAAAGAGATGCAGTTCAAGAACAGCTAAACAAATAGCTCATCATGCTCAATGGTTGTAGAACACACAAGCAATGTCAGGAGAAAAAAAAAAAAACAAATTTCTGTCCACTGTGAATTCATACATGCACATACATGTATGAAATTATGAAGTACAAAACATTAGTGTTCTTTTTTTCCTTAATGAAATCTCCTTTTTTCAATTAAAAATAATTTTATTTTTTTTTTAAAACCAGAATTTTTGGCCCATTTTGGTGTTTCACTGTAGTGGATTTCCCAATCCAAAGTGGAATAACAAAACTTGAGTGCTTTTGGATGTTCAATCCAAATGAATTGCAATTCATTGAATGTGAACTGATCCAAGTTTCATGAAATATTATGATCAAACATTACAGAAGTCATATTGAAGTATAGAAGATTGGTAGGAAAAGATGTAGACATCGTCATGCTATAATTTGAAAATATCATCCAAACATCTCATACCATTCATAAATGAACTTGCATTAGTGACCATTCACTATGTCACATCCATTTGCCTCACACATGCCAAGTAACTTCTACAAAAGAAAGACCGCAAATCAGATCTCTAGTTAAAACTTAAAAACAATGTTCTACTATTTATACTAAAACAAGTCATGAGCCTATTACAATCCAGCCCAGCTGGTGATAATCTAGACTATAGCTCTGATGGGTCTCAATTTGGACAGAGAATGTCCCCAGATTGGAAGTTCCTAATCCTTCAATCAATGGCCTACGAGTAAATAGTTAAGGAAAAAAATACAGCAACAAGCCTAGGAAAAAGGACAAAGATTGTATGGTTAGGAACTTTTTCTTGGATCTGATTGGGCCCTGATAGAACAAGAGCTTGTAACAATTAAGAACAATCACTAATGGAAAATTAATTTTCAGTGCAGATAGGTAATTACCATTCTCATTCAATATGGCTTGAAAGTATAGATCCACAAAGTTCTAACATCTTGACCCTTCTATGAATTCTTTGGGAAGTATTGTCATTTAAAATAAATTTTCAAGCTATGCTACCTGACATATTAGCATGATGATCCGAGAAATGTAGGTCCTTTCCCATCATGGGCCTACATTAGCCATTCATGGAATGTGCATGAACAACTGAAGGAACTCGAAACATTTTACATGAAAATAATAATTAGTAATGGTTAACCAATGATTGCTTTGCATTCAAACTCAAGAACCTATGACATTGATAAGATTGAACTTTAACATAGAACAGAGTCAATAGGATGATGAAACAGCCAGATATTTCATAAATAAGAACATGTTCTGAATGGGGAAGATGAAAAACTTTACACAACAAACAATGCTCGACCATAAATTGAGTTTGCATTGAATAATCCTTTTTGTTGGGACCCTCCTGAAAGGCTGTAAATTTTCAAGAGTAATGAAATCTTCATGGCTTTTGTTAAAAAAATGTGAAGAAGAATATGAAAAATGTGATTGTTGCAAAGTTTCAAAACTACATGTTTGAAACCAAAACTATGTTAATGAAGAAGAATATAACAGAAATGACAGTAGCCTTTCCATAAAAAAAAAAAAAAAGACAGTAGCAAAAGGAAATGAACAATAAGAAAGGAAAAAGACCTTTTTACCCATGATTTATGCATCTTCTTTTGCAGCCTTTGAAGTCACTCTCTCTGCAAGCAATCTTCCCCTTAAACAATCAACAGTTCTCGCTTCTCCTTACATCATCTTCTCTCTGAAAGAAAAAAATAGCCTAATTTATCATATTAATCCCACACATCCAAGTTTGCTCTGATTGATAATTGAATTCGAATTTGAATAGTATGTAGAATGATAATTGAATTTGAATCACAAGAATTAAAGCTTAATAGAGAGGAATTGAAAAAAGAAAAAAGAAAAAGAAAAAGAAGAAGATGAAGAAGAAGACCGAAACTGCAAATTCAGATGATTTTGAGTCTAAATTAAAATACATGATATGCAATGCCAACCTCATTCAAATTAGAATAATGATACTTGATTCAAGAATTTTTTTATTTTTTATTTCCATTTTTCTTTGTTTCCTTTAGTTCAATTCAACTGAGCATGCCTTGCATCCAAACACGCCTTACGTTTAATATGACAACATCCAGAAATCTCGACATGGTTTGCATAGTAGATATGATTTTTAGCTAAACCACGTGCAACCAGCAAACCAAGCAAATGTATTTCTTTTTACAATGCAACAAAAAGGAGAGGGAGTTGCCATTATTGATCGAACTTCATATATAACAAACCCACAACCTGCTAAGAAAAAACCACAACCAGTTAAACTAGCAATCAAGTAAGCAACTAAAAGAATTCTTTAATATGAGTAGGGACACTGCATTGCATTTGAGAAGTTTGAAGGCACTTACCACCCCACCAGTTAGCTTGCCATACAGTTCCAAAGTTACCATCCCCAACTTCCTTAATTACCTTGTACCTGTGACATCCAAATCATCTTAAATTAAATGGATAGGACGGTAACCTACATTACATTGTAAGAAATCTCATCATTACTTCAGATTCACAACTTGCACCAACACAAATTCATACCTTTTTGATGAATGGGCTTCAAAGCCTTATTCACTAATGACTCTTCAAACAGAGCTTCAACACTGTTGTGCAGTTGCAGGCCATATGACGAATGTACCATTCACCAAACTTCTTGAAAGAAATAGAAATACCAAAAAGTGAAGTTAGTGTTATTTCAAGCATTGATGCTACAATAACAATCAAGATTAGACTCAAAGAAAAAGAAAAAAGCACATAGAAAATGGAACAAGCTGGTAGTTAATATCATTAAACCCACCAACACATGAAGCACAATCCCCAGCACCAAGAGAACCAAGTGGACTGTCAAAATGGCCATTAACTAAAACTGATGGATCAGTATCCTTTGACTCTGTTGATGAGATCCAACTCACAAACACCAGCAATGGTAGTTCCTGCAGGTGATGCAACATCATCTTTGAGTTGTCCTAGGTGCTTTCCTGAATTGATAGCCATAGCAGTTGCTCCCAGAACTGTTTGGAAAGCTAGCTTCAATGCAAGATCTTGTGGAAGACCAGCAACAACTCTTCCATCAGCCATAGCCTCCATTGCTATAGAAATATGTATGCTGGTCCACTGCCACTCAAGCCTGTGACTACGTCAAAGAATTTTTCGTCTACTCTCCATATCTTGCTAATTGCTCCAAAAATACACTCTACAAGTTTTTCAACTTCTCTTGTTGGATTTCTCCCTAGCTCATAACTGTTGCTGCCTCACCAATAGTTGGAGTATTTGGCATTACCCTGATTATTCGATCATAGCCAGCCCATTCCTGCAAATCTTTTAATTTTGTTCCTGCAGCAATGGACACAAGAAGTTTCTTCCTTGAAAGCAGTGGCTTCAACTCCAAAGCCACCTCCTTTACATCTTAAGGTTTTACAGAGAGAATGATTATTTTTTTCTTATTCAGTCCACTTCCATTGATACCACACAATGCCAAGACAGTCTCCTTTACCTCCAACCCAACAAAAACGTGCGCAGACCAAAGAACGAGCAAGAAAAGTAGGGCCATGGAGGGGCAGTTTCTAGGCAAACAACTATGCACAAAGTATCCACAAACATGAAAGGTAATGCTCAAGTAGTTGAATACACAAAATAGAAAAGGAACCCACTATACATGATTACTAACATGACTCACATGCTAACAAGGTCAACACCTTAATACAACTGTTACTGAATGTGATATGATAGTTAATGAATGTGACATGGGCCTAACTTGGACCCACTTAGATGGGTTCTTATAGTCTAAAACATAAAGGAGATTTTTTGCTTTTGTTATTAAGGGAAAACAATTAATGAAACAGAAGATAATTTCAGTTCTGATGTAAATGCCTAAATCATACACCACAACAGCCATGAGATCATTTGATCAGAAATATAATTGCGGATATCAATATTTGTTATATGTTTCCATCAACACAAAAAATGTTTATATATATGGATGTACATTGTCATAGGAGATCTGATTTCAAGAGACAAGCATAAGCAAATGTGACCACCACTGAGATAGACCAACCTGAGACGAAAGCTTTGCATTCATAAAAGGGCAACAAAGAACCTTCAAACACCCAATCAATCTAATCAATACCCCCTCAAACCCCTAATCTAATTTCGTAAAAAAAAAGACAGAAATATGAATATTCAAAAGAGAAAAAAAGAAGATAATCGGTCTTGCATACTTAAAATGGACGCGGATTATGGCATGAGAGAGGGGAGTATTCATGAGATCGATAGAGAGGGGATGGTTAAGGAGAGAAGAGGGGTTCGTGAGAGGGGAGATCGAGAGAGAAAAGGGGTGCGGGAGATCGAGAGAGAGAAAGGGACGCAGAATGAGGTTTTTTCTCAGGAGTGGAGGGAGATGAAAAGTTCATGAGAGGGGGGAAAAGAAAAAGGGCAGCGCGGGATGAGTTTCCTCATTGTTACTTGCTACGGTCCTACTATGGTTTTAAACTATAGCTAAAACCCCTATAGACTATAGCCATTATAACATCCTCCATGGCTTGTCTGCTTTCACACAAATCTAACGGGTTCTGGATGAACGGTCCTGTCAAGGACTTTGTGGGATCCATTGTGATACATTTCATATATCCACTCCGTCTATTAATTTTTTAAATTTTTTATAGGGAACGAACCCAAAATCTATGCAAATAGAAGGTCCAATTGAACCACACCATCGATCAATGATAGGTATTTAATCTTCACTGTTTCTTACCATGTGGTCCACTTGAGCCTTCGATCTACTTTATTTTTTGGGCTCTTGCCCTAAAATGATCTTTCAAAATGGATAGATCGTATTAGATGGATCCCACACATTTTAATGGTCCTGGTAGAGTCCCTTATAGGGTTGTCCCAGGTGGTAGGTTCGTGTGGCGGTTTTAACCTTCAACTACGGTTGAGTAACTTTTAGCTGCAGTTTTAAGCCGTAGCAAATTAGCTATGGTCCATATCCATAGCAAAAAACTCACATAGTCTGTAGCCTTTGATCATTTTTTTGGTAGTGATTATCATTACCTACACTTGATTATATTAATAACATGTGTAATTTAAAAAATGGTGTCACTGAGTTAGCCACTTACTTCCCCCTAAGATGGTGTTTTAAAACGCCAACTAGACGATATTATTAATACAGGTACCATCAAGGTTTTAGATGGACATGCATAGATTGGCATGTTTCATCGCCGTGATAATTTGGAGTGTTATGTGGCGACTTTACACATCACACTTTATTCATTTTGGACTTGTATATTTGACTTTTCAGCAAAGTGAACTCCGTTGATTGGATGCGTATATGTATATTTTAGATTATTGACTCGACTACACTTATTTTTGGACTTTTATATACTATTTAGTTTAGCTCTTATGATTATTTTGATGCTAATATAACATTATGGAGTAATTAAGCTTCTGTAAAATAAAAGTTCACACCCAAAATATCAGGTATCGAGTGTTAGAGGTGTACACGAGTTGAACCGAGTCGAGCTTGGCACAGCTCAACTAAGCTCGGCCACTAGCTGAACCCAGCTCGAACTTGGCTCGACTCGATTCGATCAGCAACTCGGGCCAGTTTGAGCAGAGTTTGAGCCAAGATTGAGCCTGTGCGACATTTTCACAAACACATGGAATGCACTTTCAATTTTTTACTTTATGTAAAACAGCAGCAATTGTTTATAGGTATTTCATCAAACACCTTATAAGCAACATCAAAATTAAGAAAAAAAAAGGTATTTGTTTCATATACTATAACGTCTCGAAAAAATCCATACAGGGACCTGAGTACTACCTTAGGCAGAAATCACCCAGGACCAAAACCTTTAGAAATTATGTTAATATTAGCAAGTGCTAAACTAGAGTGCTTATGAAATTAGCACTAATCACTTTAAATATGATCTGTAAGACCCAAACCGTGCAGTATCATTGACGTTACGTTACCCTGAAATCTAGAATCCATCTCTAAATCCGGTTGCTCTCGAGAGCACACCGAAACTCCGTATCGGACCTGGACCGCACGTCGAAAGTTCGATGACTGCAAAACTATACAGTTATAACCGCATGACTGGACTTGACAACTCCTTTAGAAATCAAGTCTTAATTGTGTCTAGAAATGCACAACTTGAGCCCGGAGCGAAGAGTGTGAGAAACGTGAAAATATTTAGAAATAAAAATTCAAATTTAAGTAATCTGAGTCGTGTCTCTTGCGGGCCAAATATAAGGATTCAGACCATCAGAATCTGGCCCAAATACATCCTCGAATAAGGAGAAATATCCCACATGTCGGTGTACTTATGACCCTGATCGAGTGGCCGTGACCGTTGAACTGAAACTGGTCCACCATGGCTGATCTGTAAATCCGATCGGAACGAAAACTCTGCCTGACCTAGATCCATGGTCAGGGAGCTTAAGTCCGACCGCACATGGAAAAGGGGCCGTCAGAAGTGCTCCGTTGGGCCGAAACAGTCTGTATTTGGATATAACCTAAGTATACCTTGGCCTTGGGGCCATTTCTATCAAACCTGAGCCGATATAAGGACCTTAAACACTCTCTCTCATATGCCATACGAATTTTGCAAACCCTAAGGAAAAGAAGAGAGAAAAGAGAAGAAGAAAGTGAGGAAGAGAGAGAGAGTGTGAGAGATAGATGTTGGGATCTTTCCCTGACACTCCACGCACTTGGCCACCCCCTCTGTATCACAAATCTGGCATTTTCGACAACGTACTTGGGTAAGAAAACCTAACCCTAATCCGTTTTAGGGTTTCAGATAGTGTAAGTTATGAAATAGCTAACTTAATTTATGCTATAGGTTACCAATCTGCCGTAGACAAAAACTTAGCTTTAAAACTGAGTTCGTTACGAGTCTACCGACGAAAGGTGTGGACTATAAACGTATAGGTTATGATTTTCAAGGCTTTCAATGTCGGTTAATGGTTTATTACTGATGTGGGTGCTATTTCACATGCCAAATGCGTCGTTTGTTTCGCGTTTCAGATATGTATGAACTATGTGGAGTTTAATGTATTCCATGTATTTATAAAAAAGACCGTATACGTATGGAATTTAAAATTATGTTTACCATGATTAATTGTCGTGTGATTATCCTAGTTGTATGTGTAACAACTCCTTGATGAAAGGATTTGCCCTAATACGTGCTATCACCAACATACGTCATGTATATTGGAATATGTAGTCTAAGTGTTTGTAGAAATGTCTGAATGAACAAGTGTGTAATAAATTATACATTATATGGGCATTGAGAAGAGATTCTCAACTATCTTGACGATGTGTATGATTTTCTCCATATAACTTAAATTCTTTGTCTGTTTTACTTAGGAACAACATATGTGTGAATTCATGTTTAAGTTGAAATCCATCAAATGCTCATATGCTAGTATGATTGGAATTGTTGATCCATTACTGTTCTGATTAGCTTGTATGATTATCTGTTATAATTGAATGTGTTTGGGACTATGAAATAGTCTAGGCAATTGGTAACGGGCATTAAATAGGTGGCTGAGGTTGATTTCGCCACATAGGACGTGATCGATGAATCCGAGCCATACTTGGGATGTCGGCAGTGGTTAGGCCACACGGAGTGTTTACGCACTTTATGTCGATCAACTCAACGTGCGCTTGTACTAGTCGAGCTCGTCAAGTAACTCGATTGACCCGATATATGTTCACCATGTATGGATGCTACTGTTTGAATCTAAGGTACCAAACTCACCAGTGAAAACCCTTTTAAACCTTGGTACCTCGATCTGCTAAGACTCATGAGCTGGGCATGGTGGTATGGGACACCGTGGTCGAGCTGTCTGCCTATGCTTGAGTGATGAGCCTCCCCGTAGTGACCAGTGAGCAACCCAAACTCATGAGCCGAATACAGTGGTATGAGACACTGTATTCGAGCTGTCGGCCTACACTGATAAGGTGACGAGCCCTTTGTAGTGACCTCGAGCGTACACTAAGACTACGTAAAGGCGACGAGCCCTTACGTAGCAACAGGAGTACACTAGGCCTGCACTGATAAGGTGACGAGCCCTTTGCAACGACCTAGAACCATAACATCGTATGAGATTTACTAGGACTGACGACCCTAGATTGGATCATCGTTTGGGAATTGATATAAGGGAGGTACCTTAGCTTCCCAATCCTGCTATATGAAAAGGACTAATAAGAACTTGGTAATCATGTTCATGCACCGCACTGCATGTGCCATTTGGCGTTGGGCAGAGCACTAAGGAAGTGACTGACATGTGCGACCGTTAGATGAAGATAGCAGAAGGAGTACAGGCGAGGGCATACATCATTTATACATACCATTCTTACATTAATCACAGTACTTAGGAATGTTTGATTATATTGTTTTATCATTACTGCTTGACTGAATTGATAACATGTTAACCTTTACTTTATTGTTCCACTGAGTTGATTACTCACTCCCACGTTACGAGACGGTGTTGTACACACCAACCAGACTCTGTCTTAGATGCAGATGGAGACCCGACTTATGAGGCGGAGGCGGACTTCGTAGACGATGAGGATGCCTTCTCCTATATGCAGTATTCTGGCGGGTTTACCTTGACCGTTCTGATCGATGGGGCTTTAGGGTTACACTTGTAGAGGACTCACATTTTTGAAATTTTGTAACTTAAAACAGTATTTGTAATATTTCACCTAGGAGGTGTTTATACTCTGGAGATGTACCATGACTTATATGCTTTATATCCATCTATTATAGTCTTCCGCTTGCGTAATTTAACTGTCTCTGGAGTATGATACGCTGTTTTGGTATGATCCCATTCATGTTTTAAGCACTAATACAAACAACATTTAATCATCCTCAAATATGTTACATAAGTGATGCATTGGAACTCGGGAATTGGACTTTTACTCGACCCCCGATTTTCAGGGCGTTACATATACATACTTTCCTTACCACCAGCCGACACTTTGTTAAGTCATTTCATTTAACACTTGGTGAGCAACATCAATATTAAAGTAATTGAGTCATCGAACTAGTTCAATCCGAGTTCAATTCGAGTCCAGTCGACCTCGGGCAAGCTCAAACTCAGTTCAAAATTTTTCTGAGCTCAAAAAATCAGCTTGACTCGGCTCAAACTCAATTTCAAATCAAGTCGAATTGAGATTTTTCGAGTCAAGCGAGATAACCGAGCTAACTCGACCCTTAAAATTTAGAGCATAACAGCTAAACAAAGGAATGGTTGCATGATTGTTGGAGTAGATGTCGTCAACATTTCACTATGGGGCCTACGATAGCCATTTACCTCATAACAGACATCTGCAATAAAATAATTTTCCATGATTATGTACATATATATGATCAATTGTAAACATTTTTTTTACCACAATTGTAGTGCAAATGACCTCTGTAGGCCCCACCATGATGTATTAATGACATCCACTTTGACCATCATGCATGCTCTCCCACTTTGGGCCATGGGCTAAAAAAATCATGTCAATCCATGACTCAGCCTATGGGCACATGAGTAATGGATTAACATGATTTTTAGGGCCAAACAAGGGATTATACACAAGATAGACAGAGTAGATGTGATGAATACAATGCGGCAGGGCAACATAATTCTTTGCATTATGATTATGACCCATTATGTTAATGATTGCCCTCAGTAAAAGGGGCACAAAGTCCTAGGTGATGGCTTTGTGGGTGAGTAGCTGATTGTGGGCCCACCTCCATGTATGTGTTGTACATTTACTTAGTGAGTTACTTTTACAGCTTATTTTAGAGCATGGTTTTAAAAAAATGAAGTAGATTCAAATCTCGAGTGGATCACACCAGAGAAAACTGTAGCGATTGACCATTAAAAACTTGTGGGGGTGACAAAAGTTTTGGATCAAGCTGAAATTTTTGTTTCCCTTTGGATGGCAAATAAACATTATGGTGGGCCCTAAGAATATTTCAATGGTCAGCACTATGACTATTTCCTGTGTGTAGCCCACCCGAGATTTGGATCTGCTTCATTTTTGGGCTCATGCCGTTAAATGAGCTTAAAAATTGATGGACATAGTGGACATATAACACATGTGGGCCCCACATCAGGGACTCACCAACAAAGATGTTATGGATGAGTCCCCAATGTGACCAGGACTCTATATCCTGGCAATTCAACTCTATTGTTGTCTTTGCACTAGGATTCCTATTTTGATCCTTAACATCACACAACATCCGATACGAAATTATCATTCCAGTTCAACCATCCATTTGAATCAATCAAGCCATCCAAGGACTGTATGATCGCCACCCTTAAATGCTACTTCTATGAGTGACCAAGATAAGATATAACCATCAATTTCTTTAATTCTAGTGTACTGTAATTTTGAAAAGCAACCCTTACATCTCCAAACATGAAATTAATGGTGTAATAGATATTGCAGTTTTGAAAAACGGCCATAACATCTCAAAACATGAAATTAACAGTGTAATAGATATTGCAGTTTTTTTAATACTACCACATAAATGTGCTATATGTAAAGGGTGTCTTAGTATCATATGAAGCTATAATTATAGATTGCAGAACTACAATCTATCCAATATTTTTTAGTAGGGTTAGAAATGGGTATGAGCTTGAGCGATGAAAAATCAATATTTTGAATAGGCTCAACCCGACTAATACAAAATCCGAGCTTGAATTAACCATAGGCAAGTACACATTGTTGTAAAACAGATGTCTTAAATCTTCTGATCACCGCGCTGCTCGACCAGTCGAGGGACTGGCTCGACTGGTTGAAGGAGTCCTTCGACTGGTCAAGGCCTACTCAACTGGAAGTCTAGCGAGCATAGCTTTTGGGTGTCTAGGCCACTCGACCAGTCAAAGGGGTCCTTTAACTAGTTGAAGCCTGGCTCGACTAGCTGAGGGTTACACAGATTCTGTGCGGATTTTGCGCGAATTGTGTAAATTTTATGCGATTTCCAAAATTTTCCAAAGAGGTGCGTAAGTGGAGTTTCCTAAACTATAAATAGGGGTCCCTAGGGCTATTATAAGGTATGCTAAGGCTTTCTAAAAGTTTTCCAAGGGTTCCTAAAAGGGTTTTAGGGTTTTTAAATGGTGTAGCAAGGGTGAGATTCGAGATTGTTCGAATCGGGTAAGTCCTCTCGCTTTGTAATTTATGCTTTCATGGTGAAATTCCATCGCTTTGTGCCATGGTTTTTTCCTGTAAGGATTTTTTACGTTAAATCTTTGTGTGCTCTTGTGATTACTTGGTGCCATTGGATTGTTATCCTAGATCTAGATCTGTGTGATTTCGCAGCACATATCCCCAATAAGCGGTATCAGAGCAATCGTTGGGGCACAGATCTGAATCTGAGGGATTAACATCAATGGGAAGCATGAGGTATGATATTGAGAAGTACCCAGGAAAAAATAATTTTTAGTTATGGAAGATCAAGATGATCAGTTCCTTAATAAGCAAGGCAAAGATGGTGCTCTTGAGGAGCGAAAGTCTACTATGACTGATGATGGTTGGAATACTGTTGATAAGAAGGTCTTATCATCGATTTGTTTATGTCTCACGGATGATGTTCTCTACAATGACATGAGGGAGAAAGCTGCAGCTAAGTTATGAACGAAGTTAGAGGATGTCTATGTGAATAAATCCTCTGAAAATTGCCTACACTTGAAGCGACAGTGGTATAACTTCGAGATGGCAGAGGGTGGAGATCTAGAGGCTCACATCAGCAACTTTAATAAATTGGTTTACAAATTACTGGATATGGAGGAAGTGATGAAAGATGAAGAACAAACATGTATATTGCTGAATTCTCTTCCACTGTCGTATGAGTCATTCAAGGACACAATGTGCTCCACGAATAAAACCCTAAGTGTCGTCACCGTTATCTCAGCCCTTCAAGGGAAGGCTATGAGAAAGCTTAACGTCAACATGTAGATATCTTCTGAAGCATTGCTTACAAGAATTAAGAATTCTGAACAAGGTACAGGTTCTTCAGATTCTAGATCTAAATCCAAGGGTAAGGGCAAAGGAAAGGTAAAGTGCCGAAATTGTGGGATGGAAAGACATGTGAAGAAGGATTGTATAAATCCTAAATCTAAGAGAGAAGAATCTGAGGCTTGGTATAGGGAGGCTAATGCTGCCTCATCAGATGGATCGAGTGGATGTGATGGTGATGTTTTGTCTGTGTCTACGATTAGACGCCCATACGATGATCATAAGGGTAAGTGGATTCTAGACACAAGGGCATCTTTTCACATGACTCTTCATCAGAGTTGGTTCACCGGCTACATAGAGTGCGATTGTGAACAGGTATTTATGGGCAATGACAGTGCCTGTAATGTTGTGGCTGTTGGTACGGTGCGTGTTAAGATGTTTGATGGGACAAAGCATACCCTGATTGGGGTAAGGCACGTTCCTGACATGAAGAAGAGCCTGATTTCTCTCGTTGCACTCGAGGTTATAGGGTGCAGGTTCACAAGTATTGATGGTATCCTTAAAGTATCTAAGGAGGCATGGGTAATCTTGAAAGCGCAACAACTCGATAACGTTTATAGGTTGATCGGGAGCACTTCAAAAGGTGGAGCTACAGTGGTTGTAATAGATTTCACCTTTGCACGTATATGACATGCTGGGCATGGCCACATGAGTAGGCATGGCATAAAGGTTGAGATGCACGGACAGAGGTATAGAGCAGGTGGAGCAGCCACCTGTGAGAAGAATCATACAATATAATCGCAGGATATCAGTGAGGTACATGGACGACTCCAATATCATAGGGGATCTATATTCTATTCAGATGGCTCTAGGTGAGCCTGGTGCTAAAAAGTGGAATGTGACTATGGGCGATGTGATGAAATTGTTGTACCAAATCTACAAATGGGAGCTGGTGGAGCTTCCAATGGGCTAGGAAGTAGTTGGATGTAAGTGGATCTTCAGGAGGATATAGCATAGATACAGAGTGATGTTGGTAGCAAATGGTAATGCTCAGAGAGAAGGGATTTGCTTCTTAGAGATATTTGCGCCGACAGTATAGCAGGTGTCTATTAGATTCGTGATTGGAGCTGGTTGGCCAATGCGATCTTGAGTTGGAAAGGATGGATGTGGAGTCTGCACTTCTGTAAGGAAAATTAGAAGAGCAGAATTACATGATGTAACCGAAGCGGTTCGAAGTTAAAGGGGCTGAGAAAATTTTTTGCAGGAGGTCGTGGTATGACCTGTCGCCTAGGCAGTGGTTTGATTCCTTAATGATGGGTCAGGAATTGTATGCTGATGACATGTAAATCGCCAATTATGATATGTCTGAAATCAATATACTAAAGAGTCGGTTAAGTGGAACATTCAGGATGAAAGATTGAGGGGTTGCAAAGATGGTTCTCGGCATTGACACTAAAAGATGAGTAGGCTTTGGTTATCTCAGGCAGAATACCTTGGGTAGGTATTGATCAAAGATGTGATGGACCAGGCAAAGCTAGAGAGCGTTCCCTACATGTCTCTCCTCAAGTTTTCCTCAGGACATGTCTCAAAACAGATGAGGAAAAGTAGGATATATCCCATGAGCCTTATTCGAATGCGGTTGACAGTGCATACCATAGTCTGTATTAGACCGGTAATTTCACAGGCTATTAGTGTTGTGAGCAAATACCCCAATAAGCAATATTGGGTAGCGGTGAGATGGTAAAAAGATTGTGTCTTTACTTTTAGGAAAATAGGAACAAAGTTGGAAGGGTGTGTGGATTCATATGATGCAGGCAGTGTGGATTCTAAGAAGTCGACTTCAGGTTACTTGTTTGTATTAGCAGGTGGAGCAATTAGTTGGATGTCCATGTTATCCGACAGGTGCTTGAGGAAGGAGGTGTAACACTGGAGAAGATTCACACCAGCGTGAATCCGGAAGACATGATCACCAAGGTCGTTCATGTAGAGAAGTTCAAGTTCTATTCAACTTCTCTGGGCTTGGTGATGACGAGAAAGAAAGACAGTGTACACAAGAAGCTATGATGTGATGCAGAGATAAGAGAAGAAGTTAAGAAGTTACACGGTTGAAGATTGAAGACATGGTGGAAATTGTTGTAAAACAGATGTCTTAAATCTTCTGATCACCGCGCTGCTCGACCAATCGAGGGACTGACTGGACCGATCAAAGGGGTCCTTCGACTGGTCGAGGCCCACTCGACTCGAAGTCCAGCGAGCATAGCTTTTGGATGTTCAGGCCGCTCGACTAGTCGAGGGTCAGGCTCAACTGGTCGAAGGGGTCCTTCGACCAGTCGAAGCCCTAGCTCGACTAGTCGAGGGTTACATATATTCTGCATGGATTTTGCATGGACTGTGTAAATTTGATGCGATTTTTGAAATTTTCCAAAGAGGTGCGTAAGTGGATTTTCCTAAACTATAAATAGGGGTCCCTAGGGCTATTCTAAGGTATGCTAAGGCTTTCTAAAAGTTTTCCAAGGGTTCCTAAAAGGGTTTTAGCGTTTTTAAAGGGTGTAGTAAGGGTGAGATTCGAGGTTGTTCGAATCGGGTAAGTCCCCCCTCTCTTTGGAATTTATGCTTTCATAGTGGAATTCCGTCGCTTTGTGTCGTGGTTTTTTTCCGTAAGGGTTTTCCACGTTAAATCTTTGTGTTCTCTTATGATTACTTAGTGTCATTGGATTGCTATCCTAGATCTAGATCTGTGTGATTTCGCAGCACAAATCCCCAACACACACATGCGAAGTCAATGCTGTCCATGACCATGTACATGCCTGTCCTAAAATTCGTTAACAATCCTACCTCATCTTCACCACAACTAGCTCCGGGTGGTTAGCATTCTATCCATGGATGCTTCAAATTTCAATTCAAATAATAGTCTATCCAAACAAACTCTTGTACTATATAAATACAAAGGATCCATGTGATCCTATTCAAGGTTAGTTTTACTTCCAACCCTCTATTTCTTTAAAAGTTAGGCTGGTCAACAACACTGTAAGGTGGCCCACCTTTTTTTTAAAAAAGACGCAAACACACCATAGGAAGCAGATTGCCTGTGACCATGGGCACAGGTAGCCTAGGGCTGTGTGGGTGCCATGGAGATGTTTGTGGCAAATCCACTCTATCCATCTGTTTTGAAAGACCATAATAGGACAAAATTCTAAAAATCACATGGATCCAAAACTCAGGTGGGCCATACCAATGGAACAATGGAAACCAAAACATCCATTGTTGAAACCTTTGTGGAGCTGGCCATGATGTTTATATGCCATCCAAACCGTTCATAGGGATAAAGGAACAAATCTTATCCTGGTCTTTCAAAATGGTTGGACAGAGTGGATTTATCACGCACATCTCCGTGAGCTCTACAGAGCCTTGGGCACAAGTATATCTCTTATGCAATCCACTTCCCATAGCACATGGGAATTTAACCCATGACCTCAGTGTTAAAACACAAGCTATCCACCACTAAACCATAGGTTAGAACCCAGAAGGTGGCCCACCTAATGATAGGATTGCCTTAGGTTTTGGTCAATGAATTTAAATAGGTAGGTCCACTGATGGACTGCCCCATCTCATACACATAATTTATGTTGATAATGGGACCCAACTAACTAACTGGGTATCTTAACGCACAGTGTTTGGGCCAAGAAAAATCAAAATTTTGAATAAGCTCGACCCGAATAGTTCAAAGTCCGAGCTGATATTTATCGAAAACCCTATACTCAACCCAGACACATGGGCTTTACAAAGTCTCGTATTCAAGCATAGTGTCCACATGCCAATTGAGCTTACAAGGAATAAAAGGAGAACTCAAGAGTAGTTTTTGTACGAAACATCAAGCCATCAAACCTTACCTAAATGTAGACCATTGGTTTCGTTACTTTGAAATGTTTGGCTGGGTCAGGGCGAGCTCGTGACCAACTACTGTTTTTATGGATTGGGCTTGGGCCATACTCGGGCCTCAGTGTCTACGATTGACCCCAGATTAAACCTGGCCCATTGATGGGAACAGATGATAGACGGGTTGGATGCCATGCACACACCAGGAGGGGCTGACACAAATGGCTTTGTACAGTAAGCTTATTCTGCAGGCAATGCTAAGGAACAACCTCTTCTTGGGGTTCATATAATGAGAGATGTTCTTGCATTTGAATACTCTAAACAGTCCCATCAATTGATCGAAGGTCTAATACACATTTCCTGGGCTACCATGCAAATATCATACTAATTTGATGATCTTAACCATCTAATCAATGGACACCTATGTAGACGGTCAATATCATTTATACAAAAATACATCTAATAAACAATTCGATCCATCCAGATTGCTTATGATTCTAAAGAATCACTTCTGTCAAGCAATCCTAACCCTATAAAAAATACTATTAAGGCTCACTAATCATGGCCACGTGGCATGCGATGGTTCATTCTTCAAAAACTGTGTAATGGTCTTTGCCTGAGCCACTGCATTAATAGCAAAATGTGTATTATTGAAGGAATATCAACTAATGAATGTATCTTCGGGTGAGAGTATAATTTCCGTGAGTACCAAAACCATAGTGGCGGCACGTGACAGCTTTTCATTATTGTGTTATAGTTCTATATTGCGGAATTGACGGATTGTCTATGCATCAACAATGGAGATTCAAAACTATAACTTAAAAGCTTACCTGATTGGGAAGACATTCCACCGATAGGAATCTTGATCTTCCGCACCTTACACCTTTAGGAGAACCTTCAATGGGACTAGGGTTTCTCGCATGTGTTGGTGAGGGGACCAAGACATCAATATATAGGAAAGAGGGCTAGAAGCTTACCCATCACACTTCTCCCTCTAGGGTCTCCACACCATAGGTTTCCATATTTGTCTTAATAACCGAGTATAGGGACATCGGTTCAAGCGTCCCGCCCCAAACCTATTTATAATGATCACAACTATAGTGGGGCCCACTGAATCGCTCAATCTGAATAATCCAATGGTCAGATCTAATGATCATGTGTGGCCCACCTAATATGAGTCTTACATTTCCCACTTGGGCTACACTGATCTCTAAAAGAAAATAAAACATTTTATTTTGATTGTGAAAACAATTTTGAAAATTATATTTTCTTTTGAAAGCTCCTAATGGGCGCCCTACTGAGTTTCAAAACAATACTGTTGGATAATTATGAGCAACGCTTGTTAGATCCGATCCATCAAGACTACAGATATTGAATTATGGTCGTCAACACAATATTTATACATTTCGAAGTGCGACGAATCACGGTCACGAATACCAATAGCCTCAACGACATGGATTAAGGATATGGGGTGTGGTTTGAAGATCGCACATCTAATGTGATCACACGTGCCTATCTTCAAGTGGTCCATCTGAACGTGTCACCAAGACACAAACCAAAGTCCAAGATCTTTTATCTCAAAGTTTTGAGATAGAAATTTCTTAGTTTCACATAATAATTCAATATCACTACTGGCCAACAAAATGTCATCAACATACAAGACTAAAATAATAAACTTACTCCCACTGACTTTCACATATATACACTCATCCGCAGTGTTTTCAATAAAACCATATGAGGAAACAACTTCATGAAACTTTAGGTACCACTGTCGTGATTCCTGTTTCAACCCATGAATTGTCGTCTTAAGAGCTCATTATTCTAAATTGGGTTATCTATTTCTTCATCAGTGGGTGGTATTTAAGGCTCTACATAATCATCCATAGGGATCACAGGATCCACTACTAGACGAACAACCCAGCTACTCTGAATGATTGTGGTTGGAATCACATTCCGTTCTTCCTCAAACACAATGTTTCTTAAGTTCATACTCCCACTGTCTTTAGTATTCTCGATAACCTAGCATTCGCAGTCTTAATGACTCTCATAGAATATGATGGACAATAGAATCTAAATCCTTTTAATCTTTCTAGGTATCTAATAAAGAAGCAACTAACTGTTCTAGGATTAAGCTTTCTTTCATGCAGGTTATTCGGTTTGCCTTCTACAAGACAACCCTATACATGAAAGTATCGTAAACTAAGCTTTCGCCTTGTCCACAATACATATGGAGTTTTCATACAGCCTTACTCGGGACTCTATTAAGGATATGCACAGCTGTTAATAAGGTATAAGTACCCATAATGAGAGTAGTTGTCTATGAAAGTGATAAAATGCAGAAATACTTCTGCCCATTTTAGGATGTTGTAGGGAATGATTTATAGATGTCTGTACAAATCACTTTTAAGAGTCCTACGCTCTTAGTGGCACTCTTTTCCTGGTTTTAGTCTGTTTACTTTTAATGCAATCTATGCAGACCCCAAAGTCTGAGAAGTCCAGATAGTGAAGAATTCTTTCACGCACAAGCCTTTCTAATCTCTCACGAGAAATATGGCCTAATTGCCCATGCCACAACATGAAATTTTTTTCATAATCTAGCCTTCGCTTGATGCCTTTAGTGTTCACATGTGAGGAGTTAATACTGTAGACATGTGAAACATCCAAAACTAGCTGATAAAGGTTATTTAACTAAAGTGTCATAACTAATCACAACTGAATCATAGGAAATACTTAATTTTCCATTTCCAAATGTAAACTCATAACCAAATTTGTCTAAACAAGAAATGGAAACCAAATTGCACCTTATATAAGGCACATAAATAGTATCTACTAGATCAAGAAAGAGTAATCTATTAGCTTCCACGTCTGCTCTAATATTGTTTCCCATATAGACCGATTTTTCTGCATTAGTTGATGTCCGACTTTGGAGCATATCCTGCATGGAATTACATATGTGAATAGTTGCACCAGAGTCTGTGGATAAATCAGCTAAATTAGATTCAAAACAGACTAAACTCGTTTCTTACCCTTAGAAACGAGCCATTCTTTAAACTCTTTGCAATCCTTCTTTTGATGACCAGGCTTCTTGCAAAAGAAGCAGCCATCGTTAGGTCCCCTCTTTTTCTTCTTTGATTTTCCCTCAGAGTTAGGTGATTGCCACCAATAGGACCTGAAGAACGATTTCCTGAATTATTTTTCCTTTTCTTATTGCCTTTTCGTCCTTGACCAGATGTCACTAGGTGTGCACTCTGTGTCTTGCTCAACCTTCTGAGTCTCTCTTCCTCCTGAACGCACTGAGATATTAGTTCGTTCAATGTCCACTTTTCCTTTTGTGTATTATAGCTTATATGAAATTGACCGAACTATGGAGGTAGGGAGTTCAGAACTAAGTAAACCATGAGTTCATCTTCAATCTTAAGGCCTAATGCGCGGATTTTGGCCACCATATCAGACAACTCACCGATGTACTCCCTAATGTTTCCTTGACCGCTGTAGATGGCCTGAGTTAGATTATGCAGAATCGAACTCAATTCAGCTTTATCCGACCTTATGAATCAGGAACTCACCGATGTACTCCCTATTTCTGTCGGGAACTCTTTGGCTTTCTCATTGTTGGGCATGACACCCTTCATGGTCTCAGAGATCGAGTTCTTTATGATCTTGAGACACATTTTGTTCAACTTGGTCCAGGCCTTGTAGTAAGCCTTATCTGAATCCGTACTCGAGTCAAATGGAATGGGAGGCTCGGCTTCCTTCAGGGCCAGATCTAAGTCCATGTAACCTAGGACTATTTTAACGGACGATTTCCATTTCTGATAGTTGGACCCAGTAAGCAAATGTATGAAATTGAACTGGTTTGAAACATTAGAAACAATCATGGTTGGACAAATAAAGCATAATACTCACATTATTAGAGTGAACAAGTCCCACAAAATAATACATTAATGTAAACCTCAAACATTATGCATGTATTAACATTTGATTGATTTTGGGCCTTCAATCAAATGACCCAGAATGATGATGTGCCATAGTCATCAAATTCTGGTAAGAGCCCAGCGTATCATCGCGATTCCTCCTTTGAACGAAATCATGACACACAGGAGGCTCTACTGAACATGAAACTGACCAGTGGTAGTTGTTACGCCCCAAACTTATAAACCGGGCTCAAAAATTTTCGATTGCCGAATCCAGTGCCGACAGCCTCCGTAGAACCCCATTCTCGGCTCCTAGTGCCTATACGCTAGATTCCGATCCTAAGGTCTTACAAGGAGGATTTTTTTTTTCCAATGTACATATAACTCGTAATAAGCATAACCACAAGTATACCCAAATCACAATGGCAACATCATCATCACATATCCACTAATATAAACATTTGAGTACAATACTGAAAGGGAAATACATATGTAAAAATTAAAGCTTTAGAAGTCAGTTACATACTCTAAGCTCCACGCTACTGCAACCTAACATCACTTGCATGCATCTATCATGCATAAGCTTATAAAAAGCTTAGAGGGTGGTGTAAGTGTGTGCACAAGGTATGTGTCAAGTATTCAATACAATGCCATAATCATACAATACCAAAAATACTGGTGATCCATAAATCGTATAATATCAGAATAAGTAGAAATACCGACAAGATCATGAATTATCAGAGTAAGTATAAGTACTGACAAGATCAGGAATTATCAAAGTAAACAGAAATACTGACAAGATCTTAAATCATAAAATATCAGAGTACATAATACAGATCAGCTAGGCAAATGAGGAGTCATAGAGAGCCAAATATCAGATGCCGAGGGTGGAATGCAATGTGTAAATCCTACTAAGTCCGTCTAGGCCATATAAGTGCAGAAACATAACAACCCAAAATGTCATATGCCTGCGGATGTAATGCAATATGCAATGCTAATGAAATGACCAAGCTAAAATGTGAAGTCGGAATGATAGTACGTGGTATCGCAGGCTATGGGGTCTATCACAAAGGACTTCTATCCAAACCAGTCCCATACGTAAATTTGGATAGTCAGACTCAATGTAGTAGACTCCTGATCTTAGGTTAGTCGGGCGCCCAGCCGAAATCCTTGCCATGACGAAGGTACACAATACTTAGTTGCGCACCACCAGCCCGAGTGGATAGTGAATGAATGAATGAATGGACATGCAACTCCTACTTGATAAGTCCACATATCAGTATGGTTCCTCTTTCTAGGAAATCACCGGGGTCTATTACACTCCAAACCAGATTGCCGCCTCATCGCACACAACAAGGTGAGTGGAAGAGACCTCACTATTCGCTTGCCAATATCGGGCCCGACTCGTCGATAGCGGACCCATTCCTCGAGCTGGTCAGACTCAGCCTAGCATTGTCCCCTCCTCTCGGGCAGGTAAGGCTATACCCCCTTCCAACAGACCATGACACAATGGGAGATGTGGCCTAATGGTATACGGCCCTCATGCGCTTATGCATCCACTTGGTCTAGACGCTGCAGCAACCTTTAGAACCAAGAAGGTTCTGTGACTTTCACCTAAGGATATCTATAGCACCCCATGTAGAACAAATTTTCGGTGTCCCATCTGGCCATCCACGAAATACCTATAGAGGCTACGGCCTTGATATCGCTAGGGCATATGGTGGTCATGTCACACAAATGCGAGATGCATAAGTCACACAATCCAATCATGCATCAATCCTGTGTATGCTATGCTCTCATGTGGGGCAACTCCGCCTATCAGGGAGCCCAATGAACAACCTGCCCTATGACATATGCAATGGTCAATCACATCTCATAACAAATATGCAGATGATGCGTATAGGCATATATTATGATGTTATGCTGTCACATACTCATAAGCGATATCAATAACCGGCATCAACAATCAGCCTCGACAATGTGGACATTTAACTAACATTGCTCCCAAGGAATGGCCACATAGAGATAACATATAATGAGCCCATGACCTCACACAAAGGCCTAATATACAACACGATGGGCCTTACTCAAGAGTTTAATACACATCACAATGGGCCTTTCACATGGGGCCTAACATATATCACAATGGCTCCATCGCCTGGCCCTCAAATGCATCATAATGGGCTTCATCACATAGGCCTCGACAATCGGAATCGGCCTATATAATCAGCTTAGAAAAATGGAAATTGGTCTCGACAATCAAAATCGATCAATAATCGGAATCGGTAAATCGGTCACGTCAATCAGCAATTGGTCACGACAATCGAAATCGATCGATAATCAGAATCGGCAAATCGGTTATGTCAATCAGAATCAGCAATCAGTCACGACAATCGGAATCGATCGATAGTCAGAATCGACAAATCGGTCACGTCAATCGGCAATCGGTCATGACAATCGAAATCGATCGATAATCAGAATCGACAAATCGGTCTCGTCAATCAGAATCGGTAATCGGTCACGACAATCGGAATTGATCGATAATCAGAATCGGCAAATTGGTCTCGTCAATCGGAATCGGCAATCAGTCATGACAATCGGAATCGATCAATAATTGAAATCGGCAAATCGGTCATATCAATCAGAATCAGCAATCGGTCATGACAATCGGGATCGATCGATAATCAGAATTGGCAAATCGGTCACGACTATCGGAATCGACAATTGGCTATGATAATCGGATCGATCGATAATCAGAATCGGCAAATCGGTCACGACAATCGAATCAATCAATAATCAAAATCAGCAAATCGGTCACAACAATCGAATCGATCGATAATCAGAATTGGCAAATCGGTCACGACAATCAGAATCGGCAATTGGCTATAATAATCGGATCGATCGATAATCAAAATCAACAAATCGGTTACGTCAATCGGAATCGGCAATCGGCTACGATAATTGGATCGATCGATAATCAGAATCGGCAAATCCATCACGGCAACCGAATCGATCGATAATCAGAATCGACAATCGGTTACGACAATCAGAATCGGTAAGAATGGGCTTAACAAGGCCTAAGGGAAGGTCACAATGAGGACATCTAACCATCATCGCCCATCAATGTGGACATTTACCAACATTGCTCCCAAGGAGTGGCCCACATAGGGTCAAACGTATAGTGGGCCCACAGCCTCGCACAAGGGCCTAATATACATCATCATGGGCCTCACCAAAGGTCACGAACACATCATAGTGGGCCGCATAATATGGGTCGCACTAATGGGCCTCATACACATAAGATGGGCTGCATTAATGGGCCGCATCAATGGGCCTAATACCATGGGCTTCAAATACACAACAAGTGGGCCTCATGGGTAGGTCACAAATACATCAAGGTGGGCCTCATGGACGGGCCATAAACACATCAAAGGTGGGCCTCATATACGCCAAGTGGGCCGCACCAATGGGCCTCACTCAAATGGGTCGAAATACGTCATGTTAGGCCTCTACAAATACAACAAGTTTGGCCTCTTATAAGGGCTTTATCAAATGAGCTCCAAGTACATCACATCGGGCCTCACCAAATGAGTCGCAAACACATCAGATGGGCCGTATCAAATGGACCAAGTCGAATCAAATGGGCCGTATCAAATGGGCCTCAACAATAGGCTTTATTTTCATTAAGTGGTCCCACCGTAACATTTATTTCCATCCAATCTGTTCATAATGTCACATGGACCTGACTTAAAAGGAAACACAAATTTCACACTAATCCAAAACTTTTGTGACCCCAAAATCGGGTTTCAATGGTAGCTATTCAATGCCCACCGATTTTTGTAGTGTGCCCAACTGATAGACGACGTGGATATACAACATATTTATCAAAGGTGGATCACATGTGTTGTGCATGGACAACACATAAAATGGATACAATAAGGTGGGTCCCATTGACCTGAACAGATGAACGGCTTGGAGAAATACATGCATCACAATGGACCCTTGAGATGGACGGCATGGAATGAAGCACATGCATCAAGGTGGGGTCCACATTCCCTTATTGGACGGACGGAGTGGATTACACATACATCATGGTGTGCTGCACCTACCACCGTCCAAATACAGCGGAACGGTGTGAGTATAAGATACTTACATCAACGTGGGCCTGCACCTCAAAACGAGCCCACCAAATGAACAAGGTGGACATAAAATACATACATCATGGTCAGTCCCTGCAGCACCGTGCAGATGGACGGTGTGCATATTCAGCACATACATCATAGAGGGGCCCACGCAGATGAACGGATGGCATGGACGAGATCCACACATCAGCGGGTCCCACTGTCCAGATAAACGGTGTGGATTTCACACACCCACAGAGACTGCTGACGTCTCATACAGCAGATATATAACTGGTGCGTGACGTACAGTAGCCAACCCTCTTCTATATATATATATATATATATATAAGCATTATGAAATGCTCCAGCGTCCAACGTCCAGAGATGGACGGACGGCCTGGATTGCCTGGATTAGAGTCACCGCATCAGGGGCCCACCGTCCTTAGCAATGGACGGTGTGGCTATAGAATACGTAAATCAAGGTGGACCCCACGTGGCACCGTCCTTGAATGGACGGTGTGGATACAACTACATACATCAACGTGGGGTGGAGGGATGGATGAACGTGTACGTCTGGTGGGTGCCACGTGTAGCCCCACCAGACAAGTTTATTATATATATTATATATGTACTATATTATAATATATCATGTTATCCATATCTCTTCTTTCATCTTTTCTCTTTTTCTCCTTTTCTCTCTTTTGTTTTGTTAAAAAAAAAACGTCCAGTGCTGGACGATCATTACACGGACGGCAGAGATAAACACACGCACGTGGAGTCCACACGTGAGTGGGTCCCACGGCTGCTTTGCAGCATGGATGAATCACATATATCACGAATGGGGCCAACAGGACCGTCCAACCTATCCAGCACCGTCTAAATGGTATGGACGGTGCGGATGAAACAAATACATCATTGTGTGGCCCCAACAGTAGGTGGGCAGTTGGGATCCACCACATACAATCACGTGGGACCCACAAAACTTACTGACGTCAGTCAGTCGGTTGGGGTCCCACCGTTGGATGGTTTGGATGCAACACATGCATCATGGTGGGCTCCACGATGATGGATGGTGTGGAGGTGTCACATGCATCGAGTGGGCCGCACATCAAGAGGGAGGGAGGGAGAGAGAGAGAGAGAGAGAGAGGGGAGGGACCCTGCCACTATAGGCCCTCCCTATCCATGAATACATCAAGATGGGTCCCACATATGTGGGCCCTCAAATTATAACATCAACAAATAAAAGCACCCACCTTCAAAACTATTCATCCTTCTTCTGCACTAGGGTGATCTAGCTCCAATGAGAAAGAATCAATGGTTGAGATTGGATTTTAAAGGTTAGATGATGGGGTATAAAGCTTCATGGTAGATGGAAAAAAATGGAGGAAAGCTTGGATGTTGGGAGTTTTTGGGATTGCTTGGAGAATGAGAGATGAGAGAGAGTGTGATGTAAGGGAAGTGATGGGAGAGAGGGATGGTGAGGTGATGAAAAGTTGACTTTTTGAGGTTGCTTTTGTACTTGGGAATGGGGAGAATAATGGGTGTACTTTTGACAAGTGAGGTGATTGATGTGATGGATTCTCTTGGGTTTAGCAACGCGTGGCGTTTTCCTCGAACTAAACGCAGGCCCACATCTCCTAGCTCAGGTATCGCCTCAACGCGCGAAATGCGGTATCGGAACTGCGGCGACGGCGCGGTCGCAAAGATACAAGTCTCAGGTCGAGTCGACTCTGGAATATGGGATACGACTCAGGGTTGTGCGTAAACGCCAATAATCGTGGGTCACCAAAATTCGACCGGTAGGACCGTGGAAGCCTACAAAATGGTACGGGCTAGGATACGGGCCTTACAGTAGTGACATAAATTTAAGACATCCATCACCTTTGGGCAAAATGAATTTCTCAAACTTATATAACCATTACTAATCACTTTATCTCGCTCATATCCTGCCAAGTGATGATACCTCTTTGTTCTGACTACCACCCGCTATGAAAATGAACGCAACTAAATGCAATCCTAATATGGATGGTCATTGTATTCCATAAACTGAAGTCTGAAAGTAAAAATTTTTGTCAATTGAGATCACTTTGGTGGCTAAAACAATCAGCTCCAATCTCCACTCCCAGACCCAAGGATTGCTACATGGTCCTGCCTAAAACGAACCATTCTAAAATGATTATGAGTTGGCCCAAAATATGACTGATGTTGACCGCTTATAGGGTAAGCATATTCTGAAGTAATGGTTGGATTAAAATTCTAATGGTCAACAACTTAATATCAGCCTTAAACATTGGGTAATGGCTCTATTTGGGTCAGATCAGAACTAAATAACAATTTTAACCATATATACTTAATTACATGAGCCATTTATCAAATAAAACACACCAACCATCAATTAAACCATATGAGTTTTACTTGTGCTGAAAAATGGGCCAAGTACAATTATGCAAGGTTAAAATCATCACCTTCAAACAATGAGCTCAAATATCCAGAATGGGCCCAAAACGTCTAAACAGTAGTTATACATAAAGCTAATAGGTTGGGTCTAAAATTAGGTCATAGTTCAAACTGAAGTGGGTCATGGCTCAACTAAAATGGGCCTGAGATCTACTGAAAATGAGCCCAAATCATTGGAACCAAGCCCAATACCTCAGCCCATATAGTAGAGGCCCATAGAGAATCCAAACTTTAGATCCAGAGTATTGGCCCACTGCAATGGCCCATGTCACAGGCTGGCCCAACAATCTCAAAATCGGGCCCAAAATGTGGCCTAAAAACTTGTTGTTAATGGACCTAAGATGGATTAGAAATGGGCCCAATTTTTTTTTTTTTGGGTTTAAATGGGCCTTGAAGCAAGGCCCTAGTTCTACCCAAATGAAATCACATTAGGCCCACAAATTAGCGGGAGAGGATCTCATTTGTGGCCCAAGAGACAGGCCCACAAATTAGGCCCAAGAGCCCTATACTCACGCCCGTACATTCCTCCTTGCGGCCGAAACTCTAGCTGCAACATCCCACTGTCTAAATCCAATCATGCCTGAGATCCCGCCGCACGGGATCTCCGCATATCACAAACCACCGTCTTCGCATTGGTTTCCATGGCAGCCATGGCTGCACGGTGGAAAATCCCATCCACCACTACCCTTCCCAGCATCTTCCTTAGCGCCGACAACAGCACCACCATTGCAGCGAAAAACCGATTGTCGCACGGATCTGAGGAAAAAAGAGAGGTAGCAATGGGGTTTTGATCGACGCCATCACTGCCACATCTGATTGAAGTGGAGGAGATGCGAAGATGGGTTCAGCCATTGATGGCTGTTGGAGGCGCTGGAAGAGATGGGCTGCAGGGTTGCCACTGAAGCAGGTGGACATGGCTGCCATATCCAGGGATCCAAAACCCTTAATCGTCGCTGCCGTTAAAGAGGAGGACGGTGGGTCTGGAGGTGCGGCAGCCATTAATGGCGATCGGAGATGGGTTCAGGTTGACGATGGTGAAAAAAAAAAAAAAACCCATCAGGTTGCAAAGAGCTGCCATGGCTATCGGATCTGAATCATCAATGGGATTTTCCCTTCGATTCCACAGCCGCTGACAATGGCTGCCGCAAAGAGGGGCCATGGCCAGTGATGGCAACGGTCTGATGTTCTCTATGGCTGCGGTGTCCTGATTGCAGGGTGTTGTTACTATCAGCCCTTATTCGCGGCGTTGAAGCAAAGGTCTAGATCCGATGGCCATGATAGATGATGATCAGAGATCAGGCCTCCATTCTATCGACAAGGTTACCGAATCTCCTCCATTCTATCGAGTCACTATCGGATTCAAATCCCTTTGGTTCCGATGGTGCTAGGATCATGAAGAGATCCAACCTTGTACATAAACGAACTCCAGGAGGAATGCATAGTGTCTCTGATACCAAATGTTATAGTTCTATAATGTGGAATTGAAGGATTGTCTATGCATCAACAATGGAGATTCGAAACTATAACTTAAAAGTGTACCTAATTGGAAAGACATTCCACTCACAGGAATCTTGATCTTCCGCACCTTACACTTTTAGGAGAACCTTCAATGGGACTAGAGTTTCTCATATGTGTTGGTGAGGGGAAAGATGGCTAGAAGTTTACCCATCACACTTCTCCCTCTAGGGTCTTCACATCATAGGTTTCCATATCTGTCTTAATAGCCGAGTATAGAGACATCGGTTCAAGCGTCCTGTCCCAAACATATTTATAATAATCACAACTGTAGTGAGGCTCACTGAATCGCTCAATTTGAATAATCCAACGGTTAAATCTGATGATCATGTGTGGCCCACTTGATGAGAGTCTTACATATTGGTCTACTTCAGGGTGCCAAAATGGATGTAAATACCACCAACATCACACCATCCATTTATTTGGAAATGCCATCATCGGTGACCATCGAGTGTCCACAACACATTGCGCCATATCACCTAAGGATGGATGCCAGTAGAGATTGATCAATCGAGTGTCCACAACACAATCCGCCATATCACTTGAGGGTGGATGCCACTAGAGATTGATCAAGGGAGAAACAAAATAAGTCCAATCATCATCTTAAAACCACTATTAAGTGGTTATGGGTTCCTTATAATTCCAAAGAAGCCTTTTGGTTTAATGATGCTAACATCCCCATAAAATGGATGGTTGTAAGAAGATGGTCCACATTCAAAGAGTCAGGATTATCCAACCAGCTTGATCTTTTTACAATGGCTTACCCCAACTGGTATCAATGAACGGTCAGGATTGATTATTGAAAGCATCACATGTCATTTAAAAACTGAGGGCAGAGATTTTATCATTCTCCTATTTTAAAATGTTATAAGTAATTCATGAATTTGAATATGATTGTATTCAAATTTAAAGAAAATGTTATATTTTATAGTTATTAAATGAAAAGGTGCTCAGCTAAGCCCACAACGCTTATGATGATGGTCTCACACGCCACAAAGTAAGGGTGGCCATCTGCAGGTAGGGAGCCGATTGGGTGCGCCCCGGCCTCGCCGAAGATAGCGCGGCCCTTACTTTGGGGCCCACCTTGATGTATGTATTCTATATCTACGCCATCCATGAGCCCAAAAATGAAGAAGATCCAAATATCAGGTGGACTATATTATAGAAACAGTGGTGATTGAAAGCCTTATGATTAAAAGCTTCCTAGGGCCCGCGGTAATGTTTTTGTAATGTTTATTTGCCATCTAACCTATTGATAAGGTTACATAAATATGGATGAGGGGAAAAAATATTAGCTTGATCCAAAACTTATGTAGCCCATTAATAGTCATTCACCATTGTTTCCTATAGTATGATTCGCCTGAGAATCGGATTCGTTTCATTTTTGGGCTCATTCTATAAAATGATCTGGCAATATGGATGGATAGTGTGGATATAGAATAAATACATCAAGGTGGACTCCACAGTAAGGGCCACACCGTCTCCGCTCCGGATGAGGTAGCCCGCCTGACCCAATGAGCCTGACTAGGCTCTGGCACTAGCTATGCTTGTGGGCTGGGATGGGCTTGGGCATGGCCCAATCAATGTTTCTGGTTTGAGCTCAAGTTATTTTAACCTGGCCTATCTCGACTTTATATGTACATGTGTTATATCCTACAAGTACACCATTCCATCTTGAATTTACATTATTAGCTTCATTCTTCAAAATGATTTTTTTAATGCATGTGTGGCCCACTTGATTAAATGATAGATTGAGGAACATTAAATAGGGAAATAAGGGTTTTATCAATTTTTGGGTAGGGTCTAGCTCGGTTGTATCTTAAAACAGGCCCAAGACTGGGCCCAACAAAAATTTGTTTGGGCCTAGGCCCAATCTAGCCCTACTTGAAAATTGATAAAAATCACTATGTCCCACTTGGATGTTCCTAATCTATTCATTGATCAAGTAAGCCATACATGCACAAAGAAATAGACACTTAGAGGAACAAAATCGATGGCCTAGATTCAAGATGCACTATTAGTATATAAAACACATGCATATAAAGTAAGGCGGGGCGGGGCGGGGCGGGGCTAAAATAAATTAAGCCTAAGCCCGGCCAGAAAATTCATCCACCATGCATAAGCCGGGTCCAAATCCATGTTGGGTTCGTCGGTGTGGAGACCATTTCATCGTATGGGATCTAAGCCATCCATTTTATAGATAGCATCATCTAGATGCCCTAGCTAAGAGTCAGGTTGGTCCACAAGTCAGGTGGGCCATAATTCGTGAAATGTATGTCTTGGAAAACTTGTTCGAAGCGAAGAGAGAGAGAAAAAAAAAAAAACCCATCCACCTAGTTTTAATAAGTGGCCCACCTGCCAACTGTACCATATACTTTTTTTTGGATGAGAACATTTAGATGGGAGGACCCATTGGATGGATGGTTTGCTTATGGTGCGGTGCATGTTGGGCTTTGTGGAGCTCGATCATCGTAAATGTATTGCTCATCCAGCTAAGCACTTCTGCAGGTCGAGAGCTGTTCTAAGCTTGCTGCGATTTGAGGGCAGCAGCCCCTTGCTCGAAGGTTTAGAGGCATAGCCCCCCATCAGAAGGTAATTTTGTAATTTCACACAATGTTTATATATAAATTCTAATTTATTTGGGTCCTTACTCTTGCTCCGGTGGTAGACTCTTAGGAGTTTCAACACCTAGTTAAGAATACCACTGCGGTGTGAGTGTGTGGAGGTATGTGTGTGATCGAGGTTGCCCACAAATATATGTGGGGCCCATCGTGATATATGTGAATTATTCACACCGTCCATCCGTTATACCCACTGAATTTAGGGCATGAGTCAAAATATGAGGTAGATTCAAAATTCAAGTGGACCGCACCATAGGAAAAAGGGAATTAAACACTCACCGTTAAAAACTTCTTGAGGCCACTGTTTACTTTGGTATGGGTCACTTGAAGGTTGGATTTGCCTTATTTTTTGACTCATGCCTCAAAATGTTGTGGTAAAACAAATTGAGGGAACGGATGTATCATATACATCACAGTGGGGTATAGAAATTTAAACTAACACTTTTAAACTGGTTTCCAAGATAGAAATCTGGATTTTCAAACCGATGAAATGGTAATAATTACTTATTTACTGAACATTTACACTTGCTTTAAGAAAATCAAACAAGCCCTCATTGTAATTGAGAGTTACTTCTTCATCTTTTGCCTTCTGAGCGTAGTGTATCAATGTGCCCTCATTGTAATTGAGAGTTGTTTCTGTCTTTTGCCTTCTGAGCGTAGTGTATCGATATGATGTGTCGCATCTTTTCTCTATTTTCTTTTTATTTTGATATTGGCGTGTGGGGTGAAAAATGATTTGTTTTCTCAATAACACGTACATGAGCTTATATGTTAAGAGTCATATGTGGCATTTGATTGCATACATTTGTGAGATGCTATTGGACATGAGCAGTGACTCTGTATAAGATTTTTTGTAGTTAGATACTTTAAAAAGTGCACATATTATTTAAACTGGGCCCATTTTAAATTAAAAACTGCTTTATTTGAACAATTCAAAAACTCGGTTATATACTGGGCCCATTTTTTTGTTTTTTTGTTTTAATTTTTTAAATTCTAATTTTGGGGACTCTTGACCAAATCTAGACTGTAGTTCTAAAGGCTTGTTAGGCACCTTGTAATCGGAATGCAATAGAATCAATTCACAATTATATTAGAATTTATGTGTATTGATTGTATTTGCCAGTTTATAATTGAAAGGTACTAGACTTTAAAAATTGTGTTTGAATGCTTATAATTGGAATGCATTAAAATTCTTTAGTATTTTTATAAAAATTTAAATTTGATTAATTAAATCAATTTTAATATCCTAAATTAGTATACATATATGATAATGGACAAAATGATTGTAACAAGTCTATTGAAATATTTACTTTTGTAAAAAATGAGAAAATTTCAAGCTTTGGGTGGGCCACAAATTTCGGGATAACAAACGAGTGACTCGCCAATATTTTTTAATAGCCTATTTAGACTACTAATATTTGGATAATTTAGATCTTTTTATTAGTGTGATTTTAGTGATGCAACCTTTAATTGAATTATTTTGGGTTGTTATCCACATGTCAAATAGAAGACAAATTGGCTGGCTAGTGATACCTTTGTTACTCATGTGACTCTCCTACCTTTAAAAATATGGGCAAAATAGTCATTCATGCCAGTTATTTTTTAATTCACAGCAAAATAAAGGGGTTTCAAAGCACACTTAAAAGTGTATTTTCATTTATCTGTAAATCCATGGTGACAAACGAACCATTTTGGTGCATATATTTTCAATTACCTCTAATTACACTCAATTTCAAGGTGAATGGAGTGTAGAACTAGCTGATTTAACTTGAAACTTGGCTGAGTCAACTGGCCTTCTCAAGATTTCGAGCTGAGTCACTGCGAGAAACTCACCTATTGGATTGACTCAATCCTAGCTTAGCTAGACTCACGAGGAGGTTTGCTTGAATTGTCCAAGTCGACACGACTTGATACAATTTGGGCCTAGCCACTCTATTGGTCGAGCTGACCTTTTAAATAAAAATAGGCGTCTGTCTTTCGCTGCGCTAAAGCACTATGCTTGACCACCACACCACATATTAATGATCTATTTGTCAGTCCTATCTTATATTATAGATGTGGGTCCAAACATTTTTGCTGGCAACATGATTATATTCTTATTTAATTATTTAATGTCGAGTTGAGCCAAGTAAAGATTGGTTCGAGTCTCCAACCTGACCAGACCCAGCTGAATTTCGAGTCGAGTCAAACTGAGCTTTTGGGTTATCAAACTATAGTCGTCACAAATTCAACTTTTTCACCAAGCTTGATGAAATCTTATTGAATCGGGTTGACTCAATCAAGTTGAGTTGACTCACCTTATTCAAGCAATAGCCCAAGGCATTTCATGATAATTTTCCTTATGATAACCATCATCCAACAATGCTTTGTACATTAGTATAAAATAATTGCCTCTCTAGTTCTTGCAAGTATAAGATGCTTTTATCCCTCTATTTTATTATTTAAAAGAAGTTTGGTAGAGTAGATTGGATGAATTGCTGCATGTTTGGTTGTAGGTAAATGAAGATAATTTGTGGTAAAAGTATAATGATGGATTTTACCGTCCGTTTGGAAGAGAGAATTTCCTCTAAATTTCAACCTCTATTTAAAGCAAGACCCTACGGGCCTACCATAATGTAGGTGTTATATCCACATCGTTCATTCATTTTTTCAAATCATTTTAAGATGTGAGCTCAAAATTGAGGTAAATCCAAAGATCAAGTGGACCATACCATAGAAAACAATAGGTTCAATGGTGGACGCTATTTTTCCCATTGTGGACCACTTAAGCTTTGGATCAGCCTCATTTTTTGGATCACACCTAAAATAATTTGTCAAAATGAATGGACGGTGTGGATGAAACATATAAACCATAGTGTGGCCCACAGAGTTTTGCCACACCACACAATATGAGAATCTCAATGGGACGCTAAGAAATAGCCTGGTAAATCAATATTATTTATTTACCATTGACAACTAATAATTACAACCAAACAAACAAGCCCTATATATATATATATATATATATATATATATATATATATATATATATATATATATATATATATATAGGGACTTTAACCTTTGGATCTAGTTCATCTTTCAATGATCCAAATTATTTATATAATGAGTTTCACTTTGTTTGGCCCAAGGATGATTTCCGACCTTTCATTATTTAGCTCTTTAGCTCTGACTATGAACGGTCACAATAATATTTGTATAAGCAAATGGTTGAAATATTCAATCTGAGGGTTCTCCTGGTGAATTTCCTATGATTCCCTTGAGAAAAACCCAAATGCACTTGAGGACGTAATTGGGGAAACCTTTGTTCAATAATCAAAACGATAATATTATATAATTGGCCGTCATTTTCATTGGGGGTTGAGTAATTGATAAGTGCCACATGTCCATTTGATTGATTTTCCAGTGGTCTATCATGCTTTGATGGGACAGGTTTGCTCAAATATTCCCAAGTATTGCAATGTGATGCGTTGGGACTTTAGCCTCTGAATCCTGGTCATCTTCGAAGGATGCAAGCTGTTCATGTGAAAGGTGATACTTTGTATGGCATGAAGTTAAGTTGGATTATTTCGACCCTTTCATAATTTGGCTCTTTGATTTGAAAATGAACGTTCATCATGACCTTTATTTGATCAAGGAAGTAGATTATGCAGAGTAACTCAGTTCACTATAAGTGTAATGAGTAAACTCTGTGGAGCCGGCCATGATATATGTGTCTTAATCATGTTGTTCGTACATTTTAATGGCTCATTTTAAAGCATAAGTTAAGAATTGAACTATATCTAAAACTCAAGTGGACCACACTATAACAATTAGTGGGAATTAAATGATTACCATTTAAAATTTATTGTGAGCCACATAAATTTTAGATGAAGCTGATATTAGTGTTTTCCCTTCATCCACGTCTATATGACATTATGAACAGGTTGGATGACAAATAAGTATCACTGTACGCCTTAAGATGGTTTCAATGGTGAACATTATTATCTCCATGGTTTCCTATAGTATGGTTGACTTAAGGTTTGGATGGTATGGATAAGACACATGTATCTTAGGCCGGCCCTACAAAGCTTACTGAGTAGTCAGCTCACTTCCTATGATCAAATGGTTGAAATACTTATTTTTGAAGTCTTTTCATGCATATCTAAACCATTAAACGTATAGTATACTCGAACCCTTGACTGGGTGTTGTAACTCTTGGGAGTCTATAACCTGAGCAAGAGTAAGGATCCTTCAAAATGTTTATTTTTTATCCATATATGACCCACTTGATTAACTGATAGATTAGGGAAGATTAAAGAGGGAAATAGGTATTTTATTAATTTTTGGGTTGGGTCCAGCTTGGTTGTGCCTCAAAACAGGCCTAAGATCAGGCCCAACAAAAAATTGGCTGGGCCCAGGCCCAATACAAAAATTGATAAAATTGCTATTTCCCAGTTGGATGTTCGTAATATACTCATTGATCAAGTAAGCCATACATGCACAAAGAAATAGACACTTAGAGGAACAAAATCAATGGCCTAGATTCAAGATGCATTACTAGTATATAAAACACACGGATGTAAAGTCAGGTGAGGTGGGGCTAAAATAAACTGATCCTAACCCCAGCCAGAAATTCATCCGCCATGCACAAGCCCGGTCCAAATCCATGTCGGGTTCATCAGCGGGGAGACCATTTCATAGGACAGGATCTAATCCATCCATTTCATAGATAGCATCATCTGCATGCCCTAGCTAAGAGTCAGGTTGGTCCACAAATCAGGTGGGCCAAAATTCGTGAAATGTATGTCTTGAAATACTTGATTGAAGCCAAAATAAAAATAAAAAATACCATCCACCTAGTTTTAATAAGTGGCCCACCTGCCAACTGTACCATCAATATATATCTGTGTGTGGGGGGAAAAAGTTCTATGCTGTGAGGTCGAGTTGTGTGGGCCCACTGTGATGGGTGTCAAACATCTACCCGATCAGTCAGATGCACCATTCCATGTTGGGCTTAGGGCTTAAAAATCAAGTCAATTGGTGACTTGTGTGGGCCACACCACATACAAAAGTTGAGAGGGGATATCCTCCATTAAAACATTCATAATCATTTTTTGGGCCCATCGAGATGTGGTTCATAAATCAAGACCATCCATTATGTGTGTCCCACTTGGATGAGGGGTCAGACCAAGTTTCAGGTGCATCCAAATTTCAAGTGGGCCCTACCAAGTGCTTTTATATGTTTTAAACATGTCTTCACATGATTTTAGATGGTATGACTTACCTGAGTTCTGTATATGGTCGTTTTTTGGGATATCCCATAATTTAAAGGGGACCCATCAAATGCACAGTGTTGATGTTCGGCATACTTCATGGTGGGGCCCACACAGCTCAACTTTATGGGAAGTTCCCATGAGCTAGACCGCATAGAACCTTTTCCCATATATGATATACATATACATATATATACACACACATATACACACACACATATATAGATATATATACTTTCATGGGTTGAGCTCTGCTCTAAGCTTCTTGTGAGTTGAGGAGGGCAGCGGCCTCTTGCTTGGAGGTATGGGGGAGCATAGCCCCCTATGAGAGGGTAATTTTGTAATTTCACATAATGTTTTTATATAAATCTTAGTTTATTTGAGGTAATACATATTATGTTGAGAGAGAGAGAGAAAGAGAGAGAGAGCCTTATAGTAATTGAGAGTTGCTTCTTCGCTTTTTGACCTTTAAGCACAGAATTTGTGGACATATTGAAAGGAACCATGTTACATCGTTTTTTTATTTTCTTTTGATTTTGATATTGATGTGTGTGTGGCGAAAAATGATTTCTTTTTCCAATAATAGGTACATGAATTTATATGTTAATAGTAATATATGGAAGCTGAGTGCATGCATTTGTGAGACGCTATTGGACATGAGCAGTGACTCTGTATAAAAAATTCTGTACTTGGGAACCTTGAAAAGAGCACATATTATTTAAACTGTACCCATTTTAAATTAAAAACTGCTTTATTTGAATAATTCAAAAACTCAATCTTTATTGAGCAAAATATCCCAAGTGCCATGAGTGTTGTAGTGCTATGGCAAGTTGAGTGTTGTCTAGCTTCATCATGCTTTTACCAAGTTTCATCAATTTGAATTGAGTTTATTTATTTTATAGTTTTGAGGACTCTTGACTAGATTTAGACTATAGTTCTAAAGGCTTACTAGGTGCTTGTAATTGGAATGCAATATAATTCAATTCACAATTACATTGGAATTCATGTGAATTGGAATTCTCAAGTGTATTTGTCCATTTATAATTGAAAGGTATTAGAATTTAAAAATTGTGTTTGAATGCCCTTACTTTGAATGCATTAAAACTCTTTAATATATTCATAAGAGCTTAAAATTTATTAAGTAAATCAATTTTAATATCCTAAATTAGTATACATATATGATATTGGACAATAATTGTAATAAGCACATTAAAATATTTACTTTCGCAAAAAATGAAAAAATTCCAAACTTTGGGTGGGCCACAAATGTCAGGATCACAAACGAGTGACTCGCCAATGTTTTTTAATGGTCTAGTCAAACGACTAATATTTGGATAGTTTAGATCTTTTTATTTGGTGTGATTTTAGTAATGTAGCCTTTAATTGGATTGTTTTGGTTGTCATTAACATACCAAATAAATGGCAAATTAGCAGCCTAATGATGCCTTTGTTACTCTTGTGACCCTCCAACCTTTAAAAAAATGGATAAAATGGATATTCATGCCAATTACATTTCAATTCACATCAAAATAAATGGATTCCAAAACACACTTAAAAGTATATTTTCATTTCTCTCTAAATTCTTGGTGACAAACATACCATTTTGGTGCATTTATTTTCAATTACCTCCTATTACACTCAATTTCAAGGTGAATGGAGTGTAAAACTAGCTGCTTTGATTTGAAACTTAGCTGAATCAACTCACCCTATCAAGATTTCGAGCCGAGTCACTGCAAGAAACTCGCCTGTTGGATTGACTCGTCCTAACTTGGCTAGACTCACCAGGTGGGCCGACTTGACTTGATACAATTTGGGCCCAGCCGCTCTATTGGTCGAGCCAAACCTTTAAATAAAAATAGCCATCTTTTGTTATGATAAAGCAATGTTCTTGACCATCACATTACATATTAATGATCTATTTATCAGCCCTAACTTATATCATACATGTGGGGCAAGTATTTTTGCTGGCGACACTATTATATTCTTATTTAATTATTTAATGTCGAGTTAAGCCAAGTAAAGGTTGGTGCGAGTCTCCAACTTGAGCTGACCCAGCTGAATTTCAAGCCGAGTCGAGCTTTTGGGTTTAGAAACTATAGTCATCACGATTTCAGGATTTTCACCAAGTTTGATGAAATCTTATTGAGTCGGGTTGATTCAACCGAGTTGAGTTGACTCACCTTAGTCGAGCAATAGCCCAAGGCATTTAATGATAATTTTCCTTATGATAAACATCATCTAACAATGCTATGTATATTAGTATAAAATAATGCCCTCTTTGCTTCCTCTTGCAAGTATAATATGCTCTTATCCATTTATTTTATTATTTAAAAGTTCCCTGGAGTATAATATTGGATGAATTGCAGCATGTTTGGTTGGAGGTAGATGATGATAATTTATGGCAAAAGTATAATGACGTATTTTTCCATTTGTTTGGAGAAGAGAGAATTACCTCTCATAAACCATGTAACTTTCAACCTCTATTCAAAGCAAAACTCTATGAGCCCTACCATAAGGTAAGTGTTATATCCACAATGTTTATTTATTTATTTTTCAAATCATTTTAACACTTGAGCTCAACAAGGTAAATCCAAAGATGAAGTGGACCATATTATAGAAAATAGTGGGTTCAATGGTGGACACTATTATTCCTGTTGTGGCCCACTTGAGCTTTGGATTGGCCTCATTTTTTGGATAATGCCTTAAAATGATTTAGCAAAATGAATGGATGGCATGGATGAAATACATAAAACCACAGTGTGGCCCACAAAGTTTTCCCATGCACACACATCTCAATGGGATGCTAAGAAATAGCCTGATAAAAAATAATTATTTATTTACCATTGACTATTAGTAATTACAACCAAACAAACAGGCCCTAATATATACAGGGACTTTAACCTTTGAATCTAAGTTATTTTTCGATCATCCAAATCATTTATATAATAAGTTTCGCTTTGTTTGGCCCGAGGATGATATTCTACCTTTCATTATTTAGCTATTTAGCTCTGACTATAAACAGTCACAATAATCATTTTATAAGCAAATGGTTGAAATATTCAATTTGAAAGTTCTCTTGAAGAATTTCCTATCAAAGGAGAGCCCAATCAAATGATTGGTTTGAATTGAGGAAAACCCAAATGCAGCTGAGGATGTAATAGCTAGGGGAAATCAAAGTTCAATAATCAAAACGATAATATTACATAATTGGCAGTCATTTTCAGTGGGGTTGAGTAATTGATAAGTGCCACGTGTCCATGTGATTGATTTTCCAGTGGTCTACCATGCTTTGATGGGACAGGTTTGTTGGAATATCCAAAAGTATTTGTAATATGATGCGTTGAGACTTTATCCTTCGAATCCGAGTCATCTTAGCTGTTTATGTGAAGGGTGATGCATTGCATGGCATGAACTTAACAAGAAAAACATTCAAGTTTGGTTTATTTCAATTCTTTTATAATTTGGCTCTTTTGATTTGAAAATGAACGGTAATGATAACTTTTATTATGATCGAGGAAGTGATTGTGCACTGAGTAACTCAGTTCACCGCAGGGGCTGTTTGATTTTCAAAATCTTCCATAAATATACCATGTAAATAAGTAATTATTACTTTTTTATCCAGTTCGAAAACAAGCATGTATTTCTGCTTCGAAACCGCTCCTAAAGGACTTGTTTAAATTTTTGGGCCCCACCATGATATATATGATATATCCGCTCCGTCCATCCGTTTTAACAGAATATTTTGAGGCATTATTTAAAAAATGAGGTAGATCCAACACTCAGATGGGCCACACTAAAGGAAATAGTGGCCCCAAGAAGTTTTTAACAGTAGGTGTTCGTTTCCCTTTTCCTTGTTGTGTAATCCATTTGAGATTTGAATCTTTCTCATTTTTTTGTTCATGCCCTAAATTCAGTTGGCATAATAAATGAACAGTGTGGATAAGCCACATACATTATGGTGGGCCCTACATATATTTCATAGTGCCCTCCGTTTTAGCAGCGTAGAAAATAATTATTACCCATTTACAGATAATTTGGAAAATCAAACAGAACCATAGTGTAATGAGTAAACTATGCGGAGCCCACCATGATATATATGCCTTACTCACGTTGTCCATCTATTTTAACAGCCCATTTTACTGGATAAGCCAACTATTGAACCATATCCAAAGCCCGAGTGGACCAAACTATAAGAATTAGTGGTTAATTGAATGCTACCATTGAAAACTTATTGAGAGCCACATAAGTTGATTTTTTCTTTGATATTTTTGTGATCAAATGGTTGAAATACTTATTTTGAAATCTTTTCTTACATGCTCAATCCAAGGGAATCTTATCAACTAAACCGGCTAGGACACCCTAGAACAACCTAATCTAAAGGATAGAGTATAGTTTGATGTTTGTTAATAAAGTCACTTATTTATTTATTTATTATTATTATTTTTTACACATGCATGCACACCTCCACACACACCACTGAGATTTCAATATAATAGATACTCAAACATACGCGAATTAGATACAGATTGAGTAGTGAGACTCGCAACTCAAGTGATGTCACCAAGTTGTGGGCTCCACTATGATGTATGTTTTGTATCTACACCATCCATCCATTTGAAGAGATCATATTACGGCATGATCCAAAGGAGTCAGATCCAACCCCACCACATAAAATAGTGGGAAGAGTGACACCACAGTTAAAAAGTTCTAAGGATGAAAAGAGTTTTCGATCAAGCTGATATTTGTGTTTTCCCATCTTTCATGTCTTCTTTAATACACGAGCAAGTTGGATCTCAAATAAACATCATGGTAGACCTTCGAAAAGTTTCAATGGTGGGCGTCACTCTCTCTGTTGTTTTTTTGTAGTGGTTCCACTCCAGCCTTGGAACTACCTCATCTTTGTATTATGCCTTAAAATGATCTTTCAAAATGTATGGACGGTGTAGATACAAAACATACATCATGGTGGGGCCCACATAACTTGGTGACATCACTTCATTAGCAAGTCTCGCTGCTCAACCCGTTAATAGCTGATCTGCGTGGTACTGGAACTTATGACTAAAACTGGGCAGAATCCGACCCGATCCAAACTGAACCAAATGCCTGGATCAGTGCGGATCGAGTAGGACTACTCAGATTCGATCGTAAGCAGATCGACTTTGAATCGTAGTCAATCCGGACCGACCTGATCCGAAATCTGAATGAACCCTAACCCCTCTTTCTCTACCCGAAGGAGGCACTGCACCTACCCATCTTTCCTCCTTGCTTTCCTTCTTTCTCTCCCAATTTCCCTCCTCTCGTTCTTTTTCTCGTCCCTTCTCTCATTCTTTCTCTTCTGGTTTCCCACATCTTCTTCTTTCTTTCCCTCTCTCCCTAGACTCGACTCGGTCTAACTCTATTCAATTTCCTGGATCGAGTCGGACTTGGTTCAGGTCAGGCCAGCAAGGATTCAGATCGAATTGAGTCAGCCCTACTGAACTTGATCCCAGATTGGATTGAATTCGGGTCAAGTTCTTGGAAAATCGAATCGAATCGAGTTGGACCCAATCCGATTAGACTCGACTCGATGCCCACCTCTACTTACGACCTTACGTTGAAACTCTTGTAAGTCTCCACCCAAAAATGAGTAAGGACCCAAAGTCATTTAAACCTTAGTTCGGGAAAAAATAAATATTCATTTGATCGAAAGATTCTGTGGCCGTAGAAAGTTCTCAATGATATGAGTTCGATCTTCACCGTCCACTTGAGCTTTGCATCTACCTCTTTGTTTGGACTCAGTATCTAAATCGAGCTAGAAAAATGGATGGACGGCGTGGATAAAATACATACATTGGGCCCACACAACTTTTCGGCTAACGGGGTCACTACCGAATTGGATTCCATGCTTACATGGCACCAAGGTAGGTGAAGCCTCGTGACTTTCGGAGATAGACACGTGGCCGGTGGATGAGGATTTGGGCGGTTGGGATGAGGTGTCTGAGATTAGAAATTAGGGTTTTGTTCCTTTGTCATTATGTGTGGTGTGTGGTCCAGCTATCATGTGGCCAGAGTAGAAGACCCAGACAGATCCCGTTGAGTGTGAGGTGTCTTGCGTGATTGTCCATTTGTTTACTGCCGTAGACTAATGAGTGCGTCAACCACCATTTTGCAAGTGGTGGTGTTTACATATGACGAAAATATTCAGCAATCTGGACCGTACAAATCAATGGGCCTCTTTCGATGGAATATAACCCAAATGTCACACCGATCTGACAATTTTAACCATCTGATTTCACATGTTTAATTTGTACTGCTAGCCGTTTATTTTTAACCGTTGGTTTTGTTGCCACCGATTGGACCATTTCATCATTAGATAAGCGTGGTTTTTGGTTTATGCTCTGTCATAAGGGGCGCCGGATTTGAACGGTCCAAATGAATTTACGGGTCTGCCACGTGTGCAGCTATCTTTTAAAAAGATGGTGGTGAAAAATCAGTATAGTGCTGTCGTTGTTGTGGAAGATAAAGGCGAGAAAACTGGTCCCACAGCAAAAGGAGGAACAACGAGAATCCAGAGGCGGATTTCTGCTAAAGCCTTATGGACGGAGTTACTGCGCTGGGAACCTAGGTGGAGCCCACCGTGATATTTGTGAGAAATCCACACCGTCCATCCGTTTTTTGAGCTCATTTTAGAACCTGAGGAGAAAACCGAGCTAGATCCAATACTCGAGTGAGCCGAAAACCTGAGGATTGAATTTTCACAATTGAATATTCGTGGGGCCACAGAAGTCCTGAATCAGGATAATATTTGTTTTTTCAGTTCATTCCAGTAGGAGTGACGTTATGAACGGTATGGATGGCATGTAAACATCACTGTCGAACCTAGGAAGGTTTCAACGGTAGGAATTTCCCTACCCACCTTTTCCTTTAGTGCGGCCTACTTGAGTCTTTGATCCTTCTCACTTTTGATCTCAGCTACTAAAATGATCTAAAAAAACGGATGGACGGTGTGGATTTCTAAGAAGAGAGTCCAACAATCGAGGGCCAGACATCCATTCGATCCATCGGTTATTACACCTCACTTTAGAATCTAATCCCCAAAATCACGCCGATCCAACATTCAGTTGGGCCGCACTACAGGGAAAAGTGGGATGCTGATTGCCTACTGACGCTGTCAGTGGCCGGTGGCCACTACTGGACGGGAGTGGATTAGGTGAGACCCGGATCCACCAAGGTGGGTAGGACTCCTGACTGTGGGGCCCACTGTCATATATGTGATTAAATACATGCCGTCCATCCTTATTGAAAGCTCAATTTAAGGCATGATCCAAAAAAATGAAGCAGATCCAAATACGAGGTGTACCAAAATAAAAGAAACAATGGTAACCGAGCATTAAAAACTTCTCATGGGCCACAAAAGTTTTGGACCAACCTAATATTTGCGTGGTCTCTTCATTCAGATCTTTGTGACCTTATCCATAGGTTGGATGGAAAATAAACGTTCTGGTGGCCTTGAGGATTCTATCGCTATTATGTCCCTGTGGTAAGGTCTATATACGATTTTGATCAGCTTCATTTTTTAGATCATGTCCTAAAAAGAGCTGTGGGACGGTGTGGATTTAAGGCACATACATTACCTAATTGGCTCCCCTGTTAGACGATGTTCTTTGGCCCTACCCGAATGTATTTGTTTTACCACAGCTGTCAATTGATGTGCCTTTAATGACACTTGTTTTCTTGTGGTGTGGTCAATTCTAGATTTGGATCTACTTAATTATTGGGCTAATGTCACAAAATGTTTTGAAAAAACATATATACAGTCAAATAAAGCACATACATCATAGTGGGGGCACATCGGTTGATCTCTTGATCCACTGAGGTGGGTGAGATCTCTAATCATGGGCCCCACCATGATGTATTTGTCTTATATCCACGCCGGCCATCAGTTTTGAAAACCAATTTCACGGCATGATCTAAAAAATGAAGCTGATCCAAAGTTGACCATAATACAAGAAATAATGGTAATTTAGTATTAAGGGTGTGTTTGATTTTCTAAACCAATCGTAAATACAATGGAAATGGGAGTAATGATTATTTCTTTTGGTAATTACGACATTGTTACTGCTTGATTTGATGGTTACTTTTTGAGCTCAAAAATCGAGGACACTACTAAATATATTTGGAGCCCACCTTAAATGTATATGGCTTATTCACACAGTCCATTTGTTATTTCATCCAAATTTATGGCTTGACCAAAAAGTTGAGGCTGATACAAAGCTCCAGTGCACCACACCACAAGATTTATGGAATTGAACATTTACTGTTAAAAACTTATCAGTGTCACTATGACTTTTAGTGTGGGCCACTTGAGTCTTAGATCAGCCTCATTTTTTGGCGCCCCAAAATGTTATGCTAAATTGGATAAACAACGTAGATATATCTAATATATCAGGGTGGGGCCCAAAAATTTAAACTAATCTTTTTTACTGAGTTTTCAAAACTGAAATGTAATTGTATTTTCAAACAGGGTGGAGCAGTAATAATTACTAACTCACCAGGCATTTACATGAAATTTGGAAAATCCAACAGGCCTTAAAAACTTATTGTGGGCCACAAAAGTTTTGGATTAAGCTAATATTTAAAAAAAAATCTCTTTGTCGATGTCTTTGTGACCTTATCAACAGGTTAGATGTCAAAAAAACCATTCTTGTGATCTCATGAAGTTTTTATTGCTGGAGATTCACTCAAGTGGGCATATAAAGTGAATTTAAAATCCTCTGGTTGTGGAACATGTATTTTAAACCATCTTATTGTGTTTGGCACCCTGGATTGATAATCAACTTTAATCTAAAAGTAGCTATGCATAATACATTTATAGGGGTTTGAATTTAATTACTAAATAAACTTTAATATTTCTAATTAGTGAACATATGTAATGTTAGACACAACAGTTGTAATAAACCCGCCAAAATATATACTTTGCATGAAAATGATGAAATTCTAAGTCTCAGATGGGCCACAAGCACAAGATCACATCCAAGTGACTAACCAATGATTTTTAACTGTTGATTTAAATGGATAATGTTTGGACAGTGTTAATCATCATATTAAAGTAATTAATACATTTTTTAAATAATAATATCAATCATACACTTTGTCAAAGCATAAAAGCATAAGGGCCTGTTTGGAACCTTTGAATGTACAATAATTATATAAATATCATGTTTGGGATCAAATTCTTCCATTGAAAAAAACACAAGATATTAAGTGAAACCTGTGCATATACATAACTTGAATGTCATGTATAAAGGGTGCATATGGATAGATATATAGCATGGATAAAACACATGCATCAACATGGGCACATGGATGTAGTGGGTTTTAAAATCTATCAGAAATCACTCGAGATATTAGGATTGGATGATATAATACTAGGGTTAATCCAATCCTTTTCAACATTTGGTATGGGACCAAATGTAAGTCCATACCACTCAATCCCACGTTTCAAACAGCTCTCAAATACTGATTGTCTCCGTTTCTATGATGTCTCTTCCTTTCCTTTCTCTCATTGTGGCGCATTTGGTCCAAGACAAGGACTCAACCAAACTCTTAGTTAAGTTCAAGCAAGGTCCAAAATAGTAGTCCTGAACCCAACCTAATTTCTAAATGGTTTGAGAGTTTATATGTGGATTTATATAAATCGGGTTAAGTCCATCAAATATTTTTCGATTAGGTAGATTTTAACAATCCGTCGAGGCATAAAAAATGAAGATTCAAGGATGAATCAAAAAGAATTTTTTTATTTTTTTTTAAGATGTATAGAAAAAATGTAAAGAAAATGGAGAAAAAAGGGGACTTCATAGTATTTGCGTGAACCCGCGCAAACCATGTTGGTTGCGTCAGACCGCGCAAAGGGTCATTGTAGGTTGCGCGTTCTTGCACAACATTAGTGCGGTCAAGATGATTTGGACGGTTGAGATCTAATGAGAAGTGGGCCTACAGCACGAAGATCGAAGGTTTGCACGTATGAAGGCCTATAAATACATCACTCCCCCTCTCATTTGGACATGATGAAGATTACGAATAAGATCAAAGTTCTAGAGAAGAAGAAGACTTTGAAGGTATCAAGAGGAGAAGGGAGGAAGAAGAAAGAGAAGGCTTTGTGTCGGACCGCGCAACAACATGGTGTTACGCGACCAGGAATATGAAGGGGCCAGAATGTTGCCAAAATGATCAGATGGAATCGGTTCTTCCATACAGGAATATAAGCTCAAGAAGGAGATATATGATGATCATATCCGCATAGTATTCCTCTCAATGGGATGAACCAAATTACAAGCCAAAATGCTGCCGGATTTGATATCCAGATTTGATATTCAAACTCTTTCAGTACTTGTATTTTGGATAGTCTATCTTAGAGTTAAGGGAAATCAAAGGATGTAAATGAACTCGGAATAAATAAATATGATCATTGTTATCTGTCTATTCTCTCTGTTATAATTAAATAAGAGAATCCTCCAAACCAAATGCATTTGTTTCTTGTCGAAACAAAATGATGACTCTACTGGGGATTGAACCCAGAATCTCTGATCGAGAGCCATTATCTTATTTAAGATTAATATGGAGGAAGTTTCGAGAACTTTATCATAGTTTGGCGTCTTACTGACGCTAAAATGGTGACTTTCAATGGGAATATCATCCCCTTCATCTCTAAGATAGAATATTTTATCATTTGAATATTAATTGTGATTTCATATTATTGTTTGAAGGTTATAAGACAACTTCAAATCACAATCAATGGAAAACGCGACAAAGAGGGTGAATTTCTACTTCACAGCGACCGGATATTTGGTTGAATATGCAGCGAATTAACTTACAGATCATGAATCTCAATCTACTGCAAGCAAAAACGATAAGCTCCGAGTTATGGCCGAAGTCATAACTGTTTTGCCACTGGCACAAGAAAACAATAACGACTGGGTTGTTGTATCATCCCGAAGAACGAGGGTCCGAAATGCAGCAATTGCCAAGATGAATTCATCTCCACATAAATTCAGGGGAACAATAACACGGAACACAGCTAAAATAATCCTGAACTCGCTCCTTCGGCTCTGTAACCGGGGAAATTTCGTCCCCCTCTGACATCACAAGACTTTCCAGCACTACCTGTTATGAAGACTCGATAGATGAAAAAAGAGAAAGGCAAATCACCGATGAATAATGCAGTTTTTGTTTCACCTCAAGATACGCCTCAGCAAGAAACATCGCAGTTGATCGAATTCTTTGGGAGTACGAAAAATCCGGATGGAACCCCTCTTTCAATAAGCCCTATCATACTCGGATATTCTACTCCTATGACTGTCTCTTCAAACAATGCGGAAGTTGTCGTTAGAGCTGTACACGAGCAGACTAAGGCTCGAGTACTCGCTCGACTCGACTCAGAATGCTCGACTCGTACTCGACTCGTCTGAGTTAGAGCCGAGTACGAACGGGTTTCCACGACTCGTTTAGATTACGAGTAGAGTACGAGTCTAGAAGTACTCGACTCGGTACTTGACTCGGTACTCGACTCGGTACCTGTGTATATAACTCCGCCCGAAAAAAAAAAAGCCCTACCCGCCCGTCATTTTCCACAGCGCCCAGGCCCCAAACCCTACCCCCACCGCCCCATGGCCCCACCCGTCCTTTTCAAGTAGCACCACTCTTCCCTCCCAGCCAGCATTCAAAAAAATCTCTCTCTCTCTCTCCTCTCCCTCTCCCAGCGGCCAGCGCCCGTCCGGCCGTCCCTCTTCTTCCCTCTCTCTCTCTCTCACTCGCCAGTCGCCCCTATCCCCTGTCCGGCGGTGCTTGGTTCGAAAAAAACTCTCTCTCTCTCCTCTCCCTCTCCCAGCGCCCGGCCGGCGGTCCCTCTTCTTCCCTCTCTCTCTCTCACTCGCCCCTATCCCCTGTCCGGCGGTGCCGCTCGTCCCTGCGGCCTGTCCGGTGACGGAGCTCGTCCCTGCCACTCGTCCGGTGTGCCGCAGCTCGTCCCTGCCAGGCTGCCACTCGTCCCGTCGTCCGTCATCGCCCTGCCCTGCACGCAGCTGCCGGTCGTCCCTCTTCTGCTCGCCCGGTAAGGTGTGGCCGTATGGGGTTTATTTTTTTAATTTTTAATTGCTAATATATGTTAGAAATTGTTAATATAGTTTGAAATTAACCTGATATTTGTGTTTTCTCTTGATATCATGGTGAATTGCTAAGTTCAGTTTCCATTTGCATACATGTTGTATCATTGAGTGAATGTAAATATTTTGTAAATATTTATATTAAGTGAATGTGATCCGAGTTGAACTGATTTGAATCGAGTCAAGTTTGAGTCAAGTTCTAAGCCTACTCAAGTTCGAGTTAAGTTCTAAGCCGAGTCGAGTTGACCGAATTAACCAAGCTAACTCAGTTCATGTACAACTCTAGCGTACAAATATAAAAGTGGGGCATTTTAAATTGACTGAAAATGGATCACAGATCTAAGGGTTAGGATTTTCCACGATAGAAGATGCTTGTGCATCCACCATTCATGTTTTAGCCATTAGATCAATTGTCTGAATCATGAACGTGGGACTCACTCCAAAAGCTCAGACAACGATGCACGTAGAGTTCGTGCATACATGTTGTATCATTGACTGTATTGGTCTCATTGTTGATTTTCCTTTTCTCCAACTATAATTTACATTACATGTACTTGGTTTTCTATGGTACGAAATATATTGCAACAACCCCAGTTCATCGCGGTAGGCGGTTGCCCACTCTTGATTATCGCCGTTCATCATTGTACACAGGGCAGGGCTGTGGATTTGAAAAGGTAAATTACACAGTCCTATCACTTGATGTACGTGAGAGTGCAAACCCAGGACAGTCCGGATCCATACTGATAGAAATAAAGATTAAATGGTATTGAATTTCATTAGGTAGAATTAAAATTGTATATGAGTCAAACCAAGTTGGCCATCAAAATTCCTAGCCTGCCCTCGGTCTCAAATTGGCCATGTGGGCCCAGGTCAAAATATTCAATTTGATCCTGTATGGTTAAAATATAGTTTTGGAATTAACCTGATATGTTAATATAAAAATTGTTTAACATATGTTAGAAATTGTTAATATAGAAATTTTTTAATCAAAGGTGAACATCTCACTCCCAATTATTTACTTTAGTGTGTGGCCCACCTCAATTACAACTTACAAGTCATCATTTTGTTTGTTTGTTTATTTCTAAGCCTATCGTGGGTCTTCAATTAATATCATGGTGGGCCTATCAAAGTCAGAGTAGCTTTTGTTTATAAAGATCTTTAAATGTGATCCACTTAATAAGTGGATAGGGCTAACAATTAATGAAATTGTTAGTGTTGAATGCTACCACTTTAAGATGCCTTTGGTTTTTTATTTGACATTTTGTTATTAGTTAGCTAGATGATAAATGTCAATTTCAACATGCTCCATTGTTTGCATAGATATGAATTATTTGTATTGTTTTAGTTGTAGACTTGTAGTATAAGATAATCGGTTGCCCATTTGAGGATTTCTATGTTGTCAGACATAGATTCAGTGTGTTCTTGGATGCATAGAAATTCTCAAATTGTCCCTTTTTGGACAATTCAGGGTTAGATAGATTGTAATGTCTTCATTTATTCCAATTTAAATGCATATGCCTGTTCTGGTTTCGTCTCTTCTTTTTCTCTCTGGATATATTTCATGTATTTATTTCCGTTGTCAAATGTCCACACTTTGTGTTGATGATTGACATGGGAATCAAATACAAGATTAATATATTCTGGAGAGATAAGGGGAGATGCTGCCGGAATTTCGGCGTAGCATTTAAATTGAAAAATGAAGCATTACAATCTATCTAACTTTGAATGGGTGACTGATTTAGACAGTTAAGTAATTATGCCCGTCTAGCGGTCGGTCTAGCCATCTAGGACCCTAGCCCCTAGGTATAGCCGTATAACATATCGAGAACTTTATTTTATAGATGGCTAGTCAAGACGAAAGCCCAAATACCCCTGGAATGGGTGCATCGGCCACATCTCCTCTAATAGTAGAAGGTGACGCAGACACGTCAACCACATGCAAAGGGAAGAAGAAGAGATCAGCAGTGTGGGATGATTTCGAAGATGTGACAGTTAACGGTGTACAGAAGATAAAGTGTAATCACTGCAAAGGGTTATTCAGCAAGATTCCAGGAGGATCTACGACACATCTGATTAGACATTTGAAGACGTGTCCTAAGAAAGCAAGACTTCCTCCTCCCGGCCAACAGATACTGTCATTTACGAAGTCAGAAGGGGACGACTCCCAAGGCATAGTGTCCACTCATAAGTTTGACAAGGAGAAGTTGAATGAGTGGTTTGCTAGATTAGTGATTTTGAAAGAAAAACCTTTCAGAATGATTGAAAGTAAAGGATTTAGGGCTTTCTGTCAATTCCTTAATCCTCGGGCCGAGAATGTCTCCCGCGTCACAGTGCAGAGAGAAAGCATGAAGATGTACGCAAAGGAGAAGATGAAACTGAAAGAAGTTTTGGCTTCAGTGACTAGAATAGCTTTGACTTCTGATTTATGGACGGCGTCCAATCAAAGAAAAGGATACATTTCATTAACTGCTCACTATGTTGACAATGATTGGAAACTATGCAAGAGAATTTTGAACTTCAAACACCTTCCTCCTCCACATACTGGTTTACTTATTTCAGATTGCATCTACATTTGTCTAGAAGGCTGGGGCATTGAGAAGTAAATTTCAGCAATAACTTTAGACAATGCTTCAGCAAATGACAGTGTCGTTTCATGCTTACGTAACCAGTTCAAGGCTACAGGAAATTTATTTTTTGAAGGAAAAATATTCCAGGTCAGATGTTGTGCCCATATTGTAAATTTGATTGTACAAGAAGGGCTGAAAGCAATTGACAACACTATAGAGAACATAAGAGAAAGTGTGAAATATATAAGGGGGTCACCATCGAGACTGAGTGTATGGAATGACATCATCCAACGTTTGAATGTGCCATCTAAAAAAACGTTGAAGTTGGATATCTGTACACGTTGGAACTCGACCTATGAAATGTTAGATGCGGCAATGGAATTACAGCTTGCATTTCCTGAATACGTGGCACGTGACAGAATGTATTCTTGGTTGCCGAGCACAGATGATTGGGCCAAAGCACAACAAGTTCACACATTTCTCAAAGTTTTCTACGATTGCACGAAGATTTTTTCTGGGAATCAGTATCCAACCGCGAATCTGTTTCTTCCGTCTCTTTGGAAGATTAAGGATGCTCTACAGAAAAATGCCAGTGCGGGTCCAGATTTCATACGCCAAATGACAGTTGGTATGAAGACGAAGTTCGATAAATACTGGGACGAATGTCATCTGTTGATGTCCTTGGCAGTTGTTCTTGATCCTCGTTGTAATATGGGGTTGGTTAGCTTTATTTTCATGAAGCTTTATCCTACTGAAAGAGCGGCAGCAGAGACGTCTAAGGTTCGTCAAGCCCTTGAAGATTTGTACAAATCGTATGTTAATACTTTACCTGCAGCGGGTGTTGAAGAAATTAGAGATGCGGATATTTTTGTACCTGGTAATTTGGATGTGCTAAATGAATACATATCATACTTGGCACAAGCACGAATGAGAGTCGATACTAAAGAATTAGAGTTAGAAATGTACCTCAAGGAGTCAATCGTAGTGCGATCCGAATTTGATGTGTTGGAATGGTGGAAGATGAGGGTTAGTGAATCAAAATACCCTACATTATCTGTGATAGCACGGGACATATTATCTATACCAATTTCAACAGTGGCATCAGAATTCGCATTCAGCACAGGGAGCGGGGTTGTGAGCAAGTATCGAAACTCACTTTCGCCAAATACAGTTGAGGCGTTGATTTGTACGCAAGATTAGTTGCGCCCAATATCGGGAGGAGATATGAATGATGATGATGATGAAGACGAGGAGATTGAGATTCGTGATGAGTCTCTACCTACAGATTAGTAATTATTTTCGGTTTTGTAATTTTTTTGGTTGAATGTTGAATGATCTGTAATATTATTTCACTGCAATTGCAAACACGAAAGTGTTGGTCCTTTTGGAATGTGGTTTGGAAAACTTTTAATCTTTGATATTTATTTACATATGCTTGTTCATTTGCTTTTATTTTTGACTTTTGATACATTTATATTGCTTTCTTTTGTTCATATATCAAGTTCAATTTATTTATCAATATTCTGATTTTTAAATTAAAAATTGAATGTAGATATGTCGTCATCTGAGCCATCGACAAACATTTGGGACTATGCTTCTCTAGTTGAATCACCACCAAGGTCTGGAAAAATAAAGATTAAGTGTGGTTTGTGTGGCGCAAAGTTTGTAAACAAGACTAATCGCTTTCGCTTACACTTGTCATGTCGAGGTGGTGATGCAAAACCATGCCCCAATGCCCCTAAGGATGTCCAAATTCTTTTTCAAGCTCTGTTAGATTCGAATAGAAAACCTTTTACTCCATCCAAACTTTCTGCTTCTGGATTTAGTACACGAATGACATCCACAGAAGATGCAGAGGAGGAAGCCAGATTAAAAGGATTGGAGGAAGAACAATTTCAACTCGCCTTAAAACGCAGTATGGAAGATGTTTCTACACTTCAGCGATATTCGAGTCAATGACAACATGATGTTGAAGCAGGGTCGAGTTACTCGAGTACGACAAACAAGAAGAAAAAAAAGAGTAACAAATTCAAATTCCTGACTCGTCTCGGTGAATTTTATAGGGCATTGGGTACTACATACAATTCTTCACATAAAGCAAGTTTGAAAAATCTAGTTCAAAGTGTAAAAGAGCACGAAGGAAAAATCTCTTCGCCTTCTGACTCAGAGGAAGTGAACCAATTTGTATATGAAAAAATAGATAGCAGTTCCGATGGATCAGATGACAATACAGGAAGACACTCCTCTTATGGAGGTTATTAGTTATAAATTGTCATTTTGAAGTGAACAATGTAATGTAAATATGTTAATGTAATTATCAAAGTTTTTTAATCATAAATTATGTGCATTTTATATCTTTTATTGTTTAGTTTAACTTCGAATTCCAATTAACTCGAACTCGCCTCAAAAACTCGCACTCTACTCGACTCGATTTCTACTCGTACTCGAACTCGCCTCGAAAACTCGGACTCGACTCGACTCGTTTAATACTCGTACTCGGCTCGTACTCTGGCGAGTAGAGTACGAGCAGGGAGTCCATGCTCGTCGGCCGAGTAGAGCCGAGTACGAGCAGCACTCGGGCGTTAAGAGCCGAGTACGAGTAGGGCGATACTCGACTCGACTCGACTCGTGTACAGCTCTAGTTGTCGTATACATTATAGGAACCGATCAAGGTCCACAACCGACTACTGAAGATCCAATAGCTAACATGGCACAAGCACAAAGAACGCTAATAGAAGAATGAAGAAGTCTTTGAGAAGCCCAGACTACTCTAGCCCACAATATGGCTCGAATCGCAGTCCCTCCAATGAAGGCCACCATGAATGAGCAACAACAGTAACTTGAAGGGTCTCAGCCACCAAGGGCGAGATCACACAGATCCGCTCCTGCGACAGGGGTAATAACTCAAGAAGAAGTACGATAAATGGCTGTAGAGGTTGTTAGAATAGAAAGAGAGTGTGAGAATAATGAAAGATTTCGATACAGAACGCCATATCCGAGAGAAGTGGACGATGTACCTTTCTCGGCAAATTTCAAACACCCCGATTTCTAAAAATTCAATGGCGATGGGTTCCCAAATGAGCATCTCATGCACTTCATCACGATAATGGGTAACTTCGTTAATGTCCCGTAGTACTGTTTATGACTATTTGGTTCTACCTTGACAGGCAAAGCATTCCGATGGTATTCTAAGTTGGCGCCGAAATCGATAAGAACTTAGGAACAAATGCAAGATGCATTTATATCTAACTTTTTCTCGTCAGACCGCGACGTTAGTATTGCAGAATTGGCCTCAGTAAGACAGAAAAAATGAACCTATGGAAAAGTTTATCGACAAGTGAAAAACTTTGGGAGCTTTGTGTATACAATTATCCAAAGAAAAAAAAGTAAATATATGTCTAAATTCTATATAATCAGGAATTGCCGTCGGGCTCACAAGTGCTAGTATAAAGACCTTTCGAGATCTCGCAACAAAGGCACACATGCTAGAGCTGATGGCTAGGAAAATGCCAACATTTCAAATCAGAACAGAGAGAAGGGGATCAAATAGATCAAGGATAAATATTGTTGATTGTGAAAAGAAAAAAGGTACTTTTTATAATCAACGAGAAACAAGGAAAAGAGAAGATTCAGGTTGTCAAAAGGAATGTGTGAACGATAAATGACCTCGATCGTATGATTATCATAAAGAATACGATTCCAAAAAAGAAGACGTTATACCAATGATGGAACAGTTATTACCTATCGGAACCATCCAACTACCTCAGCCCAGACGTCCAGAAGAAGTTGAGATGACTAAGGAAAAGAAATATTGTTGTTATCATCATTATGTGGGACATCCAATAGAAAATTACTTTACACTAAAGATATGCTACAAAAGATGATAAAACAAGGTGAAATAGTAATGAAAATGGTGAGAAGCGAGACAAGAAAGTGACTGTGAATGCGATGTCTACAAGAGATTCGTCGAAGATCCAGAAAGACAAAGGAAAGATTGTTGCGACAAGAGAATGATTAGTTGCAATAGATTCTATAAAAAAAATTCCCGTTATCATTCGCGATTTGACGAATCATCTTCTGAAGAAGTCAGTTTAAATGACTTAGCTTTTATTCACCAAAGAGAAGATGAACCAGTACAAAAATTCATTAGTCGATGGAGAATCCTGGGGGTACCATGTTTACGGTTGGTGAAAGAAGAAAGAAAATGAATTAAGCTATGCATAGGATGCATAAGATCAGATATTGCATTAAGTCTTATTGGTCCGAATATACAAATGTTTCAAGATCTGATCAGGAAGATTTGCAGTTTAAAAAAGATTAGTGCAAAAGTGTCTGATTTTTATATAAGTCAATTGTCCCAAAATTTTAAGAGAAATTTGGCCAATACGATCGAAGAAGAAAGAAAAATGAGGAATCAACAAGATGAGCAAAGAAAATATGATAAAAGATATATAAATAGGCCTGTAGCTAAGAAAATAAAGAAAGAATTCAGCTGTGGAAGGTATTCGTTCAAAAAAGATGATATATTCCCTATGCTAAACAAATTGTTGGCACCAAAGAAGATTAAATTGCTACGGCCAAAACATCCAAAGGAGATGAAGAAAATAAGTGAAAGTGACAACTACTATTATCATCGTTTCCTCGGACATCGTACTGAGAATTGCTTTCACCTAAAGAATATATTACAAGAAATGATTGATAGTGGTGAAATAATCATAAGAAAAGCGTACCACATAAGAGAGAAGATAAGAGTACATAAGCCTGATTGAAGCGATTTTTTCATATCTTTGTAATAAGGATGCAAAGCTATAAGACAAATATATTTACAAAATTGGGGGCAATTTTAATCTCAGATAATTCGTAAGCAATGAAAGACATCAGTATATTTGTCAAGATTCATTGCATCAAGATATATTGTCTCTGAAGATCACTGTGATTTTGATTTCGAAGATTATCAGTACAATGCTTCTTAATCAAAAGGGGGTAAGATAAGTAGAATGATGAAACAGCCTCAAAAGGCAAAGCCATGTATTCTTCTTTGTATGAATGAATAAAAGGCGAATTCTCAAGAAGATCAAGATCAAGTACATCAAAAATAATATTATTGTCAATTATTGCCAAGCGTCGATGGTTATCACCAAATTAGCAATCATCGCTGTCGTCATTAATCGCTGACACAAAAGTCATCCTATCAAAATTGGTTTAACCATGAACACTATCAAAACATTATCGGTAACAGCAATATATTAATTATAGATTCACTATTGTTGTGACCGATTTCGATTGTCGTGGCTAATTGTCGATTAGCGATCGAGGCTGATTATCATGACCGATTGACAATTCCAATTGACGTGACTGATTTGCCGATTCTGATTATCGATCGATTCCGATTGACGTAACCGATTTACAGATTCCGATTGTTATAGCCGATTACCGATTAACGATTGAGGTTGATTATCATGACGGATTTACCGATTCCGATTGATGTGACCGATTTGCTGATTCCGATTATCATGACCGATTGCCGATTCTGATTAAAGTGATCAATTTGTCGAATTCTGATTATCGATTGATTTCGATTGTCGTGACCGATTCCGATTGTCATGGCCGATTGTCGATTAGCGATCGAGGCCGATTATCACGACCGATTGCCAATTTCGATTGACGTGACCGATTTACCGATTTCAATTATCATGCCGATTGTCGATTCTAATTAACATGATCAATTTACCGAATTCTGATTATCGATCGATTTCGATTGTTGTGATCGATTTCGATTGTCGTGGCCGATTGCCGATTAATGATCGAGGCCGATTATCATGACCGATTGTCAATTTCGATTGACGTGACCGATTTACTGATTCTGATTATCATGACTGATTGCCAGTTTCGATTGACATGATCGATTAGCCGAATTCTGATTATTGATCGATTCCAATTGTCGTGGCCGATTCCAATTACCGATTAGCAATCAGGCCGATGATCATGACTGATTGATGATTTCGATTGACGTGACCGATTTACCCATTCTAATTATCGATCGATTCCAATTGTCGTGACCGATTACCGATTCCGGTTGATGTGACCGATTTGCCGATTTCGATTATCGAGGCCAATTCCGATGATCCCGATTATCGAGGCCGATTCCGATTGTCGAGGTTAATTACCGAGGCCGATTCTGATTATCGAGGCTGAGTTTCGAGGCTTAATGTGATGTAGATGTGGCCAGCATTTGAGGCCCGTTGTGATATGTATTCAGCCCATGTTTACGGTCCAATGCGATGTATATGAGGCCTATGTGATGAGGCCCATTGTGATGCATTTGAGGGCCAGGCGATGTAGCCCATTGTGATGTATGTTAGGCCTATGTGATGAGGCAATGGATCCACTATATGTTAGGCTTTATGCGGGCCATTCCTTGGGGGCAATGTTGGTTAAATGTCCACATTATCGAGGTTGATTGTCGATGCCGGTTATTGATACCAATTATAAGTATGTGACAGCATAGCATCATGATACATACCCATACACATCATCTGCATGTTTGTTATCAGATGTGGTTGATCATTGCATATGTCATTGAGCATGTTGTTATGAGACTCCCTGATAGGTGGAGGTTATCTCACATGAGCGCATGACATGCGCAGGATTGATGTATGACTGGATTGTATGACTCATGCATCATGCATTATGATTATTGTACGCCCTGGCGACATCAAGGCCGTAGCTTCCACAGACATATCGTGGATGGCTTGACAGGACACCGAAAATTTGTTCTAGCATCGGGCTGCCATAGATGGCCCTGGGTGAAAATCTCTAAACCCCCTTAGTACCAAAGGACACCCCAACGTATAGACTGAGTGGATACATGAGCGCCTGAGTACTGAATAGCAGAAGGTCACGTCTTCCACTGTGTCGTGATCGGTTGGAGGGGGTGTGGCCTTACCCGCCTGAGGGTGGGGGTTATTGCTAGGCTGAGTTTGACCAGCTCATAAATGGGTCCGCTATTGATGTACGGGATAGATATTGGCAGACTATTGGTCAGACGGATAGTGAGGTTTCTTACGCTCACTTGAACTGTGCTGTTGGGAGAGGGGCAGTACCATTTGGAGTATACTAAACCCTGATGATGATCTCAGATATGAACAGTACTAATATATGGACTTATCGGGCAGGAGTTGTATACTCATTCATTCATTCATTCACTATCCACTCGGGCTGGCGGTGCACAAATATTTGTTACGTGTACCTTCGCAATGGTCAGGATTTCGGTTGAGGTGCGCGACTAAGTTGAGATTAAGAGTTAACACATTGAGTCTGACTATCCAAATTTAGGTATGGGACTAGTTTGGATAGAAGTCCCTTATGATGGACCCCATAGCCTGCGATACTACGTACTATCATCCCGACTTCACACTCCAGTATGGTCATTCCATTCTCACAGCATATTGCATTACATCCTCGACATATGGCATTTTGGGTTACCTATGTTTCTGCATTTATATGGTTTAGATACGGCATCTGATATTTGACTCTTTATGACTCCTCATTTATATCATTGATCTGTATTGCGTATTCTGATATTGTTTGACTCATGGACTTGTCAGTATTTTCGCTTACTCTGATAACGTATAATTCATGATCTTGCTCCTATTTCGACATTATATGATTATAGCATTGCGTTAAATACTTGAGACTTACCTTATGCACACACTTACACCACCCTCTAAGTTTTTTATAAGCTTTTGTATGATAGATGCGTGCAGGTGATGTCAAGTTGTAGCATCATTGAGCTTGGAACATGCAACGGCCTTCTAGAGCTTTAATTTTCGATATATATATATATATACATATATTTTCCGTTTAGTATTATATTCAAATTTTTATATTAGTGGATATGTGATGATGATGTTGCCTTTGTGATTTGGGTAAACTTGTGGTTATGCTTCTTACGAGATAAATGTATGTTGAAAAATCCTCCTTGTAGGATCCTAGGATCGGAACCTGACATATGGGCGCTGGGAGCCGATAATGGAGTACTACGGAGGTTGTCGGCACCGGATTCAACGATCGGGATTCCTGTGAATACGATTTCCAGGTTTAAGGCGTGACAGTTAATCTACTTCAGAATGACGGTGTGTTTTTGAGTGACGGCTCGAGCCCAAGCACTGTAGAAATTACGAAGAGACAAAACCTATTGCTGAGATTTTTTCTATATTCCAAGGTAATCTTTCAAAAAAGAAGAGCTGTGGAGCAGTTTCGAAATAATGAGCAGGGACAGGTTGCTAAGGATCGTCACATGGATACAAAAATCTCATTTTATGAATCCTACCAGGTCTTTGGAGGGGTCCATTCTCTTCCAGATATCCTGTTAAAATTCTTGCCTTCTTCGTGATCTAATTATCCATGGAAACAAGGCTATTTCGTCAATCAAATGGTTCACTGTGTAAAATTGACCGGTGATGCTGTAGATTGATGGGAATGACAGTTGTTTCATTGTCTGAGGAGTTATAAAGTTGTAAAGTTTCTTCATTTATCTCTACATAATTCTAAGTATGTTGGATAAACTGTTTAGATCCTGAAGAAGATGGATGATTCTTTTTTCTTGAAGAAGAAGCCTACGAGTGTTGCATATTTATGGGCTAAGAGTTATCAGGTCAAATATGAAGTTTCGAATAGTGAGGGTTCAAGGCTTAGGAGATATAGAAATTTCTGAAGGCTTTGCACAGCATAAAGATGATTGTGCGAAGGCGTGCAATAAACACTTATTGCGTAAGGGCGCGCAATAGGAAGCGTATTGCATGGAAAGGGTATGTGTTGCGCGGGGATGTGCAAAGATAAGGCGTTGCGCAGGAGAGCGGCAGAGAGACAAGGCTTCCACAAGAAATTGGAAGATGGAAATGAAGGAATCGGCTCTGATATTTATAGGGGATTTGGACCCATTTAGGATACCCGACTATTCGTTACGGGGAACGCGCAACGACAAATGAAAGTCGGTGAGTTTGATTGATCCTATTTCTTTGTCATAGAGATGACAAATAAATGATCAAGGGGGAATCTGTTGAGGCATAAAAAATGAAGATTCAGGGATGAATCAAAAGGAAAATTTTTTATAAAAAGATGTATAGAAACAATGTAAAAAAATGGAGAAAAGAGGGGAGTTCATAGTGTTTGCATGAACCCGCACAAACCATGTTGGTTGCGCGGGACCGCACAAAGGGCCATTGTAAGTTGTGCGTTCCTGCACAACATTGGTGTGGTCAAGCAGATTCGGACGGTCGAGATCTGATGAGAAGTAGGCCCACAGCACGAAGATCGAGGGTTCGCATGTGTGAAGGCCTATAAATACCCCACTCCCCCTCTCATTTGGACACGACGAAGATTACGAAGAAGATCAGAGTTCCAGAGAAGAAGAAGACTTTGAAGGTATTAAGAAGAGAAGGGAGGAAGAAGAAAGAGAAGGCTTTGTGCTGGACTACGCAACAACATGGTGTTGCGCGGCCCACGCAACACCATGTTGTTGCACAGCGATGAATATGAAGGGGTCAGAATGCTGCCAAAATGATTAGATGGAATTAGATCTTTCTTCCATATAGGAATATAAGCTTAAGAATGAGATATATGATAATCATATCCACATAGTATTCCTCTCAATGGGATGAACCAAATTACAAGCTGAAATGCTGCCAGATTTGATATCCAGATTTGATATTCAAACTCTTTCAATACTTGTATTTTGGATAATTTATCTTCAAATTAAGGGAAATCAAAAGTTGTAAATGAACTCAGAATGCATAAATATGATCATCATTCTTTTTCTATTCTCTCTGTTATGATTAAATAAGATAATTCTCCAAACCAAATGCATTTGTTTTTTGTCAAAACACAATCCACACATATTTTCTATGTTGGCGGATGTGATGGCACATAAATGAACTCTCGATAAGCACATGCAGCTACTTACACAAAATGCTCAAGCTAGAATTCTCATAATTCATTTTGTTTTCCATTTATATGAGGCGGGTCACTTTTTATATATCCATCGGTTGGTATGGTATAGGTAGTTGATGCATGTACCAAAACTCTTTTAGATTTGAAGATCACGACCATGGAGTATGCATCCTCTTCTCTTGGTTAAATGTATATGATCAATGTATTCTCTCTCTCATTTGTTTAATTGTTAGTCATCAAGAAGTGACTATTTTATGCTTAGCCATCCATCATGGGTCCCACTATATTGATAGTTGAGATAATTAAATTGTGGGCTTCACTTGTACAACTGTAAAGCCCAATCGTACACTAAATTTGGGCCAAAGAGATTGTATAATACCTCTTTATCATCGGGACTTCAGGGGTAAGCCAGAACTGAGGATAGCGAAACCTTATATTAGTAAAAGTTATATAACTAGTAGGACTTAAATGTAGTTTTTAGAAGTTCATTTGTTTGTCTAAGTGTTATTACAAACTAATGGGTATGACACGTATAACACACATGGGTCAAATTGGAGAGAAGGAGAGAGATTGGGGGATATGCGGCTACATGTAATTGCAAAGTCTATGCGCACATATGCACACACACACACACACACACACACACAGAGAAGAGGGCGCTAAAATGGTTTTTATAATGGGCGAGAGAGAGAAAGACGCTAAAATGATTTCAATAGTAGGTGACCCATCTCTACTTTTTTCTAGAGTCATGCCCACTTAGGTTTTTGATTGGCCTCATTTTTTGCCCGACTTCCTAACTGAGGTGGCACAAGATGTTGTGAAGTAGATTTCAGATGGATACGATTGTGAACTTACTATAAAACATTTGTTGCATGAGACCATCAATGTAGGCTACATAACAAAGAGGAGGAGATGTTGGAATAAGATATTGATGAAAGAAGTGGAATTATAAAAGTACCATTTGTTGAAGGGTTACATGCGTCCCATTTCTCAAAAAATTATACTTCTCCATATAACTAATTATATGTGTGTAACGTCTCGGAAAAATCTGTACAAAGACCCGAGTGCCACCTCAGGCAGAAATCGCATAGGACCAAAACCTTTAGAAATTAGGCGGGAAATAACTAGTGCTAAACTAGATTATCTATGAAATTAACACTAATCACTTTTAATACGATCTGCAAGACCCAAAACTCGTAGAATCATTGATGCTACCTTACCCTAAAATCTAGAATCAATCTCTAAACCTGGGTGCTCTCGGGAGCACATCGAAACTCCGTATCGAACCTATACCGCACGTCGAAAGTCTGATAACTATGAAACTATACGAATGTGACCGCCTCATTGGACTCGATAACTATTTCAGAAATCAAGTCCTAATTATACCCAGAAACGCATAACTTGAGCCCGGAGTGAAGTGTGTGAGAAGCATGAATACCTTTAAGAGATAAATTCGAACTTAAGTAAACTGAGTCGTTCACTTGCAGGTCCAAATATATGGATTCAGACTATCAGAATCTGACCCAATTACATCCTTGGATCAGGAAAAATGTCCAACACATGTCAGTGCACTGGTGACTCTGATCGAGTATTGGTGACCGTCGAACTGAAACTAGACTGCCACGATCAATCTATAAATCCGATTGCACCAAAAACTCAGTTTGGCCTAGATCCAATGTCAGGGAGCTTAAGTCCGACCGCACGTAGAAAATGGGCCTTCAGAAGTGCTCTGTTGGACTGAAACAGATGCCCTTTGGATATAACCTAAGTATACCTTGGCCCTGGGGCCATTTCCATCAGACCTGGGCCTATATAAAGGCCTAAATCCACTTCTCCCTCACCACATACGAATTTCCAAACCCTAGGAGGAAAAGAGAGAGAAAAGAGAAAGAGAAAGTGAGGAGAAATGAGTGAGAGTGGGAGTTAGTTGTCGGGATCTTTCCCTAACGCTCTACGTGCTTAACCACGATTTTCGTATCACTATTTCAACGATTCCAATGCCATTCTTAGGTAAGAAAAACCTAACCCTAACCTGTTTTAGGGTTTCAAATCATGTAAGTGATGAAATAGCTAACCTATTTCGTACTGTAGGTTACCGTTGTGCCATAGACAAAGACTCAGTATACAAACTGAGTTCGATACTTGTTTACCAGCGTAAGGTGTGGACTATAAATGTTTAGGTTATGGTTTTCAAGGCTTTCAACGTTAGTTATGATTTATGACTGCTTGATTGCTATCACATGTGCTTAGATACGAGAGTTTCCGTATATTACACATATATGTGAACTATGTTGATTTTAGATGCATTACATGTATTTGTTGAAATGTCTAAATAAGTATGGAATTATGATTTGTGCTTGCCATGATTTTCGATTGGGAATACTTGATTGTTGTATGTATGGCAACTCCTATATGGAAGGATTTGTTATAATATGTGTTATAACTAATATATTACATGTGTGTAATATATGTAATCTAAGTGTTTGATAAAATGCCTGAATAAGAAAATACTTGATGTAATGTATCTAATGAGGGTGTTCAGATAGGATTTTCGATCCCCTCATATGTAGTTATAGTTTCCTGTGTGAAGCCTATCTTACTACTATGTGATTATAGATGAATGTTTATGTGTGATAACATGTGTATGATGTGGTTGTTTTAATGCTTAGGTAAGATTTATATTTACATTGGTTGTCACATGTTGTTTTGGATTATTATATGTGAGTGCGATTGTTTGGAATGTGAGTGAGGCTACGATGTAGTCCAGGCAATCGGTAATGGTTTACGATGGGTGGCTGAATTGATTTAGCCACGATGGATATGTTCGACGAATCTGAGTCGTACGTCATTTGACGGCAATGTTTAGGCCACGCGGAATGCTTACGCACTCCATGTCGATCAAGTCAACGTGCACTCATACCAGTCAAGCTTGTCAAGTAACCCGATTGACCCGATGTATGTTCACCATGTATGAACGCTACTGCTTGAATCTAAGGTACCAAACTTACCAGTGAAAAATCTCTTTAACCTTGGTACCTCGATTCGCTAAGACTCATGAGCCGGTCATGGTAGTATAGGACACTGTGGTCGAGCTGTCGGCCTACGCTGGGGTGACGAGCCTCCCCATAGTGATCAGTGAGCAACCCAAACTCGTTAGCTGAATACGGTGGTATGAGACACTGTATTCGAGCTGTCGGCCTACGTCTAGGTGACGAGTCATTCATAGTGACCTCGAACATACTCTAAGACTGTGCAAAGGCGACGAGTCTTTCCGTAGCAATTAGAGTATAAAATAGGCCTACACTGATCAGGTGATGAGCTCTTTGTAGTGATCTAGAACCGCAACATCGTATGAGACTAGCTAAGATTAACGACCCTAGAATGGATCATCGTTTGGAGAATGATATAAGGGAGGTACCTTGGCTTCCTAATCCTGTTGTATAAATAAACTTAAGTAAGAAACCTGACTAATCACACTCATGCACCGCATTACGTGTGCGTTTGGCATAGCAGGTCAAGCACTGAGGAAATGTTTCATGCCGCGACCGTGAGATGAAGTTGCTGAGGGAGCGCGGGTGAGGGCATATACCATTATTTCATATCATTCTTGCATTAACAAGAGTACCTAGGACCTGATTGTTGTATTGCATTATCATTACTGCTTGACTGAATTGATAACATGTTAACCTTTACTTTATTATTTCACTGAGTTGATCACTCACTCCCACGTTACGGGACGGTGTTTTAAATACCAACCAAACCCTGTTGTAGTTTCAGATGATGGCGCAACTTGAGAGGCGGAGGCGGACTTTGAGGATGACGATGACGAGGAAGCATTCTCATATATGCAATATTCAAGCGAATTTCTATAGACCGTTCTAATCGGCGGGGCTTTAAGGCTTATACTTATAGTGGACCATCACTTTTGATATTTTGTATTTTGAAACAATACTTATAACTATTTAACCTGGCAATGCGTTCATACTTTGGGGACCTACAATGATTTATATATTTTATACACTGATCACAGTCTTCCGCTTGCGTAAATTCAACTATCCCTGGAGTATGAATTGTTGATTTATCTTAATCATTCATGATTTATGCACTTACATGGATAACATCAAATCATCATTATCTATGTTGCATAAGTGATGCGTTGGAACTTGGGAGTTGGGTACCTACTCGACCCCCGATTTTCAGGGCGTTACAATGTGTATAAAAAAAAGTAGTCTCCACTACCTACTCAAGGCATGCCATATTATGACAAGCAGTCTCTATTACTTATTTTTATTGGAATCTTGTCAAGGTATGCCATGTCGTGACAAGCCTTATTCTGTTATCCCACTTGCAAGAGCCATGGAACTTTGCAGAAAGCAATTTTAATGGTCCACCATGGTTGCTCTATAAATAAATGCATGTAATAGTTTGGAGGTGTGCTATGATTTTGGTATCAAATACTCAATAACTCCATTAGTTATGAAGCATTTATAACATTCACTGATGTTGCTCAAATTTAATTTGGTAGAGATAAGTTGGTTGGGGCATTTAATTGTCGTGCTCATGCCACACCAAACTATCTACTAAGAAACCATAAGACGAGAGTAATCACTTTGAAGGATGTTATTGAATAAGTTACTTTTTTCTACTAACAATAGTACAAAGTAACTTATTTCAGATAAGTAAGTTTAGTTTATAATTAGTTATAAGTAACTCTTTTTTTTTTTTTACTTAGAAGTATATAATCACTTCGGTTAAATTTTTAGCTTTTCTACTTTTCATAAGTTGCTAAGGAGAGGCATCAAGAGGGATGAAAGAGAAGAAAAGCTAATAAGAATGTTGTTTTGCTAAACATACTTATCTTCTTAACAAGTAGAAACTAAAATAAGTTACTTATGGTATGAGTAACTTATCTTAAGCAACTTACAATCCAAACAGGCCCTAAGAGACATGGGGCATTATGCATCTCCTAGCAGTATGAAAAGAGGGTTTGTGATGATATCATTTACGTCGGTACTACTTATCGTGAAATAGATCCCACATCCAACCAATACCTTAGCCAGGGAACGAGAGAATTCCCACTACTGCTAGCAGGCCAACCATGTTGTGAGCGTGGTGGGAATGGTCTTCTAAAAAAGCCAACTAGGGCTAGGGTCAGTATAAAATGAATGAGATGACCCTAATGTTATGTTGGCAAAGCCAAAAAAGAAAAAGAAAAGAAAAGTGAACACAACTTGCTGAATAGCGGCAATAGGGCCTACTATTCAAAGAACAGGCAGTGAAAAAATTAATAACCTATTTACATCAAACTGGAATAACCTTCACTAGTGATGTGGTGTTGGTTGGTGCTCTATGGTGCCCATCATGATGTACCTATTTTATCACCATCTATTTTTTTTAGCAAATTGGATCTAAATCTTAAGTAGACCACACCACAAGAAAAACTCGCGAGTGAAAGCTTAGGGTTCGTTTAGCACCATGGATTTGAGGGGATTTCAAATCCCCCGAGTTGTTTGGCACCATGAAGTAACTGGGGGTTTCAATCCATGGGGATTCAAATCCCCTCAATAAGGGGTTTCAAATCCAAGGTGAGACCTTGGATTACATCTAAAATCATTCCCATAGTTGCATGTGTAACATGTTTATCACTAGACTATTAATCTATTGGACACATGGCCCACTAATGATATCCTAAAATAATTAGATTGTCAATTGCATCACTATAATTACTTTAATACGATGATCAACACAGTCCAAACATTATCCATGTAAATCAATGGTTAAAAATCATTGGTTAGTCACTTAGACGTGATCTTGTGCTTGTGGCCCATCCAAGACTTGGAATTTCATCAATTCTTGGCAAAGTATATATTTCAATGGGTTTATTATAACCATTGTGTCAAAAATTATATAAGTTCACTAATTAGAGATATTAAAATTGATTTAGTAATTAAATTCAAACCCCTGCAAGTATACTATGAATAACTACTTTTGGATTAAAGTTGATTCTCAATCTAGGGTGCCAAACACAACAAGAGGATTTCAAATCCAGGGGGTTTCGAATATAGGGGGTTTCAAACCCATGCTCCTAAACAGGCCCCTAGTGTTAAAATATTCCAAAGGCTTTCTTGGATGTTTATTTGTCATTTAATGCCAGATAACACGTACTCAAAAGAAGGGAAAACATATAAGTTTGATTTATAACTTTGAGGTGCCAATGAAGTTTTTAATGGTGAGCGTTCAATGATGTAGAGCAGGGTACACTTTCATGTCCTAGAAGGGAAGGTCCAATCAAAGGTGGAAGTGATCATGACCATCAAAACACTAAGACAAGCATATCTTGCAAAAACAAAATGAGTTATTCGATGTACCATATATGATTTTGGGTAGAAGAAGCTACTTTAGCCAACTAACCCGCTACACCGGGTTGCCTACGCCGAATTTGCGAGATTCCATTAGATCAACGGTCAAAAATCCATTTTATTTCCGTTTTTACTATTTGTAGTAAGTTTTAATTTGATAATCATTTTTGATTCATTGAGCTTTAGCAGTTTTGTCCAAGACGAAAAAGGTTTAGAAATTTTAGGAGAACAATGTACTTAGGTCAAATAGGACACTTATTATTTATAATAAGTCACAATTTTTAAAGAGAATGAGTTAAAGTTTGATTATGAAACTTCTTCCTAAGTTTCATATCAGTATTTAAATGATTGTAAATTAGTTTTTTACCCATGGATCAATTTATTCTCAATTTTATTAAAATTTATTTCTATCTTTATCTCTCCTCGTGGATTTGAGGAATCTATGTGAGGAGTTAAGTTCCGTGAACTTGAAATAATTATCCCCTAAGGGCTTGTTTGGCCCGACAGATTGGATGGGATTGGATGGTATTAGGGTGGATTGTACGGATTTCAGGGTAATGATAGTTATGCCAATGGATTGGTACAAGATCTATGGGATTGCTCTATCGGGTCTGTTTGGCACGCCCAGCCAATTTCAAGATTAAACGTTCTAATCCCTTTCAATTCCAGAAACTAAACGCCTCCCAAGCAATTTTGAAGGGATTAGGGTGGAATGTATGGGATTTAAAGGTAATGATGGTGATGTCAGTGGATTGTCTTAAGATCCATGATTGCTATATTCTAGGATCAGGATCCCCTTAGGCCTTAAGGAAGATGGTGCTCGACCTCATCATGTCCATCACCACTGTTTCTTACTACTTTGGGTAACTTGGACTTGAATCTTGCATCAAATTTTATTTATTTTTGGCTCATGCACTGAAATGAGCCAGAAAAAAGAAAAGGCTGGGTTGATAAAACAGAAACGTCATGGGGTCCCAAACAACATTTTCAACACCGATGTAAGTACTCGAGGGGTCGCTACCGAATCCGAATCCGAATCCGTCTACATCACTGATGTAATTGCATTTGGTTTCATGTAAAGATAGAGTTAAGATAGGGTTAAGGACAATGGCACTGAGAATTCGGTTGATCTTCACCGTAGACGGCCTGTGTTGCCCAACTAATGGTTGAAAATAAATATCATTTTGCCCGTCCGTTTATTTTGTTTACCGTGTCCACTTGATGAGTGACCGGTGATTTAAACACGCGTCGCACACACGAGTGGCGTATTGGCCTAACGTGTGGATTAAGCTTCACACGTGTGAGCTCAGCAAATCTCTAGAATCTTCTTGTGTGGACAGCATGTTATTCTCTGCATCAGCCAAGGGTAGCATAGTAATCTCATCTGAGTAAAATATAGCCGTTGCCCATGTGCTCAGAGCGGCCCACATCCTTTCACCTGTCACATGCACCAGGCGATTTAAGGCTGTCACCTTTCCAACGGTCCCAGAGGCTGAAATTCCGACTCGTGTCTGCGCACAATACACGCGCGTGTTCAATTCTGATAATTGGGTCCATCATTCACTAATCCAGACCATTGATCTGTTGCCTACCAGTATGGAGTTTCTGTACTCTAAAAATCTCCTTAGTAGGACAATGCTAACCGTTCGATTTGTTACGGACAGATTGATGGCAGAAGATCAGAATGTCTCAGTAGGACCTTACTATCTAGGAGATTTTCTTGGCATGGTCCATCTATGGTAACACTCAATAGATCAATGGTCTGGATCACCGAAATATGGCCCCACCTAGTAGAATTTTCAGGATAAAATTCTTCTTTTCCTGAATTGCAATTTTCAGCGCCCAAACGGAGCAATGGCTGAGGATATCCGGAAGGGGAGTTATTTGGTACACCGACGGTTTATGGTCATCCATACACATGCATAACGTTATTGACACGTGTAAAATTTTTACCAGAAAAAAGAAGAGCAAACCGGGGCCCACATTTTATGTAGGGCATAATCAAGAAATTATACTCTATTGATGATGATATTTTCCAATTTAATCGTCCACTTATTATGGAGTATCTGAAAGTTATACTAATGATCCTTTAATGGTAATTGCGTATTATTCTTATTTATGGAGTGGAAGACTACTTAAACGGTTTAAGATTTGACGAAACATATGACGCGTACATACTATTATGTGACTGAGTATGGATGTACATACTCCTGCAGAGTATCAAAACGTTTGCTCTATCTGGAATAGCCGTTGATAAATAGATCCGTTGTGGAAAATTACAAATTTCCTTTACAAAGTGGCTCTAGGTGATGACAGCTACATGGGCATCTTTGATTGAAAATGACTAATTTACCCATAAATGGTGAGGTCGAGTCCTCGCACGGGTTACACATGGAAGCGGATTAGGTACTACCCTCACCTGTTCCGAGCTCGGGACAGGCGGAGGCCCAACGGGCCACCGAGGGGCGACCGTGATGTATGACTTCTATCCACACCGTTCATACATTTTTTCATATCATTTTAGAGTGTTGTACCAAAAATAAGGCATATTAAATGCTTAAATAGACCACACAGTGAGGATTAATTTATTACCGTTGAAAAAAAATTCTCAGGGGCCGATCATGATGATACTTATTTATTTATTTTACTTCGTCCAGGTATATATGACCATATTAACAAGTTTGATGGAAAATACATGACACGGTGGACCGATGAAGGTTTCAATGGTGGGCGTCCCTAGCACTGCTACTTCTTGTGGTGTGGTCCACTTGAACCTTTGATCTGCCTTATTTGTTAATTTTATTTTAAAATGATATGGAAAAAATGAATGAACGGCGTGGATAAAAATAATATATCACGGTGGACCCTCAGTGGCCCGCGGGGCCTCTGCCTGTTCCAAGCTCGGAACAGGCGGGGGTAGTACCTAATCCGCGCCCTCGAAGGCCTGCTCCGAGCTGGACGGTCCTCGAGCTCCGAGCTGTACAAACTGTTAAAATGATATCAAAGTTATATGGGTCGGAAAATGATGTATTTATCATATCAAGACCGTTCATCCATACGGAGATATCATTTTAGAGCTTGATCTAAAACATGAGTGCTATCCAGAGCTTAAATGGACCACACCACAAATAACATTGAATATAATGATTCTTACCGTTAAAACATTTCGGCTCAAACATTGCAATGATATCTCAAATGGAGCGACGGTTTGTATATAACAAATACATCATGGTGGGACCCACAGAACCGGGTTACGTAAATACACCAGCCAATCCACTTCAGCTACAACCAGCAATAAAGGGTAAACAGAACTGGTGGACATATTATCTCAATCTAAACCGTTAAAACACTGGGAAAATTTTAGAGGGTTATTGTTGACTACTATACTGACAAAATAATACTGACTTATATCCAGAAAGTTAAAATAAAGATAATAAACGGTCTGATTTCAATATTGATTTAATAAATTAGTGTCAGAAAACCAATTAAACTAGACTTCCGATTACGCCACATATATAGTAGATACAAATATTTGGACGGCTTAGATTGGAGTAAAATATACCTCGTTTCAATCGCTGTGTGCATGTGCTGGTGGTCATTCTCCAGCAGCGTATCAAATGGCTCTGAAAAAAGAAAAGAAACTGGCTACAGAGCTAGTTCACCACACTTTATAATTGGTGTCTAATGCGTACAGGTGCCAAAAAATTCACAGCAATCACGACTATCCAAATACTGGGATCCGTAAACAGAATTTCAAACGATCAAACAATCCTCATCGAGTTTTCTCCTATCAATTATGAACCGAAATATTGATTCCTCAAACGAAAGTATTTATACCCATCTAAATTTATATATTATCCATTAACGGTGTGGCCCATGATTCCAACGGTTCAGATTTTCTTAAATACATTCAATGTGCATGATTGACGAAACACCACAACTTAAAAAATGTTGATTAACTCACATCATACTCAAAAAAGAAAAAAAAAAAAAAAAGGAAAAAGAAAGAAGCAAACGGGTCTACTAGAAGATAAGAACGACTCATCAGTCATCATCTTAAAACCTACTGTCAACATCCTCTGCTCTTTCCAGAACTATCTGTAAACCTCTGGTAATTAAAATACAGAAATGCTCCAGTGCTCTCGAGTCTACTTTAAGTTATAGTGCTCCTAGTTTCACTGGGATAATTATATAGTCCAATCAATTCATCCATACCGTTCATTACATTCAGTACATATTTCTTCAGTTACCATGAAAAATTCACACTGTTCTGACTAATATCAATAGTATTTTGTATGAACGGTCTGGATCATTCACACAAAAATATGTCCACTTTGTCATGGAATTCCTATGATTCTAAATAATCATTTTTTTTGTTAGGCAATTGCAACCGTTCCATCCGAGGCTTGGAAATGGATGGCTATAAAAACAACACGAAAGCATGGGCAGATTGGATAAATCTGATCAGTGAGATTTCTGTATTTAATGGACAGTTCAGATTAATCGATTGGACTGTCCCTATGCAAATCGATGTTACAGTGCACTGAGAATTTCTAATTTAATGTATTACGAATAATATTGACGATTTAGTAGTCTGCAGGACTACCTAAATTATAGCCCAAACATTAGATGGCCAGGATCTACCAGATCTGAAAATTGGAAAATGATTAGATGGCCAGTGAATTCTTATTATTTGCTTAGATGGCCCATCAGATTAGCCATTGGGATCACATAAGTAAGCACGTATATTAAAAGTCGACAAAGTCCATGCATCAATACACCATCTATAGTCTACAAAGTCATCCAATCAGTATCAATTAAGAAAAATGTACCATCTAATTAATTCCAATCAGATGAACGGATCAGATCAATGATTGATATCCCGGGCCCTCTCAAATCCATGAGGACTACATGATTTCAGTACTCCCGCGGACCACCTCCCTTTCCTTGAAATTTTCATTTCAAAATTAGAAAAAAAAAAAAAAAGTGGAAAAGGTGCTAAAACTCCATCTCTTTCTCTCATCTCTTCTTTTATAAATCCCCAGCAATCCCACGTTCCCTCACCATTTTCAGAGCTGTTCTCATCTGGGTTTTCTTCCTTGAGATTGTTTTGTTAGAAAAAGAGAGAGAGAGAGAGGGAGAGAGATGGAAGGAAAGGAGGAAGATGTGAAGCTGGGAGCAAACAAGTTCTCAGAGAGACAGCCCATAGGGACATCAGCACAGAGCCAAGACAAAGACTACAAGGAACCACCACCAGCACCCTTGTTTGAGCCTGGTGAGCTCAAATCATGGTCATTTTGGAGGGCTGGGATTGCAGAATTCATTGCTACCTTCCTATTCCTCTACATCACCATCCTCACTGTTATGGGTGTCAAAAGGGCACCTAACATGTGTGCCAGTGTGGGAATTCAGGGTATTGCATGGGCCTTTGGTGGCATGATCTTTGCCTTGGTCTACTGTACGGCTGGGATTTCAGGTACCCAAAACCATGTCCTTGTTTTTTTTTTTGTTGGGCTTGTTGGGGTTGATTTTTAGACACCCAGTTTTTTTTATTGTATGCACCACTTTTTATCTGTTTTGGTGTAAATGTTGACATTTAGGTCCTACTTTTTGTTGCATGCATGCACCATATCTTTTATTTTTTCTTTTTTGGGTTTGGGTTTACTCTAGAAGAAATAGCATAAATTACAAAAAGAAGGGTCTTGTGTGTAGAAAACATGGGTATGAATATCAGTGCTTTTTGCTATTTTCTCAAAGTTCTATTTTTGTTGTATTATTCTAGTAGTTTGTTTCTAATTTTGTGGTTTTTTTTATGCTGGGTGCATTCTTTTTCTTTGATTTTAACTATTTTCTGTTTTGGGTATTTTTATTTTTCTTCCTTTTTCTGATTTTCTAAAATCTCTCTTTTTTTTGCATGGATTTTTTCCTATTTTTTTGGGTGTTGGATATGGTTTTGAAGTAGTTACATCAAGTTTAGTAAATTATGACCAAATTACTCCTGCATGGGTGGAAATTTGTCCCACTCCCACATGGGTGATCTGGTCTTTTTGCTCCTTTGTATTATTTTAGATGAGTGGATTGTGATTTGTTCTGATTGTGGTTTGGTGAAATGGTGCAGGTGGACACATAAACCCAGCTGTGACCTTTGGGCTACTGCTGGCCAGGAAGCTGTCCCTGACAAGGGCTATTTTGTACATGGTGATGCAGTGCTTGGGAGCAATCTGTGGGGCTGGTGTGGTTAAAGGGTTCGAAAAGAACCGTTACCAGTTGTTGGGTGGGGGAGCCAATGTTGTGAACCATGGCTACACCAAGGGAGATGGTTTGGGTGCAGAGGTTATAGGCACCTTTGTGCTTGTTTACACTGTCTTCTCTGCTACTGATGCCAAGAGAAATGCCAGAGATTCTCATGTGCCTGTAAGTGCCCCCCCTCTTTTTTAATGAATAACACCTTTCTCTGCTCTTGGCGGACGGTTTATGATGCATGGTAAATGGTATTTTTGCACCCTTGTTTTTTGATGAATGGCCCATTCTCTACTTTTGCTAAAGAACAATACATAGATATTACTGCACCACCCCCCTTTTTGGGCATGGGGTGATATATGGCAGGTGATATTTGCACCCCATGTTTTTTTTATGAACACTCCCATTCTCTACTTTTGGTCTAATAGCTGATATATTACAGCACTCCCCCTCCTGTGTAGGGTAATATATGACAGGTGATATTTGCACCCCATAATTTTTAATGAACACACCCATTCTCTACTTTTGGTGAAAGAACAGTTTATGAATAGGTGATGTTTGCAGCCCATGGCTCTTTCTTTTACTTTTGGTTGAGGAACAATACACAGATATTACTGCACCCTCCCTTTTTGGGCATGTGGTAATATATGACATGCGATATTTGCACCCCATGTTTTTTATTGTAACACACCCATTATCTACTTTTTGGTGAAAGAACAGTTGAATAGGTGATGTTTGGAGCCCATGACCCATCCTTTACTTTTGGTAAAGGAACAATACACATATGACTGCACTCACCCTTTTGGGCATGTGGTAATACATGACAGGTGATATTTGCACCCCAAGTTTTTTAATGAACACACCTATTCTCTACTTTTGGAGTCCATGGCCCATTCTTTACTTTTTGTAAAAGGAACAATACAAAGATATCACTGCACCCTTTCTTTTTGGACATGTGGTGATATATGACAGTTGATATTTGCACCCCACGTTTTTTTACTGAACACACCCATTATATACTTTCGGTGGAAGAACTGTTATATTACAGCACTCCCCCTTCCTTCTGGGTATATAGGGTGATACATGGTGGATGATATTTGCACCCCAAGTTTTTTAATGAACACACCTATTCTCTACTTTTGGAGTCCATGGCCCATTCTTTACTTTTTGTAAAAGGAACAATACAAAGATATCACTGCACCCTTTCTTTTTGGACATGTGGTGATATATGACAGTTGATATTTGCACCCCACGTTTTTTTACTGAACACACCCATTATATACTTTCGGTGGAAGAACTGTTATATTACAGCACTCCCCCTTCCTTCTGGGTATATAGGGTGATACATGGTGGATGATATTTGCCCCCATGTTGTTTTATGGAAACACCCATTTTCTACTTTGGGGGAAAGAACAGTTGATGAATAGATGATGTTTGCAGCCATGCTTTTTGTGAATACCCCCTTCTCTCAGCTTTTGGGTGGCTCTCCAAAAAGCTGCTTTCTGCTTTTTTTAGGTGGTTTTGTGAAGGTGGTTTTCAAGTTCCTGGTATTCATGGGTTGTTTTGTGAAAGTGTGGGTTCTCTCTCATTTCCACTTTAAAGTGGGTTCTCTTATCTCCACTTTCATGCATGTGGGGCCCTCCACTATCACCCCATTTCAACATGACTTGTCTCTCAAGCAATCCCCACTCCCTTTGGCTAGTAAAAGTCACATCTCATGGTTTGGTAGAATCCAAGGGTATTTTCGTCATTAAAGAAAGCTGATGAAAACCTGCTCTGATGAAATAATTGCTCTCACCAAATTACCCGTGACATGGAAACAACATTATAATAACCTGCTAAATGAACAGGGGTAATTTGGTAAAATATAAAAAGCAAATATAGAAAAAGGGTCGTCCAGAACAAACCTGACAAATGCCATACTGCCAAAATTCTAAAGAAGCATCCATATAGAAGTGTTTTTACGAAAATACCCCTCGTAGGGGGTGGAAATAGAAATAAATAATATTTTACTAATTCAAAATTATCCATGTTTTTTTTTTTTTTAAATTGTGTTATTACAAAATCATTTACTAGATTCCTAAATTGTCCTTTTGGGTGGACAGATCCTTGCACCGCTTCCAATTGGGTTTGCAGTGTTCCTGGTGCACTTGGCCACCATTCCCATCACTGGAACTGGCATCAACCCAGCCAGGAGCCTTGGAGCTGCCATCATCTTCAACAAGGGCCATGCTTGGGATGATCATGTAAGCTTTTCATTCCTGTATGCATGCACCTGTTTTTATTTTTAATGAATTAATATACACACACGCACACACTAATGATTTAAACTAATGCTTTAATTTGTATTTTTCGTTGTAATGCAGTGGATATTCTGGGTGGGCCCTTTCATTGGAGCAGCACTTGCAGCAGTGTACCATCAGATTGTAATAAGGGCAATCCCATTCAAAGCCAGGGGCTAGATTCTCTATCGTCATCGTGTCACTCTCTTCTTGGGTTTTCTTTCTTTTGAATTTTTCTTGTGTATTTTCTTTCTTTTTGGATGGATGATGCGTGGTGTTGATGAAGAATGATGATTTGGTGTGTAAATTAAGAAGGTTGTGCTGTCTAGTTTGTTGCCAGCTTGGAAAAAAGAAGATTCATTTCTCTGTTTAAACTCTCTCTCTCTCTCTCTCTATTTTTAACCCTTGATTTATATGGATGATGTTTGGATGGTGCTAGTAATGCAAACGATAATTTGATTGTTTTGGCATATCATTGGTTGATAATTTGATTGTTTTGGCATATCATTGGTGGCTCATGTGCCCAATAGATTAATAGTATAGTGACATATATGTAACATGTTACACATGCAACTCTTGGAATGATTTTAGATGTAATCCAACCTTTCAAACCCTTTCAAAGAGGGGATTGGAAACCCCCCCTTATTGTATGGTGCCATGAAATAAGGATTAGGCATATCGGATGGAAGGCGTGGACATACATGGGTGAGGCTAGGGCTAGGCTACATCTGATCTGTTCACAGGCTTATAAACCATGTATTTACATTTTACTAGGTAGTTCTCTGCCTGGATTTTGAACTATTTTGTCCCAACAACCCTATTTAAAATTTTGATTTTTCATGCGTGAGCCCGGCTGCACTCAGGATAAGTGAGCAATGCTGCTGCCACCTATGGCTATAACGGATGGACGGCGTGGACATGCATGGGTGAGGCTAGGGCTACATCTGATCTGTTCACAGGCTTATAAACCATGTATTTACATTTTACTAGGTAGTTCTCTGCCTGGATTTTGAACTATTTTGTCCCAACAACCCTAATTAAAATTTTGATGTTTCATGTGTGAGCCCGGCTGCACTCAGGATAAGTGAGCAATGCTGCTGCCGCCTATGGCTATAGGTGTACACGAATCAAACCTTGGCATTGCTCAACTTGGCTCGGCCACTTGTTGACCCCAACTGGAACTCGATCGGCTCGGTCCTCGAGCCTGACTGGCCAGCTCATTCAGCTTGGTCCTCGAGCTTGATTGTTCAGCTCAGCTCAAATTGAGTTGAGTTCACTTGTGCAACATTTTCACAAACACATGGTCTCTAACTTCAAAACCTCGCTTAATGTGAAATAGCAGCAATGTAAAATAGCAACTTCGCAAGAAAGGGTATTTTTTCATGTATGTACCTTTCTTGCCACCGGCCATACCTCATTGATTCATTTCATCAAACGCTTGGTGAGCAACAACAATCTCAAAGTAACTGAGTCACTGAATTGGTTCGATTCAAGTTCAATTTGAGTTAGGTTTGATCCGAGTCGAGTCGAGCTCAGGCAAGCCTTGGCCTTGGTTCAAAATGTTTTCCAGCTCAAAAAATCAGCTCGACTTGGCTCCAACTCAGTTTCTAATTGAGTTGAATCGCGCTTTTTCGAGTCAAGTTGAGCGAGCTACCCGAGCTAACTCTGCTCATGTACAGCCTTATGTTTTGCGGGCTTTTACGTTGCTCTAAGTAACCTTTTTAACATATCTTTCCCTTCATGACTCATATTTACATCGGTCTAAGTAACCTTTTTAACATATCTTTTCCTTCATGACTCATATGATAGGAGGCCATGTTAAATTTAATTGTGTAGTTGGGAGCCTGGATTTAGAATGCATCGGAATAGAAATCACAATTACATTAGAATTAAGTTGATTCAAAACTCTAAATTGTGTTTGGTTGAAATGCACCCGAATTTAAAATCTTCATTTGGGAGCTTGTATTTGGAATGCTTGGAATTTTCCAATAAATTCACAGGACTTGGATCAATTAAATCACCTTTCATATCTGCAAATTAGTATGTATACATGATATTTGATAGAATTATTGCAATAAGGTCATTGAACTATATACTTTAGCCAAAAAAAAAAAAAATGTGGAAATTTTAAGCCTTAGGTGGGCCACAAATATAAAGATTACAAACAAGTGAATTGTTGAATAATTTTTTTGATATGATTTTTTGGTGATGTAATCAATAATTGAATTATCTTGAGGTATATATTAGCATATTCAGTGATGCCTTTGTTACACGCTACAATAATTATTTTTTTAAATGAGCCAACTAAGGCATTAATTTGGATTGCACTGGAATCTTGACATTTGGGTGTCTTTGAAATGCCTCTGATTCCTATACCCAAAATCCATGGTTGCCAAACACAAAAAGTATCCACTTCATTTGAAATACAACCAATTTTCTTGAACAAGGTGCCAAACGACCCTAAGTAGTCATTTACATTATGGATTTGAATAACTTTTAATCTATAAAGCCCATGTCCCGACCTGAAAATTAAAGGAGCAGGCCTTAAACTACTATGGGCGTCTGTTCAACACCTTGCTGTGAGGATTGGATGATCAGCGGGCCCCACAAACAAGTAAAACATTCCTAGGCTGAGATCTATCCAAGCCGCCCCTCATTACAAATCCTCTGCCTAGGGCTGTACACGAGTCAAGCTAGCTCGCCCCTCGTTACAAATCCCGTGCCTAGGGCTGTACGCAAGTCAAGCTAGCTCGAAAAACTCTCTCAGCTCGGCTCGAGTTAGCTCAGATTGACTCGGCTTAAAGGATGACTCAAGGTGAGTCAAGCTCCATATAACTTGTCTTGATTTGAAAATGAGCCGAATTCAAGCGCAACTCGACTCGAAGTGAGAGCTCAAGCTCAACTCGAATATATATTAGGTAGGGTTTTATTTTAAAATTAATATATATATATATATATATATATATATATATATATATATATATATATATATATATATATATATATATATATATTAAAACAAAACCCTACCTAACTTGCATCTGGCTATTTCTTTCCCTTTTCTATTTTTTATCTCTTTTCCTCCCTTTCCTTAATCCAACCTGCCACTGCTCGCGCCCACCTCGAGCAATCTCTCTCTCTCTCTCTCTCTCTCTCTCTCTCTCTCTCTCTCTCTCTCCTCGTGATCCTCATTCGGCCACTCACCCGCATCTGTTCAACTCGTCTCAGCCTGACTCAGCATCTGCACTCGGTTACTCATCCCAACTCTCTCTCTCTCTCTCTCTCTCTCTCTCTCTCTCTCTCTCTCTCAGCACCCACCACAAAGGTAGGTTACCGTCCTCTGATTTATTTAATTTTTAATATATATTAATGAATATTTGATTTTCTATTTGATATGGGTTGGGTCCTAGGTGAGGTTGGGCGTTAGGGTGGGTTGGGTTGGATGCTAGCTTGAGTCAGGTGCGGGTTGGGGATGGACTCGGCTCGACTTGACTTAATCCACTAGCTCGACTCGACTCAATCCACTAACTCGACTCGAAAACTTTGGTAAACAAGTTGAGCTCCAATGTTGAGCTCGAGTAGGGCACCGACAAGTTAAGCCAAGCTTTTCCCACCTTAACTCGACTTGGTTCAATGCATAGCCCTCCCCATGCCCAAGTTCAACCCCATGAAAAACGCCCAAGCCCAACTCGTGATGATTGTTACTAGGGCTGAAAGTTGGGTGAGTTCAACTCGACCGACCTGATATTGGGTTGGGCTTGGGCAGGATGTATCGGGTTTGAGCCATACAAACGCTAACCCGATAAAACTTGGGTTGGGATTGGGCAGGATGTATCGGGTTTAGTCTTGGGCTTAGGCCATACAAACGCCGACCCGATAAAACTTGAGTTGGGCTCGGGTTAAGCTCTTGGGTTGCCCGACCCAACCCGGACCCGATCAATATATAAGTTCCTTATAAATTAATTATAATTGAGTGTGGATCATCTGTGTTGAAGGCATGGGAAATTCCAACGCTGTCGGGTTTCATTGGTCCACGTCATTTCCAATGACTCAAGCTAACAGGATACACTAGATTTCTCTCCCCCCAATGGATTGTTTGATAAACAATACGACTTTTAAAGGAGTAGTAGTTCTATATTTTAGCTTGTTTGTTTTAAAAAAAATATTATTAACGACAAATAACTGCATATATAATTAATAAAATTATAAGTATAAAAAAATAAATCTTATATTGAAAATATAATAGACTAATGTAATAATGAAAATATTAGAATATATCTATTTGACCAACCCGGCTAACTGACCGAACCCGCTTGGGTTGAGAATTCCCAACCCAAGGTTGGGTTGGATTGGGTTAGGGTTGAGGTATAGGAACTTGGGTTGGGCTAGGATTTAGCACCAACCCAACCCAACCCACCTGACTTTCAGCCCTAACTGTTACACGGCCCTGAGTAGGGCCGCGATGCTTGTTAAATGTAAAAATGCCCTTGAAACCCCAGATGGGCCTAGCTGGGATGGACGGCTCTTAGATAACTGGCAGGCTTCAATTTTAGGCACGTGCCTAACTGTAACGCCCCGACTTTTCAAGACCCGAGTACATGACCCGTGTCCCGAAAACCCGAGTGTTAACCTTAAAGGATGGTCAGGTATAATATTTTTCTTTTATCAGAGTAAGCAGATGAGCGTAGAGTGGACAAGTAACATAAAGGGAAATTTCAAATTTCATTTAGAATATACAAGTGCTGCCCAAAATGACTTATACAAACCAATGTCTCCAAAATTAACAAATACAAGAATTACATGATCTAATACATGAGAAATAATAGAAAGCATATAAATATGAGCCGCAAGATCACACAGCTCCTCCAAACATACAGTCATGCATTCCTGGTGATCGTACCCTGCTCCTTATCAAGTCTGAACATGCATACCACTTAAGCCACCTGTACTACCTGTACGGTTTTATATTTGATGGATGAGTGGCCAACTCAGTGTGAATTCTCCTCAAGATTACACACCGTCGCATTAGGTAAGAAATAGTATAAAACATACAGACAACCAAAACATAGTAAATGTAGTCTTGTTAGATGCATGGATGCATGAATGTAATGATCGACCCGGGTAAAACATCCAGACGGTCTGTGCCCCGGGTAAAACATCCAGACAGGCAATGTCCTGGGAAAAACATCCAGACGGACATTGGGGTCGTCACCCAGGGATAAGACTGGTCATCAGCGCAACATTCAGCGTAATCGCAGGGCATGATAATCCGAGTCAATATCATCAACGAATGACTGGTCATAAGCGCAACATTCAGCGTAATCGCAGGGCAAAGTGATCCAAGTCAATATCGTCATCGAATGACTGGTCATAAGCGCAACATTCAGCGTAATCGCAGGGCAGAGTGATCCAAGTCATCGAAATATGCCATGTATGCATGATTAGCCAAGTCATTATTAATCCATTTACAACCAGCCAATTTAGGTAAGCTCAAAGGTCACTACGGGGAGCACATGGCCCAGCGTAGGCCGACAGCTCGGGCATAGTGTCCCATTGCCACCATCCCCGACCCATGAGACTACCACCTTAGGATGTTTAATGGAACCCCATCGACTAGTGACCAATCACATTACAATATATGGGGCTTACCATCGCATGGTTGCACAGAATAAAACATCGAACCCATATAGGGAAATACTAGAACAAAGCCACATAGGGCGATATCAAAGTAGGCCACATTGGGCGAGTATCAGAACTGTGCGATAAAAGACCATCCTTGAAAGCCATTGGACACAACAACCTTGGATGGTAGGCCCACATCAATGGTCCATCTAGACCACCGCTTAATAACCACCAAGTCGAAGGTCCATTACGATCACAACTTGTCAAGTTACATCCCAAGTATGGGTGTACATTCATATGTGGGAATTTTCCACTAATGTACCAGTTTAAGTTCCATAAGCAATCCACAAGCATGAACAGTTATACAGGATAATCATAAAGCATATAATACAACAATTCAATTTTCACTAGCTAACATATGTGATTATAAAGAGAGATATTAATTATGAATTTAAATAACAACTATAACTTAAGCTAATGAGAAGATGGAAAGCTTAAAGGGAAGAATCATCACTAGTCAATTCGTAGAATGCTCCTAGGGGCAAGTTTCCTTGGGGGGGATGGTGCACTTACACCACTCACGTGACTCCCTGCAATTTATTTATAATAAATAATGAGTCACCAATTTGATCAGATAAGAATAGGTGGAGGGTAGGAAGACCCTGGACCGAGGTTGTCTTAGGCTGTACTCAAGGCAATCAAACTCACTAAGCATAAACCCTTATTTTTAATTAAACTGGATCCAATCAGGGCCCACTTGATCACTAGATCAGCCTCATCCTTCTCCTTAGATCCTTAGGACGGGTTCATCACGTAATATACATGTATACATTACATACGTAGCACATAGCATATATATACATACATACATACATATATATATATATATATATATATATATATATATATATATATATATATATATATATGCATACCTTATATATCCGAGGTATGTATCCATGGCATATAATGTATACACCAAATACATAACATCTCACGTGGTATACATGTATACATAACATCTCACGTGGTATACATGTACACACTGTATACAGTACATATGCATCACACAATGTATCCTTATATTGATATTGCAACCTACAGTATGTACGTACATATATATGTGTACTATACATGTATCACACGAGTTTTGTGTGGACGGTGTGGATGTGTGTCCAGGCACACCACATTCAGACCCCGGGACGGTCTGTATCCAGCGTGCACAAAAGTGGGTCCCACCATGCAAATATGAATATATGTGCGTTCCTTCACATTTGTGACATGGGTTCTGAATCCGAACGGTCCATAAGATGTGGAATCCCAAGAAACCCTGGGAGGTAAATTTTCATCCTGATCTAAGATTCTGGTGGGCCATAGCAAAGATAAATGCACTTTCAAGGGAAGAAACTGTTTGCATTAACCATGGCCCACCTAAGTTTTGGTTCAACGTAAAAATGGGAACCAGGGGGTTTTATGAGGTTCTGCTCTAAGTGGACCATTCAGATTTTCCAGATTCATCAGCCATGGGGAGATCTCAAAAATTTGCAGTGGCTTACGTGAACTTACGTATCTTCACTCACTGGCGCATGCATGCATAGCCAATTCAATTCACGTGTGGGTACTGCGTAAACATGGGTATCAAATCCGAACGGTTCATAAGATGTAGAATCTCAAGAAACCTCAGGGCGTGAGTTTTCACCATGACCCAAGATTCTGGTGGGCCATAGCAAGAATAATTTCAATTTAAAGGAAGAAACTATTTTCATTCCTTGCGGCCCACCGAAGTTTCGGTTTAAAGTAAAATTTGAAACCAAGGGGTTTTATGAGGTGCTGCTTCATGTGGACCATTCAGATTTCCCAGACTCATCATAGCTGATGAGATCTCAACTTTTTGCAAATCAGTTTAGGTGAACTGATTGGCAGAGGAGCGTTCGGCGTCCTCTGCTTCAACGTCCTGGTGCATACATGCACCGTTATTTCACTTCATAGGTGGGTCCCATGTGGGGCCCACCACATATCTATGTATACTATCAGATATATATTCATATACGTATGTATATATATACATATAAATATATAAAATAAAGAAAGAAGGAAACAAAAGAAATTGCCCAGTACTGGACGTCAGGCCCAGGGCCCACATTTGGACCATCGTCCCTGATGGACGGTTCATACATAAATGGCCCATGGTGGCCAAGCACTAGAGCAATCCATCGGTATTTGGTGGGGCCCACGGCCGATGTAGGGCTCACATTCAGGGTCGGCCCACTGACGTTGGGCGAGGCCCACTGCATTTTGCGGGGCCCAGACCGTCAGTCAGCCCACCAACCCTCACGTAATGTGCGTCGACTCTGTTCCCAACAGAGGTTTCGTTTCTTCGTTGTAGGCCACCATCATGGAGTAAATGGTGGATCTGAACCGTTCATCAGGTAGAGGGAGGAAAACCATTCAAAACCACGTTGATCTTTCTAGGCCACTCACATTCACGAGGTCTCTACGGCGGTCGAAAGAAGACCGTTCGGCTACTTTTGAGGCTTGATTACCTAGGTGGGCCACATCATCAGATGATCAAAGCTCTCCCTTCACGGTCAAAATTTCAAGAGGAAGATGGTGGACGGTGTGGATATGCAGCAAGGTGGCCCAGGGTATTCGTACAGGGCCCACCAGCCTTTTAACGTGATTCGGTCCCGAACAGGGTCCCTGCCTTTTATCCGAGTTTGGCCTGAAAACTAGCCATTGTTTGGCATGGTTTGGCCTGGAATATTGTTACCACTGCCCTAGATTTTACACCCTAGCAAGGCTTCAGTTGAAACAGCCCTTAGTTCTGAACAGAGCTTTAGTTGAGTCGGTTTTTTCATCCCGGAACAGGGCCATGGATTGGCTCAGTTCTAGTCCGAACAGGGACCCAACGACAGTCTCAACAGTCCTCCTATTGCCACTGATTGGCTTGCCCTCCAAGCTAGTTTCGAAACTCTACAGAGAGCTCAAAACAGACTCGTCATGAGGCCTGTAATGTGGTCTGAAACGGCCATTGTTTGGCTCGTCCCGACGTTACTATGGCTGGACCGAACCCAACCATTTGCTTGGCATGGTTCCGGTTCAGAGACATATGACATGAAGCTATAAGGAAGAAGAAGAAGAATAAAAAAAAAACGAAAGAGAAGACGGTTCTCTGGGTTTCCTCTCCGCACTCTCTCCTTCTCACTTGGTGCGAATTCAAGGGCTACACTGACCTCATTTTATAGTCAGCGAGAGAGAGATGGACGGTTGTGATCGTCCTTACCGTGGACGGCCGAGCTTAGCCCTTCCCAAAGGGGAAGTCGATTTCTCTCTCTCTCTTTCCACAGGCTCTCGGGTCGAGCTGTTTTTAGGCTAAGATGGACGGTGGCGTTCAATCTCCCTCCTCCGCTTACGAATGGTCAAACGGCTATACCGTTTTGATCTTGTGGGTCCCATGAAGGATTTGAACGGTTTACAAAGCTCGGAAAGTGATCATGGTGGCCCACTTATAGGGTTGAAGTAGGTCGGTTTAAAACAGAGAGAGAAAGGCGGGAGATATTTCTTATTTGCAAAAGGGCTTGGTCCCAGTGTGGCTCGTGTACCAACGTCCTTAGTGCACATGCACCACGTAGGGGCCCGCTGAGTTGTTAGTATAATAATCCATACCGTCCATTCTCATTGGGAACCCTTCATAGGGACCCTAGCCTATTTCAGGTCAATGGTGAGACCCAGGTGGGCCATGCCAACCAGATCTTGACCCTTAACGGATGATTATAATTGTTCTGGTGGTCAAATTTACCCCATATCAATCGTCAACGGTTAAAGTGGCCCTATGGGTTGTCTACCTCTTCAAGACTTGTTACTGCCCATATAATACTCATAATTTTATTTTATTTCATTTATTTTGTTATGTGTATACATGTATTTATATCATTTTTTGTATTTATTATTATTATTATTGTCTACACACTATATATATAATTCATGATGTGGGCTACACTGTAGGTCATTTGGAGTTAGGACCATTATAAACCAATCCAACGATTGGATTGCCTAGTATTTCATTATTAATAACTCTAGGGGTCCTAATGAATGTTTTAAGTGAGATTTGGGAGTTGAATAGAAAGGATCTTTCCATGGGGCGTTGTAAACTGATGAATGGTGGATCTTGTGATTTTGATCCCTATATTGGTTTCATACAGATCGATTGTACTAAATAGGTGTATGATGAGATGTCATCACACTTAAGATTATACAAATAAGATTTTCATTTATTTAAATACAGTTTAACTTGTGATAGTCAAACGGACAGATTGATTCCAAATCTTATTATGATGTTGTGAGTTGTCATAGTCTAAAATCTAAGGGTTTAAGATGGATATATAGATTGAGAGTTGTTGGATAGTGACGTGTAAGGTAAATTATGTAGGTAATTGCATATATGTAAGCTAATTTGGATCTACGTAGTGACACCCGAGTAATGAAAGTATGGGGTGTTACACTAACCCAGCCCAAGACTGGGCAGAAGCTGGCCATCCTGATTGGGAGCGGACTAGCTGTTACATGGAGTGTGGGGCCCACCTTGATGTATTTGTTGTATATCCACACCTTCTTTTTGTTTTTCCAATTCATTTTAGCATCCGATCCCAAACTTTAAGAAGATCCAAATCTCAGGTGGACCATACCACTAGAAACAGTGATAGATGACCATTAAAAACTTGTTGTGGGCCACAAAAGATTTGATCAAATGGATCTTTGTATTTTCCCTTCATCCAGTTCTTCTTTAAATTATCAACAGGTTGGATGGAAAATAAACATTACGAAAACCTTACCCTGGGCCCTTTGTAATTTTTAAGGCGATGCAGTCAATCACCAATGTTTCCTGTGGTGTGGTGGACATGAGGTTTGGATTTACTTAATTTTTGAGACCCAGTCGTAAAATGTACTCTAGAAACCGATGGACGGCCTGGATATACAAAAAATATCAAGGTGGGCCCCACCGTAAGGTTAACACTCAAACTGACGGGTTGGCCTAGCTGTGTAATTCAGTGCGCTTGTCGTGCTCAGTAAACTCTGTTGGCCCCACCCTGACTGTACTTGTTATATCCACGCCGTTCATATGTTTTTCCAGATCATTTGATCCCGAAGACTGATGCATATTCAAAAGTTCAAGTGGACCACACCACAGGAAATGGAGGGAATAATGATTTCCACCGCTGATACCTTCCCAGGGCCTACATTGACGTTTCTTTGTCATCTAACCTGTTCATAAGATCAAAAAGACATGGATGAAGGGAAAACACATATATATAAGACCGGTTCCAAACTTCTATGGCCCAAAAACGTTTCAACGGTAGAGATTCAATTCACAATGTTTCCCGTGGTGTGTTCCACTTTAACTTCGTATATGCTTTATTTTTGGTACAGAGCCCTAAAATAAATAAATAACGTTAGGGCTCATAGATTTTCACTTGTCCTTGTCCATTATGACTCTATGAACGGGTTAGAAGGTGAGTAAACCTTATCTCGGCACAATAAAAGAATCAACTTTTAATGGCATACAAATTAAGTCCATTGTTTCTTTCCATATGAGTCAATTGAGTATTGGATCTTTCTCAATTTTCAGCTCATGCTTTAAAATATTCTAATAAAAGAAATAGACAATACGGATATATCATATATATATCATGGTGGGGCCACGAATTTAAGTTAAACATTTTAAAACCGGCTTTTTAGGTAGAATTACTCACTCATCTTAAAACAAGTGAAAAAAATAATAATTACCCATTTACTAGGAATTTACCAGCATCGTGTAAAATCAAACAGGCCATTAGTCACTCACCCGCACCGCGCGATGCGGATTTCCTGCGAAAGCGTCCAATAGGAAGTACCTGCCCTAGAAACTTTGGTGGGGCTTACAGTGATGTTTGTGAGAAATCTACCCTGTCCATCAGTTTTTTTGAGATAATTTTAGGTCACGGGGTAAAAAATGAACCGGATCCAATACTCAATTGAGCCGAAAACGTGAGATTTTAACTTCCACAGTTGAAATATTCATAGGCTCACAGAAGTTTTTAAGCACGCTAATATTTTTGTTTTCCGTCCATCCCAGTGCGAATGACGTTACGAATTATATGGATGGTACATCACTGTCGACCTAAGGGAGGTTTCAACGGTAGGAATTTCCCTACCCACCTTTTCCTTGAGTCTTGGATCTACTCATTTTTGGCCTCAAGTCTTTAAAAGAGATTAAAAAAATGATGAATGGGGTAGATTTCTCACAAACATAGCTGTAGGCCCACTAAAGTTTCCAGCGCAGGATCTTTCTGCGAAAGGGCTCCTCAGGATATCCGCGTCCTCCACGCAATCCGCTTCCGTTCTAGAAAGGGAAACGGACTGGATACTCCCCTCCCAGCGGCCATTGGCTGGTGGTTGGTTCTCTATGGGCCTCACCATTATGTATTTGTTTCATCTATGCCGTCCATCTATTTTTCTAGTTCATTTTATGATATGATACAAAATATAAGATATATACCAGTCTCAAGTGGATCACATAACAGGAAATAGTGTTGAATGAACATCGGCCATTAAAAACTTTTTGGGGCCATAAAAGTTTTGGATCAAGCTGATATTTTTTCCCCCTAATCTGGGTCTGTATGAGCTAATCTAATCTATTGATTATATGCCAAATAAACAGTACAGTGAGTCTTAGGATAATTTTAACGGTGGATATCCAATCACTATTGTTTCACTGTGGTGTAGTCGACTAATATTTATATTCCTTTTATTTTTGGTATCAAGCCATAAAATAATCCATAAAAATGGATGAACCAAATGGATGAAATACATACATAATGGTGGCGCCCACAGAGCACCGACCAGAACGGAATGGATGAAACACATACACCATGGTGCCGCCCGCGGAGCACCGACCATCAGCCACTGGGCTGGTGGGAGGGGTAGTAGCGAATCCGCTTCCTTTAAAAAGGCGCAGACTGCGTATTGGCAGTAGCCACGTTAGCAGATACTCTACTGTACGGTGCCATGTATGTTTTATCCTGTCAGTCGATCTACTTTAGAGCATTATTTTAGGTCAGGAGCCCAACCATGAGGCAGATCCAAATCTCAAGTGAACAACACCACGGGAAAATAATGGTGATTGAACACACACTGTTAAAAACTTCCTAGGGCCCGTGTATTTTCCATCCAAACTGTTGATTAGGTAGATAACTGGATGAAAGTTAAAAAAACAAAATCAGCTTGATCGGTAACTTCCGTGGCCTTTAAGAAGTTTTTAACAGTGGATTTCAATCACGACCTTTTCTTGTGGTACGGTCCACTTGAAATTTTGATCAGTGTCATTCTGGGCATTAATGATCTGGGAAAATGGATGGACGGCGTGGATAAAATACACGCATCAAGATAAGGCCCACACATACACCAAGTGAAAACAATATCTTTTTTCTTATCTGGTGTACCTCACACCACCTATATAGCTCCTGTATTGACGTCAGCAAGTTATGGGATCTGATCATGAGGTATGTGTTATATCCAAACCGCCCATCCATTTGGCGAGCTTTTATTAAGCTTGAGATGAAAAATAAGATAGAAACAACTATCAAGTAGACCACATTGCAAAAAGCAGTGGGGATTGGACATCTATCATTGAAACCCTTTTTGGGGTCACAAGTAGTTTTAGATCAATATGGAATTTGTTTTTACTCTTCATTTGCGTCTTTGTGACCTTATGAATAGGTTGGATGAAAAATAAATGTCATGGTAGGCCCTACTAATTGTTTAACAGTGACAATCATTATCTCTCCTAGTTGTAGTGGTGTGGTCCAAATGATCTTTAGATATGATTTAGTTTTTGATAATGCCCTAAAATTATCTCTAAAAATAGATGAACAACGTAGATATGATAAATACATCACTGTAGTGCCATGTAACCTTGATCTCCTTTGAACCATCCATACATCTGCTCGTGGAGCGTCGGTGCTCGTCTACGCCAGCCAAACCGCTTCCAAAAAGAAGCAAGGAAAAAGGGAACGGATCGACTACTCACCCTGCAACTAGCTAATGGCCCCTGGTCCGTGCTACGTGGGCCCCACCATGATGTATGTATTTCATCCATAACGTCCACACATTCTTCCATATCATTTTATTATATGAGCCAAAGCAATGAGGTTGATCCAAATCTCAAGTGGACTGCACAGTATTGATTGAACGGCCACCATTAAAAACTTCCTGGGGCTTACAAAAGTTTTGGATCAAGCTGATATATATATTTTCCCTTGATCCAGTCGGTATGACCTAATGAAAAGGTTAGATGTCAAATAACCATTACAGTGGGCCCTAGGAAGTTTTTAACGGTGGACATTCAATCACTACTGTTTTACGATGGTGTGGTCCACCTGAGATTCAGATCTACTCATTTTCGGGATCAAAACCTAAAATTATCTTTCAAAATTGATGAACGGCATGGATAAAATACATACATCATAGTAGGGTCCACATAACACCAATCACTAGCCACCTGGATGGTGGCAGCGTCATAGCCAAACCACGTCCAGTAAAGAGAAGATCGAAAACGTCCGAAAAAACGGAAACCGATTGTCTACTGACTCTACTCCCCTGCCACCAGCCAATGGCTGATGGTTGGTGCTCCGTGGGCCCAACCATGATTTATATGTTTCATTCATGCCGTCCATCTATTTTTGTAGATTATTTCAGGGTATTACACAAAAAAATAGGTATATCCCAATCTCAAGTGTACCACATTATAAAAAACAGTGTTGAATGAACGTCTACCAATAAAAACTTTGTTTTTATTGGGGTCCATAAAAGTTGACCCCAAAAAGTTTTGGATCAATCCGATCTTTTTTTTTTCCCTTTAACTAAGTCTGTGTAACCTAATCAACAAATTGGATCTCAAATGAACAGTACAATGGGCCTTAGGAGGATTTTAATGGTGGATATCCAATCACTATTGTTTTTCTTTGGTGTGGTCCACCTGAGACTTATATCCCTCTCATTTTTGTGATTAAGCCCTAATCTGGTAAAATGGATGAACGATAAGGATGAAACACACACATCATGGTGGGCCCCACGGAGCACCGACTATCAGCCACCGGGCTTCTGGCAGGGGAGTAGCCAATTCGTTTTCCCAAAAAACGGAAGTAGATTGGGCATGTAGGTGCTGTATTGATGTAAGGGAGTTCTGTGGGTCTGGTCATGATGTATGTGTTATATCTAAACCGTTCATCCATTTGATGAGCTCGTATTAAGGCTTCAGACAAAAAATAAGACTGATCTAACTGTCAAGTAGACCACACTGTAAAAAGCAGTGGAGGATTGAACGTCTCATAAAACCCTTTTTGGGTCATAGAAGTTTTGGATCAATATGAAATTTGTTTTTACTCTTCATTAATGTCTTTGTGACCTTATGAAAAGATTGGATGTAAAATAAACGTTACGGTGGGCCCTACTAATTGTTTAAGGGTGAAAGTCATTATCTCCGCTGCTATATTGTGGTGTGGTACAGATGATCTTTGGATATGATTTATTTTTTTTATAATGATTTAAAATAATCTCTAAAAATAGATGAACGGTGTAGATATAATAAATACATCACCGTGCGGCCCATGTAACTTTAATCTCCTTTGCGTACATCTCGGAGCTCGAGGAGCGTCAGTGCGTCGGACGCGGATTTCCCGCGAAAGCCGGGAAGTTCGTGCGCTGGGAACCTAGGTGGGACCCATGGTGATGTTTACGAGAGATCCACAACGTCCTTTCGTTTTTTGAGATCATTTAAGGACATAAGACCGAAAATGAGCCGGGTCCAATACTCAAGTGGACCGAAAAAGTGAGGATTTAACATCCACAGTTAAAATATTTGTGGGGCCAAAAAAGTTTTGAATTAATCTAATATTTCTGCTTTCAGTTTATCCAAGTAGTAATAACGTTATGAACGGTATGGATGGCATGCAAACATCACTATCGATCCGGGAAGATTTCAACAGTAGGAATTTCTCTACCACCTTTTCCTTTAGTACGGCCCACTTAAGTATTGGATCCGGTTCATTTTTGGCCTTCTCTCCTAAAATGATCTTTAAAAACGGATAAACGCAGTGGATCTCTAGTAAACATCACGGTGGGCCCCACCTATGTTCCCAGCGCTGGAACTTCTTGCGAAAAGCTTCCCCGTCAGTGTTCGTCCTCGCACAACGCATACCTACAGCAGCTATGAGTCTGGATAATCTGTTTGCCAAAAGCACGACTACTTTCCATCTTTTTTCCAATTAAATTGTAACAACTACAATTTTGTTGCTTGACGCGGACAGAGGATTCGTATTCCAGCAGCTATATAGCTGGTGTGAGGTACACCAGCCAATCCGCTTCCCCAAAAAACATGGAAGGATAGGATACGCTTGCTTAAAGTGGCTGGCTTCATATATCACGGTGGGACATTTTTTTCAAACTCCTCATCTGCATGTTATTCAGAAGTAGATAGAAAGGCGTAGGTACCCTCCCGCTCTCTCTTTAACGAGGGTTTTGGGGTTTGGAGGAGATTGGGATGGGGAATCCAGAGTTCCGGATCTTCAACACCATGACCAAACAAATGGAGGTTTTCAAGCCCAAAATCCCCGGAAAAGTAGGCATGTATGTCTGTGGTGTGACTGCCTACGATTTCAGCCATGTAGGTCATGCTCGGGCCTACGTTGCTTTTGATCTCCTCTACAGGTACCTCTCTCTCTCTCTCTGATGCGGATTGCCTGCTGACGCTGCCAGTAGCTAGTGCTGGACAGTGCTCTGTGGGCCCCACCATTATGTATGTATTTTGGGAGCGGATTGGATACTGAACACTTCAGTAGCCTTTTGGCTACTGAAGTGATGTGGCAAATTGTGGTTGGTGGAATACCAAGGTTGGTGGAATACCAATAGGCTGTTCCCGTAATGAATGCTCCTGCACGTCACTTCCGTTAGCCTCCGTTTCCGCCGTGAATAGGTGATGTGTTTAATTTTAACGGCCAGAGAGAATTTTGGCTGGCATTTTCAAACTTGTGGTCTGACTCAATTTGGTTTGCTTTCTTAGATGTGGGGCTCACCTAAATCTTGCCGCCTTTCACGGCTGGGATATGCTCCAATCTGCAGACGGATGAAATATGTTACTTTGATATGGCTTCGTGATCGGCGATTTGGACCGTTGATCTAAGTGGATACACAACTGATGGTCTCTGGTTTGAAAATCTTCATGATTGGAAGATCTGAAACTTTTGATCAATGGTCTAGAGAAAAAGTGTCGGCCCCACATTTTCCCAAGGAGAGTGACCGGATGGCCCATGCGATGTTTGTTTTTTTCTGATAAACAATGAGACATGGTGCACTTGCCATACCTGTTTTTGAAATTAAACCCCAGATTGTGGACCCATTTTACACATGAAAAATTGATTACTTTTGTTTTTCGACTGTCTTTTAAATTCACACCAATGATCTAGTTAGAATCCTTTATTTAGTATCCGATTTGGGTTATGACCCATCTATTGTGGGAGTGGGACCCACTAATTAGACGGATTTTGATGAGCTACTTATGTGACTTGTGATAACAATTTCTACATGTAGGAGTATGGATCATCGTACTCTGCTAGTTTATCAAAGTTTTTTAATTAATTTTTACGCTTTCTCTGCAACGTTTGTAGAATAAGCTTATTCTACAAGGGAGCAGATTGAATTCACACCAATGGTATGTTGCAAGTGAAATTGTCCCATTCAAGCTATTCTCATCAAGTAAATGAGACTAGGATGACTCTAGTTTTACAGGCCGGAATTATCAAGAATGTCTATATTTTTTTTAGGACCGTGATACCTAACATATAACAAGGCATAGACAAGGCCTATATAAGAAAAAACTTAATTGTGCGCTCAACTTTTATTGCTACCAATGACTATTAACATATTGCCGTTAGGTTGAATTTATTGCTAGGAACTGATTAGCTAGACATTGGCCATAGGCCATATTTTAACATTGACTTGCTCAAATTCAGTTGTTTGTTTCATGTGTCGAAGTTAGGTATTCCTTGAGATGAATATTATATAAAGCGCGTATTGTGAAATTGCGTATCTTTTGACTGGCTGTGCAGTGTTTGTCAACTTGAATGGGTGGTCCACTTAGTTAAGCTGCCAAACCTTTTTGGACAAAGGAACACTCACTGTCCATCCAACTTATTCAATGCCCCACATCTTGTACACATGCATCCACAGTTTGTGTAGCAAATAAGTGACCTAATGAAAAATGAGAAATTGAAGTTTCACTGCATTCTGAGAGCTCTAGAGAAGCGATTCAGTGTTCTAAGATCACATCTTCTATAGAGTCTTTTAGTAGTGTATTTTTCATGATGGCCCATGCAAAAGTGATTTTAATACTGTCTGGATGGCTGATTTGATTGTCCACATTTTTCAAAGCACCAGAGTAGACAATCTCTCCACCTGCCTAATGACTAGAGAGAAATCCACGTGCAAGTAACTGCCACATGGGCTTATGGATACTTGTTTGTGCATGCCATTTTAGCATGTTGACCCACCAAATAATATAATTGAAGAAATTACCCAAAATGAACCATCAATCCAATTATTCAGGTAAAAAAAAAAAAAAAAAAAGAGCCACACCTATCATATATATCCAAAAAAAAAAAAAAAAAACTGCACAAAAATAGTAATCCATCCAACGGTTTCGATGGGCGCCAATAAAAAAACTGGGGCAACAAAAGTTCCATATATATTGCTCATGAATGAATGTCATTGTCCTGCATAACAAAATTCACACTTAAATGAATAAGATATTTTGCAATATCTAAATTGATAAAGTTTATTCAATATCATGGGAGTTAAAAATTTTCAATTTTACCTAACTAACCACGATGTTTCCTTGAGATGGGTCTTGACATAAATGTAATAATTGTGAGTTGCTTGAGTGAATTTGCTGGTAAAAGTTGATGTTTGGTTGGTAACCAGAAGTAACTAAAGGAACATTCATAAATCCACTAGGGCCACTCTCAGGTATTTTGAATTCGGTAACTTTCGAACTCTAGTAAAGTAAAAACATAATAATGGAAGTTCCAATAAGCATAAGTGATACGAATGCTAAATGTAATATACCAAGTCAACTATATTAAAACTCATGTTTACTTGATTTCCAATTGTTAAAGGGTTATGTTGAAACATGCTAACATGAGGTGGTTGGTACCCACATTGAGTGTAGCCCACCACCGTATTATGACTGTGTCCTACATGGGATCCACTTGGTAATTCAAAGGACTCGCCACCGTAACATGTGATCCCTAAGAAAGGAAAAAAAAAGAATAAGAAATTTAAACAATAATAACATATGATATGACAAGCTTTAGTAAATATGTTTTCTATAATACCTGATTGAAATGATGCAATTAGGGGATTGTAAAAGTATAATGTGAAGGTCGGAACGAAAAATTGTGCATGATGTTTGGTGCTTGGGCCATTTCTCGTCTCTCTCGATTTTCTTGTAGTTGCATAGATTCATGTCGGGATCTTTTTTTCTTTAATTTATCTAGCGGATTTTTATGCACACGAGAGTTGCCCCCAACTCTATGCTTTACTTTAATTCCACTTACGGTTTGTGAACTCAGACTATCAACAAAAGTAATCTCTTTTTTCCATCGGCTCATGGCATGCTTGCTTATTATGTAGAGATTCAGTCGGCTGAAGGCATGCACATTCAGTATCTACACTTTCATCAATAAATTGAGACAACCTTAGCGAAGGTTCCTTGATCCCTTTCATACATTCTATCACTACATCATGAAATTTATCTGCATATCTACTAGCCACTTTGAAAACCTCGTCATGTTCCCCAACCATTGCCGCAATTTTAAGAAGCTTGCGAGATAAATATTAGTACCGCTTGCCTAAAGTAATATTGGACTCGGCTTGTATTCTTGAACTATTATGATCTCTAGCAACACCTACCTTTGCATCTCTTTGCCATCTCTTCAAAATATAACGGGGATGAAACACCTTTATATTATAATAATCTAAAACTTTCAATGCATGACTACATAAGATTCCCACGAACTCAAACTTCTTACAACTACATGTCACTGAACTGTCTAATGAATCAAATCTAACTGTCCGTCCTTCATCTTTGTTGTTATAAATAACTTGAAACTCTGTAACTGTTTCAAACTCATCACATTTATAAATTGCAGCATTAAGAATTTTCTTATACTCATTTTGAAATATCTCAAATACTTCTGGAGTGTACACTTTTACCGCTTCCTTTAACATATTTGCATCAACAAACATTACAGGGGTACTTTGCCTCATTCTAAAATCAGTCATGGATTTCTGGTATCGTCGATCAGCCACCACCCGTTCGTATTGAGTAAAGAAACGCAAGGGATTGTATTTAGATTTCAAATTTTTTTTAATAAACTATTCATGCTCTGACTTCGTTAAGTGCTCTTCATATCAACACAAAATGTATTTCGTCCATAAACCAAAGCCCATTTTTCTTTTACTTTAAACAAACATGTAGCCACTTATTTTACACTAAATCATACTTCTCAAGCATAACATTCCATGCAGTCATAAAATCTTCCTCCCTCTCACAATCATATACACACTTACTAAAATCAATTTCAAAACCTTTTGAACCTTTAAATAAATGGTTAAGGTGCTGGCAGCATTTTGGTAAATATGCCATATACACAAACGATGATATGATTCTGGCATCATTGAAGATATCGCATTAGCCATTGCAGCATCTTGATCTGTTAGAATTGTTATTGGTTGTTTTCCAGACATCGCACTTAAAAATGTTTGAAACAACCATTTAAAAAATTCAATCGTTTCATCGTATAGTAAGGCTGCACCAAATGTTATAGTTTTGCTTATGATGATTTACCCCAATAAATGGGGCAAATGGCTGCCCATAACTATTACTCTATATGTGGTATCAAAGCAAACCACATCTCCAAAAATGCCATAGTCCATTATTGACTTTGCATTTGCCCGGAACATATTCGTAATCTGATCATCTTCATCTACTTGAATTGTATAAAAGAAAGATGGATCCTCTACTTGCATTTTCTGAAAGTATTCTAGAACAGCTCCTGCATCACCCTTTTCCATTATTTTCATTCGCTTCTTCCGTAAGTAATTTTTATGATCAATGGGTAGGAAACCCAGATTTTCCCGACCACCATATTGCTTACTTAGATAATCTACGGTTGCTTTAGGTGTTATTCCTGAATCATCCGCCATATCCGCTTCAGCTTTTTGAACATCAGTCAAGCCTCTTTGTGATCTTAACATATGTACCTTTGATGGTGAAACAATCTCATGGTTATGCTCCGTCACAAAGCCGGTTAAACAATATTTTCCATTTGCCTGAAGCTTCAAACTCATGCTTGCTTGACATTTAGTTCTTGTAGTTGGACGATTAAACTTCAGTTGATTGATTTGTTTCTTTTCATATTTTCGACCTTCTTTAGAACAACAAAATCTTCTTTTCATATTTTCGACCTTCTTCGGTTGATTGACCCCATCTGATTTTCTTACCCAATCCTTTCGAACACTGAATCCTATCTTTCCAGCATAACTATTGTAATACTTATATGCACTCTCATCAGAAGTGAACTCCATTCCGACTTTTGGTTGTTCATCAAACTTTTCATATGCAATGACTAGTACATCTTGTTCTGCTTCTTGATCCTCTATTTGTTGGCTTGCTTCTTGATCCTCTATTTGCTTGCTTGCTTCTTGATTATATATTTCAACATCAAATTCTAACCTCCGACATGGTTGAAAAAATGATTGACTTTCAAAAGCGTTATCATCCATTTCACTACCTACAAAAGTAAAAATCACAAAATAGAGTAAAGTCAGAATCATTCAAATGCTAACCCAAAGAAATGGAAATCATATTTTTTTAGATTTATCGAACCTTCAGTTGGTTAAATTTCAAGAGATGAATATCCATAGTTACAAGGCTAATGCAAATGCAAGATATCATTGTTGCATAGGTTTTTGGATAAAGAAATAAAGGAAAAATAAAATGTCTTGACCATGGAGTGAAGTGACAGGCATGTTGATCGGTGTGCTAAGGCCGGCAATAGGTCGTACATCTAGGATTTAGCCCCTAAACTTGGACCAAGGACTAGTGTGGGTTTATTTTTTTATTTTTTATTTTTTACACAGAAGATGCTAGAAAACGGACAGGACAATAAACAACAACCTCAGTGATGAAGATTGAGGGACATGGTCAACAAAATACAAGGCTGTGCTTATATCATGAAAGCCATGGCCCACTTATTCTAAGCTTAGCATAAAGTCCTAAGACACTACCATAACATAACACATTTTCGAACTCTTAGGCAACATCTTTTTTCTTAAGTGGAAAGAGCGCCATCAAGTCTGGTTTACGGTGATTTGAAACTTCAGATGGCCGCCCTCATATTCCACGGTCATCCAAGAGTCAGAGAAAGGATCATGGCACATTCCCATGGAAGGAGAATGTGGCAGTGAGGAATTGAGGACTTGACTTTGTATAAACAGGCGGAAAACAGATGGTCCGGGTGAAATTCCTATAAGTTTGGATGCTAATTTAAATGGCCTAATCACTCTGTCCATCCAAACAGTTGATTGTGGTACCATTGTTGCAGAGAATGATATGCAGAACTTCTTGACTGCATCTGATCAACTTCTTACATCTCAACTTCTTGGTGACAAGTCTTCAGTCGTGACAGGCAAGAGAAAAGATAGATCCCCTTCTCCTCGTAGACTTCAATAGCAACTGCCCCAAATCCATTGGTGTTTGGGGTGCATGTTCGTGATTACAATTTATCTAATAGGCGATGGTGGATTGGCACTTTTAATGTGAGTAATTGCATATTTGAAGCATACACATAGATAAGCAGAATTTTTGAGTTTGTGGTGGGGCAGATGTTTGCGAGCTAAACATGACTAAATCCAGTCAATTAATGGTCTGTTTGTGTGGCCAAGGATATTCAGATTGAATGGATTGGGGTGGCTTGGATGGTTGGAACTACATTATGTACGTGGCCCTTCTCCAATTCTAACGATGGGATAAGAATGGCTCCGAGCGTTTTCACCGTAGTTGCTACTTTTACATGGAGGCTTTGGCATATGCGGCGAATCGGCTGACCTCCAAAACGGCCATGTGTGTGGTAGTTGCTGGGTTTGTAATTTATTTAATATTGAATTTTTGAGCTGATAATTCTTAGTTAAAGCAAGAGATAAAAGTCTCATTAAACATCAGTTTGATTGGTGTTCTATGAGTTGCTGCGACTATTACGTGTGGTAAACACACAATACCATGTTTGTTGGTTCTTCTTTGAAGCGTCGCTAGAGCAGTTAAAGAGTGAAGATGATGCGGTCATAGGTCATGACGTTCTCTACTTCTACTCTGAGAATAGCTACTACACCACTAGTGTGAATGGAGAATTACCATCGCACCCCACATGCTAATATAGAATAACTGTGATAGATCCTGACCATTCACAATATACAAAAATCATTTACAATTCATAATAATCAAAGTCGTTTTGGTAAACTCAAAATAAAGGCCATGTTTTTTTTTAAAAAAAAATTATTGCATATGTACCGTTGGATCTTCTCGTTCAGATATTCTTAGCACAAAACCTCCATCCAACTGATGGAATGTTGACAGTGAAACTTACCTGGTTAGTGGCACGTTGGAATATGTCCTGCGATGCTCTCACCCTTCTAAAACTGAGACAGAGTGAAGAAAAAAAAGAAAAGAAAAAAAACTGAAAATGGGGTTTACCTGTTCACGGCGGAAACGGAGGCTAACGGAAGTGACGTGCAGGAGCATTCATTACGGGAACAACCTATTGGTATTCCACCAACCACAAGTTGCCACGTCACTTCAGCAGCCAAAAGGCTACTGAAGTGTTCAGTATCCAATCCGCTCCCATGTATTTTATCCACGCTATCCAGTATGAGAGACAGATCCAAATCTTAAGTGGACCACACCACAAGAAAATAGTGGTGATTGATAATGTCATTATATGTTAATTGTCTTGGTGCATATTGATGGAAATTGGATCATTGATGTGTTTTGTTAATTTTCTATTCATGTATATTCTTTTTTCATATATATTTTTTATTTTTTTCTAAGAAAATTGAAAATAAATTACAAGTTACAATATTATTTATTGATGCAATCGTCCCACATCTCACACGTGCACCTCCGCACGTGTGTACAAGAAAAGGACTGCCCTCCTTTTTTAGCCATCATTACTTTCCCATTTTTTTTTTTTCAAATCTCTAATTTAGGAAAGCTGCTCTTTCTTTCATATCCTATTTCATAGATTTTTAGTTTTCATATCTTTTATTACAGATTGTAAGGTTGATTATAAATAGGACCTATGTCCTATAGAATAAGACAACTTGATCAATATTCTCTTTATGAAATTTTCTTCTTTTCTCTACGATGGCTGTTAACGAGAGGGAAAGTGATCTCTAGTTCTAGATTAGAGGACTGTTGAGCTTGCTCACAGTCTTGCATTTGTGAACTCGAGCATCCGGATGGAGGATTGTTGGATCTTTCCCATTCTTATTGATTTATTTGCTTTCCCTTTCGGGTTTGTATCATTTATGATACGATTTGATTCAGTCCTTGTGATTTGCGATACTATAAAAATTATGAAAACATTGCTTGTCTGCTTCAACTGCTTGAGATTTTGCATGACAAGTATTCAATGTTGTCAAGATAGAATTGCTTCTTGTTCTCCCTCTTGAAGTCATCCCAAGTGTCGATTGTGCACGTTCCCTATTCCACGTCCACATGACACCTCATCCACCATAGAAAGTGTCATGAGGTACATCGATGCGGTCTTAATGTTAGTCATCTCATCCTCCAATGACCTTAAAGTGTTGCTTCAGCTTCTGCAGGAAATTGTCCACTCCCTAGCATCTCTTGATCCGTTGAAGGTCCTAAAGGTTTGGTGTTCATACCTTCACTGCACAGCCCATGGCCATACTCCCATTGGACATAGCACTTTTCACAGAGCCCAATCACCCCTCATCTCCTCATCACACTTCTTCAGCATGATGAGGATCTCCAACACCATAGCCTAAAAGGCCTCACTCTCTCAACATTGAGCGTCGGCCAACGTGTTTAATGCAACCAACATTTCCCCCTCAAGCTTCTCAAGCCTACTATCTGGGTCTTCAATATTGTTTCCTATTAAGGACATCCATCCTGTCCATCAAATGCATGACCACAATTTACCCCATGGTACCAAAAATCGGACTGATCCAAAACTCAGGTAGGCTGCACCACAGGAAATAAGTTGAGAGTGGACAGCTACCCCCACCACATAGTTTATATAAAATCCAGGCCATTCAGACCATTCGTCTGGCCTGAAAGGATCTGGTAAAAAATCAGGCTGTTTTGCAACTCATCTGGTCCCCAGTGCAAGTCAAAGGTGGGTGTTTCCCCCATCTTGTTCCCTGTTATGTGGTCCAACTATGTTGGATTGGGCTTATTTTTTATAACTGGGGTTTAACATAAGCTCATGCATCTAGTGGACAGGTTGGATGTCCTGCATACATGAAGTGGGCCCCACATTTCTCCAGTACCACTATAAGCTTATGGTGGTATCAGTAGTACTGCCGGAACTCACCTCTTAAGGTAACAGTGTTGATTTCCATTACACAATGAGGACCTCAACACACCTTCCTTACCAAGATGATAGTTTATGGAACCGCTCCCTGGAAACATCATTAAAAGATGCAAATAGATCCAAAACCTTTCTTCTTATCTCATTAACTAGAAACGAGCAATTCCAAGGGGCGTGACTTTTGCAACAGCTTGACCATATTCATTATATAGGCTATTGCAGTCAGCAGATATAGGTTAAGAACTGATATAAACATGCTTGCAGTTGGAATATCTTCCATGAGCAGACATGAGAATAAACATGAAAAACAGTAGGAACAATACAAATCAAGGACAAGATAAGTAACACATGCTTCTCCACCAAATGGTAATGCTTCCAGACCACTTAAAGAAGATTGTCGGCTGATAAAATTCTCTTTAAATAGCATATGTCAATGCCATGATAAAAGGTTATAGACATGAGTCATGACATTTGAGATAACTACAAACTTGGTGGCCAAGTCTTTGGGACACTGCTAATAAATGAAACCAATGTAACAATGAACTACACTGTTTTTTTGTGGCCACATAAGTACAGCATTCCTAGATGTGGGTGTGGCACATAGAAACAAGGTTTTGAATATCAGTATCATGTTGGTTGGGCACAAAAATGATACAATACAAGGTGTATTAAACTTGTGTTAGACAACCTATATCAGTGCAAAATTTCCGTTGGCCTAAAATTTGAAAAGTTATAAAGAAAGTATGAAAAATGTAAAACACCAAAATCAATCTTTTCATGTTTTTTTGCTTGTATTTAATGGTGTATCATAACATTCTTTGATAAGAATATTGTTTATCGGCTTAACATACAAAAAGTTAACCCAATTGCCCTATTCGAACACAAATCAAGCATCATACATTACGGCCCATTATCTTGAAATGCAACAAAAAGAAGGAAAAAAGAAGAAGTGATAGTCTTCCCCATCCAATTTTTCCAAAAAATGGTTCATTCTAGTTCAATTCAAATCTTACTTAAATGTGTTGTTTTAATATCCAAAGTAGGTTTTGATCTAGTATAAAATAAGTTTTTAAGCTTCCTCCAATGTTGAAATCAAGAAACAAGTGGGAAAGAAAAAAAACATTGCAGAAAAGTTGAAAAAAAAAGGAATCGGGCCTTTATAGCCATATTGGTACTGCTATGGCATGTCATAATCAAAATTTCACCCTTGCTTTGCACAATGGGGGTTGGCAGATAAATGATTATATAGCATTTTTCACCCTGTATGGTGATCGCCAAGGTAATAAGAACCATGGACCACAACTCTCCCTTGGCCACCAAGCTGTTGTGTCCAATCTCAGTTGCCCAAGAGCATCAGATGTATTTTCTTCAAACCTACATAAACATGTTCCACAGAAATTAACTCAATAAATGCAACATGCCATGCGTAACTAATCACATTGGTTTTCTAGGGCACAACCCCAACAGCTACATTAGTGGCAATGGTGGTGCTCATACGATTGTCCTCTCTAATGGAGCAGGGACAAGATCCTTGGAAATTAGCTTTTGATATATTTGAGATAAGAGTTGTTTCCTCCCTGCAGGGAGTAGTTTTTCTTACCCCTAATATTTGCAATATGTGAACAAGGTTGCTGACAAGTGGCAACCTTGCCAAAGTGTGGGTAATGGGCACTTTGTATTGGCTCATCATTCCCGCTTTCTTGAAGCTGCATTATTTACCTTTTCTTCTATGATATTTAGTGATTTTTAAAAAAAAAGAAAAAAAAAAAAGAACAGAAGAAAATATTTGGATTATTCATGTTCTATTGATTTACTTTCAGGAGACAATTAATTATGTTACTTCCCTCGTGCTTTGTTTCTGATAAATATTTTGTTATTGATAATGAATACTACGTTCATGCCAATTTCTGGATGTTAATTAGGTGTTGTCTTCACTCTTTTAAACTTAAACAGATACTTGCAACATTTAGGATATGAAGTAAATTATGTACGGAACTTCACCGATGTTGATGATAAGGTGAGCGTGCTTGTTATAAATTACTTTTAGTAAGTTGATATCTTGAAGAATCCATTCTTTCCATTTCTTTTTTCTTTTTGAGATGTAATATTGTAAGATATTTGGAAGTTTCCATCATTGATTTTCTGTATTTTGTTCCAGTTGCATCTTATTCCTGGTATGATAAATATGGTTTTTAGACTTGGAGACTTGGATAAACTCGGTTGGTCTTGAGTTGAGCTGCGATTCCCCCAAGTCAGGGGTTGCATCAGATTATCAGTTTTACTCGCTCGAGTCGGGCGGTGTATCAATTTTACTCGCCCGAGTCGGGGTTGACTTGGTGGGGATTTGTGGTATCGAATCAGACTGGATAGTGCTGAACCCGAGCCAATTTGTTCGAGTTGCACCCGACGTGGATGGGTCCTAAAACCATGATGATATAGCCTACTAATTTCTAGATCATTGCAGATAATTCGCAGAGCAAATGAATTGGGTGTAGATCCATTAAGTTTGAGCCGTCGTTTTTCCAAAGAATTTCTTGATGATATGGCTGATCTTCAGTGCCTACCTCCTACACATGAACCACGTGTTTCTGATCATATGAGCCAGATAAAAGATATGATAGTTCAGGCAATTCTCTACCTCTTACTTCTATTGTATTTTTGAGAATGGTGATTAGATTATTGAATATGAAATTTCTTTTTCTACATTACATGACTGAATGGAAACTGTTGCTTTTCATAATTGCCAAACTTAGTATATGTTGTATGACTATGAAAATCATGAACATATGTTTGTAGGATGTGTTTGGATAAGAGTTGTCAATATTAAGTCACCCATATGTAAGTTTTTGTTGTTATCTTTGGGTCTTCAAAATTGTCTCTTCATCTTTGTTCATTGATATCTATGCCCTTCATTTTGCCTGTTGCTCTTGTTTATGTTATCTTAGCTCATTATTATAATGTAATTTTATAGCCTCTTTATACAAGTCACTATTTAATTGGAAAAGGCCAAGGACCTATTGGTCCAGATGCCTAGCTCATACAACTCCTCGGATGCTTGGATACTTGCATGGATAGTCTCAGAAGACATGTTTGTTCTGCAGCTTAAGGTATGACACATGTGACGAAGACCCCTTTATAAATTTTCAAGATGGTTCTCTATTTCTAAAGTTATGCAGGAAGATACAGAGTCTGTCGATGGGGAAAGCTCGACCCTGTTGGGAGTGAGTTGGAGATGGCTGCCGAGTGGGTGTCATGGACGTCAGAAAGTGATAGAGGCGGGATAGAGGATCAATCATTAGTGGAGCTGTGTAACGCCCCGACTTTTCAAGACCCGAGTACATGACCCGTGTCCCGAAAACCCGAGTGTTAACCTTAAAGGATGGTCAGGTATAATATTTTTCTTTTATCAGAGTAAGCAGATGAGCGTAGAGTGGACAAGTAGCATAAAGGGAAATTTCAAATTTCATTTAGAATATACAAGTGCTGCCCAAAATGACTTATACAAACCAATGTCTCCAAAATTAACAAATACAAGAATTACATGATCTAATACATGAGAAATAATAGAAAGCATATAAATATGAGCCGCAAGATCACACAGCTCCTCCAAGCATACAGTCATGTATTCCTGGTGATCGTACCCTGCTCCTTATCAAGTCTGAACATGCATATCACTTAAGCCACCTGTACTACCTGTACGGTTTTATATTTGATGGATGAGTGGCCAACTCAGTGTGAATTCCCCTCAAGATTACACACCGCCGCATTAGGTAAGAAATAGTATAAAACATATAGACAACCAAAACAGAGTAAATGCAGTCTTGTTAGATGCATGGATGCATGAATGTAATGATCGACCCGGGTAAAACATCCAGACGGTCTGTGCCCCGGGTAAAACATCCAGACAGGCAATGTCCCAGGAAAAACATCCGGACGGACAATGGAGTCGTCACCCAGGGATAAGACTGGTCATCAGCGCAACATTCAGCGTAATCGCAGGGCATGATAATCCGAGTCAATATCATCAACGAATGACTAGTCATAAGCGCAACATTCAGCGTAATCGCAGGGCAGAATGATCCAAGTCAATATCGTCATCGAATGACTGGTCATAAGCGCAACATTCAGCGTAATCGCAGGGCAGAGTGATCCAAGTCATCGAAATATGCCATGTATGCATGATTAGCCAAGCCATTATTAATCCATTTACAACCAGCCAATTTAGGTAAGCTCAAAGGTCACTACGGGGAGCACATGGCCCAGCGTAGGCCGACGGCTCGGGCATAGTGTCCCATTGCCACCATCCCCGGCCCATGAGACTACCACCTTAGGATGTTTAATGGAACCCCATCGACTAGTGACCAATCACATTACAATATATGGGGCTTACCATCGCATGGTTGCACAGAATAAAATATCGAACCCATATAGGGAAATACTAGAACAAAGCCACATAGGGCGATATCAAAGTAGGCAACATAGGGCGAGTATCAGAACTGTGCGATAAAAGACCATCCTTGAAAGCCATTGGACACAACAACTTTGGATGGTAGGCCCACATCAATGGTCCATCTAGACCACCGCTCAATAACTACCAAGTCGAAGGTTCATTATGATCACAACTTGTCAAGTTACATCTCAAGTATGGGTGTACATTCATATGTGGGAATTTCCCACTAATGTACCAGTTTAAGTTCCATAAGCAATCCACAAGCATGAACAGTTATACAGGATAATTATAAAGCATATAATACAACAATTCAATTTTCACTAGCTAACACATGTGATTATAAAGAGAGATATTAATTATGAATTTAAATAACAACTATAACTTAAGCTAATGAGAAGATGGAAAGCTCAAAGGGAAGAATCATCATAAGTCAATTCGTAGAATGCTCCTGGGGGCAAGTTTCCTTGGGGGGATGGTGCACTTACACCACTCACGTGACTCCCTGCAATTTATTTATAATAAATAATGAGTCACCAATTTGATCAGGTAAGAATAGGTGGAGGGTAGGAAGACCCTGGACCGAGGTTGTCTTAGGTTGTACTCAAGGCAAACAAACTCACTAAGCATAAACCCTTGTTTTTAATTAAACTGGATCCAGTCAGGGCCCACTTGATCACTAGATCAGCCTCATCCTTCTCCTTAGATCCTTAGGACGGGTTCATCACGTAATATACATGTATACATTACATACGTAGCACATAGCATATATATATATATATATATATATATATATATATATGCATACCTTATATATCTGAGGTATGTATCCATGGCATATAATGTATACACCAAATACATAACATCTCACGTGGTATACATGTACACACTGTATACAGTACATATGCATCACACAATGTATCCCTATATCAGTTATGTATATGATATTGCAGCCTACAGTACGTACGTACATATATATGTGTACTATACATGTATCACACGAGTTTTGTGTGGACGGTGTGGATGTGTGTCCAGGCACACCACATTCAGACCCGGGACGGTCTGTATCCAGCGTGCACAAAAGTGGGCCCCACACACATGTAGGACTCACCATGCAAATATGAACATACGTGCGTTCCTTCACACTTGTGACATGGGTTCTGAATCCAAATGGTCCATAAGATGTGGAATCCCAAGAAACCCTGGGAGGTAAATTTTCATCCTGATCTAAGATTCTGGTGGGCCATAGCAAAGATAAATGCACTTTCAAGGGAAGAAACTGTTTGCATTAACCATGGCCCACCTAAGTTTTGGTTCAACGTAAAAATGGGAACCAGGGGGTTTTATGAGGTTCTGCTCCAAGTGGACCATTCAGATTTTCCAAATTCATCAGCCATGGGGAGATCTCGAAATTTTGCAGTTGCTTACGTGAACTTGCATATCTTCGCTCCCTGGCGCATGCATGCATAGCCAATTCACTTCACGTGTGGGTATTGCGTAAACATGGGTGTCAAATCCGAACGGTCCATAAGATGTAGAATCCCAAGAAACCTCAGGGCGTGAGTTTTCACCATGACCCAGGATTCTGGTGGGCCATAGCAAGAATAATTTCAATTTAAAGGAAGAAACTATTTTCATTCCTTGCGACCCACCGAAGTTTCGGTTTAAAGTAAAATTTGAAACCAAGGGGTTTTATGAGGTGCTGCTTCATGTGGACCATTCGGATTTCCCAGACTCATCATAGCTGATGAGATCTCAACTTTTTGCAAATCAGTTTACGTGAACTGATTGGCAGAGGAGCGTTCGGAGTCCTCTGGTTCAACGTCCTGGTGCATACATGCACCGTTATTTCACTTCATAGGTGGGTCCCATGTGGGGCCCACCACATATCTATGTATACTATCAGATATATATTCATATACGTATGTATATATATACATATAAATATATAAAATAAAGAAAGAAAGAAACAAAAGAAATTGCCCCGTACTGGACGTCCGGCCCAGGGCCCACATTTGGACCATCGTCCCTGATGGACGGTTCATACATAAATGGCCCATGGTGGCCAAGCACTAGAGCAATCCACCGGCATTTGGTGGGGCCCACGGCCGATGCAGGGCTCACATTCAGGGTCGGCCCACTGACGTTGGACGAGGTCCACCTGCATTTTGCAGGGCCCAGACCGTCAGTCAGCCCACCAACCCTCACATGAGGTTCCGTTTCTTCGTTGTAGGCCACCATCATGGAGTAAATGGTGGATCTGAACCGTTCATCAGGTAGAGGGAGGAAAACCATTCAAAACCACGTTGATCTTTCTAGGCCACTCACATTCACGAGGTCTCTACGGCGGTCGAAAGAAGACCGTTCGGCTACTTTTGAGGCTTGATTACCTAGGTGGGCCACATCATCAGATGATCAAAGCTCGCCCTTCATGGTCAAAATTTCAAGAGGAAGATGGTGGACGGTGTGGATATGCAGCAAGGTGGCCCAGGGTATTCGTACAGGGCCCACCAGCCTTTTAACGTGATTCGGTCCCTAACAGGGTCCCTGCCTTTTATCCGAGTTTGGCCTGAAAACTAGCCATTGTTTGGCATGGTTTGGCCTGGAATATTGTTACCACTGCCCTAGATTTTGCGTCCTAGCAAGGCTTCAGTTGAAACAGCCCTTAGCTCTAAACAGAGCTTTAGTTGAGTCGGTTTTTCAGCCCGGAACAGGGCCATGGATTGGCTCAGTTCTAGTCGGAACAGGGACCCAACGACAGTCTCAACAGTCCGCCTATTGCCATTGATTGGCTTGCCCTCCGAGCTAGTTTCGAAACTCTACGGAGAGCTCAAAACAGACTCGTCATGAGGCCTGTAATGTGGTTTGAAACGGCCATTGTTTGGCTCGTCCCGACGTTACTGTGGCTGGACCGAACCCAACCATTTGCTTGGCATGGTTCCGGTTCAGAGACATATGACATGAAGCTATAAGGAAGAAGAAGAAGAATAAAAAAAACGAAAGAGAAGACGGTTCTCTGGGTTTCCTCTCCGCACTCTCTCCTTCTCACTTGGTGCGCATTCAAGGGCTACACTGACTTCATTTTATAGTCAGCGAGAGAGAGATGGACGGCTGTGATCGTCCTTACCGTGGACGGCCGAGCTTAGCCCTTCCCAAAGGGGAAGTCGGTTTCTCTCTCTCTCTTTCCACAGGCTCTCGGGTCGGGTTGTTTTTAGGCTAAGATGGACGGTGGCGTTCAATCTCCCTCCTCCGCTTACGAATGGTCGAACGACTATACCGTTTTGATTGTGTGGGTCCCATGAAGGATTTGAACGGTTTACAAAGCTCGGAAAGCGATCATGGTGGCCCACTTATAGGGTTAAAGTAGGTCGGTTTAAAATAGAGAGAGAAAGGCGGGAGATATTTCTTGTTTGCAAAAGGCTTGGTCCAGTGTGGCTCGTGTATCAGCGTCTTTAGTGCACAAGCACCGTGTAGGGACCTGCTGAGATGTCAGTATCATAATCCATACCGTCCATTCGCATTAGGAACCCTTCATAGGGACCCTGTCCCATTTCGAGTCGATGGTGAGACCCAGGTGGGCCATGCCAACCAGATCTTGACCCTTAACGGATGATTATAATTGTTCCGGTGGTCAGATTTACCCCATATCAATCGTCAACAGTTAAAGTGGCCCTATGAGTTGTCTACCTCTTCAAGATTTCTTATTGCCCATATAATACTTATAATTTTATTTTATTTCATTTATTTTGTTATGTGTATACATGTATTTATATCATTTTTATATTTATTATTATTATTGTCTGCACACTATATATATAATTCATGATGTGGGCCACACTGTAGGTCATTAGGAGTTAGGACCATTATAAACCAATCCAACGATTGGATTGCCTAGTATTTTATTATTGATAACCCTAGGGGTCCTAATGAATGTTTTAGGTGGGATTTGGGAGTTGAATAGAAAGGATCTTTCTACGGGGCGTTGTAAACTGATGAATGGTGGATCTTGTGATTTTGATCCCTACATTGGTTTCATACAGATCGATTGTACTAAATAGGTGTATGATGAGATGTCATCACACTTAAGATTATACAAATAAGATTTTCATTTATTTAAATACAGTTTAACTTGTGATAGTCAAATGGACAGATTGATTCCAAATCTTATTATGATGTTGTGAGTTGTCATAGTCTAAAATCTAAGGGTTTAAGATGGATATATAGATTGAGAGTTGTTGGATAGTGATGTGTAAAGTAAATTACGTGGGTAATTGCATATATGTAAGCTAATTTGGATCTACGTGGTGACACCCGAGTACTGAAAGTATGGGGTGTTACAAGCTGTTTCAAGAGGACTTCATTTCTAGAGATCTGCAATGCGTGATGGAAGGTGATAAGGACATCCTCGAAGTTACTCATTTACAGGTTGTGGCAGTTCAAGATCAGATGGTCCAAGTACAGGTGGAGAAGAACATGTCTATTGGCGATAGTCGGGAACTGAGTTGGGCATCTCTAGTCGATGTGGTGAAAGAGAAACCTTGAATAAGGGATGTGCTTAGACATTTTGGTAGGCGCATTGGACTCTCATTTGGGGATCGGCTGGAGGACTATTATGCCCTTTTTCAATTTGTAGAGGAGTGAGGTTGGCCTAAGGATGTTGTAAGATCGTGGGGACGATCCATCAGGGCTTCCACAAGCTGCAAGGAGTTGATGAGCCTAGTGACAATTGACATCCTTACTTCACGGGTATTGAACGAGACTGCTAGAAAGGGGAGGAAGGGAAGGTTCGTTCCAAAATGAGAGTTCTATCCTGGAATGTTCAAGGGGTGGGGAGCATGGATACGAGAAGTATGATAAAGGATGTGTGCAAGAGATGTAAGGCACAACTCATATCTTCGCAAGAAACAAAAGTGCAACTCTTCAGCAAGAAATTTGGGGAAACAAGGATGCTGAGTGGGCTGCTCTCAATGCTGTTGGTAGATCAGGGGACATGCTTGTGGTGTGGGATTCCTTTGTGCGGGCAAAATCTGACTTGTGGAGCGGCTCCTTTTCGGTGTCGGTAATCTTGAAGAGCAGGAGCTCAGGTGTTGATTGTTGTTTACTTCCGTGTATGGGTCGAACCAGGAGGATAGAAGAAATGATTTTTTGAAGGAACTCTCGGATACTCGAGTCAAATTCAGCAGGCCTTGGTCATTAGGGGTGACTTTAATGTTACCTGTTTTGCTTTGAAAAAGTCAAATTGGGGGAGAGTAAATGGAAGCATGACAGATTTCTCTGATTGGATAGAAGATAACGAACTGGTTGATTTGCTCCTTTAAGGAGGTATGTAGACATGGTCGAATGGTCAGGTCAACCCAATCATGTCCAGGCTAGACTAGTTTCTTATTTCTACCGATAGGTTAGATTGCAGGGAATGAATTAGCCAAAACATCACCATCATGTTGTCTCTTTCCCATTCTTCATGGGTAGGCCTATGAATGGGCTGGGCTCTGGTGAAGCAAAATACAAAATTTGAATAGGACCAGCCGGAACAGTTCAAAATTTGGGCCAAAGCCAACCCCATGCCCAGCCCATTGACAACCTTATTCATGGGACGGGTCATTAGATAAGGGCTCCTTCCCTTTATGTATCCAAATTTTCTCTTCCCTCTGATATACAGTTTGGCAGATTTATACCATTCCTAGTAATTTCTGCCGCCAAACTTGATGGTTGTTATCATCATCCCAGGAGGATCCTTTTGATTGTGCTCCATTGACACTGAGATTTCATAATCACCCTCGTTCTATAGTCTGTCATAATGCAAATGGATGCTCAATCTCAAACAAAAAATTGGAATGCTTCATGTTGTCATAATTGTGGAAAAAGAACTTGAAGAATGCTTCAAATCAACAATTGAAGAAGGGTGAAAATCCAGAAGATGTAGAGATGAAGTGGAACCCTTCAAAAGTCATTCCTAATAAGCAGATCTGCTCACGTGAAAGGTCGGCCGGCCGTAGAGATGCTGGTCAGCCCTGCAGGGGGGGGGTTAGCCTTAAGGGTTTGACTGGTGCTTTTATGGGGGCTGGTTGACCCCCCTGGATGTGCAGTTGACCCTAACTGGCACTAGTAGTGGGCAGGTTGGCCCTTCTGATCAACTGGCTGGTCCTAGTTGGCCCTTCTAATTGGCCACCTAGCCTATTAGCTTACTTGGTTAGATTGTAGATGGTTGGGAAGGAAAAGAAAGGAAAAATGGGAAGAGAGGAAAAGGAGTTAGGAGAAAGGAAAGGAAAAAGGGGATCTAATCCTCTTTACATACGATCAAGAATGTAGGAGATTTACATGGTAAAAGACAAGAAATGAGAAAGAGAAAGGAGAGATGGAAGAAATTGAGAGAGAAAATAGAGTTGGGGTTGGATGTCCACCCCTTGCTTCTTTTATTAAGATTAAAGCAAATAAATACATATGGTGCTTCACCACATTGCCGAACTAGACAGACACAAATCTAATTATTTCACTTGTTTATCTTCATATAAGAATTAAAAACTTTTCAAATTGAGATACAACCTTTCAGTTAGTAATGGAATGTAGTTATGCTTTTCAGTATCATGGCTTCTACATCTCTGACCGGGTCTCCACTTTGATGAATCCTTCATTCTCCGACATTTACATGAAAACACTAGTGGTCATGATTACTTCATTTATTTTGTACTTCTGAAATTTGGAGAACAACGAACCTTCTCTATGTAAGTGATCAGCACAAGTGGAGTTGATTTAAGTCTTTATAGTCTTTAGTTGCAATATTTAGGTGGTCCATATAATATAAGATTTGAGTTTTACAAACTTAGCACTTAACATTCAGTCCATGGTGATAGGTTCCCCTATCTTCAAGTCCATATTTTCATCGTTTCACCTTTGATATGTATAAGTTGCCTTTGACAAAATCGGATCTACAATTATTCTTATATCCAACTTTTTATGTTGCAAGTTTGTGATTCACCTTCTCAATGTGCTTTAAAATTAATTTTCAGTTGATGAGGAAATGTACGCTTTGAATTTTTTGCTTGTAAGAGATAGAAGTCTTCTTTTGATTTTTGAAAATTATGCCACACCTTTTCTGAAAACTCAATTCTATGGCTTCTTGATTTTGTTAACAGTCTCAAACTCAGCAGATGGGAGGTATCTCATTCTTGAATAGATATAACAAAGGGAATTCACACCTTTAGGAGCCGTTGTACATAACACTGTTTTAGATGAAGGTTATTTAGCTCCTCTTGATTTAAGTCGTATTGGGAATAGTCCGTGTTTACTTTTTTCAGCCAAGTATCTCCTTCTGTGTTGATGATGCTAGAACATGTTAGGACGCTCATGATTTCTTTTTTCTGCATTAGTTCTGGACAATGAAACTCACTATGTGATTTCTCCAATCATATATGTTAAGGCCTTATTTAGTGGTACTTCCTAAATGATACCTAAGGTCTCTAACCTTACACCTAGCTATTTATTTTTCTTCATTAAATCTGATAGAGCAAGTTTGAAGAGTATATTCCAATTGTGGGCATTAGGCGTCTTAGATTACATTTTTGACTTTTCTTTCATTTGGTACCCATCACTCAATGGGAACTTGCATCTCTAATGATTGTTGTTTCCTGGCAGATTATTCATAATGGATGTGCCTATGTCGTTGATGGAGATGTGTACTTTTCCGTCGATAAGTTCTCTGGCTATGGTCGTTTATCTGGACGAAAGTTGGAAGATAATCAAGCAGGCGCACGGGTGGCCATTGATCCTAGGAAGAAGCACCTTGCTGATTTTGCATTATGGAAAGTAAGAGATCACACATGTAGTCATTGTATTTATATGTAAATACATATATGCTTTCATGCATACATACATATTGTAGAGACATGCTCACATCGAACTAACTGGATGATGAGTTGTCATCTACCCAGTGTATAGATACATACATACGTATGTAAATGTACATACATACATGAATACATACCCCTACATACATTTTTCTAATGTCCCTGTTAATTAGGATTTAGGTGTAACTCATAAGGATGAAGTGAAAGTACAAAAATTAGCTTGATCCTAATATCCAAGGTATGTTGTAACAGTAACAGTGGATGTAACCAGTGTTCGTAATATCAGTATCGTTACATGTATCGTGGACCTAGGATAGGGAAGCATGTATTGACATCACTGGTACCTAGAAATGTATCCCTAATTGAGGGAAACATGGAGAAAAAGGTGGAATTTTTCATTGAAACTTTAGGAGTTGCTAAAAGATACATGTTTACATATTTAAGAATAAAAAAATTACAAAAAAGTAACATACATAATAAGTTTCCATTTAATAGGGGCCTAAACTATGTGCTGTCATAAAAACCCCTGTGATAGTAACAAAAATTTATCCATGCATATATACGTAAGTACATCTTCCATTATCCATCCATCCATGCACACACACACACACGTGCATGCATGCATTCATAAACACTTACCAATCCATTCATGCATGATAATTTCATCCATCCATAACACATCCATTCATCCATCCATCAATGCACGCATCTATACATACATATATCATATGTTTATCTATGTTTGGTGGTCTGAGTTGGAAAATGGTAATCCTTTTCTTTTTCGATTGTCTGCCATTACTGCACAATTTCTCTCTTCTCCTTCAAGCCTCTGTATAACTTCCTACTCTTGGATATCTGCCACCGCAAGCTTTACAGAACCAACGTTTAAGCCAATTGTTCCCAGATATTGAGTAAGTTTCTTCTTTCTGATTCAAATTCTTGTGAAACGTAGTGTCATCAATCTAGAATTCCAAGGGGATGTACATATCTGATACCAATGTTCCTCCCATCTGAAGATTGACCATTCGTCCCATTTTTTAATCTTTGTAACAGTTCCATCTCTGATCGAACTGCACATCAAGAAAACTGATTCAACATGCTTTTGACTTCCCAATGATACCAACATAGTGTTTTCCTGTAGCACTTTAACAACCATATCTTCTTCTTTTATCTCCTCGCAATTGCAGGTTAACCATTGGGTGAGATCAGATTCTCTTATTCCGGGGTTAGCGATAACTGCAAAGCAGTATTCGTAAGTCTTTAAAGAGTCGGCAAGGACTTTGAGATGAATCGACACTTCCATACCTTCCTTTGTAATGTTCCTCCAAACTAAGGTATTCCATAACGGTAACGGCGGCCGTAACGGCCACCATCATTACTTTTACGATACAGGTTGACCGCTATTACACACACACACTCTCTCTCTCTCTCTCTCTCTCTCTCTCTCTCTCTCTCTCTTGTCTATTGAAAAAAAAACCTGCAAAACCTTTATCGGCCCTTAATGGGCCGTTTCGGGGGGCGTAACGAGCTGTTATGGGGGGCTGTAATGGCCTTTACGGGTCATTTTATTTGTAATGGCTGTTATGGCCTTTACGACCCCGTAATGTGTAACGGTTGCCACCGTTAACTTTAAGTAACGGCCTTTACGTCACACTATGCTCCAAACCCACTTGTTTTCCAGGTTATGTATAACCCTTGTTTCTTCGAGTCCCTGTTCGGTTTTATTCAGCACTGCATTTTTAAAAGATCGCCCTACTGCTGATTCTGTGATTGTCTTCGAAGATCCCGAGCTAACTCGAGCATCTTTCCTTTGTGGTGTCTTCCTGTTTCCTATCAGTGGATTCTGCCTTTGTTTCTCCCCTCTTGAACCTACTTTGACATTTCTCTCTGGGCCATATCTCGCCTTCTAAATTCTTAGTTTATTCCCCTCCAAAGCTCTCCCCATTTAGTTCGTGAACTACCTTTCCCAGTTCCTCTTCCAAGCTCATTCAGACAAACGCAAACCTCTACTTTCATTCGAGTTTTTTACCGCACGATAGCAACTTCCATTACTATGCCTGCACACGAGAATACCCTCTCGAAGGTCACTAGTTTCCATTATTTAGGAAAACCTTCTACGAATACAGTTGGAAAGTCCGATTGAGAATGTGTATTTTCCCCCTTTCTTTCCATTCCTTTTTTTTTTTCTTTTCCAGAAACCGTTTCCCATGTACCTGCATCGTCTCCTTCCTCCCGATGTTGAATCTTCCACCCTGATAGACAGGACCTGTAATCGCTTTCTCCATTTGCAGGAGATATCTTTTTCACCACTCATGTTTTTTCATTACCTGTTTCGTATGGCATCTTCCAAACACACCTTATGGGCGAGTTGCAGGAAAAAATTCACTCACCTTTACGACCCCTTAGATCAAGATCAAAAGCTACGTAGGGCCACCCAACAAAGTCACCATCTAGTTCAAAAGCCAATGGAGTTGATAGGAAATTGGCTAGGACCTGTAACTAGGAGCATTTAAACACCTCACACATATAGACAAGTCAATCAAAACTGATATCAAGATAGCGTGGAAAGGGACAGTCTAGATTGAGCAAAGAAAAAATAGGCCTGATCATCATCTTGAAACATCTATTTGATAAAGCCCAATTTGTATTATTTATGGTTCAAAAGTCCCACTTTGGAACCATGAGTAATATGATATGGGCTTTATCAAATAGATGTTTCAAGATGATGATCAGGCCTATTTTTTCTGTTCTCAATCTTGATTGTCCATTTCCACGCTATTGATTGGATGATTAGGATCATCTGCTTGGTGTGATTTTTGCACCATGTCTTGCTCGTAGTTATAAGAATGAATGAATGGTTCAGATCAATCATAGGTGATCCCATATGTCATTTAAAAGCTTCAGTGATGTTGGCATGGGGATGTTAGCAAAACCATGTGCGTGCGTGCGTGCGTGGGCATGCGGGCATGTGCATATATGAAATGCTACAGTGCTCTTGGAGCACTTTTAAGTTATAGTGCTCCTAGTTGTAGGGGGGAATCTAGAGAGTTCAATCTACTGATCTAGACTGTTCATTAGGTCTAACACATTTTTCATGAGCTGCCATGACAATATCACACTACGTTGATAAATTTTAATTGTTTAATCAGTGTCACGAATTATGGATGGTCAAGACCATTTACCCAAAAATAGGTTTAAGCAACAATTTGATTCATTTATTTGTTAGGGACGATCATGGATTGCTTATAATTCTGAAGAACCACCCTCGTTAGGCAATCGTAACCATCTTGACAAATTTTAATTGTTTAATCAGGGGCACGAAATATGGATGGTCAAGACCATTTACACAAAAATAGGTTTAAGCAACAATTTGATCCATTTATTTGTTAGGGATGATCATGGATTGCTTATAATTCTGAAGAACTGCCTTTGTTAGGCAATCGTAACCATCCCATCCATGACTTGGGAAAAGGATGGCTATAGAAAATAAGGCTAAATCAAGGATGCTGGGATCACCCGATTAGCGTGTTTTTTTGTGTGGTAGGCCGTGAAATTTGTTCTGAAATACAGTTAGGCCACAGGTCATCAAGCCCTTTCTTGCTACCTCCACTTACATCCTTTTAGGTCTACCCCTTGCAGTTTTAGAGCCTTCAATTTGCGCCAACTCATTCCTAATCAGCAGTCTTTGGTCTCCTTTGCACGTGACCAAACCATCTAAAGTCTACTTTCTCTTATCTTGTTACCTATTCATGCTACTCCTAAGTAGGACTGTGGATGGGCTGTGCTCCGGCTGAGAAAAATCAAAATTTTGAATAGGCTCGGCTGGAACAGTTCAAATTCCGGTCTGATGCCAACCCAGACCTGGCCTGTTGACAGCCCTGCTCCCAAGTTCCCTCGAATGCATTCATTTCTAATTCTATTCTTTTTCATCTTGCCACTCATCCATCTTGACATCCTCATTTTAGCTACACTCATCATATGAACATCTTATTCCTTAATTGCCCAACATTCTGTTTGAAAGCCTGCCAACTAGAAGTGACACACACTTACTGTGTTTTCAACTGAGATCTTTATTTTAGTTTGACAATCATCTCCTCATGTTTTGCAGTCTGCAAAGCCTGGTGAGCCAAGCTGGGATAGCCCTTGGGGTCCTGGAAGACCAGGATGGCATATTGAATGCAGTGCCATGAGTTCGCATTATTTAAGTCCGTCCTTTGACATTCATGGAGGAGGAATGGATTTAATCTTTCCTCATCATGAGAATGAGATTGCCCAGAGTTGTGCTGCATGTTCAGCGAGCAATGTGAGCTATTGGATGCACAATGGTTTTGTTACTGTCAACAATGGAAAAATGTCCAAGTCACAAGGGAATTTTCTCACAATTCGTGAGGTAAGTAACAAAATGTATGTGTTTGGGAAACGTTCTCATTTCGTAATTCGAGTTTATTTTGAGTCGAACATCTTTGGGATCTTTTCTGCAATCTTTCTTTCTAGAATTGTTTTGGCCATAACCAATTAATTGCGCTGTAGGTGTTCAAGCTGTACCATCCATTGGCCTTGAGATATTTCTTGATCAGCACGCACTACCAGTCTACAGTCAATTACTCGATCAAACAACTTGAAGAGGCATCAAACAAATTTTTTGACATTTATCAGGTGAATACCACTCGTAAGTTGTTGAGAGTTTCAGTTTCAACATGGAAATTTATTTGTGATTTCATGTGTCATGCATGCACCGTTAACATGATTGATGTGTTTAGCTTTATTATATTTGCAGGCATTATATAAATGTGAAATGGCCTTTTCTCCATTTCGAGAAGAGAGTCTCAAGGATGAAATCACGCCTGATATCCAAAAGTGCATTGACAAGTTTCGCACTGATTTCCAGAATTCAATGGCAAATGACTTGAATACTCACGATGTGGTGAAAGTCCTATTGGAAGATGTCCTGAAGGCCATTAAAACTGTTCTAGACTTGTTAGAGGTGGACCTTTTTACCATCAATTCCTTAAGATCCTTGAAACTGTGGCTTTTTTGAAGTAGATTTGAATGTGTAGGCTGCATTCGCACTCATGACTAATATCTCTCTGATAACACATTCTTCAGAAGAAGAACGAGCAACAGCCATGGATGATTCAGTCTCTTATTGCATTGGAGAAAGAAGTGAAATCTGTTCTTACCATTTTGGGGCTGATGTCATCTTCAACTTATTCTGAGGTATGTTTTCCTGAATGATGATAATTTATTAAAGAACTACAAGAGAAGAGAACAAAAGCTACCAAGTCAGGATGTGACCCTCTCGTCACTTCCCCGTCAAAACAATCTACACAGAGAAAAACAACCGTAAAAAACAAAGGGCTCAAAAAGCAATAACCAGCTTTCTTGAACTACCAAACTCCCCACTCCATTACCATGAGGGGTCAGCTGGTTTTGCAAGCGCCCAATTGATGATCAAACACATGATTCTTCTCCTTCATGTTTCATCAGAAATTTTTTTATTGGGTTTCACTGCATGTAGTTTTATCATCAATATTCCTGCCATTTCTCTCCTTCTGTAGGGCCCCCAAATGACCCCAAGGAACACCAAAATCCAAATGGTATTCCCACGACCTCCTATTTGGAACACGGGATTAAATGGTATGGAATTGCATTAGATGGAATTATTTCCATTATTGCACAATGATTGCATGTCTGGAAATACCATGGTATTTGACCATCCGATCACACGTTTGGGATCAAATTCTTCCTTCGGGAAAAACACTATATTAAGGGCCTGTTTGCCAATTACAATAGTAAATGGCTGTAAATGGGCAATGATTATTTACTCTTGTAATTGTGTGGTGACATCACTTACATTTGACTACAATGATGACTTTGTTACATTGTTTGTTTCACACAGAAAATCATTGTAAAAAGGTAGTTTTAGAGTGAAAATGTAACGATTACAATCTACTTTACCTTCTTCCTTTACAATTGTAATTGACTCTTGATTCACGAGCCATAATTCCTCTTTAAACACACTGGAAATGATAATGATGACTCGTTTACTTTGCATTTTATAGGAATTTGGAAAACCAAACAAGCAAAGTGAAACCTGCGTTTGGTGGACCATGGAATTGTAATCAATGGATCAGATTTCACAACTGATGTCAGTCGACTGTACGCATATGCAACTTGAATATCATGTGTAAAGGGTACGTATGGATGGATGACATGGATACAGGATCAATGTGGGGCCCACAGACGTAGTGGATTTTGAAATCCACCAGAAATCCTGCAGTATCTAATCTTGGGACGGGATGATATCATACCTGGATTATTCCATCCTTCCTGTCATTTTCAAACCCCAGGTGGAACCAAATGCAATTCCATACTGCCTAATCCCACGTTCCAACACACACATACGCACAGAAGATGGAGGAACCACGGCCAAATCAAACATGGGCATTACCGTGAAAGTGTCAAATCCAAACAACGATATAGATGTATTTTAGCGATGATTTGACATTAAAGTAATGAAAAATGTCACTATTATGATTTTACCTTAACCACCAATAAACCAAACATGGGAATCGGTGGTCAAATGTAGATGTTGTTAGGAGATGCGAAAAGTAATTTGTAATCATTACGCATTTTCTTTACATTGATATGGTAATTCCCAATCCAAATGGGCAACTTCCAACAAAAACCCAAGAGAGTTGTTCCATTATTTGATGTGATCTCTAACCATCTCATGGTCAAAATTGCCAGGTTCTAAGTCAGTTGAAAGATAAGGCATTGAACAGAGCTGGTTTGACAGAGGAGCAATTGCTGCAGGTGATTGAGGAAAGGACTTCAGCTAGACATATGAAAGACTACACATCAAGTGACTTGGTTAGGGATGTTCTCTCTAGTAAAGGAGGTATTATGCTGATGGATTTACCCGATGGAACTACAACATGGAGACCATGTGTGCTAGTGGATCGATCTGATTTAACAGGGGTTCAATTGCTGGAGCTGATTGAGGAAACTGTAAGAGCGAAAAAGAAGCCCAAAGATTCAAACTCCGACCAGCTTATTGATGTGGTTGCTAGTAAAGGTATCCTTCCTATGGATTCAACTGAGAATAAAGAAGCATGATCACTATCCCATTCCTTTAGGAGCTCTGTTGGAAGATTGTGGTTGGATTTACTTAAGATGGCCCCACAGGTTGGACGCACACCGTTAAGTAGGTTTTTTTTTTTTTTTTAAATTTTAATTTGTGAACTTATGGCAGTAAATAAGCTGCTTTTTTAAAATAAAAATTAGTTTGGTAACCACCTTTGTAAAAGCAGTTTATTAGTTTAAACTTACATCTTAAACCCAACTGAATTACTTGACTTTTAGGAGCTCACTTTGTAGAAAGTGGGTGGATTTATTTCAGATGGCCCACAGCTATATGGCTACAACCCCATGAGTAGGGAAGCAGATGGCGTTGTGTGCCACACACCACCAATGTCTGTGGTGTTGCCAAGTTCTGTAGGCCCCACCATGATTGTATATGTTATATCCAAACTGTCCATCCATTTTGTGAGATCATTTTAAGGAATGAACCCAAAAATGAGGCAGATCCAAACCTCAAGTGGACCATACCACCGTTGAAACCTTCCTAGGGTCCACCATGATGTTTATTTGCCATCCAACCCGTTCATAAGGTCACACAGACCTGGATGAAGGGAAAGGACAAATATCTGCTTAATCCAAAACTATTGGCCCCCGAGAAGTTTGCAATGGTAGACATTCAACCGCTACTTTCTGTGGTGTGGTCCGCTTGGGTTTTGGATCTAGCTCATTTTTGGTTGTATGTTCTAAAATGATCTCGAGGTTAGTGGTGTGTGGAACACTGTCCAATCGGCTTCTCACATTTTTCGAAGTAGATTTTTAAGCCATTGATATGATAGATGTGACAACATTGGCTAATTCACTGGCTTGGGCCATGCTTATGGGCTGAAGCTACGCAACCTGCCCATGCCCTGGGGTGACTGCAAGCTCTGGGCAAGCTTGATGTTTCTGTCCATCTGTTTGGCTACTTCATTTTCAAACATGAGGTAGTCCATGTTCACCACAGCACAAAAAATAGTGAGGATGAAAATGACCATGCTTTTGGGACCATCGTGTATGTGTGTGTATCCTTTTGTGAGATTAATCTCACCAGGATAAAGGGTTAAAACAAATATGAGCATGATCTGAAATTCATGTGGCCCTAAGAAGGTTAAGGTTTCAATGGTGATCATTCAGTCACCACTTTTTCTTATAATGTGGCCTACTTGAATTTTACATCTCTCTCATCTTTATAATCATGTCTTGAAATGACCTCCAGAAATGGATGAGTTGGATAGAACATACATGTCATGGTGAACCCTATAGTGCCTGAGGTTACAGGGATTCTTATGAACTCGAGTTGAGTTAAAGTAAGTTACCTCTAGCTAAGGTTTACATGAATTCTCTAAAACTTATAACATATTAAATAAGAACCTTCAAGTCCGCATGTCAGACATGGAGTGTATAATGAAATGCCAAAATTACAATTTCATTAAATGAAAATCTTTTTAGTGATTTGTTAGCCACAACTAACATACACACGTGGTGCATTTCCATAGAGCCACATCAAGGTAAATGGAGATATGTTCACAAGCAATTCAATAGGTCAAAAGCCCCAATTGCTATAGCCCACCATGTGTACGATGCAGATGATAGAGACAATGGAGCCCCCTGTCTATAATGTTTTGTCTTTGGTTTTCAAGTTGTTTGGTAGCTTGGATGTGAATTCTATGAAGGCTTATTTAGAATCACAGAAAGAAAAGGAAAGAAAATATACTTTCATGAAAATATCTTTCCATTGTTTATGAAGCTTTTCTTTGTGGTAATTTATGAAAAACACAATTTTTTACTTGTTTGTTGGAAAATTTATGTGTCACCATCTACCTCCGAAGCCTTACGTATGCATGACAATATAACCTTCAACGTGATATAGTCTATGTGATTTGGACAATGCCATTTGATCCCTATAATTCCGGCATATGGTGATCCTTGTAACGGCACAAATACGTTGTCCTAGCACGTTACATGATTCGGACAATGCCATTAAACATGCGCATATCAAATGCGAACCCCACAGTGAAAATGGCAACATCCTCATTTCAAATGAGGGAATCTTCACTTTTCACTACCGAACATCTAATATGGTCGCATGGTGTCATGTAAGTTTTCTCATCTCTTGTAATTTCATTTCCATGTAAATTATTGTGTTCTCTTTGCGTGCTTGAATTTTCTACTTATTTGATTCATGTTTGGGTGACACTTTCGCTCCTAACAAAGGATAACCACCAATAGTCTAAATTCAAAATACAATGGACTCGGATTCAATTATTGATATATCTCTACGGTGTTGGGTGTGCTAGATTCTAATACAACTTGATCAGAACTGAACGCCTTTGACTCGAAGTACCAAGATAGATCAAGAACTTAGTAGTTCAATCATTTATTTAGTTGTTGTTTGGGTTGAACATGAGTCGAATCAAGTTGAGCTCGGCTTAGATCGGCTCGGCTCAGCCAACAAGCTACCCCAGCTCGAACTCGGCTCAACTTTGACCTTGAGCTTGACTAGGCAGCTCGGCTCGGCTCAGTCAATAGCTTGGGCCAGCTCAAGCCAAGTTCAAGCCAAGCTTGAGCTCGATCTTTTGGTCGAGTTTGACTTCGAGCCTATGAGCTGAATTAGAGGCAAGCTTGAGCTCAATCTTTCAAGCCGAGTCTGACTTCGAGCTTACGAGCTAAGTTCGAGTTTAGGTTTTGTTAGTTTTTAATATATATTATAATATAAATAATTTATTTAAATATATAAGTGTATATATAAAATATTTATACTAAATGAATCCGATCCAAGTCAAGTTCCGAGTTGAGTCGAGTCAAGTTCAGCCTAGCTTGGACTCGGCTTAAAATTTTTTCAAGCTTAAAAATCAGCTCAACTTGGCTTGAACCCAGTTTCCAGCCAATTCAAATTGAGCGAGTTAACCGAGCTAACTTGGTTCGTGTATAGCTCTAGTCATTGTAATAAAGGTTATGTGATTTTTCAATGAGAGGGTCAGGCCTTTTAATGGGTTATTTTTACCTTTTAATTGAAAGAATTTTTTCTTACCGTGATAGAAAAAATTGATCAATTAACATAGCATGATAATAATTAAAAAAAGAAATAAAACGAAATTATATTGATCAAAGATAAACAATTGATCCAATAATTGTGGCGTAGATGGTGATGCCCTAAAGCTAAAATCTTCCTTGGTCCAACGACTTGAACATATACAAAGGAAATCACACTACAAGCTAAGCTATAGTCAATAATATAAAAGCATAGATGGTTTGGATTATATTATTGATAGGCTAGCAGTGTTAACGAACTAGATTACACTAAGAGCTAAACTAAGATAAGTAGTGTCATACCGTAGAGTCGTGTTATGTTAGTTTAATGAGGGTTCAATGCTCTTTGATCTTTCTCCTATTTATAAAATTTCTAAACAGTAGTTGGAGAGAGATTTCGTAGCCACTCCTCATGTTTGTTAACATGGAAATAAGTATATGTGCCCATAAACAGGTGTGGCAAATTATGTAGTGTGATGTGTGTTAGTCATTTGTCATGAGTTGGCCGTTAATTGCATACAAGTCCTCAATCCTCTAAGCTGGTGAGAGTTCTCCTTAGGGCACCATGTGTAGTTAATCATTATTCTTCTTCTCTCTCTCTCTCTCTCTCTCTCTTAAATATGCATTGTGCATTGTAAAAATCGATCAACTTGGCGTTGTTATTACATCAATTCATAGCTTCTTAAGCGATTTCGATGGCAAAGTATAATGTTGTGGTGCATCAGTTGAACTTATAATTAGCTATAGCCGTATTTCGGTTGTTACCTGTTGGCAACCATGAGACCACCTAAATAAGTAGCTAAATCTATGGGGCAAGCAAAATACATGAAACATGTTCCGGATAGAAACCAACTAGACATATCCCTATTGGTTACCCATGACTTTTCAATTTCTAATAAAATTAGTTATGTCAGTTGTAAAGATCTTTCCTTTTTATTTTTAATCGAAATTTTGTTACCACCTCTGTGTCGCTTGATCAGTGAGATCAAGATCAGGTGTAAACAATGTTTGTCTCACCTAATCAGTGGAGCAGCCTTATTTTTAACTAAAGAACTCCCACCGTTGGGCCTCACCTGATGAACGGTCCATATCTCACGCATTTGCCACCTTGACATTTGTTAAGAGTCCTCTTGTCACTTGCCCATGATCGATTGCATGGAAAGAACAATACTCCGAAATGCACCGATGGAATACACCCGTGGATGCTCTTCACGTGGGAACGAAAGAACGTATGGTAATTAACATCCATCCGAATTGTGTGGGGCCACCCTTAGTGTATACCTGCAATCCAAACCGTTAATCTGGTGGGCCTCCCCACATTCTTCGTAGATGAGAAGAATCATCTCTGTCTTGGTGTGGCTCACCTGAATTTTGAACTATCCAAAGTTTTGGTGCGTCCCTTTATCCTAGTGGGCCACGCCTGACCAATGGATTGGATAGCATATACACAACGTGATCCTTCTGATTGATGGATCAGGATGTATTTTGTGGGGTCACATCTATTGACGGCCTGGATGGAACTCAAACATTACGGTGGACCCCTCACTTCTCGAACTTTACAGTAATTACCCTAAGTTCGGCTGCATGAGATCGTTGTACGCATGAGACACCTTCCATCCACCATCAAAGGCACCGCAAGTCTGTAACCCCCCATAACACGTCAGCAGGACATCATTTTTCTTCAGTGGGCCCCACCGTGAAAAGCCATGTTACCCGCCCAATCAAACGACTCAACCGTCCATACCTTATTTTGAGATCATCAAGCGAACATCCCCCTGGTGGGCCACCGGGATAAGTGGTCTATGCGGTGGGCCAATCACGATCTTACACGTTGGATAATATTGTATAATATTGGGTGCATTCAGTGTTTTAAATATCGTCGATATATGCCTATATATCCCACGATATATCATGTATTCCACCCACGCGATATGAAATTCACAAGCAGTAGATTATATTCCACATGCTTTATTCAATTTATATATATATATATATATATATATATATATATCATTATTTTTCTATAAATCATATTAAATTAATGTTAAAATATTATTAATTTATGAGTTTGAGAGTTTCGATTCGAAGGAGAAAGACTGGGTGGCAGAAAATTGAAAAAAATTAAATTTAAATTTATATGTAACTTAATTTAATGATTTCTCTTCTATATTCATATATCTTTTTACATTTATAAATTATATGAATAGACTTTGAATATACTCGCATCAATTTAATTAGGCAATGCATAAATAAGGATCCTTTATAAAGAAAATCTATTATATCCGCTTGTTTGTAAGTGTGTATTAATATTTTTTTTTAACAATAATTAAAATTTCATTGTAAAATTCAACCAATTTTTAATATTTGTCTATGTTTCTAATAACAACAATATATTATACAATGCAACCAATATATCTCATGTGATAACTGATACGTATTCATATCTCAAAATGCAAAAAATGATGCGATATCCATATTTAAAAGCAATGGGTGCATCTCATTCCCATGATAACTAAACATTGAGATAAACACATTTTTCAATCAATGAATTGGGACCACCTGATTAAACATCTCATGTGGAGCCCACCCGACGAGTGGTCCCCGTGTCACAACAACGTTTCATCCTTTATATTTGATATTATGTTCATCTCATAGCATCGGTGCATACACGTTGCCACCACTGATTGCCAATACACACCATCCATCATTGGCATATTTGCTCGGTGACCTTCAATTTTTATTTTTATTTTTTAAGAAAAGCACATGGATTGATGAATCTTAGCCATTGGTTTAATAGATTTTTCATTTCGAAATGTGGACCGTTATTATTTTCAACCTTTTTAAAGGCCAAAAAATCGGACGGCTGGGATGGCATCTTCAGGCAGAGATTTGTATTGTGTTCATCTATGTTTCTTCCACCGGATGGACGGTCTGGATTCGCCAGTAGCTTAACCTCGAAAATACGGCAATGGCAATGAACCCAGACTTGTTAATTATGGAATGGGCCCCTCACCAAATAATATCTAGGCACTATTAAATGAAAACGGATTGGCTACTCCCCTGCTACCAGCCCCGTGGCTGATGGTCGGTGCTCTGTGGACCCTACCATGATGTATGTGTTTCATCCATTCCGTTCATCCATTTTTAAATATCATTTTAGGGCTTGATCTAAAAAAATTAGAGGTATATAAATCTCATGTGGTCCACATCACATGAAAACAATAACGATTGGATATCCACCATTAAAATCCTCCTAAGGCCCGCTGTACTGTTTATTTGATATCCAATCTGTTGATTAGGTCATACAGGGCCAGATGAAGGGAAAAAACAAAAATCAGCTAGATCCAAAGCTTTTATGGCTCCCAAAATGTTTTTAATGATCGACACTCATTCAACACTGTTTCCTGTAATGTGGTCCACTTGAGATTGGGATATACCTCATTTTTGGTCTCACATCGTAAAAGGATCTGAAAAAATAGATGGACAGCATGGATGAAATACAGACATCATAGTGGGGCCCACAGAACACCGACCACCAGCCATTGGCTGGTGTGAGGGGGAGTAGCCAATCCGTTTCCCTAATAAATTGCACACGTGGCATACCGGTGACCTAAACTAACTGTCATTGGTGGACATCTAATGGACGGTCGAAATGGAAAATAGTGAGTCCAAATCCAACCAAAAGATGGATGAGGTTTGTCTAGTGATGCTGCCAATAGCTAGTGGTCGGTGCACTGTGGGCCCCACCATGATGTATGTATTTTATCCATGCTGTCCATCCATTTTTTCAGATCATTTTAGGACTTGATACAAAAATTTAGGAAGATCTAAATCTCAAGTAGACCACACCACGGGAAAACGGTAGTGATTGAATGTCCACCATTAAAAACCTCCTAAGGCCCACTGTAATGTTTATTTGACATCCAACCTGTTGATTAGGCCATACAGACCTGGATGAAAGGAAAAAACAAATATCAGCTGTATCAAAAAATTTTGTGGCCTCCGATGAGTTTTTAATGGTGGGAATTCAATCGACACTGTTTCATGTGATGTTGTCCACTTAAGGTCTGGATATACATCATTTTTGGGCCCATTTCATAAAATGATATGAAAATAAATATGGATGGCGTGGATGAAACACTTGCATCATGGTGGGGCCCACGGAGCATTGACCACTAGCCATTGGTTAGTGGCAGGGTCACTAGCCAATCCACGTCCCCAAAAGATGCCCCTTGATCAGAGGTTAGAATCCACTAATTACATTGACTTTTGGGTCATGACATATCTGTAGTGGGTCCCACAATTTGACTGGTTTAATTTTAGTTCATTTATGCATGTCCGCAGCTTTGGAATACCTGCGTATCAACGATCATACTCTGCCGGTGTATCAAATAATATAGAGTAGGTTTTGCCGGGAACGGATTGGCTACTCCCCCTGACACCAGCCAATGGCTGGTGGTCGGTGCTATGTGGGCTACACCATGATGTATGTGTTTCATCCATGCCATCCATCTGTTTCTACAGATCATTTTATGGTAAAATTCCAAAAATTAAATCTCAAGTGGATCACATTACAGGAAACAGTGTTGAATGAGGGTCGACCATTAAAAACATTTTGGGGGCCATAAAAGTTTTGGATCAAGCTGATATTTGTTTTTTCTCTTCATCTGGGACTGTATGACCTAATCAACAGATTGGATGTCAAATAAACAGTATATTGGGCCATAGGAGGATTTTAATGGTTGATATCTAATCACTATTGTTTTCAGGTGGTGTGGTCCACCTGATATTTATGTCCCTCTCATTTTTATCCTGAAAAAATAAAATTATCTGTAAAAATGGATGAATGGAATGGATGAAACACATACATCATGTTGGGGCCCACAGAGCACCGACCACCAGCCACGGAGGTGGTGTCAGGGGCAGTAGCCAATCCGTTTCCGGTTTTGCCTCACTCAGTACTTGACACGTGGCAGATTAGAAAGTCAATCCGAACCGTCCATCCGTTCAAATGGTCTATGGATGACTTATGGACTGCAAAATTTGGACCTAATAAATGGTCCTATATATATGGACAGTGGCCATCAAATGGATGGTCGAAAAAGCGATTCAACAGGACAAACATATGGGTAGGATAGTCCATTCAAATTTCAATTTTCGACATAGGCTTATTATGGATTTGACCCACTGATGAACGGACCGGATCCACCTCTTCATTTTCCAACTCCTAGATGTTGATGTGGAGTAATGGACGGTTCTCCCTGGTCCACTACGAATAAGTACAAAAGCCCTTGCCTCTGTATGGTTGGGTTTGGTAGCTTTCGTATCAACTTTTGAAAGACAGGATAAGTAGACTTTTATTCTTGAGAGGGACCGACACTTGAAACCCTCTCAGCCAATCACCACCCTTGAATTCTTCAACCACTCCAACTAATCTTTAACTAAAATGCTACACTCAACGTCCCTTTCACTTTCATCCATATTTAAACGACCATCCAATTGGTGGGCCACTTCTTGTTCAATGTTGATCATTGCAGGATATTCTTTCCAAGCACAATCCATTTTCCTATTGATTGGATGGTTGAGATCATTAGATCTCTAACCTGTGCTGGGTTTTTCGTTTGTGGTTAATCCATGATGGGACCTACCCAATCAACGGTCCGGATCATGAAATATTGTGCCAAGTTATCATTCGTTTTTGTGAAAGATGAGGACACCAAATATACCACTGGTCTTTCTGGCATGAAAAATAGCACATCTTTTTAGTATGACTCACAACAGCTTGGTTGACTAATATGGGTAGCATATTACAAGGGATTTAGGGATAAGACCTCACATAAAAGTGAAAATTCCTATAGAATAATGAATGGCTATTTCTTTATACTATAATGCTTGATATTAATGATATCTATGCTCATATAAGACAACTCATCCTTTCTATAGAAAATAACGAATGGTTATTTCCTTAATTATCCTATATAGAGGTGTACACAAACCGTGCTAGCCCGGTTAACTCGCTCGACCCGGCCCGAAAAAACTCGACTCGGCCCGACCCGGAACTCAGTTCAGGTCAGGACGGGCTAGTTTCTGCAGCCCGAAACTGAGTTCGGGTTGAGTTCAGATACGTCAAAGTTCGGCCCGACTCGGCCCGAAACCCGACTCGCCCCGTCCCGACTCGGCCCGACCTGTCCCGACTCGGCATACGTATATATATATACCCCTCTAAAAAAAATCTAGGTCGTTTTCCCTTTCCCTTTCCCTTTTGAGAAAACGCCCGACCCCAGCCGTCCCCACCAAACCCTCTCCCCTGCTCGCTCTCTCCCTGCCCGACCCCACCAAATCTCTCTCTCTCTCTCGTCCGACCAGTAGAGGCCATTCGCCTCTCTCTGATCGTCCGACCAGCAGAGGTTGTCCACATCTCTCTGCTCGTCCGACCAGCAGAGGTCGTCCGCCTCTCTCTGATCGTCCGACCAGCAGAGGCCGTCCACATCTCTCTGCTCGTCCGACCACTAGAAGTCGTCCGCCTCTTTTTGCGAGGCCGTCCGCCTCTCTCTGCTCGTCCGACCTGCAGAGGCCGTCCGCCTCTCTCTGCTCGTCCGACCACCAGAGGCCGTCCGCCTCTCTGTCTCTACTCGTCCGACCACCAGAGGCCGTCCGCCTCTCTCTGCTCATCCGTCCGTCCAACCACCAGAGGACCTCCGCCTCTCTCTCTCTGCTCGTCCGTCCGTCAAACCGTCAGAGAACCTCCGCCTCTCTACTCTTCTCGCCATCCGTCCAGCAGAACTCGCTCATCTTTCCGTCTAACTGCAACGAGTATGATTTCTCTCTCTCTCTCTCTCTCTCTCAATGTGAATTCCAAATCTCTCTCTTTTTTGTGTTTATTTCATAATAATAGGAGATTCTGAATCCAAGATTCATGGCATGATCAAATCTTGCTTCTTTTGATATATAGAATAGACATTTCAAGATGATGATTGGAACTATTTCGTTTCTTTACTTGCTAGTTGCTAGTGACTCCATTTTTTCATGACGCTAGGACTATTGTATAGCATGATTTTTACAATCTAACATTTGTCCCAGATGAAAGAATGAATAAACGGTTGAAATTGATGAGTGATGACTGATCATGACACATGTCACATAAAATAAAGAAATTACATCCTCACCTGAACGGCTTATTGCTGTGAATTTAATACGGTTAAAATGAAACATAACCAATGGTCCTTATTCACTGAACAAATGGTCCATTAATCAGAGTTTAGAACTCTTTGATCAATCTAATTTTGAAATTATGACCAATCTACAGTTGGTAATATTTAACTTGGTATGTAGATTTGGACAGTTTAACTTGAGTTATGCACATGGCAATATTTAAGTTCTTAGTGCATGTATATGAATCATTATACTCTCCAGCAACCAAGAGAGTATCCTGCATAACTCCTTGGCAGTTTTACCTTAAAATCCTATAGTAATTCTTATTTTAACAAAGTAGTAAAATCGAGAATTGTGGGCTATATGATATATGTATGACATCTAATCCGTCCAACAAATACAATCCACCAAGACAATCAGATGAACTGAAAATATGTGTGATTTAATCATAAGGCGGGTCCACAAAAATATGCACCACCCTATCTATTCAAAATTCACATGTAACTCATATGATGAACGGGTTGAAAGTCATATACATAATACATGCCACATGGGCCCTACAAATTTTAATTTTTCCCTATTTAAAATAATAATAATAATAATAATAATAATAATAATAATAATAATAATGAAGGCATTTTGGCCGTTTCTCTCCCAAAAAATACTACCCTGATAGCATTATAGAATGAAATGACAACTCCTAAGAAATTTCGTGGTAAAAAATCATTTTTCCTTTAAATTTTCCTCATGGTAAAGGAGAAATTCTACTGATTTTCCTGCCAACTGTTTTGAAGTCACCCTTCTATGGACTGGGAGATCCCTGATGTGTGTCATTGGTGCCGTGTGGCCCATCTAACATTCAAAATGAGCGGTATGGATATTGCCTTGGTACGCACTCAGCTTCTGTATGCATCACACATGTACCTAAATCTTCTTTTGCATTTAAATAGGACTTCATGTATGAGTATATAGTATATACTAGAAAGCTCCACATGAAATCTTTTATCACAAATGTTTTCTGTTTTTGTTAGTTAGTCTTAATCTATGCTTATACCAATTGCTTATTAGATACATTTTTAATTTTTTTGTTCTTGTTGTTGTAGTATAGGATAATCAGTTGCCCATTTGAGGATTTCTATGTTGCCAGACATAGATTGAGTGTGTTCATGGATGCATAGAAATTCTCAAATTGTCCCTTTTTGGACAGTTCAATGTTTGATAGATATTAATGTTTTTATTTATTCTAATTTAAATGCACATGCTTGTTTCGATTCGTCTCTCTTAATTCTCTCTGGATATATTTCTTGTATTTATTTCCTCATCAAATATCCACACTTTATGTGGATAGTTGACGTGTGAATCAAATCCAAGATTAATATATTCTGGAGAGATAAGGGGAGATGCTGCCGAAATTTTGGCGTGGCATTTAAATTGAATAATGAAAGCATTACTATCTATTCAACATTGAATGGGTAACTGATTTAATTATTTTTTATATTTTTGTTATAATATAGGATAATCAGTTACCCATTTGAGGATTTCTATGTTGCCAGACATAGATTGAGTGTGTTCATAGATGCATAGAAATTCTTACGTAATTGTTCCTTTTTGGACAGTTCAATATTAGATAGATATTAATATTTTCATTTATTCTACTTTAAATGCACATGTTTGTTTCGGTTCGTCTCTCCTAATTCTCTCTGGATATATTTCTTGCATTTACTTCCTCATCAAATATCCACACTTTGTGTGGATAGTTGATGTGTGAATCAAATACAAGATTAATATATTCTGGAGAGATAAGGGGAGATGGTGTCGAAATTTTGGCGTAGTATTTAAATTAAATAATGAAAACATTACTATCTATCCAGCATTGAATATGTAACTGATTTATCAGCTTAGGAAATTCTTTACTAAGGTATAAGGATAAATGAAATTGTTTCATATCTTTAGATATGGCTAGTGAGGATGAAGTCCAACCTAACCCTAGTGCCGGTGCCGGTGCGTCAGCCACTTTACCACTTGTTGTTGAGGGAGATGGGTCTCCAGCTGCAAACAAAGGAAAGAAACGGTCAGCTGTCTGGGATGATTTTGAAGAAGTAGTAGTTAACAATGTCCCTAAGATTAGATGTATGCACTGCAAAAGTCTATATACCAAAAGTGTCGGGGGGTCGACGTCTCATTTAAACAGACATAGACAAAGCTATGCAAGGAGACCTAGACTTCCACGTTCAGGCCAACAATTGCTATCATTTACAAAGTCCGAAGGATCTGGTTCTGAAGGTACGCTTACCACTCATAAGTTTGAAAAAGAGAAACTAAAGGAGTGGTTTGCAAAGCTTATTATCATTGATGAGCAGCCATTTAAGATGGTAGAGAGTGAAATATTTATGGGATACAACAAATACCTTAATCCTCAGTTTGAGAAGGTCTCCCGTGTTACTGTGAAGAGGGAGTGCATGAAGATGTATGCCAGTGAGAAAATGAAGCTGAAAGCAGTTTTAGATTCGGTTTCAAGGGTAAGCTTGACGTCTGATATGTGGACGACGCAAAATCAAAGAAAGGGTTACATTTCATTGACTGCACACTATGTTGATGAAAATTGGAAACTCTGTAAGAGAATATTGAACTTTCGCCACCTTCCACCTCCCCATTCCGGTCTGGTTATTTCAGATTGCATTTACAACTGTCTACGAGATTGGGGCATTGAAAAAAAAGTCAGTTCATTAACTTTAGATAATGCTTCGACAAATGACAGTGTCATACAATTCTTACGTAACTAGTTCAAGGCAACCGACAGTTTATTTTTTGAGGGAAAAATATTTTATGTTCGGTGTTGTGCACACATTCTCAACTTAATTGTACAAGAAGGGTTGAGATCAATTGACCAAACTATAGAGAATGTGAGGGAGAGTGTGAAGTACATAAGAGGCTCGCCGTCAAGATTAAGTATATGGAATGACATCGTCCAACGTTTGAATTTGACGTCTCCAAAAACGTTGAAGCTAGATGTATGCACGCGTTGGAATTCCACTTTTGAGATGTTGGATTCAGCTCTGGAATTGAAACATGCCTTTCCAGAATATGCAGCGCGTGATAGAACATATGCTTGGTTGCCTACTGATGAGCGAAAGAAGTTCACAAAATTTTGAAGGTTTTTTATGACTGTACGAAAATATTTTCTGGCAATAAGTTTCCTACAGCAAATATGTTTCTTCCATTTATGTGGAGGATCAAGGATGCCCTGAAGAAAGCTGCTGATGAAGGTCCATTTTTTCTCCAAATCATAACAGGTGGTATGCAAATGAAGTTCGATAAGTACTAGGATGATTGTCACCTGATAATGTCCTTAGCTGTTGTTCTTGATCCTCGGCGCAAGATGAGTTATGTTAAGTATATCTTCACGAGGATTTATCCTACTGAAAAGGCAATATCTGAAACCTCGAAGGTTCATGATGCAATCGAAGCATTGTACAATGCGTACATAACCACAGTGTCGACACCAAGTGTTTCTGAAGTTAGATCGCAAGTTGCTTCAAGCTTCGACGATGCTGATTTCATATCTTTCTTAGAAAAAGAAAATACAGACACAAACACGAAAGAATCAGAGGTAAACATGTATCTCAAAGAGTCGGTCATACTACGGCAAGATTCAGAGTTTGATGTTTTGGAGTGGTGGAAATTGCGAGTTAGTGAAGGAAAATATCTTACACTATCGACGATGGCACGAGATATTTTATCAATTCCTATTTCAACAGTGGCATCGGAATCTGCGTTTAGCACAGGGAGCAGGGTCGTGAGCAAGACTAAAAGTTCCCTTGCACCAGATACAGTAAAAGCATTAATTTGTACACAAGATTAGTTGCGTCCGAGTCTAGGAGGTGATCTTGATGAGGAAGATGAGGAGAATGTGAATGAAGCCGCAACACATTAAACAACAGCAATATGATAGATGTTTGGGAAGGATGTTATGATCTTGTTAGTTTATTTGAATTTGTAAATATTGTAATGGGTACTCTTTTGACTTTTATTTTTATTTATCTGTTATGTTAAAAGATATTATGCAAGCTGCGCAATGCATTTCTACATCTGTTTGCTGACTTTTATTTTTATTTATCTGTTATGTTGATGGATTTTATGCAAGCTGCGCAATACATTTTTACATCTGTTTACTGACTTTTATTTTATTTATCAGTTATGTTGACTTTTATTATTTTTTAATCCATAAATTGCTTTTATCTTATGTCGATATTTCATTATTGTTAAAAAGCCTAAAATACTTTTCCAACACAATATGTAGATATGTCTTCAAGCGAACCATCGGTTAACGTTTGGGACTATGATTCCTTAGTCTATTCTCCAAAGTCTGGAAAGTTCAAGATTTTGTGTAATTTGTGTGGAGCCAAGTTTGTTAATATAACTAATCGGCTTAGATTACACTTATCCTGTCGGGGTGGAGATGCAAGACCATGTCCTAAAGCCTCAAAAGAAATCCAAGTTATTTTCCAAGCAGTTCTTGATTCAAACAAAAAAGCTTCCACTCCTCAATCCAAACTTTCTGAGGCAGAGAAGGAAGCTAAACTATTAGCATTGGAAGAAGAACAATTTCAACTCGCCTTAAAGCGCAGTATGGAAGAAGCTTCTACACATCAGCGACGTCCTCCAAGACCACATGATGTCGAAGCAGGTTCAAGCTGCACGGGTAAAGAGAAAAATAGTAAGAATTCAGCTAAATTTCTCTCCAGTCTGGGTGTGTTTTACAGGACGTTGGGAACTACGTATAAATCTTCTCACAAACATAGTTTGAAAAATCTAATTCAAACTATACAAGAGGAGGGCGATAAAAAGCTATATCCACCTTCTGAAGAGGGAGAGGTAAATGAGTACGTATACGAAGATTTATGTAGCAGCTCGGGCTCAGATGAATCTCCTCGACAGTAGTTAGTAGTGTATGACTGTATTCAGTTTGTATGAAATGTTTTATTTTATGCTTTGTCAAATGCATGTAAATATAGTAAAATTATAATATATCCTCTCTCTTATGAACTTGTAAATTATAATGGGACGCGGATTACCTACCAAAGCCCTTCCCATAAACTTGCCATAAGGTTCGAAACTGGCCCGAACTCGAAGGTTCGAAACTGGCCCGAACTCGCCCGATTGCTGCCGGGCCGGGTTCGGGCTGGTGATGTTGGCCCGGTCGAGTTCGGGCCTGGTGCGGCTGTTGAACGGGCCTGGACGGGCTGAGGCCAGTTCGACTCGGCCCGACCCGTGTACACCCCTAATCCTATAATACTTAATGATATCTATGATCATATAAGACATTTTTTTTAAATTTTTTTTTTTTATTTACAGAATAAAAATATTTCTGTAAAATATGGAAACCGAAAATGAAGATGATCTGAACTAAGGACAGGCTGAAGTATGTCTGAGACGTTGTCCTTAAAGTGTTATTCGCCCCTACTCAAGTGAATTGAGTATGCTGATAGGTTACAGGCAAACCACTTCTAGGATACGACGAGCCTGATGTGGGTCTGCGTTCAGCAAACACGAAAGCCCACCAACTGGAACTCTGTTACACTCAATCTGGCAGAAACACAATAAAAGAGAAAAAATCTCAAAAGGAAAAAGAGAGAAGAAGATGTATGTAAACACTGCACTGGTCTATTCTTCTGGTTCTTCGGCTATTGGTTCAATTGAACCGTTTTAGACCACACCGCTAGTCTGTTCTTCAAGAAAAGGTTCAACCCCTGCTGTCTTGCTGGAATCACTGGAGTATAGGAGAAGAGTGGTTAGCTGTCTTAGTTCGTATGGGTCTATTGGAGTGGGTAGAGAGATGGATTGGAAACCCATCCAAGCCTTGTTTATATAGGCTGTGGTGGCTCAGAGTTATGATCCAGGGAAATAAATCCCATGACCGTTTTCTAGCTGTTTGAGAAAACTAGCTGTTTTATGGCTGTTTTCTGACTGTTGTGCTTGAGCCATTAAGCTGCTGCATGCTGACTGTTGTGAGACAGCAGTTAGCCGTTTTCTACCTGTTGGGCTATTCATGCAGCAGTTACATCTGGACCCTACACTAATGGCACAGCTGTTACAGATCTGCTACAACAGCTCTTTTTCAGCTCTCTATATATTCGGAGGGACTCTCATTTAGTCCTCTAGATTTCGTCCAACCATCCATTCACCTTAGTCACTTAGTCGCATTGCGACTCGCACACGTCTTGCTCCGGTTCGATCAAGGTTGCAAAGGAGCGACCCTCTGTGACATGATACGGACGTGTGAAGTGCAAAGTGCGCCACTAGCGCCTCTACAACCACACTACCTCACATGCCCACGCCCTCGCATTGTGACTGAGACCGAGACTGAGACCGAGCCCGAGCCCAAACGCAAGAGCGCGAGCGGGTGTTCCAGTGCACAAGTTCCATTCTCCTTTGGAGCATGTGGGTAAGTATTATAATACTCCACCACTCTCATATAAACCACTTTTTCTTCTCTTCTTTTTCCAATGTGGGACTATTCCTAAAACCCACAAAAAGGTGTTTTTCAAATACTTTTTATATATTATATTATTTTTATTTTACAATATATATTTATAAAATCAATATTTTTTGTAACAATCCCCCACATGATTTTTTAAAAAATATATTTTCTCGATAAAATATTTCTGCCAGAATAATCAGCTTATATACATAAAGAAAGACATCTTTCGATTTTAATCTTTCCTTAATGTAAGTATCTCAAAACTCTATTGAAATGACTGGTGGCCATAGCATTGAATCAGTTATTCCTAGATATCAGAGTTAGAGAAACCACACACATATTCGCTATGTGTTTGTTAGAGTTCTCACAATCTTACTTAGCACAATTAATGACCATGTGCTTATTTTAATTCGTGAACGATTCCAAGAGAAAACTCCTAACTCTCATGCGAGATGGCACCATCTCTATATTTATATAGGTGAAATCCTTCCAGTGTCTTCGTTACTATAAGACACTTGTCCTTTAGACTGGAATTCATTAAGAATTTTAAGACTCAATCCTCTTTCGTAACGCTCAGCACTTACTATTATGGACGAGGTCTTATAATTTAGTGCTGAAAACTTTCTACATATCAGTGACTTGTTCTTACCCATTAAGCCCAAAATTAGAGATTTTCTAACTTTAGGTTGAATTACCATCACTGGTGGAACTTTGGTTGAAGAGTTTCAACCCTATCCTTCTAGATGTAGCCTTTACTACCTCTCTCGGTTGAGGTTTAGTGAAAAGGTCTGTCAGGTTATTGCTTGATTTCACATAGGAAATAGCAATGATTCCATCTCGAATCAATTGTCTGACATAATCATGTCGAAGACTGATATATCTAGACTTACCATTATATGTGCCGCTATACGCTCTAGCTAATATGGCTTTACTATCACAATATAGTGACACAGCCGATATAGGCTTTACACAAAAAGATATTTATAATAGAAGATCCTTTAGCCACTCAGTTTCTTTGCCTGTTATAGTTAGGGTTATAAATTCAGACTCAATAGTCGAGTGCGTTATGCAAGTCTGTTTCTTGGATCCCCAAGATACAGCTGCACCTCCTAGGGTGAATACCCACCTTGTAGTAAACTTGTTGTCCCCTGCACTCGATATCCAGCTCGCATTAGTATATCCTTCCAATACAGTAGGAAATTCTGAATAAAATAGTCATAAGTCTTTGATTGCTTTTAAGTAACCAAGGACTCTACTGATTGCATTCCAGTGTTCAGTAATGAGGTTACTAGTAAACCTACTAAGTTTACTCACAGCATATGCGATATCAGGTCTAGTGCATTGCATAGCATGCATAAGACTCCCTATAGCACTCGCATATTCTAATTGTGCAACTGTTTTTCCAGTTTTTTCTTTTAGCTTGATACTTGGATCAAATAGGGTCTTTACTTCTTTTATATTTAGATGATTAAACATGTGTAGTATCTTCTCAATATAATGAAAATGACACAAAGTATAACCCTTACAATATTTTTTAACTTTGATACTTACGATGGTATCAACTTGTCCAAGATCCTTCATTTTGAATATGGATGAGATTGACACAAAGCATAACCCTCACAATATTTTTTAAGTTTGATACCTACAATGGTATCAACTTGTCCAAGATCCTTTATTTTGAATACGGAAGATAGAAACCTCTTTATTTCAGTCACACCTTCCATTTTATTACTTATTATTAACATGTCATTAACATACAGACAAATAATAACGATACAACTACCATCTACTTTAGAATATATGCATTTGTCAGCTACATTATGCATGAAACCATGAGATAATATTTTGGAATTAAACTTCTCATGCTATTGTTTTGGTGCTTTTTTTAATCCATATAAAGATTTGACTAATATGCATACTTTGTTTTCATTTCTTGGTTGAACGAAACCTTCAGGTTGTTCCATATATACCTCCTCATTGAGGTCACCATTCAGGAATGTGGTATTTACATTAATTTGGTGGATGTGAAGATGATATATGAAAGTTAGCGCAAATAATATCCTAATGGATGTTATCCTAGCTACAGGAGAGTATGTGTCAAAATAATTTATCCATTTTTTTGTCTAAAACGCTTAGCTACTAGTCGAGCTTTAAAGGTTTGGGTAGTCTCATCAGTGTGATATTTCTTTCTAAATACCCACTTACTACCTATGGGTCTAGAACCTGGAGGTAAGTTTACTAGTTCCCATGTTTGATTTGACAGTATAGATTCCATTTAATCGTTTATAGCTTCTTTCTAGAAAGCTGAGTCTCTAGAGGATACAGTCTCTTTATATGTTTTAAGATTATCTTCTATAGTCATTACTATAGGTATTTTTCTTATAACATTTTCTCTATCTCCTTATACAAGATGGAAAATGATGTATTGTGAATCTATGTATTCATCTCATAGACTCTTCTTTATTCTTGTTCTTTGACTCCTACGAGGTTCAAAAGGAGCTTTCACTGTTTGTGGAACTATGCTATCTGGTTCTCTATTAGGAGTTTGGATTTCATTATCCTTTGACTCTAAGGATAGTGAGTTCTCAAAGAACTCAACGTCTCTTGATTCTATTATTGTATTAGACTCTATATCTAGAAGTCTATAAGCTTTACTATTTTATGCATACCCTACAAATGTGCATTTAATAGCTCTTGGTCCTAACTTAGTTCTTTTTGGATCAAGGGTTCTACAATATGCAAGACACCCTCACACTTTTAGATATTTTAGGTTATATTTTCTATCTCTCCATGTTTCATATGGATATATTTTATATTTTTTAGATGGAATTCTACTTAGTATATGACACGCTGCAAGCAGTGCTCACCCAATAGACTTAATGGCAAATTTGCTCTTATCAGCATTAAGTTGACCATCTCTACTAATATTCTATTCATTCTTTTAGTTATTCCGTTTTGTTGAGGTGTGTATGGCGCAGTACCTTGATGTATTAGTCTATATTTTTTTTACAGAAGTTATCGAGTTCATTTGAGAAGTATTCTCCTCCTTTATCACTATGGAGAATTTTTATCTTCTTATTTAGTTGATTCTCTACTTCTGCTTTATATATTTTAAACATGTTCAATGCTTCATCTTTTCTCTTTAACAGATAAACATTCACATATCTAGAGTAATCATCTATAGAGGTTATGAAGTACCGTTTACCTCCACGAGTAAGAATGTCGTTTAACTCACAGATGTCACTGTACACAAGATCCAATACTTGAGACGATCTTTCAACACTTGAAAAAGGTTTCTTTGTCATTTTGGATCGTATGCACACTTCATATTTATTGGTTTCATTATCTGTGTATGAGATTAAACCATTCTTAGCCATGAACTTCAAGGTACTATACCCTATATGGGCTAGTCATCATGTCACAGTCCAACGGATTCAACCATATACGCAAAAGTGCTACTTTTATTTAGAGAAAACTTAACCATCCCGTTATAAGCATATATTGATTTTATAAATATATATTTTTAAATAAAAATAATATAATATATAAAAAGTGTTTGAAAAATATCTTTTTGTGGGTTTTAGGAATAGTCTCACATTGGAAAAAGAAGAAAATAAAAAGTGGTTTATATGAGAGTGGTGGAGTATTATAATACTTACCCACATGGTCTAAAGGAGAATGAAACTTGCGTGTTACAATGCGTAGCACTGGAACACCCGCGCACGCGCTCGCGTTTGGGCTCGGGCACGAGCTCGGTCTCGGTCACTGGCTTGGTGCGAGGGCGTGGGCATGTGAGATAGTGTGGTTGTAGAGGCACTAGTGGCATACTTTGCACTTCGCATGTCCGCATCGTGTCGCAGAAGGTCGCTCTTTCGTGACCTTGAGCGAACCGAAGCGAGACGTGTGCGAGTCGTGGTGCGACTACGTGGCTAAGGCGAATGGATGGCTAGACAAAATCTAGAGGACTGAATGAGAGTCCCTCTGAATATATAGAGAGCTGAAAAAGAGTTGTTGCAGTAGATCTGTAATAGCTGTGCCATTAGTGTAGGGTCCAGCTGTAACTGCTGCATGGCTAGCCCAACAGCTAGAAAACGGCTAGCTGCTGTCTCACAACAGTCAGTATGCAACAGCTTAATGGCCCATGCACAAGAGTCAGAAAATAGCAATAAAATGGCTAGTTTTCTCCAACAGCTAGAAAACAGTCATGAAATTTATTTCCTTGGACCATAACCCCCAACCACCACAGCCTATATAAACAAGGCCTGGATGGGTTTCCAATCCATCTCTCAACCCACTCCAGCAAACCCATATGAACTGAGACAGCCAACCACTCCTCTCTTATTCTCTAGTGATTCCAGAAAGACAGCAAGGGTTAAACCTTTGCTTGAAGAACAGACCAGCGGTGTGGTCTAGAATGGTTCAATTGAACCAATAGCTGAAGAACTGGAAGAATAGACCAGTGCAATGTTTACATACATCTTCTTCTCTCTTTTTTCCTTTTGAGATTTTTTCTCTTTTATTGTATTTCTGCCAGATTGAGTGTAACAGAGTTCCAGTTGGTGGGCCTTCGTGTTTGCTCAACGCAAACCCACATCAGGCTCGTCGTATCCTAGAAGTGGTTTGCCTGTAACCTATCAGCATACTCAATTTACTTGAGTAGGGGCAAATAACACTTTAAGGACAGCATCCCAGACGTGCTTCAGCCTGTTCGTAGTTCAGATCATCTTCATTTTCGATTTCCATATTTTACAGAAATATTTTTATTCTGTATATATATATATATATATATATATATATATATGTAACAACAAGACAACTTACCATTTTCCCTTTAAGGGAGAAATTGTGTAGACCCATTCTCTAAATGGCCTCATCTCTTTTAATTTAGCAGTCTAGGCATGTTAGCCCAATGGAGATTTTCTCCCTTGGATTGATTTAGTGTGGTTCAAAGGAAATTAATATCCCCAAGTACTTTATTATTGTTTGGATGGTTTTCCTTGATAGATTTAAAAATCAAAGATTTGATGATAAGATTGAATATTATAATATCTGATAGACGTTGCCATTTTTGTCCTTGCTCAATGGAAATCACTGACCATTTTTTTATAAAAAAAAACAAGCCATTTATGGATATTATTAAGAGTACTGTGCGGATTCACTATAATCCTTTTTTCACTCCATACAGATCAAGATTAAATGAATGTTCATTCTCTTTCTGTTGAACGGAGATCTATTTCTGACCTTTCAATAACTGATGATAAGTGAGACATTTTTCGAGTTCCTCTATAATTCTTGAGTTTGGGAGAAGATAGCACAAAAAATTCTCTATCATCCCTCTCTCTTCCCAATTATTGTCCAAGCCATTGCTCATTTTGTTCATAGTTTTTCAGCTCATGTTAGCAATCTTTTAGGTAGGCTCTGTTTCTTAGCCATTGACTAACATATTTGGAAGAAAAGAGATAACCGTCTTTTAAAAAAAGTTTCCCTTCCAAAAGAGATCACTCTGGAGCATATTCTAAGAATGTGCATCTTCACTTTTGCATCAACCACTACTATGATTGCTCGTATTCACATTTGGGTTGCTTAGAATTTGCCAGCTTCTCTCCATCATTATCCCAAGTAGCACCTTAATCATCATTAAACTAATCTTGTAAACTGCATGCCAAAGGCCTTCTTGGATACTTTCATGTGCTGAGATCAGTCCTTTCAAGATTGGCTTCTTGTGCTTCTCCCATTTCTCAAAGATTTACTAGAGTGCAATCACCTATTCTAACAATCAAGAGCTAGAAGATAAGAGTCTTCCTATCATTTTTTTTGTCTAGTGCATTTGATTTCCATTGTTTTAAGAATCCTCATTGAAGTGCAAAATCAAGCTTGCTGTCAAGCAATTTCCAATTCAAATTCCTCATTTTGGAGTATGAGAATTTTTACTCATAAGCTAAGGCCTTTGGATAACGGCTATGGTGGGGAGGTGAAAATCCTTGGTAGGCAGAAGAATGATCTAATATCCAAGCTCATTAGTACCACGTAACTCTACCATCTGTATTATCTCTGAGGCTGAATTAGCTTCGCTCCTTTGAGCCTAACTTTTATTTGTATCTCTCCATTTTTCTCCTCTCCTTGGTCCAATGTGTGGGCTTCTTCCCTGACTCTGAGCATAGTCTCTTTTTTCTTCTTCCTAGTCTGGAGTGTGGGCTTCTCCCTTAGGTGAGTTTAATTCTCCTTCTTCCCCTGACTAGGGAGTGGGTGTTTTCCTAACTTAAGAAGTAGGTTTCTTATTTTCTTTCTTCTTTTTTCCTTTTCTCCTGGGCTCAAGGTATGGGCATCCTCTTGTACTCTTTGACCTAGGTGCTCTTTTGGACGAAATAAAGAATTTCTTATCTTAAAAAAATCTCTTTAATCTTTTTATCATATATTTTTCCATTGACAATTTGATGGTTTTAATAGACCAACCAGTATGATACTTTTATTGTCCGCTACTTCACTTTGGCACTCATTTAATGAACAATTCTGATCTATATGCAAGTATACAAAAGTTTGTAAAGGCTTTAAATAAAGATCACAAGTGCTTGTTGCTCCCAATAGATGATCTCTTCTAATGATCCTTGGTCATTAATTAAGGGAGATAAATACATCGATGCAGTTTAGGGTTTTGGGTTTAGAGCACTCTTAAGTTATAGTGCTCCTAATTGCATTGAGATACATAGACAATTCAATCCATTGATTAGGTCCAAGGAGTATTTTATTGGCTACCTTAAAAACATCACATTGCGGTTTAGGATTTAGGGTTTAGGGTTTAGAGCACTCTAAGTTATAGTGCTCCTAGTCGCATTGAGGTACATAGACAATCCATTGATTTGGTCCAAGGCATATTTTATTGGTTACCTTAAAAACATCACATTGACCTCGAGTATTACATCTACTTGGTTGAAAGGCTGAGGAAAGAGCTCCGAGTAAGCTCATGCAGCCTTAGATTTACAGAGGACGACGCGTGAGGCATTCAACATCCCCATGATGATGCCTTGGTGGTTGTGATGACAATAACCAATCGCATGGTCTACCATATCCTAGTCTACACTGGAAGCTCGGCCAACATTCTCTATTCTGAGGCGTTCGATAAGATGGGGATAGTCAGGTCGTGCCTTCGACCTTTGAAGACCCCGCTATACGGATTTTTCGGAGATAGGGTGATCTCCGAGGGCGCGATTTTCCTCCCGGTTACAGCGAAAGAAGGGCAAAGTCAAGTGACTCTGCTAATGGACTTCCTTGTAGTTAATGTACCGTCAGTACATAACGTCATCCTAGGACGACCGTCCCTTAATGTAATGAGGGTACTCGTATCTGCATATCATCTGATGATGAAGCTCCTTACCAAGGGAAGGGTCAGATATGTCCGAGGAGACCAGCGCAAGGCACGCAAATGTTACTCAGTAGCAGTGAGAAATGGCTCAGCAAAGCAGGCCCTTACAATAAACGTGCTCGACCCTAGAGATCCTACGGACTCCCTCTCTAAAGACCTTGTAATTGTCCTGCTCGAGGAGGCCGATCCGAGCAGAATAGTCTAACTCGGGTCGTCACTGGATTCCGAGCAACAAGATCAAATGTTGACCTTCTTTAGGGAGCACAAGCACGTCTTCGCATGGTCGCACGAAGACATGGCAGGTATCCCTCTAGAAATCATGGTTCATGGGCTGAATGTGGACTTAGAGCATAAGCCAGTAACGTAAAAAAGGAGGGCGTTCGAGCTCGAAAGATACACAGCCATAGCCGACGAGGTATCGAAGCTCCTCAACATCGATTTCATTGAAGAAACTCACTACCCGTACTGGATCGCAAATGTGGTCCTCGTAAAGAAGGCCAATGAAAAGTGACGAGTTTGCTTGGACTAATCAGATCTAAATAAAGCCCGCCCCAAGGATAGCTTCCCTCTACCTCAGATCGACCAGCTGGTCAACAACACGGCTGGGCACGAGCTGCTCACTTTCCTGGACGCATACTCCAGGTATAATCAAAACGCGATGCACCCCCCAAACAGGCAAAAGATGTCCTTTATCACGGATAGAGGACTCTACTGTTCCGGGTCATGCCCTTTGGCCTGAAGAACACTAGGGCTACATACCAAAGGTTGGTGAATCAGATGTTTGCTCGGTAGATCGGTCAAACCATGGAGGTCTACGTGAACGACATGCTAGTCAAGAGCGTTAGAGCATCCAACCATGTTGCGGACCTCGGAGAAACCTTTTCGATATTACGAGAATACCACATGAAGTTGAACCCTGCCAAGTACGCCTTTGGTGTAGGCTCGAGCAAGTTCCTTGGATTCCATGTCAGCCAGAGGGGTATCGAAGCTAACCCCGACAAGATCAAAGCCCTACTCGACATGAGTTCACCTCAGACGATGAAGAAAATTTAGTGCCTCACCGGACGAGTCGCCACGCTCGGACATCCAGAGCCACTGATAAGTGTCTCCCCTTCTTCCAACAGTTGAAGGGTCATAAGAAAGTGGAATGGACCCCGAAATACGAGTAGGCTTTCTAGCAGTTGAAGCAGTACCTAGGGTCACCACCTCTGTTGTCCAAGCTCGAGGAGGGCAAACCTCTGTTTCTCTACTTGGCGGTTTCTACTTCAGCTGTTAGCTTGGTACTCATCTAAGAGGTGGAGGGAAAGCAGCGCCCTATTTACTACACAAGCAAGGCTATGGTCCCAGCCGAGACCAGGTATCCGAGCATGAAGAAACTAGCTCTGAGCCTAGTCGTCTCTGCTCGGAGGCTGCATCCATACTTCCAGGCGCATTCCATTATAATCATCATAGACTCACCTATCCGCAAGTACTTTAGAAATCAGAGGTATTTGGGTGTTTGACCAAGTGGGCAATAGAACTCGGGGAGTTCGATATCCAGTATTGACCAAGGACTGCAATTAAGGGCCAAGCCGTGGCTAATTGTTGAGGGTCAAATATTGTATATCAGACCCAATTGTTGCCTAGATTTATGAACATGGTACCGTTTACTAGCTCATTTTAATCATGTTTCTGTTGCAAGGTGGAATTACGAGCTGGGACTGGATCGGGATACTAAAAGCATGGATTTACGGTCTGAAGTCACCAAGGCAAGTGACGGACCCTAGGAGACCAAGATCGGCATATTTGCATGCCAGAGATTCGCAAAAATCAAGAAACTGGAACTCAAGCGACCTGAAAGTCAGCCAGAATGCAAGATCACGGGGTTCCCACCATCCGTTCAGCTCAAAAGTTCATGTATGGTCAGGGGCCCACAAATTAACCGTACACGTCGAATTTCAACCCTTAGATCCCTCCGGAAGTGGCCTAACGGACAGATCAGCCCCTTGAATCGTTATGTGGGGCCCGCCTGATATCTGGATATTCTTCAAATTTGGTCTCAACCACTCAATCTACAAGAGGAGAGGAATAAGCGGAGTGGATTTGACCACACGCATTACAGTGGACCCCACGTGCGACGCACGTGTACACAGCACGTCCGCAGGTGAGCCGCACCAGGCCAAGTCTCCTGGTCAAAGTCGGTTTACCCGACTCCTTCCGCAGCAGTAACAGCGGACGCACCAGCATCCGCCGATCTTTCGTAGTGGGGCCCACCTTTCATCCAAAGCATCCATCTGAACCGTCCATTAAGTCCAGAGGGAGGGCGTGACCCCCACTTAGGTGGAAGTTTTGCAGAATATTGCGATGATCTAAACCCAATCGTTCGAATGGAAGATAAACGGTAAAATGGGAAATCCAGTGGACCGCATCAACGGACGGCAAAGACCTCTCTTTCCCGACCGAAATTTCGAGAGAAATCCAGTGGACGGCTTGGATTTCTCATTTGAATCTGAGTGTGAACCCCACCATCGTCACAGCGTAACGAATACGCAGGCCCTGTTTTTGCGCCGGATGCTGCCCGGTTTTTGCGGGCCGTTACGTGATCTCAACGGTGATCGGATGGACGATCTGGACCGTCCATCATGTAAGTCGTTCAAAAACGTCCCAAAGGATCTTGTCCTTTTGGAAAGAAAGCAAAGAAGGGAAGTGTGGAGACGCTGCCATCAGAATGGCATTATCGCAGGGCTTCCGGTTTCGCATATGGTATGCGTAAAAACCGACTCCAGGGGGGAACGTGTGGGGACTATCCTCTCTCGACCAACTCCTCGGGTGCTATAAGAAGGCGGAAAACGTGAAGCCAGGGGGGAGGAAGATCAGAGGGAGGTTGGCTGCTGGAACGTGAGAGAGTGAAAGAGGCAATAGTACTGTTTTCCACTTTTCTTTTATATTTCTTTTTTTTTCTTTTATTTGCTCTGTTTAAAAGGTTCAGCCCATTCATGTGTGGCTAAACCTCTTAGCTAGGGCTAAGAGGTGAAGCCTGTAGCGAGATGGGAGATACTATTTCATGCTTTTAATTTAAATTCATGAACTGAATTTGATTTTAGTTGATTATTAAAGGAATATTTTTTTTCTTAGTCTTTAATGGTCTGTTGTGACTGAAATTACAATGGGTCTGCAATGGCTTTGAATATTTTCTTTTCCCTTTTGATGTCTATGACGTCAGGAAGCCCTGTTGTTCACCATCGTCTCCTGGGCATGGTTGGATGATGGTACCCTTCCTAACTTTCATGCATTGTTGATTGGTTGGTAATTAGTTTAATCCTGTTGTTTGCTTTGTCTCCTGGGCATGGTTAGATGATGGAATCCATTCTAATTCATATACCTTTCATCTCGTGAAGACTAGATCAAGTAAGTTCAGTTTGATTTCTATAATTCTTGATGCAGGCATAAGATCTCCCTGATCTCTACAAGTGGATCCTCCGAACCCCTAGTTTCCCTTCCCTGAATTGTTTAAAGTTTTAGATAATTATTCCATAATTATTCCTTAAATTCTATTTGATTTAGATTACATCTTAGTCTAAGTTCTAGTTCTACTTAGTTTCAAATAATGCACAGGTATCAGTCCCTTGGGATTCGACCTCGGTCTTACCGAGTTTATTACTACATCACAACCCTATACTTGGGGAGTGAACACTAATTTCATAGCCGAGTTTACCGCTCCGAGTTGTGAGATCGGGGACCCAAGTTTAGAGACACCAGCTAATCCAGAGGTGAACTCAGAAGCTCCCTTAGCGCTCTCTCTCCCTGAGAACGTTAAGTCAAAAGCAGAACGTAATAGATGGATCCTCTTCATGGATGGGTCGTCCAACTCAAAGTGAGTCGGGGCAGGGATCGTCTTAGTCGCACCCGACTAACCACCATTCAGTATGCAATCAGACTCGGCTTCAAGGCCTTCAACAACGAAGCAGAGTACGAGGCTCTACTAACTGGACTCAGACTAGCTGCTAGTCTAAGAGTTCAGCTCCTCGACGTACGGTGTGATTCTCAGCTCGTCATGAACCACATATCAATAGAGTATGAGGCCAAGGAAGCAAGGATGATAGCTTACCTAGCCGAGGCTCGGAAGCTGACAGGAAAGTTCAAAGACTACGTCATCAACCAGATCTCGAGGGCCAAAAACTCTTGGGCAGATGCCTTGCAAATTTGGCTTCAGCTACTAAGGGGAAGATCCCAAGGATTGTGCCCATAGAATATCTAGATAGCCCGAGCATCGATCGAGCTGACCGAGCCAACCAGGTGATGGTCAATCCAGTGCAAGTCACTCTAAGCTGGATGGATCCGATAATCAAGTACCTCACCACCGGTGAAGTTCCCCAAGACAGGTTGGAGGCTCGGCATCTGAAATTTAAGACAATAAGGTACGTGATTTTGGACAACATGCTGTACAATAAAGGGTAACGTCGGAGCCAAGGCAAATGTCCAACCTTAGGGCTCTGGTAGAACCAGACCTGATCTTCTCACCATCATTGTGAGGACGACCTCGGAGCAGTAGCAATACATCCGAGCCGATCTGTCCGTCACCTTCGACCGACCCAATCCTCTCTACTTAAACATGTCATCAATCCACTTACCCATGAGCTCAGCTCAGGTCACCAAGTAGGATCCGAGCCAGGAGGTCGAGTTGGATGGGAGCCTGATCATCGACATCATTAATGCACAACTCCAGTAATGCATGACTGGAGTTATGCCCAGTGCAGAATCTCTGGGTAACTGCTAACAACCGTGCCCGCGTAATCCTTGCATGATGCTTATGACCATGCTGAGATTGTCGGACACGTTCACTACGACCCTCAGGTATAAATACAGGTCATTTCTACAGGATTAGGTACACAATATCTCGCACCCTCACTCTACACTACTTAGACCCAATTTCCTTAGCCTAACTTGGGCATCGGACGGTCCCCTACTTGAGCCAGGGTCTCCTTTACTTGTTGTTTTACGTAGGACCAGGGTTCGCTCCAACCACTCAAAGCTTGGCGGAGGGTGATCTAGATTTTGACATCAACAAATAACAATAACAATAACACCAAATCACGAATGGATGGGTTCATCTGATCAATATTATTATGGCATGGTAGTCCATGAAATATGTTCTAAATTAAATGGACACTTTGGATCTACCTATTGAACTATCTAAGGAAATAATAATAACTACTCTAATATATTGTATATATTGTTTTTAGTAGAGCTTAACATCCGTGGATCAAGCCCTAAGTTTGAAAAAGTTGACCACAGACTCAAAAATCCAGACTGTTCGTTTGTTGGACTCATGGTAGATGGAGCACTTCTGAAGAAAAAAAAAACAAACAAACAAAGAAAACACTAATTGAAAGATCCTAGATATCCAATACATTTTCACATCTAATCTTTGTTGTCTGTTATTGGAGTAATTTTCATTGTTCCTACAAATGGCTAGTTACTATATTTTTTTTATGGTGTGCATATATCAATGTTAATATTTAACTACAATAAAGTTGTCATATTTAGAGTCTTTGTTTCACCAATTAAATTACTAAAGTAATGCAAAGAAAATGTGGAATAATTACAAATTATTTTACCTCTCTCTTAAAAACATCTCCATTTGACTGCCAATTTTCATGTTTAGTTTTTTGGAACTAAAATGATAAGGATGGCAAGTTTATGTTACTTTAATGTCAAATATACTGAATCACTTTTAGGATTTGAGATTTTCATGATAATGCTGTGAAAAATTGTAATGATTATAAATTTCTCTACTCAGCCTCTCATGTATATTTGAATTTGATCAACGATTCTTGTCTTTGGCTCGGTAATAAAATGATAATAATAAAACTTGTTCTTTTAATTATTGGAGTAATTCACAAAACAAATAGGCACTTAATGTTCAAGTAATCTGCATATGCCATATGTGCAGATATATGCTGAATAATACATATTACATATTATATACAGTGCATCTGCCACCATACATCGTCAAATTCCCCACATGTGCCACTATACATCTTCAACCACCTTTCACGTGCGGCAAGCACTATCATACATATTTAAGCACCACATGTTCCATGTATGCCAAATTAGAAATGTGCTGGTCTAAAAAAGAACCAAGGCAAATAGTAAGGCAGAAAGTTGGTGGAAGTAAAATTAAGATGGCAAAAATAAAGCTAAATAATTTTATATTACCTATGATTTTTGCATAAAGACCAGTCATTTTGAAAGTGATTGTTGGAATTGAGGCAAACCTCAATGTTTTAATTATAAAAAATTTAGACACATGAAGTAGAATTTTTTATTCAAAGACAATGAACAAGACACAAAATTCACTGAAAAAGGGTTGAAGAAAACATATTTTTCACATTCCAATCCTCACTCACTCAAAATATGACAAATGATGAATGGATATTCACAAATATTGATTCATCTGTCAAATCTCAAGTCCGCTTGAAAAATAACGTTACTGTACAAGCTGATGGAAAGGGGACAATTTTCATTAAAATATAAAAAAGGTAATAAGTCTATAAACAGTGTATTAGTTGTTTCTGACTTTATAGCAAACTTGCTAAGTGTTGGACAACTTATTTAAAATGGGTACTCTGTCCTTCTAAAATGATTCTTGTATGTCTTATGATAAGAATGGTGCATACCAAATAAACACTAAAGTGAATATAGAAAAGCATTAATTTTTCTTATTAAATTTTGATATTCGATTAACTGTACATTGAAAATCGAAACATTTAATGAATCTTAATTTTAATACAAAAAATTGGGGCATTTGAACTTTCATGACTTGAAGCTAATGAAGTAGAAAATTTTGGTGGATGGTTTACGTCTATAAAATTTTAAAATGACATATGCTCGATTTGTGCATTAGAAAAGCATTATTGTTGTAACACCCTGGATTTCGGGGGCCGAGTAGATACTCGACTCTCAATATCCTGGGTGCCACTTATGCTTTGCGGACGCGAGGTTCTATAGTTCGTTTTACCTGACATTTGAGCAATTCATGGAATTAAATTAGACTATGCGATATACTCTAGAAAAAATGTAAATTTTAACGCAAGTATATCGACCAACAAGTAAAATATGTTTATCCAAAGTACTTGACTACAACTGAATAATATATAGAGTTTCAAAAATACAAAATGTATCAACCCAAAAATCTCATTGACATCCTAAAAGTGTCCTACATTGGCTCATTCAGCAACTGGAAGTATGAGGACTCCTCCGAGTCTATTTGAGCCTTCTCTAACGTATTGGATTCCTAGTACTTGCATTTACGAAAGTGTCTGGTTGGTGTTTTAAAACACTATCTCAGAGTGGGAGTGAGTGATCAACTCAGTGGTCCCATTAGCATTAATTACATAAGTTATCGATTCCATAGGCGCAAATAATTAGAATTAACTAAGCACACAATTCCTGGCTACTCTTGTTAATGCACATGTATGGTATTATGATATGATGCATGGCCTCACCATCCAACACTCCCTCAAGTGACACCATCTATACGTTCACATATGACCAACACTCCCTCAACGCAACATCAACTGTCGAGTTACCAACCTATGCTAATGCAATGCTATAAATATTCATATTAGCTGAGTATTTAATTAAGTCTATTCATCTAGTAAGATTGGGGAAGCTAAAACACCTCCATTTAATTAATGGCCATATCCAGAAGACTTGGCCCAGGACGGCCGTAGCTTGAGCCTGCGATTCATGATCCAAATTTAGGCATCATTCATTTATCTCACAAATCAATAATTCTAAAGGTAAGGCATAATACCCAAAGGTATGAGGATCAACTCGGTATGGGTCGTCACCCAAACATCGAGTATAATCACTCAGTTTTCGAGGTGTGGGCCTGTCACATAACCAAATCACCATAAGGAAAGACTCATTACCCAATTCCATTCATGTCCGAGTCGTTTGAACGGTACTCTGGCACGAAACTATCAGCCGGGTAATTTGACAGGGGTAGTTCAAATAAGGACCTATCACCTCTTGTTCTCGCTGGTCAGTACGGAGAGGCTCGTCACCTCAGCGTAGGCCGACAAGACAGATATAGTGTCCTATACCACCGTGCCCGGCTCCCGAGACTTGAAGATCGTATCACTAACGAATAATAGTAGGCCCCTCAAAGGTATGGAGTGCTTCAGATTCAGGCAGGCGTGACCATACATGGTGAATATATGTGGTTTGCCAACTGGTGGACTAATTCGGCTGACTCAGGTAAAGTACGACACAATTGGCACTAGGTGCAAACATCCCTCATAATCCAACTACTGTCGGTTGTCTGTCTTCAGCTTAAATCAGTCGGATTACCCCAGGGCAGTCGATCCAATAGGGCTTCCCTTGCAAATCTTTCTGATTTTGCTAGCCAACCCAATTACTATTAGACTAAAATTCTATAGCATGCCATAAATAATTCTACTCAAGAATAAGCAACCAAATTTATCAGTACCTTGGGATATTCTAGCTAATATGGGCAAACAAAAGGCATGCAACTGTATTTTTCAATCATCACACAATTTACAACATCTAGATAATTACGCACAAGTATCAAGGGGAAAATGTGGAGCACATGGGCATGGAAATTTCAACAAAACAGTCTATTCTAGCATGTAATCAAGGATTAACTATTATAAGCAAAATTCACAATTCATGTCTGGTATTACACCTAAGAATTTCTCAATGTTTAGCATGAAAATTCTGAATTTTGCTACACAATCACTAATTACGACATATGTTAGATAATTGACAATCTAAGGGTAATGATCCGCACCTAGGGGTAGTCCGTTGAAATTCTAGCACCGCCAATAGGATTTGGGTCCGTGGATGAGTGTATCAAAGCCCCGTGCTGATGGGATTAGCTTGTAAGGGCGCATGCAAATGATTTACAATGCTGAAATTTGAAAAGGGCTAGAGGATTACCTTTTTACCATCGGTGGGCCGTTCTATACAGCGGGGCAGAGTTGCGGGCTCCAACGTAGGCAGCGGCGGGAATGGAAACCCCAAAACAGCTCCCCCAAGGAGCTCCTTCTTCCACTTCTCCCCACTCCCTCTCTCCCTTGTAGTCGAAAATTCGTATGGGAGTGAGGGAGTGAAATTCCGGGCCTGATATAGCCCAGATTTTATGCCTAAATGGCCTTGGGGGCCCTTTTTCTAGCATGTATTCCCTTAGTGGGTTGGATTTTGGCCCATATTGCTATTTCAGGGGCCCACTAGCCCATCCACATCATGGGGAAGGTGTCCCATCGTAGGATGAGCAATCAGACCAATTTTAGTGGAGATCAGATGCCTTGATCGACTAAGGGAATGCTACTTATGATTGATGGTCGTCAATGCTCGATCAGGACTATGGCTATATGGATATGAGCATTGAAATATCTTTAACTCATATTTCAAGTTTGGTCGTGATCTAATGATTGAAAAGTCACAACTTCGCAAAAGAGTGGGAGGTTCATTTCACTTAAGTTTTAAGTTTCAGCCTTGGGTATTTGCGGATTTCAAGCGCTCAGCCTCTGGCCCAAGTTGTGCAGTTTTAGATACTATCTTAATTCGCCATCCATGATGGACATCAAGCCCAGTGAGACGGATATTATTCTATAATTTCGGAAGTAGTGTCCTACTAACGAGCGATTTAGAGCTTATTTGGATAATCGAAGTATTTTTTGAATAAATTGGGTAGCGAGATTTCTTGGGGGCAATTATTAGGGTCTGGATTAACTGAGTTCATAGTGTGGCATATTTGAAATTAGCGAAAATAGTGATTCGGTCATGATTACTCTAGATCATTGGTTGACTAAATGAGTGACCGAGTTGATTTAGTTTATTAATTAAGATCCAACTCATAGTTGTCTTGGCTTTAAGTATGTCTTTAATTTATTTGTGATCGTCTTGATTATTCAATGATAGGTTGGCTAGATTTGGGCCCCAGGTGAAAAAATTACAAGGCTAAACTCGATACTTAAGTGATCGAGCGGATTCGTTAGCTTTCTATGATTGATTAATCGAATTTGTGCGGTTCTTTACTAGTACCACCTATGTATAGCTAACATCAAGTATTAATGGTCAGTTAGTGACAACGTAAGTTAATATAAAAAATTCAAGGGTTTTCGAAAGATTCAAAATAGCGAAAATATAGCACCATTTTATAGAAGTGTGCGCACCCTTTGACCTGATTCACACTAATATTTGTGGAAAAAAAATTGTAAACTCCATCATTCGATCCAAGCTTATACTTTATTATTTTTGTGATAATTATACAAGAATAAAATGGATATACTTCATAAAGAAAATGTCAAAAACTCTTTCCATCTTGAAGGGACTCATATCAAAAGTTGAAAAATAAAGTGATTTCAAAAGTAAGATGCTGAGAAATGATCAAGGCTGCAACTATGTCTTTAAAGAATTTGAGATACATTATGAAGTAGGAATTGAAAGGAAACTGACTATTGCTTACTCACCTCAGCAAAACAGTGCTACATAATGGAATAATATGACAATTATTGAAATAGCCAATTGCATGTTAAAGGAAAAAGATGTTCCAAATACCTTTTGAGGTAAATTTGTGCTTACAATTGTCTACTTGCTTAATAGGGGTCATACAAAAGCCATTGATGGCAAAAAAACCTATTAAAGCATGGTCTGGTTGCAAGCTTTTAGTAAGACATCCCAAAGTTTTTAGTTGTATTCATTATGTTCGCATCCCATCTCAAAAACATTAAAAATTTGATGAAAATTTTAAATTTCCATTCGCATTGGTTATAATGCATAACAGAAAGGTTATTAAGTATACAAGGTTGGAATGGAAAAACTATTATTCAATGAAAGTGCAATATAAGATTAATTGGAGAAATAAAAAGGTGCAAGAACAAATATTTGTTATACCAGAAAATAAGTCCAAAGGCATTTAAGATGGAAGAAGGAATGGAAGAAGAAAATTATGAAAATTATGGATCTGAAACTCCGTTTTCTTCATCAAGGCCTTTCCCATCCATACTATCAAGTTCTAGATGAATAACTTCAAGTACTTCATCAAATTCACCCTTGAGGAAAATGAAGACTCTAGTAGATATCTATAAGCATTACAATTTTTCTATTGTAGAACCTAAAAGCTTCAAAATTAATACCAAAAAAATGAGGTAAAAGCTGTGTAAAAAAAATTCAAATAAGCATGATTAGGAAAAGCTCCATTTTAGGAGTTACTTAATCATCCCAAAGACAAAAAAGTATTGGAGTAGAATGGGTTTATGAGACTAAACTCAATTTAGATGACTCAATTAAAATTACAAAGCAAGACTTGCAAAAGGTTTCATACAAAAATATGCGTAGATTACATTGAAACCTTTGCACATGTTATTCAATTAGAGACTATAAGAACTCTCATTGCAATTGCAACTTTAAAAAAAAAGTGGTTCATTTTTTAACTTAATGTTAAAATCAAACTTATTAAATGAAGTTCTTGATGAACAAACTTATGTGACTCAATGGCAAGGATTTGAGAAAAGCATTGTATAGGCTAAAGCAAGCACCTCACGTTTGGTATAGCCAAATTGATGATTATTTTACTAAGAAGCAGTTGTTAGACCGAATCATACAATAAAAGATCATCTAATAGAAGTCTTACAATGGTTTCATTGATGTAAGAGTTAAAATACTTTATATGTCAAAATTGAAAGTATATCTATTCTCATCATATTGTTATATATTAATGATTCAATATTCATAGAAAAAGATTACAATATGTTCCATTTGTTCAAATTTAATATGACTAAGACATATAAAAAGAATGATATTATTAGCATTGGGCATTATTTTTTAGGAATAGAAGTTTCTTAAGTTGCTCCGTAGAAGGTTTTAATGACCTGCATGCCCACCGCATATACTAATTTTTAGGTCAAGAAACTGCAATTGATAGATAGAGTGAATGTCAAACTCATCATCGAGTGACAACATTAGCGTGTTTCAGCAATTCCTTTATCTGACTGCTGCATCTGTAGACACTTATTGAGCAGTTAAAAATGAAAAATAACCAATAGTCCATCTCAACAAACAAGTGAACAAGTGCCTTCAAATCAGAGGCTAGAATTGCTTAACCAATCTAAATTCAGGACCATAACATAGAAAATATTGGGTTCCACAATTTAGCCCGTTTAATTCAATTTAATGTAATCCACGTGTACAGTTTATCAGCGCCTGGGTATCAAGCATCATACTCAACCAGAGCACCAAATAAACTCCCAAAAACCAAAGAAATCGGATTGCCTACTGAGTTTCTCAGTAGGCTCTTGTGGTACTGAGTAAACTCTGCTGGACCCACTATGAATACATGTGATTTATCCACACCGTCCATTCATTTTTCCATATAATTTTAGGGGTTGAGCCCAAAATTGAAGCATATATAAACAAGTGGACCATATCATAGGAAACAGTGGAAGTATTTATTTCCACTGTTGAAACCTTTCTAAGGCCTCCAGTGATGTTTATTTGTCATCAAGCCTGTTCGTAAGATCAAAAAGACATGTATAAGTGAAAACACAAATATTAGCTTGATTTAAAACTTGTGGCCTCGAGAACTTTTCAATGGTAGATGTTAAATTCATACTGTTACAGGTGGTGTGGTCCAGTTGAGTTTTGGATATGCTTCATTTTTGGGCTAACCACCTAAAATTATCTATCAAAATGGATGGACAGAGTAGATAAAATGCACGAATGACAGTGGGCCCCACAAAGTTTACTCAGTATGCTCAGTGTACTGAGTTACTCATAGGGGTGTACATCGAGTCGAACCGAGTCGAGCTGGCCTCGGCTCGAACTCAGCTAGGCTTGGTCCTCGAGCCTGACTGGCCAACTTGGCTCGGTTCGATTAGCAGCTTGAGCCAGCTCAAGTTGAAATCGAGCCGAGTTCGCTATCGAGGCATTTCCACAAACACCTGAACTGCAACTTCAAAAACCCATTGTTTTACAAACAGAAGCAATGGTTTTACGGGTATTTTCTCAAATATCTTCTAAGTAACAAAAAAAAAAAAAGAGGAGAAAAAAGGTATTACTTTCATGCACAAACCTTCTTTGCTACCGGGCGAATCGGGCTTCTTCGAGCCGAGCCGATCCGATCTAACCAAGCGTACGCAATCCGCTTTCCAGACAAAACCAAAACCGTTAATACAACGGAAGCGGATTGGCTGGTGTACCCCCACATCACCGACCTGGCCGTTGCGTCGACGTCACCAAGTTATGTGGGTCACATCATAAGGTATGTATTATTTCCAAACCGTCCGTCCATTTTCCGAGCTCATCGTAAGCCTTGAGCCGAAAAATAAAACAGATCTAAGGATCAAGTGGACCACACTGCAAAAAGCAAGGGGGGATTGAACGTCTACCATTGAAACCCTTTTGGGGACCACATAAGTTTTGAATCAACATGATATGTACTTTCCCTCTTCATCCAGGTCCGTGTGACCTTATGAACAGATTGGATGGAAAATAAACGTTATCGTGGGCCCTAGGAATGTTTTAAGGGTGAGAATCATTGTCACCACTGCTATTTATGGTGTGGTCCACTTGAGATTTTTATGTAAATTAGCTTTGGTGAATTTCTCTAAAATGATCTCAAAAAATGGATGAACGGTTTGGATATAATAAATACATCATTGTGGGGCCATGTAAATTTGATCTTCTTTGAACCGTTGGTACAAGTACTCACACAGGTCGGTGGTGTGCGGTACACCAGCCAATCCGTGTGACCCACTTAAATTTTGGATATACATAATTTTTTGTATCAGGTCTAAAATGATCTCTAAAAGCGTATGAACGGCGTGGATTTCTCCCAAAAATCTCGGTGGGTCCCACCCAGCATCCTTGCGCAGGAACTTCCAGGAAATCCTCGTCCTAATACAACGGGCAACAAACCACCAAGCCTATTTCCGTAACTTCACGCCCACCCGCTTCTATTTAAATCCCCCTTTCCACCCAATCTCCCTCACCGCGTTCTAAATCTCCAGACCCGATACAAACGTATCGGCCGAAACATGCCTCTGCATCGCCGAAACTTCCCCTCCATCTCCCAATGCGACCCCACCGGCCGTGGGACCCACACCGTCGCGGCCGATCTGGACGGTACACTCCTCATCTCCCGCAGCTCCTTCCCCTATTTCATGCTCATCGCCGTCGAGGCAGGCAGCCTCCTCCGCGGCATCTTCCTCCTCCTCGTCTCCCCACTCATCCTCTTCCTCTACAAGCTCGTATCAGAATCTCTCGGGATCCGACTCATGATCTTCGTATCGGTATCGGGCATTAAGATCCGAGACGTCGAGCTGGCGGCCCGGGCCGTGCTGCCGAGGTTCTACGCGGCGGACGTCCGATCCGACACGTGGCGGGTCTTCAGCGCGTGCGGGAGGCGCGTGGTGGTGACGGCGAATCCGACGGTGATGGTCGAGCCGTTCGTGCGAGAGTTGTTGGGCGGGGACAAGGTGCTGGGCACGGAGCTGGAGGTGGACCCGAGGACGGGAAGGGCGACGGGATTCGTCAAAAAGCCAGGGGTATTAGTGGGAGAACTGAAAAGGCTGGCGGTTTTGAGGGAGTTTGGAGAGCGTTTGCCTGACATCGGGATCGGAGATCGCGAGTCGGATCATGATTTCATGGCCGTTTGCAAGGTTCGATTCTTTTCCCATTGACAAAATTACCCCTGCTTTGAAATAAAAATACGGTCAGACACTAAAATAGTCGACTCTCGTAAGTACAGTTGGTCCGACGCGGATTGCATACTCACCCTGCAATTACCGACGTGGCTAGTGGTTGGTGCTCTGTGGGCCCCACTATGATGTATGTGTTATATCTACACCGTCCATCTATTTTTCCAGCTCATTTTAGGGCTTGATCCCAAAAGTCCAAAAATGATGCAGATCCAAATATCAGGTGGGCCATAGCAAGGGAATCAAAAGGTTAGATGGCAAATAAATATTACAGTGGTCCCTGGAAAGTTTTTAACGGTGGTCATCCAAATCATCACTATTTTTCCTGTGGTGTGGTCCCCCTGAGCTTTGAATTTGCCTCACTTGATAGATCATGACATAAAATTAGCTAATAAAATGGATGGACGGCATGGATAAAACACATACATCATGGTGGGGCCATGGACGTCGAACGAACGTCCGGTGGCTGATTTAAGTCAACGAATAGAGGGTTAGGATTATTTATGTTTCCCTCATATTCTACCGCCAGCTGATGAACGGTCCATGTCTCATGCACGTGTGCCACGTGTTCTGAGTCGGTATTGTATAGTGGAATTGATCCGTTGACAGTGCCACGACTCTCTTGCATGCAATCACGTGATTTCAGCTGATAACGCCAGCATAGAGTCCGAATGATATTTTCGTCGGTTAAGAAAGTTGGTGAAAGTAGGTTTTCCGGCTGCCTAATCGCCCAAAATGACCAAAAGAACCTCCTTCTTCTAAGGATCATAGGGGTATTTTGGTCATTGGGTGGTTGGTGGTATTTTCGGCCGATTTAAAAAGAGTCGTGATCCATGGGATTACGGAAGGTGTGAGGCTGTTTTGAGTCAGCAATGAACTTGTACAAGCAAGGTCACACACGTGGGTACTGGTCACATGTGTGAGGAGTTCTCACCACTCTCAACTGTGATATGGTGACGTGGCTAGATTTGATCAGACATGTGCTGTTCCATGTTGCAAGAACTTTTTCAATGCTTAACCTACCAATTAAGAAGAATCTGGATGCTTTACTTGTTGGTTGTGAGGACAGAATTTTCGGCTTCACCAAACTTATTGCACGACTCAAAAAAATCTATCTCGTTGGGTGGAAGGAAGGAAAAAAAAAAAACGAATTTTTATTTTCTTAAACTGTTTTGCTGCTGCTGCACTTATGCAAACTTGCTTCTTCACTTGTTCTAGATATACAATGTGCTTATTTACAGGCTTTTGAATGAAATGTGAAAAGACAAAAATGCCTTTATTAAGAGCTTCCAACATTAAGTATTTTTAGAAACTACACTAGCCGTTTCATCTTCCAAAACAATACCATGGGAAGTATTGTTGTGCATTGGAAGATGAACAGTTGGCAGTTGTTATAAATGTTTTGGTTTGCAATTCCAACACTCCGTTTCAAACCAAAATAGGTTTCGGTCCAAGCATCGATCTAAGTTTCTTAAATGTATCAATCGGCAATGCTTTGGTGAAGATGTCCGCCACTTGGTCAGTGTTATGACAATGCTCTAGCTTCACTGATTTCTACTTCAATTGATCTCTCAGGAAATGAAACCTTGTATCAATGTGCTTGCTCCTTCCATGTTGCATTGGATTTTTGGCAAGCTCTATTGCCGACTTGTTATTCACGTATATGACAGTGCATTTAGCATATTTCTTAGCCATATCGTCTCATATACAGTGGACGAAACTGCTACATACTTGGCTTCACATGTGGACAGTTGCTACGGTACTCAGCTTCTTTGAGTTTCATGTGAATGTTGTCGATCCAAGATAGAAAGCATAGTCTGTGGTACTCTTTCTTTTGTCTTGGTCACCACCCTATTTACTATCAGAATATCCATATAGAATCGTCTCATCATCATATGAATAAAAGAGACCGAATTCAATAATCTCTTTGATATACTTTAGAATTCTTTTTGCAACTAGCCAGTGTAACCCTTTTGGCGCTTCCATATACTGGCTTAAAAGCCCAACACTATAGACTATATCTAGCCTAGTGATTATGAGGTATCTTAGGCTTCCGATCAGGCTTTTGAATAAACTTGAGTCAACATTTCTTCCTTCGCCATCTTTTATAAGCTTTATGCCTGTTGCAGTAGTTGTATTCACAACTTTACAGTTGGTAATCTGAAACTTCTCAAGAAGTTCTTTTGTGTACTTCTTCTATGAAATATAGATGTCGCCGACTTGTTTTTTTCACTTTGATATCCAAGAAGAAGGACATCAATCCATCGGCAGTCAGCTCAAACTCTTTTAACATGACCTGCTTGAATTCTTCAAACATCACCTAACTGTTTCCAGTGAATAGCAGATCATCAACATATAAACAAGCTATAAGTATATCACCATGGGCATTCTTCTTTGTGTGAACGGCATGCTCATACGGACATTTAACGAAACCATTCTCTTGAAGATAGCCATTGATCCGTGCATTCCAAACTCGAGGGGCTTGCTTCAACCCGTACAGGGCTTTCTTCAACTGATATACTTTGTGTTCCTCCCCCTGCATAACGGAGCCTTCAGGTTGGTCAACATACACTTTTTCTTTAAGTACTCCATTTAAGAATGCGATTTTCACATCCAATTGGTAGATCATCCAACTATGATGACTTGCAAGGGAGATAATCATCATCACAGTGTCAAGGTGAGCAACTAGGGTGAAAACTTTTTCATAGTCTACCCCATATTTTTGTTTGTAGCCTTTTGTTATGAGTCTTGCCTTATATCGTTCAATCTTATCATCGACATTCCGCTTAATTTTATACACCTATTTGAGACTAATGGTCATCTGGCCTTTGGAAGTGAGATCAGCTCCCATGTGTGATTCTTCTTGATAACGTGCATCTCTTCTTCCATAACCTTTCTCCAATATTCTTTATTCACGGCCTCCTCGAATGTGAGAGGCTCATGATCCACATATAGGCAAAGCAAATTTACTTCTTCAGTTTCTGCATAAATGTCGTTGAGGTTTCTCATTTTGATAGGAGTCAAGGGTGAAGGAGAATTGGATGAAGATATACTGGTTAAATTCTAATTTGATGAAGTACTTCCAGGGGAGATGGAACGTACTCCTGAACTTTTGCGATTCGAATGGGGTGATATGGGTGTCTGCTCCTAATTCACATGCCTCTCGTCTTCATATTCTTCAGCCTCGACCTAATTTTCTTTAGCCGAATCTTTATGGTTCCACTTCTAGGTTTCTTCCTCGCAGAACACCACATCTTTACTTACCACCACCTTATTAGTTAGTGGGTTGTAGAGCTTGTATGCCTTTGATTCTTTGCTGTCGCCGAGGAAAATATACTTTTCGTCATGATCATTAAGTTTTTTCCTTCTTACTTCTTGAACTTGAGCATAGGCGACACACCCAAAGATCTTAAGGTGCGCCACGCTCGGTGTTTTTTTACACACGCACGTCATGGGATTTCACCACTGGTGGGTACTCGAACCCTTGACTTGGTGTTGAAACTCCTGGGAGTCTACCACCCGAGTATGCTCGGCTTGTATCCGCTCCATGCCTCCTGTGGTGTCATGAACATGACACTCTTGGTGGGACACAGGTTGAGCAGATATGCAGTACATGCAACTGTTTTTCCCCAGAAGCTCTTTGATAGGCCTTTCTCCTTCAACATGGTCCTCGTCATGTCGAGGATAGTGCGGTTCTTCCGTTCCGCAATTCCATTTTGTTATAGCGTGTAAGCTGCAGTGTGTTGTTGTTTAATGCCATGTTCCTTATAATATTCTTAAAAAACATTTGAGGTGTACTCCTCACCTCTTTTAGATTTAAGGGTTTTTATTTTAAGACCACTTTCTTTTTCAACAAACGCCTTAAAAAATTTTTAAATAGTAAAAGCAGGAGACTTCTCTTTCATTTCATACACCCACAATTTTTCTATTGAAATCATCAATGAAGGTAATAAAATATTTATTACCTCCAAGAAAGATTGGCTCCAGTGGTCCACAGATATCAGTGTGAACCAACTGTAATGGTTTTCTTGCTCTTCGGGATACTCTACTTGAAAAGGAGTTCCTTTGTTGCTTACCAAGTGTGCACGCCCCAACACATGTTATAGATCTTTAATAGCTGGCAAGCCATGTGCCATGCTTGATAAGGACAAAAGCTTCGGGCCATTGAAATTTAGATGCTCAAACCGAAGATACCACATCCAAGAATCATTCTTTGCTTTTCCATAAAAATATTTCTCGAGCATCATGTTTATATGGAGTGGAAATATACAATTCTTTACCATCTGGACTTTCACAATCAAACATCTATGCATATCTCTTATGGAAAAAGAAGAATTCTCTATGCGTATGACAAACCCTTTTTAGAGGAGTTGTCCGAGACTTAATATATTATTTTTCATGTTGGGAATGTAGTACACATTGGAGATGTAGTTTGGAACACCATTCTTCTGAAAGATTTTGATTTTGCCTTTACCTTTCACCGACATCTTTGACGAGTCACCAAATGTCACATCACCATGAACTCCTATAAATTCTTCAAATAGGTTTTTGTTCTCGCACATGTTATTGCTTGCACATGTGTGGAGATATCATATATTTGGTTGATCACAACCTTTGTCTTGTGCAAGGAGCACTGTGGAGTCTTCCTGGTTATGACTCGATGTTTCAGCATAGTTGGATCTTTCATCGTAATCCACTGGCTTGCTCCAACAATCCAAGGCATGATGGCCGAATTTGTTGCAATTCTAGCATTAAATATTTCTCATATTTTCGCGACCGCGTGTAAATCAGCCTCTACCACGAAAATTGATAAAATTTTGTTGATTTTGTGGATTACTTGGATTATATCCATGCCCTCTTCCTCTTGCATGGTTGTTAGTGCCACGACCCTCACGATGTGTATGGTCACCTCTTTGTTCATTTAAAGTCAACTTAGACTCTAAGACATGTTCAAGCATCGTTCCTGCATTCTTTTGCATTCGTTGCTCATGCACTTGTAACGATCTCATCAACTCTTCAATGGACAATTTTTTCAAGTCCTTTGATTCTTCGATCGCCACAACCACATGTTTAAACTTGGTTGTGAGAGATCACAGTGCCTTTTTCATGACACGTATGTCTTCAACTTTTATATCATTTCTTTTTAAATTGTTAATAGTAATAAGTAGACGTGAGAAGTAGTTAGAGATACTTTCACCTTCCTTCAAGTGCGTCACTTCAAATTCAGTTCTAAGAGATTGTAGGCGAACCTGCTTCACTCGATCAACGCTTTTGAAGATGGTGCTAAGGATCTCTCAAGCTTGCTTGCTTGATCTTGCTTCAGCAATCTTTTCAAAGGTTGATTCATCCACCCCTTGATAGAGGAGAAACAAAGCCTTATTGTCTCTTTTCCTTTGATTTTTGAGCACGGTCTTTTCGTCGTTGGTGAAGGCAACTTCTTCCTCCATAGTAGGTTCTATATACCCATTCGTTATGATCTCCCATAGATCTTGCGGCTTGAACATCACCTTCATTTGTATGCACCACTTTTCATAGTTGTCATTTGACAACTTAGGAACCTATAGCTGGATTGTTGTGGCCATCTTTACACCAAAAAACTTTATGGGTTAGACAAATTGGCTTTACCAGGCTTCGAGATGGCCCAAACAATCTGATTTTTTTTGGAGAAGGGAAGAAAGGAATGGATTAAAAATCTGATATTTTTTAACAGATTTTTCTATAAAAAAAAAAAAAAATTCTATTATCAAATGAAAAAAAAAAAATGCTAGAAACTTCTAGAAAAAGAACTTGGCTCTCATATCAGTTTGTTAGTTGTGAGGCCAGAATTTTCGGCTCTACGAAGCCTCCGTACAACTCAAAAAAATCTGATTTTGTAGGAGGAAAGGAAGAGAAAAAAAACAGAATTTTTATTTTCTTAAACTGTTTTGCTGCTGCAAACTTACTTCTTCATTTGCTGTTTTTCTTTGCTACAACCGGATACACAATATGCCTATTTACAGGCTTTTGAATGAAATGTGAAAAGACAAAAATACCCTATTAGAAGGTTCCAACATTAAGTATTTCTAGAAACTACACGAGCCATTTCATCTTCCAAAACAGCTCTATGGGAAGTGTTGTTGTGATTGGAAGATGAACACTCAAGCAGCAGTTACTGTAAATGTTTTGATCTGCAATTCCAACATTACATGCCAAAGGGAGGGGTATCCAGCTTATTGGAGTGTGATAGGTTCATATCATTGCTGCATTTAATGCAGTAGTGTTGTCCACGGCAGTAATAACGTAGACCTATCACGTTGCAACAAGTAGAAAATCTCTACACGTGACAAGCGAGGATCCGGACTTGGTAGGGAGATGCGGAATTATACATTGTCGAAGATGAGCCTAGTCCATACTGAGCTGAAAAAACGTTTATAGAATGACTTTGAAATCTCGTAGCTCTGCCATCCCTTGCTAGGAATAGACAAAGGCTATAAGTAGCCACTGTGAGTGACAGAGCCACGAGTCATCTGATGTAAGGGTTTTATCCAGTTTTTTTTTCTTATCACTTTAAGGCACAAGCCTAAAAATTGACAGATATAAGGCTTAAGTGGACCACCCTAAAAAGAGTAGCAGTGATGATAAAACCTACCATTGAAACATTCTTAGGGTCCACCCTTTGCCACCTAACCCGATCATGAGGTCAGTAGGGAAAACAAAAATATCAGCTTGATCCAAAACCTATGCGGACCTAAAAAGTTTTTAATGATAGGTGTTTAATCATCATTGTGTGATCTGATTTAGCCTTGGAATTGCCTCATTTTTGGGCTTTCCCTCTAAACCCGATAGCCCATCAGAGCCCTTGTCCGTTCCGGGCTAGGGACGGGTGAGGGTAATACCCAATCAGTGTCCCTCCTCACAGGCAGTACTGTAATCAGGGCTGTCAATGGGCTGTGTAGCCCCGACAGTCCTTCCGGCTTGGCGGTGGTGTATTAGGCCTGATGGTCGGGCTCGGGCTTAGCAGTACCCCAAAAGCCCATAAATCCGCCCGGCCTATAGGTCTTTTTTAAACTTAATTTACCTCATTTTCTTTTATTCTCTCCCTCTCTCACACACAAGGCACACCAAAATATTATTTATCCACCGAGATATTCAAGGCTCAGGCTCCGGTGAACTTGGATCAAACTTTGTGTAAATGTCCCAGGCCAGACTCAAGCTAGACTATTTCAGCCCGTCATAGGCCTGGGCTGAATTTGGGCTTAGATTCAGAATTGCAGGCCTGGCTTGGACAGAGCTCGGCCAGCATTAACCCGCCCCATTGACAGCCCTAACTGTAATCTCATGAGCTCACATGTATTCATACACCATGCAAAGGCACTCATGCACACGTGTACACATATTAACATCATCCACATTTCCTTGATGGGATTGAGTGGTCTGTCAATAGCATCAACATACACTTTTACAAATAACATCGATGACTCTGTTACAAACAAATTTAAGACATTAGACAATATCATATCCCTCCTCACAGGTGGTACCGTAATCTCATGAGCTCACATGTATTCTCACACCATGCAACCGCACTCATGCACACACAAATGACTTTATGGATCCCGGCATGCTTACTAAAGAATCGTCATGTGTAGATGTAGGATGCATGTAAACATCCACACGTATGAATAGACACACATCCATGTGCATTACACACGTGCAACACACACAAGGATCTAACATGCTGATTGTGGACAATCAACAAGCAGGAAGGCTACATGGTGCACCCAGACCCATCAGCCACCCCAGTCCCACCAGACCACCTCAACAGCAACATCATCTTCCACGACGGCCGCCTCGTCCAACGCCCCACCCCTCTCAATGCCCTCCTCACCTTCCTATGGCTCCCATTCGGCTTCCTCCTCGCAACCATCCGCATCTACTTAAACCTCCCTCTCGATGGCCCCATCGTCCAACTCACCTACCGCCTTCTCGGCATCAAGCTCATTATCAATGGCACACCACCACCCCCACCTGCACCAGGCTCACCTGGGTCGCTCTTCGTCTGCAACCACCGCACCGCATTAGACCCGATCATAATCTCGATCGCTCTCAAACGCAAGGTCTCATGTGTCACATACAGCTTAGGTTGCTTCTCTGAGCTCATAGCCCCAATTCGAGCGGTCCCACTAACCCGTGACCGGTCGACCGACGCAGCCCGCATATCAGCCCTCCTTCATGAGGGTGATGTAGTAATCTGCCCAGAAGGGACCACCTGCCGTGAACCGTTCCTGCTAAGATTCAGCGCTTTGTTTGCTGAATTGAGTGATCGGATCGTGCCGGTTGCAGTCGATGCCAAGATGAGTATGTTCCATGCAACGACGGTTCGAGGGTGTAAGTCCATGGACCCGTATTTCTTCTTCATGAACCCTCGGCCGGGTTATGAGGTCACGTTCCTGGATCGGGTGCCGGAGGAGCTGACGTGTAAGGGTGGGAAGTCGTCGATTGAGGTGGCCAATCACCTGCAGAGGGTGCTGGGAGCCACGTTGGGGTTCGAGTGCACCGGATTGACTCGGAAAGACAAGTACATGATGCTCGCGGGCTATGATGGAAAGGTGGACTCTACGTGCAAGGAGGAATGAAGGTAGCATTTCACAAATTCGACAAGTGTTAGGTTGCGTCGTCGGTTTCATGGTGTAGGAGTCTTTTGGGCTGTGTTTTGATTGAAGGGAGGTGTTTTGGTAAATTGGGAGGAATAGTAGCATCGTTTGGCACCGTGGTTTTAGAATATCTTATTAAAAATCACGTGGAGTACTTTGGATTTCATTCAGTTTGTGTTTGGCAGCTGGATTTGGAATCCCCTGCAATCCAAAAAAAACCATGCAGTCAAAATATGTAACATATTTATAGGAGTTTGAATTTAATTACTAAATTAACTTTAATATTTGTAATAACACTATTTAAATATATACTTAGGTAAACAATGATGGAATTACAAGCATAATAGGCCACAAGCATAGCATCACAATCGAGCAACTAATTAATGTTTTTTATCCGTTGATTTACATGACCAATGTTTTGTGCTAAAATTATTATTGACATCATTTTAGTGATGAAATTGAGAATTTAATCATTTTGGGAAAATTAATAGCCTAATGATGTATATGTTACGCATATAACCTTTTTTTCATTAAAAATGAGAAAAAAGAAGAAGAAAGGGAGAGGTTGGTAACCCAAGCGAAAGGGAGGAATTGTAAAACTCATCCAAAGTGAGGATTTGAAATTCCTTTGGATTTGGAATACCCCTCATATACCTCGCCAAACAACTGATATATTAAGACTACCCTCGTATCCTCCCAAATCCACTGTGCAAAATGACCCTAAAGGTATTTTTCATTTGCAGTGGTTTCCATGGAAAATATATTAAGGGTTCATTTGACAATTAGAAATTTCAGGATTTGTGGTGTTTTTGCTTTTTCTTGCCAGCAGTTGTGAAGCAATCTAAATTTGACAAGAATCCAAATCTTTCAAAAGATCTCTTTTTAAACTCTTGATCTAAATTTGACAGGAATCCAAATCCTTCAAAAGATTTCTTTTTGAACTCGTACCTCAAGCTCTGACTTCAGGTCCACTGCATTCCAACTAAAATCCATTCAATTTCACAGGGAGTTCAAATCCACACTCCCAAAATGAGCTCGTGAACCATAACTCGTGATCCACTCGGTGCAGCCCACCTAATGAGTGGGTATAAGGATGAATTTTGCACACAATGATCCTCATGGTGCGAGCAATTAGCTGTCGTAGGGACGCCTCACCCACCTCACCGACATGGTGCAGTCTTGACTGTGGGGCCAACTTCACATATTTGTCATATATTTACCCGTCTATTTTGCTAGCAGGCATGAGCCCAAAAATGAAGTAGAACATCCAAATCACAAGTAGATCCATACCATAGGAAAGAGCAGTGATTGAACACCCATCATTAAAAACTTGCTAAGGTCTGCCTAATCTTTATTTGCCAATTTGTGAATAAGGTCACACAAACTTGAACAAAGGGAAAAAACAAATATCAGTTTGATCCAAAACTTGTGTGTCCCACAAGAAGCTTTTAATAGTCAATCTTCATTGTTTCCTACAGTGTGGTCCACCTGAGATTTGGATTTGCTTCATTTTTCTTTTGACTCATTTGCCTAAATGAGCTCGAAAAACGGGTGTGCAGTACATACATCAAAGTGGGCCCCACGGTCAGGCTGCACCTTGTTAGCTATGAGAGGCCAGGGCCACACCTAATCTGTTCCCCCTCATGGTATGGTCAACCTATTAGACAAGGTGGACGCCCAACACGCTTAATAGGTTGAAGATATCCATTTCGGCAGCTGATTAGAAATGAGCGTTTCTCCATGAGTTTGATACATTGGCAGCGTTGGAGTCATTAAAGACAGATATTTAGGGGGCGTTTAGACCGTAAGTTGCTTAAGATAAGCTACTTATTCCACAACTAGCTTATCTTAGTTTCTACTTAATAAGAAAATAAATATGTCCGACAAGCAACATACTTATCAGCTTCTTCTCTTTCGTCTCTTCTAATGTTTCTTTTCAGCAACTTATTAAATTAGAAAAGCTAAAAAAGGGTTAACTAAAGTGATTATATACTTTTAAGTAAAAAATTTACTTGTAAGTAATCATGAACCAAACTTAACAACTTATCTAAAATAAGTCACTTATCTACTGTTGTAAGTAAAAAAAGTAACTTATTTGGTGGTATCCAAACGGGCCCTTAAAAACTACTTAAACTATCTAGGTTATGGTTGTTTATACCCGATTTTGGCACACCACTGCGGACCAATGAGATGCCGCTATGTATTAAAAGATCTACATGCTTAATAATGACGAAATCATACTCGCATGCTGCGTATAATTTACACTCAACCTGGTTCAATCATATCATACAATATGGGAGACTCCATGCCACACGACAATCTTGCCACATGTGATACACATGAACTTCAAAGAGAGGAGTTAGAGACATGCATACGTAAGAACATTAAATGCTAAAGTTATGTCAAAAGTAATTTTCTACAAAGCAAGAGTCTCATTAAAACAAGTATTTGCAAACATTGAATATTAAAATCCTATCATAACAAATATCTATCAAGCATTTAATTCTAGAGTCTCACCAAAAGCCATTTTCTGCATATGCTAAAGGCAAGGGAAGTAAGGACTCCAGTGACTTTCCTACCAAGGAGTTTAGTGATGTGAGAACTCCAACTGACGCGCGATCTGAATAAGGTAAAAATCGGTGCTTTTTTTACATTTGCCAGCGCTCAAAGGTCTTTCTTGTTGTAGTGTGATTTGTCCAGAAAGAACATGAGAAAAACTAGAGAAGGGAGATTTTTATTTTTATTTTTCAAATAAATTTGTAAAGGAGATGAAATGTCTTTATAAAGGAAAAAATAGGTAACCGTTGGGGCTTGAGACACGCGCGAGCGGCATAATAAATGCATGTCGGCGCATGCGGCTCGTTTATTATTAGGTAGGTGTACAGTGGCTCTTTGTCTTCATATACACAACTAAGACAAACATATGCAGAGAAAACCAAAAGTGCCTGATTAACGACAAACCACACCATACCACGCCACGTCCATGACCGCGGCCGCATTCATGCGTGAGAGTTTGCTCCCATGGCATATCCTTGTTTTTTAATACAAAAGATTAGTGAGAGTTCTAATACAAAGACTTAGTTTTCTTAACAACTTTTCAATGTAAGACAAAACTAAACCTAATTAAGGCAAGTTAGTTAACAAAGACAAAAACCAATTTTCCTAAAATTTTCAAATCTTTCTTTTAACTCTTTTAATCTAACATTAAGTCTTTTCCAATGCATCCATATCAATGTTAGACCATTCGAAATGTGGTCCACCGTTGATAGGGTGTGGCCTAGTAAATACATAGAACATGGCCCACATTCACAGCACGTGCCTAGGAGCATCATCCACTGTACCCTTCCACAATATCATATATAACCCTCAAAAGGACCAGTGAAGCATGCTTATAACATTGCCCAATCTAATGCCATATGAGAATCAATCTAGACCATTTGGTCAATGAGCCACAACTAGATGGGCCATAACTGGTAATAATGGGCCTTCAGGCTGTATTTGGGCCTTCCATGATGTGGGCCTAAAAGTCAGGCTCCAGCCCTATTCTGGCCCATTTACTGATTGGACCCGAAATCCAAGATCAGAACAGCCGTCCGGTCATAGATGGGCTTGGATCTGGGCTCTTCCCTGGTCCATTGATCATAGGGTCTAAAATTGAAGCCTTAGCATGTCAGGAACGGTCCTATGGCTGTCAATGGGTTGGTTGGCCCGCTGGCTTGGCCCACTTTGAGTTGGGCTTGAGCTGTATATAGAAGCCCATAAGCCCAACCTGTTTAAGGTTTCAAGGGTATTTTTGTTATATGTCATGCGTGATGAGTCACACCAAAAGAACAGTCCAAATCTTGCATAAAATCAATGGCTGGGAAAGTGTTCGGGCCTCGGCTGTACATATGAGTAGCATGTTGAGCTTGGGACTATTGGTTTTGGCCTGTCGGGGCCTGGCTAGGTTGGGCCTTTATGTAACTTAGTGGCCGGGCATCGACAGACCTTGGCCTGGCCTAAGCCCATTTGACGGCCTTACCCAAGCTCAAGCCCAAAGAGTAAGTGGTTAGGGACAATAATGCCAATAAACCATCTCAGTCCATTGCCACTAGAGGTGGGCATCGAGTCGAGTCAAACTGGATTGGGTCCAACTCGACTTGGTCTGAAATTTGTAATGCACCGACCCGTACTCGATCCGATCCGGGACCGAGTCTAGGTCATCTGACTTGATCCGATCTAGTGCACATCTGGCCTGATCCGAACCGAGTCCGACCCGATTAGGGAAATTGAGTCGGATCAGATTGGGTACGGTTCAAATCGGATTTGGTACGGTTCGGATTGGATTGGGTACGGATCTTTGTTGGGATGACGAATCTCTTCATTTTTTCCCCAACACAGACGGCAAGGAATCCTTTCGGGATGGCTCCATCACCGGTGCTGTTGGACGGAGATGAAACAGAGTTGTCTGAGAAGGACAGAGTCCTTTTGAGGAATTTCATACTCTTGCTGCTGCTTGTTGTGGTTGGTTTTGGAGCATTTGCGAGCTTCTTCCATTATTGAGGATCTGTTAAAGCCTAATAATCTCACTGATCTTGTTCAGCTTCTTTTGATCCAAGATTTTCTTGAATGGAGATTTCTCTCTCTCTCTCTCTCTCTCTCTCTCTCTCTCTCTCTCTCTCTCTCTCTATTCATTTTGCTGATTGAAATACTTTAATAAGCAAAACTCAAAAAGGATATTTGTTGGTATTCTTTGAAAATCTTAGACGAGTGATTGATTTTGTTTGTTGAAATGCTTCAAGAAGAGAAACTCACTAAGGATTCTCTGTTTAGGTTTCTGTGGAAATCTCAGATGTGTGGGTGCGGCGCCGCTTGATCGAATAGAGAAGAGGGGTTAGGGATTTAGGGCTTTTGTTCGAGTAGAGGGTAGTAAAAAAGGGTTTTTTTTTTTAAGAAGTTAAAATAGGTTATATAATACCCGAGATCGGATCGATCCGGATTGGCCATTAATTCGAACTCGACTCGATAAACGTTCGGATGAGGGGGCCTACTCAAACCGACTCGATCCTAGCCTTCTGTTCGGATCAGATCGGGTTGGATTCTGCTCAGCTCTAATTTCCACCATAGTAAAAGAAAAAAATAATCTCATTCTTGCCAATTTCTCAATTCAGAAATTTCTTATAAGATTTTCATATTTGAGACTTCAAGTTTATATATACATAGATCGAGCTCATGGGAACTTCCCATGAGGTTGAACTATATGGGCCCCACCGTGATGCGTGTCGAACATCTACCCTATCAGTCAGATGCACCATTCCATGGTGGGCCTGGGCTTAAAAATGAAGTCAATCCATGACTTTTGTGGGGCCACACCACATAAAAAAGTTGAGAGGGGTTATCCCCCTATTAAAACATTCATAATCGTTTTTTGGGCCCACCGAAATGTCGTTCACAAATCCATCCCATACATTATGTGTGTCCCACTTGGATGAGGGGTCAGACCAAGTTTCAGACACATCCAAATTTCAGGTGGGCCCCACCAAGTGCTTTTATATGTTTTAGGAATGTCTTCATATGATTTTAGATGGTATGGCCCACCTAAGTTCTGTGTACGGCTGATTTTTGTGGTATCCCATAATTTAAAGGGGACCCATCAAATGCACAATGTTGATGTTCGACACACATCATGGTGGGACCCACACAACTCGACCTCATGGGAAGTTCCCATCAGCTCGACGGCAAAGAACCATTTCCACACACACACACACACACACATATCGGGAAATGGTACTATGCGGTCAAGCATATGCAATATTATCGTAAGGTCGAATCGTGTTGAATACAGATTTGTAACAAGGAAAAGAAGTGGATTGTGTGGTGTACTTGGGTGTGTTTACGTTATAAAGTTATATGGCCTAGTATGATCTATGTGTTATATCCAAACTGTCCATTCATTTGGGTAGATCATTTTAGGGCATGAGATAAAAAATGAGACAGATCCAATGTTCAAATGGACCGCACCAAAGAAAGCAGTGGGGATTAATTGATATCATTGAAAACTTCCTAGGGCTCTCAGAAGGTTTGGATCAAGCTGATATTTGTTGTTCCCCTTCATCTCAGGCTGCATGACCTTTTGAATGCTTGGATTGCACCCAAAAAAAATCAAGGTAGGCTCTCAGAAGGTTTTAACAGTGATTGTCATTCTCACTGCTCTATGTGGTGTGGTCTACCTGAGCTTTGGATCTGACTAATTTTTAATTTCATCCTCTAAAATGATCTCACTAAATGGATGGATGGTGTGGATATAGTACATACATTAGGGTGGGGCCCACAAAACATGCTAGCGTGAACATAGAGCCGAAGTCGGTGTTGTGTACACCACGCAATCCACTTCCAAGAAGAAGATACAGAAGGTGGGAGTGGATTCTTGTGGGTGTTATTGTTGAGGGTCAAATATTGCATATTGGACCCCATTTATTACTTGGTTTTATGAACATTATAATGCTTAATGTCTTATTTTAATCATGTTTGTGTTGCAAAGTGAATTTAAGAGCTTGGATTGAAAAGGGTACTAAAAGCATGGATTTAACGCTCAAAAATCACAAAGCCAAAGGTTGGATCTTAAAAGATCAAAAATGAAGAATTCACATGCCAAATATCTAAGAAAACTAAGTGAGGAATGAAGAGAATTGAAGACTTGAAGTGAAGAAAATGGACCTTAAAAATCTGCCTACTTCGACTAGTATCGGCCCTCATTCGACCAGTCTAAGGCTCCTGCTTGATTAGTCAAAGATTCCTCGACTCGAACTCTAGTAACAAAATCCTCTAATTTCCTGTCATCCTTGACTAGTCGAAGGTTTTCCTCGACTTGGCTAAGGTTACGTAGACAGCACACGGACTGCGTAAATTTGAGGCGGTTTCTGAATTTTTCCAACTCGGTGTGAAAGTTATAGTTGCAAAATTATAAATAGGAGTCCCTAAGATGTTCCTAAACATCTTCTAGGGTTTGAAGAGTAAAGCAAAATGGTAGAGAAGCCGTCACCAAGAGTTTTTCTTCCTTTTCCTTAGTTGCTTTTATGATTTTCTTAAGAGATTTTAGTTCAATCATGTCTATGGTTGGCTAAACCTCTTATCTATAGCTAAAAGGTGAAGCTTGTAGCGTGATGAGATGTTTCTTTTACTTTGATTCATGTTTATGTTGAACCTTATTTGCTTCTAGTTTGACTTTAAAGGAATATTTTCAGTTCTTAATGGTTTATTGTGACTCAAATTACATTAGATCTACAATAGCTTTGAGTATCTTCTTTTCTGATTTTGAGATTGTCGGATTGGTAAATCTTGTTGTTAGCCATCGTCTCATGGGCATGTTTTAGTGATGGAATCTCTTCCAATTATTACAATTTTCCTCCATTGAGAATTAGGTCAAGGAAAGTTCAGATTGATCTTAATTGTATATCTTTCAATTAGATAGGATAGGACTCCAATTCCAATCGCGTGACTTGAATCAAGTGAGAGGCCTCCTTGATCTCTACAAGTGGATCCTTGGAAACTCTAATTACCACCTTTGAATTTGTTAGTTTTAATCACAATTACTCTCTCAATTAATTCCGATTCAGATTCAGATTCACATCTTCTTCTAATTCTAGTTCTAGTTACTTTCAGAATACACACAAGATTAGTCCCTGTGAATTCAACCTCGCTCTTATCAAAATTATTACTACATCTCTTCCCTACTCTTGGGGTTGTGAACTAGTTTTTGGCGCTGTTGCCGAGGATTAAACGACTGTGTTTTTCTGAGATTGATTAGTTTTAGAAATAGAATAAGATTAGGATTTATTTACTTTCTATTTTTAGAATTAGGGTTTCTCTAGATTTTTTTTAGAAACTAACTTAATTTTCCTGTTTTGTGGGATCCTAATATAGAAACTTCTAATCTTGTAATCTCTTTCTAATTTTTCTTTCTTTCTATTTCTATATTAGGGTTTGCTTTCTGTTTTTAGAAACTTCTAATCTTGTAATTTCTTTCTAATTTTTCTTTCTTTCTATTTTTATATTAGGGTTTGCTTTCTGTTTTTAGAAACTTCTAATCTTGTAATCTCTTTCTAATTTTTCTTTCTTTCTATTTCTATATTAGGGTTTGCTTTCTGTTTTTAGAAACTTTCTAATTCTAGAATTTCTTTTTTTTTTAATTACTAACTCATCTTTCTGTTTCTGTTTTTAGAAACTTTCTAATTTTAGAATTTCTATTTTTAGAAACTAATTTCTTTTGTTTTGATTTGCACGATCTTAAATTAAGAACTTCTAATTTGGTAACTTCTTTCTAATTTTTTTCCTTTCTTTTTTTTAGAATTCTTATTCCCTCTTTCCTTTTTAGATTTATATTAGAATTTGAAATTGAGGACTGAGAGTGTTTCATGCCCAAGTGGGTCCGTAACAACACTCAACGCCTTTTGAGTGACGGAGGATTAGTTAAGGGGTTATCTATCCATCACAGGATTAGACACCATCTAAGATCTTCAAAGTCAATTGAAGTGATGGCTGCCAATCAACCGGGAAGACAACCTCAACCTCAGGTTGAGGAAGTTCAGGATGAGAATGAGGCGCTTCAAGCACCCCCGCCTCGTACTTTACGAGATTATTTACAACCGACGGAGGTGAGCATACCTTCCTGTATGGTTTTTTCAAAAAATACAGGAAACATGGATATCAAGCCAAGTGTGATCCAACTCCTTCTAAAGTTCCTTGGACTTGAATCTGAAAGTCTATATCTACACTTGAAAGAGTTTGACAAGATTATAGCCACTTTATATTTTCCTAACGTGTTTGAGGACACGGTCAGGCTGAAACTCTTTCCTTTCTCCTTAAAAGAAAAAGCTAAGATGTAATTGCACTCACTACGTCCGCGATCTATTGGCACATGGAATGACATGATGAAGGAGTTCATAAAAAAAAAATTCTTTCCATATCATAAGACAATCACTATCAGGAAGTTGATCATGAAATTTGCCCAAAAGGGAGATGAAACATTCTTCCCATATTGGGAGTGGTTCAAGGATTTTGTCAGTTCATGCCCACAATACGGTTTTGAAACGTGGCGCATAACAAGTTTCTTTCATGATGGACTGACATCTTCCATGTGCCAATTCGTTGAGACGATGTGCAATGGGGAATTCAAGAATAAAAATATCGATGAAGTGTGGGATTACTTTGACAAACTCGCTGAAACCGCATAATCATGAGACGTCTCCCCAAAATCAAGCACCACCTCTAGGCCCACTCAATCAAAGAAGAGGGGCAGAATATTCCTTTTAAAAGAAGATGATGATATCAATGCTAAAGTGACTAATCTTATAAGGAAATTTGAGGCCATGAAACTAAAAAAGGATAAGGCCAAGAAAACTGTTTGCAGTATTTGTACTTGCAACGTTCACACAGCTGAAAATTGTCCAACAATACTTGCTTTTTAAGAGGCACTGAACGAGCAATCGAATGCCATGAACAACTACCAAAGACCTTTCAGTGGACTCATCTCTAACACATATATTTCTAGTTGGAGAAATCATCCAAACTTCAGTTGAAGGAATGGACAAATGTCTACTCCTTAAGGATTCCCCAATCCAATTCCAATTCAAGGGAAACCTCAAGAAGATCTGGTTCAAAAACATATTCGAGACCAAGAGCTACTCAACCAGGATATCAAATCAGCATTGGGAACGTTTGCGTCATCTATTCAAAGGATAAAGTCGCACTTAACAATTGGGGGAAATGGGATGCTTCCTGCTCAACCTCTCCCCAATCTGAAACCACAATATGAGATAAGTGACCTAAGCTCTTCAATTCAGATGGAGCAAGCTAAATCTATCACCACTCTTAGGAGTGGGAAGACCATTGACAAAACCATTCCGGTTAGGGCTGAAATGCCTAAGGACCTGGAAGAGGACAACAATGATAGACTTAGCACTGCTCCACAAGAATTAGAACCAGAACTTCAAGGCAAGCTGATTGCCCCATTTCCCCAATGGTTGATAGCGCCAAAACCTCTCTCTAACTCTCAGGACATTCTAGAGGTGTTGAAACAAATTAAGGTCAACATTCCTTTACTGGATGCGGTTAAACAAATACCTTCATATGCCAAATTTTTGAAAGACTTGTGAATGACCAAAAGACGACAAAATATTCAAAAGAAAATCTTTTTAACTGAAAGAGTGAGTGTCATCCTAAAACAAGATGTGCCACAGAAACATAAAGATCCTGGTAGCCCAACCATTGCTTATGTAATTGGGAATTACCACATTGAGCACGCACTTCTTGACTTAGGGGCAAGCGTAAATCTGATTCCTTACTCGGTTTACGAACAACTAGGTTTGGTTGAATTGAAACCCACCCGAACCACATTACAACTTGCTGATCAGTCAGTTCGTGTACCGAGAGGAATAATTGAGGATGTGTTGGTCCAGGTTGAAAAATTTTACTACCCGATAGATTTATCGTCCTAGATACTTAACCCATCATAGACATGAGCACTCAAATTCCGATCATTCTTAGTCACCCATTCCTTGCCACATCAAATGCAATCATTAATTGCCAGAATGGAGTCATGAGTTTGTCTTTTGGAAATATGACATTGGAGTTGAATATCTTTTTTAATACGGGCAAACAGTTAGAGGATGATGACGATTCCCACAACATTAACATGATCGACTCTTTCGTGAAAGATAGAACACTTTTAACCTTATTCTCTGACCTTCTAAGGACATGCTTAGCCCACTCCCATGATTTTAAGGATGATATAATTAGAAAGATAGGGAATATGCTGGATACCGTGCCGGTACTTGAAGTTAACCGGTGGAGGCCACAATTTGAAAATTGCCCTAAATTGATGTAGTACCTCTACTGTTTAACCTCAAGGCACTGAAGCTTGACCTAAAACCTTTGTCCTCTGATTTGAAATATGTTTATTTAAGTCAAGATGAGATATACCTGGTGGTGATTTCTTCCCACCTCGAGCAAGAACAGGAGAGTATGATCATCTCTACTTTCATTGATACAAGAGAGCCCTTGGATGGTCGATTGTGGACCTCAAGGGAATTCATGACCCTTCGATTTGTACTTACTGCATTTATCTAAAGGATAATGCGAAGACCTCTCGACAACCACAACATAGATTAAATCCAGACGTGAATGAAGTGGTTAAGGCCGAGGTTTTTAAGCTATTAGGTGTGGGTATCATATACACTATAGCCGATAGTCAACGGGTGAGTCCAACTCAGGTGGTTCCTAAGAAGTCTGGAATCACTATCGTAGCCAATGCCGACAATGAACTCGTGCCAACTAGAGTTACTACTGGTTGGAAAATGTGCATTGACTACAGAAAGTTGAATACCGTCATGAGGAAGGATCACTTCCCTTTGCCCTTCATTAATCAAATCTTAGAAAGGCTAGCTGGTCATTCACACTATTACTTCCTTGATGAGTATTTGGACTACAACCAAATAGAGATAGCCCTTGAAGATCAGAAAAAGACCACATTCACATGTCCGTTTGACACTTTTTCTTACCGAAGGATGTCATTTGGACTGTGTAATGCCCTCGCCACTTTTCAGCGATGCATGATAGGTATTTTTTCTGATATGGTGGGGCAATATTTAGAGGTCTTCATAGATGACTTCTCTGTCTTTGGTCCATCCTTCAACGATTATTTAGAGAATCTTAAATGTGTGCTAAAGCAATGTGAGGAAAAAAATTTAGTATTGAATTGAAAGAAGTGTCATTTGTTGAGGGTCAAATATTGCATATTAGACCCCAGTTATTACTTGGATCTACAAACATAATACCGTTTAATGGCTGATTTAATCATGTTTGTGATGCAGAGTGTACTTACGAGCTTAGATTGAAAAAGGATGATAAAAGCATAGATTTAACGGTCTGAAGTCACCAAGGCAAGCGACGGACCCCAGGAGACCAAGATCGATGGATGTGCATGCTAGGGATTCAAGAAAATCAAGAAACTGAAGCTCAAGTGGCCCGAAAGACATCCAGAATGCAAGATCACAGGGTTCCCACCATCCGTTGAGCTCGAAAATTCATACATCGCCCGGGGACCATAAATTAACCGTACACGTAAAATTTCATCCATTGGATCGCTGTGGAAGTGGCCCAACGGACAGATCAGCCCACAATTTACTGATCTGGGGCCCACCTGATCTCTGGATACACCTCATCTTTGGTCTCAACGCCTTAAGTCATGTGAAGAATCAGATGGACGGATGAGATTGTGTACATAAACCATGATGGACCCCACGTATGCATTGCATGTGTACAGTGTGCACGTGCACCAGCCGTGCACCCGTGCACTCAAAGTCGGTCAGCAGGCGCTGACCGACAAAAACTCAACTTCTTCAAAAGTGCAACAGCGTTAACGCTGTCCGTCGGTGGGTTTGCTTAGTGGGCCCCACTCATCATGTATTTAGATGATCTAGGCCGTCCATTAAGATTGCAAAGGCCTTATTGCCAGTGCCTAGGTGATAGAATTTTAGGAGATAGCGTATATCAGATTTCAACCGTCAAAACGCAAGATGAACGGTGTAATGCCAAATCTTGTGGGCCACAACGAAATCAGCCCGTTCTCGCCCTTACCCAACGGTTTTTCGAAAGGATTCCAATGGACGGATCGGATTTCTCATTATACCTTGGTCATGGGCCCACCGTCTTCCACAGCAACTACGCGGAAGCTCTGTTACGCAACAGAGCATGCGATTCTTCCTTGTAGGCCACCATCACGAGCTGTCTCTCCAATCCAGACCGTCCATCATAAGTCCAGGCTTCCTATAATCCAAGCCTAGGTGACGTAATTTCAAAAAGACAGCGATAATGGCATCTCAACCATTCCAACACTGGTTGAACGGTTGTAATATTGATCAGGTAGGCCACATCAACGGACAGTGAAAATGACTCCTTCCTGACCGAAATTTCGAGAGTAATTTGGTGGACGGCACGGATTTTTCAGAAGACAGCCAAAGTGGGCCCCACCAACAGCACAGCGCAGCTCTTGTGCGTATGTTACGCACGTCCGAAATTTTCGGACGTTCTGGACAGTGGTGGCCCATCTCCGCCGATCTATTTGTTGATCCAGACCATTCAAGTTGCAGATCCTTGGGTCTAAACTCCTCCTAGGTGGTCAGATCGACCGGACTGGTTTCACTTTCATCGTGCATTCGATCCAAACACAAGTCCCCTTTTGCGCTTCTTTTGTTGCGCACGCTGCTACAGCGCCGGGCTGCGTAAAGAGGAGTGTGTAACTCCCTCTCCAGGGGGCTGGATGACTATAAGAAACAAGCTTTGGACGAAGGGTAGGGGATCGAAGGTGGAGGCCGTGGGAGTACAGGGAAGGTTTGGGACATGAGCAAAAGGAGGAAGCTGGTTTCTCTCTTTCCTTGTTCTTTTCTTTTCCTTGTTATTTTTTATTTTGTTGTTTTATTCAGCCCATTTATGTGTGGCTAAACCTCTTAGCTAGGGCTAAGAGGTGAAGCCTGTAGCGAGATGGGAGAGTTTATTCTATGCATTTAATTTAAATTTCTGAACTTAATTTGATTTTTAAGTTGATTATTAAAGGAATATTTTCTCAGTATTTAATGGTCTGTTGTGATTGAAATTACAATGGGTTTGCAATGGCTTTGAATATTTCTTTTTCTCTTTTAATGTTTATGACGTCAGGAGGCCCTGTTATTCACCATCGTCTCCTGGGCATGGTTGGATGATAGTACCCTTCATAACTTCCAGGCACTGTTGATTGGTTGGTAATTAATTTAATCTTGTTGTTTGCTTTGTCACTTGGGCATGGTTAGATGATGGAATCCATTCTAATTCATATACCTTTCATCTCTTAAAAACCAGATCAAGTAAGTTCAACTTAATTCCATAATCCTTGATGCAAGCATAAGATCTCCCTGATCTCTACAAGTGGATCCTCTGAATCCCTAGTTTCCTTTCCTTGAATTGTTTAAAGTCTTAGATAATTATTCCATAATTATTCTGAAATTCTATTTGATTTAGATTGCATCTTAGGCTAGTTTTATTTCTATCTAGTTTCAGGAAACGTACAAGTTTCAGTCCCTGTGGATTCGACCTCGGTCTTACCGAGTTTATTACTACATCACAACCCTATACTTGGGGAGTGAACAAGTTTTTGGTGCCGTTGCCGGGGACTGACGGTTACGTTTTTTGGGATTAATTAGTTTTAGAATTAGGTTAAGATTAGGATTTTACTAACTTTAGGTTAAAGTTTTTTGTTTATTTTATTTTTAGAAACTAACATGTTTTCCTGTCTTGTAGGATCCTGACATAAACTTTTAAATTGGTAATCCCTTTCTAATCCCTCTACTTTTTCTATTTTTAGAAAATAGTTTATTTTTAGAAACTTTCCTCTTTTGTTTTTAGAAACAAGGTTAGTTATTTCCTTTCTTTTAGAGATTCTTTCTAATTTTTAGAAACTAACTCATCTTTCCTTTATTTTTAGAATTTTTCTAATTCTGGAACTTTCCTTCTTAGAAATTAATTTTCTAATTCTAACTCTTTTAGAATCTAACTTTGTTTCCTAATTTATTTTTAGAAATTTCTACTTGTAGATTTTTTGTTTAAAAACTAACGTTACTTTAGAATTTTTAGATTTAGAAACTAATTTTTGTTGTTTTCTTTTGCAGGATCTTAATATAAGAATCTCTAGTCTGGTAACATCTTTCTAACTTCTCCTCTTACTTTATGTATTGCTGTAGGATTCTTTTTTTTTTCTAGGATTAGACTCAGAGTTAGGGTTCTACCATGGAAGCGTGGGTACGTGCATATGCCGAGATGGATAAGAGATATTGGGGAATGCCTGAGGGTTGTGAAATTCAACGTATACCTCAAGATTTTTCTCCATCAAGAACAGACATTGAGAACCGACTAAAACATTATGTTCCATCTGTTAATAGGGCCGTATATGATTGTAATTATGGAAACGAGGATTATTATCAACCATCATATTCTCCCATGTATGATCAGTATGACTATTACCAGGGGAAACATCAAAATATGGAAGATGAACCAACTATATGTTATAATGATTATCCTCTTGGATACCCTACCATTGATATCCAACCAGAAACAATCCAAGAGGATTCAGCTCAGCGTAACCTGGCCTATCTCACGGAAATGAGAAAATCGTTGGAAGCGCTTAATTCGCGCCTTGATAAGATAGAGGAGGCTCGGTTATCTCAACCACAATTCATTCCAGAAATACAATGCGAGAAAAGTTATCCTAACTCGCTTTAGAAGAACTCTGGAATTACAAATGAGGAGTTGGATTCTATCAATGAGCATATGGTTCAATTTCTCGATGAGTTGATCTCAATGACTATTCAAAGGAATGGTCAAGATGCGTGGGTATCTTTCAAATATAGTGATGATGACACACTTTCCTCACATGACACACAGGATCTCAATGATGACGTAGAGGTTAGTTTTTTCAAACCTCAACCGAACTTAGGTGTAGAATGTGAGGAGAGCGACCCCATCCCAAGTGTGTACTGCACGAAATTAGACGATGATGTGTATTGGGATGATGATCATGAATGTACAGCCCAGAATCCCCTAGAATCAATATCAAGTTTGGTCCAGGTCAATGATCAAGACGTATATGAAGTGGTCGGTCATAATGAGCCACTCCCCTCACCTGACATGTCTGATTTTAAGGTGGAGGATGAGCCCCTTACAATCGACCCTTTTAACTCTTGTGAAATATGTTTGGACTACTCCTCTAAATTAAATGATGATGTGATTCGGGAAAAGGACGAGTTGCTCGCTATGACCTTGGAAATTGAAACTACTAAGTTGAGGCCACCATCTGAGCTGTACACGTTTGACAATTCAACTCCTCGATTGAGTAGTTTCAATGAACAAAATGATCACATCGATGCTTCCCCTATTGATTCTTAATCTATCTATGTAGGGCTGGAGCAAGAGAGCACACCTCCGTTTACCTTTAAAGACAATGAATTCCTTGGGCAGATCATCACGAGCTTTAATGTGGAACATAAGTCATGCTCAACTAAATTTTTCAACTCTTTGGGTGATTGTTTGGCACACTTTGCAGATTCAAATGATCCCATGATAAGAGACATAGTGAATGCCTTGCAAGACAACATCTCGATAGTCATCACTGACCGAGAAAACCCTTACTCTGAAGCCCCTTCTTCCACAGATCCTGAATATTTACCATTAGGGGAGGAGGAGCTGAAAATTGATCTGAAGTTTGCTACTTCGGAATGTGTTGAGACTACACCACTTCCTGAAATTTTTTCTTAATTTGATTTACCTGTAGTCTCTGATGCACCATGGGATACTAACTTTGCAACTTTTTCTGACACAGGTGAATCATATATACTTTGGATACCTCAAGCGAATCAACAGCAAAATTTTAATAAGGTACATAAGTTTCTCTGGAAAGTCAAGCTCCAGGGCATCCAAGCCTATTGTAAAAAGGGCTTTTGGATGATCCTGTTGAGGAACTTACTGAGAAACTTTTCACGATACTGGCCGGAAGAAGAACCTTGCGACATGATCGAGTAGTTTTTCCCTACTTTCATAAGACTACGGTAGTTTGCTTTATGCTGTTCTAGGATAGACGACTTTATGCTGATAGGTTAGTTTGCTTGATACGTTGTTTTAGGATAGTTTGCTTTTGTTGGTTTCTCTCTTGTGCTAACCTACTCTGATATCTTTAGAAAGTCTCTTGATTCGTTATCCAGGTACTATTTTCCCATCACTTTTTTTTACTTTCGTTATCTCATGTGCATTGCATGCTCATATCGTTTACATTGAGGACAATGTAGATTTTTGGTTGGGGGTGGGAGATTAGGTTTCCTAATCAGTGTTTTCTTGGTCTTGAGCAAAAGTTGTGAAATTTTTTTAATTTTTCAGGATTTCTGATGAATTCGAAGTGATTTTGATGGTCATCTAGGGCACTTAGAATTTCAAGATGCGTGATGTTGGTACTTTATGACTCTTGGATTCAGTTATCTATTGAATTTCACAGCTAAGTTTGAATTGTTAATCCATTATTAAAAGTTGTAAACATTGATTGAGTCATGGATTCACAGGTCACATCTTGGTTGCACATTAAGGTTTCAGTTCGATATTGAATTGTAACTTGGTGATCATTAAGCATGGAAGGAACCAACCCGGGGAATTGTCCATCTTGTTTAATACAAAGAATAAAAAAAAAAGAAAAAAAGAAAAAAAAAGAGAATGAATGAATGAAAGAAATAAAAAGAATACCCAGCTAAAAAAAACAGTTGTCATCAGGAAAGGGTTGGGTGTACGATCTTCATCATAGGTTTGCTCCTTATAAGTGTGGATGCGATTCCCTTTCCCCTTAATGGAAAAATCAAAAGCTGGAAGAATGAAAAAAAAGAAAAAAAAAAAAGAGAGAGAGAATTGTAAGGCAATTTCTAGGTTAGGTTTTGGTTGTCTTAAATGCTCATTCGAACATCAATGTATCATAGAAATTTGACAATTGAATCTCTTAATGATGATAAGCCGTGATTACACTATACACCCATGGAACTCGATGTTTAGAATTGTTCTAATTAATGGATTAATATTTGAGCTTGATTATGAAGTTTACCGTGAGCTTGATTTCAGGAAAAGTAATGCCAACAATCATGAATCTCAGACTTCTATTTCTGGATTATTTTCAAAAATCACTTGAGTTTATAGAAATTGTCTGGTAATTCTCAGCTTATTTTTCGCATACCTTGCTCGGGACTAGTAAGATGCTGGTTAGGGGTTGTGTTGAGGGTCAAATATTGCATATTAGACCCCAGTTATTACTTAGATCTACAAACATAATACCGTTTAATGGTTGATTCAATCATGTTTGTGATGCAGAGTGTACTTACGAGCTTAGATTGAAAAAGGATGATAAAAGCATAGATTTAACGGTCTGAAGTCACCAAGGCAAGCGACGGACCCCAGGAGACCAAGATCGACGGATGTGCACGCTAGGGATTCAAGAAAATCAAGAAACTGAAGCTCAAGTGGCCCGAAAGACATCCAGAATGCAAGATCACAGGGTTCCCACCATCCGTTGAGCTCGAAAATTCATACATCGCCCGAGGACCATAAATTAACCGTACATGTAAAATTTCATCCATTGGATCGCTGTGGAAGTCGCCCAACGGACAGATCAGCCCACAATTTACTGATCTGGGGCCCACCTGATCTCTGGATACACCTCATCTTCGGTCTCAACGCCTTAAGTCATGTGAAGAATCAGATGGACGGATGAGATTGTGTACATAAACCATGATGGACCCCACGTATGCATTGCATGTGTACAGTGTGCACGTGCACCAGCCGTGCACCCGTGCACTCAAAGTCGGTCAGCAGGCGCTGACCGACATAAACTCAACTTCTTCAAAAACGCAACAGCGTTAACGCTGTCCGTTGGTGGGTTTGCTTAGTGGGCCCCACTCATCATGTATTTAGATGATCCAGGCCGTCCATTAAGATTGCAAAGGCCTTATTGCCAGTGCCTAGGTGATAGAATTTTAGGAGATAGCGTATATCAGATTTCAACCGTCAAAACGCAAGATGAACGGTGTAATGCCAAATCTTGTGGGCCACAACGAAATCAGCCCATTCTCGCCCTTACCCAACGGTTTTTCGAAAGGATTCCAATGGACGGATCGGATTTCTCATTATACCTTGGTCATGGGCCCACCGTCTTCCACAGCAACGACGCTGAAGCTCTGTTACGTAACAGAGCATGCGATTCTTCCTTGTGGGCCACCATCACGAGCTGTCTCTCCAATCCAGACCGTCCATCATAAGTCCAGGCTTCCTATAATCCAAGCCTAGGTGACGTAATTTCAAAAAGACAGCAATAATGGCATCTCAACCATTCCAACACTGGTTGAACGGTTGTAATATTGATCAGGTAGGCCACATCAACGGATAGTGAAAATGACTCCTTCCTGACCGAAATTTCGAGAGTAATTTGGTGGACGGCACGGATTTTTCAGAAGACAGCCAAAGTGGGCCCCACCGACAGCACAGCGCAACTCTTGTGCGTATGTTACGCACGTCCGAAATTTTCGGACGTTCTGGACAGTGGTGGCCCATCTCTGCCGATCTATTTGTTGATCCAGACCATTCAAGTTGCAGATCCTGGGGTCTAAACTCCTCCTAGGTGGTCAGATCGACCGGACTGGTTTCACTTTCATCGTGCATTCGATCCAAACACAAGTCCCCTTTTGCGCTTCTTTTGTTGCGCACGCTGCTACAGCGCCGGGCTGCGTAAAGAGGAGTGCGTAACTCCCTCTCCAGGGGGCTGGATGACTATAAGAAACAAGCTTTGGACGAAGGGTAGGGGATCGAAGGTGGAGGCCGTGGGAATACAGGGAAGGTTTGGGACATGAGCAAAAGGAGGAAGCTGGTTTCTCTCTTTCCTTGTTCTTTTCTTTTCCTTGTTATTTTTTATTTTATTGTTTTATTCAGCCCATTTATGTGTGGCTAAACCTCTTAGCTAGGGCTAAGAGGTGAAGCCTGTAGCGAGATGGGAGAGTTTATTCTATGCATTTAATTTAAATTTCTGAACTTAATTTAATTTTTAAGTTGATTATTAAAGGAATGTTTTCTCAGTATTTAATGGTCTGTTGTGACTGAAATTACAATGGGTTTGCAATGGCTTTGAATATTTCTTTTTCTCTTTTAATGTTTATGACGTCAGGAGGCCCTGTTGTTCACCATCGTCTCCTAGGCATGGTTGGATGATAGTACCCTTCCTAACTTTCAGGCACTGTTGATTGGTTGGTAATTAGTTTAATCCTGGTGTTTGCTTTGTCACTTGGGCATGGTTAGATGATGGAATCCATTCTAATTCATATACCTTTCATCTCTTAAAAACCAGATCAAGTAAGTTCAACTTAATTCCATAATCCTTGATGCAAGCATAAGATCTCCCTGATCTCTACAAGTGGATCCTCTGAATCCCTAGTTTCCCTTCCTTGAATTGTTTAAAGTCTTAGATAATTATTCCACAATTATTCTGAAATTCTATTTGATTTAGATTGCATCTTAGGCTAATTCTATTTCTATCTAGTTTTAGGAAACGTACAAGTTTCAGTCCCTGTGGATTCGACCTCGGTCTTACCGAGTTTATTACTACATTACAACCCTATACTTGGGGAGTGAACATCATTTCATGGTTCGTAAGGAAATTGTCCTTGGACACATCATTTTGTCCAAGGGAATTGAGGTAGATAAGGCTAAGATTGATCTTATCTCTAACTTACCTCCACCCAAGAACATACAAAATGTGCGATCCTTCTTAGGACACGCTAGTTTTTACAGGAGATTCATATAAGACTTTAGTCACCTCTCTTGTCCTTTATGCAATCTACTTCAAAAGGATGCACTATACAAGTGGACTGAGCAATGTCAGGAAGCTTTTACTAAGCTCAGGGGCATGTTAACCACCACACTTATCATGTAGCCACCTGACTGGAGCCTTCCTTTTGAACTTATATGCGACGCATCTAATTATGCTCTTGGGGCGGTTTTAAGCTGGAGAAAAGAAAAGAAACCCTACGCTATTCATTATACAAGTAGAACTCTAAATCCTTTCCAAGTGAACTACTATACTACAGAAAAGGAACTCTTAGTCGTAGTGTTCACTTTGGACAAATTTAGGTCCTACTTAATGAGATCCAAGATTATCATTTACACAGATCATGCGGTGCTTAAGTATCTTTTTTCTAAGAATGATGCTAAGCCCTACCTGATAAGATGGATCCTCCTACTCCAGGAATTTGATTTGAAAATAAAAGATAAAAAAAGAGTAAAGAACATAGTGCCTGACCATCTTTCCCACCTTGATCTCTCTGATTCCCTTGAGACAACACATATAAATGACATATTCCCTGACGAACAATTGTTCAAAGTCTCTCATTCACCTTGGTTTGTGGATATCGCTAATTATCTTACTACAAGTTTCACGCCGACACATTACACCGTGTAAGATAAGAAAAAAATTTCACCGAAGTACGCAAATTCTTTTGGGATGATTCATATTTGTTTAAATATTGTCCACACCAAATCTTAAAGAGATGTGTGTCAGACAATGAACACCAAAGTATCATTCCTTTTGTCATTCTCAGGCTTGTGGTGGTCACTTTTCGGCTAAAAAGATCACAGCCAAAATTCTGTGGTGTGGCTTTTACTCGCCCACTATGTTCAAGGACACTCATGAGTTTTGCAAAGCTTGTGAGCGTTGTCAGAAATTGGGAGTATTGTCCCGTTGAAACATGATGCCTTTGAAACCCATTCTGATCATTGAAGCATTTGATTGCTGGGGCGTCGATTTCATGGGACCATTCCCTCAATCTTTCAAAAATTTATATATTTTGCTCGTCGTAAATTATGTCATTAAATGGGTTGAAGCGATTCCATGCCGGAACAATGACCATCAAACGATCATTAAATTCTTAAAAGAGAACATCCTTTCCTAATTCGGAATGCCTCGAGCCATCATTAGTGATGGGGGCTCACATTTTTGTAATAGGCCATTTGCGAACTTAATGAAGAAATATGGCATCTCTCACAAGGTGAGCACTCCATACCACCCATAAACAAGTGGGCAAGCTAAGATTTTCAATAGGGAGATCAAATACATTTTGGAGAAAACGGTTAACCTTGATCGAAAGGATTGGTCAATCCGATTGATCGATGTTTTACGGGCTTACCGTACTGCATTTAAAACCCCTATTGGAATGTCTCCCTTTAGACTTGTTTATAAGAAGTCTTGTCACTTACCTGTGGAGTTGGAACATAGGGCTTACTGGGCGATTAAAAATCTAAAATTTAATTTAGACAACACTGGCTCATTACACAAACTCCAGTTAAATGAACTCGAAGAAATCCAGAATGACACATATGAGAATTCGAAAATTTACAAGGATAGAATGAAGGTGTTTCATGACCAACACATTCTCAGAAAATTATTCACACCAGGTCAGAAAGTCTTTTTCTACAACTCTCGGTCACATCTCTTTCCGGGAAGACTCTAATCCCATTGGACCGGCCCTTTCACTGTTACTAATGTCTATCCTCATAAGGCTGTCGAGATTCAGAATCCAAACAATGACAATGATTTCAAAGTGAATGGACATCGTTTAAAGCCATTTGTTGAAAATTTTGATTCAGAGGACGTGTCCATACCTCTGAATGATCTTGTTTACCAGGATTGACCTCCTAGTCTAACAGAGGTGTAGTTAGGCTTACTACTTTCCATTGTTTAGGATAGTTTATTTTCCATCGTTTTAAGATAGTTTGTTTTCCGTTGTTTTAGGATAGTTTGCTTATCATCTGTTTGAATCTTTTGTGCTAACCCATCTTCACACTGAGATCATTGGAAAAGCCTCAAAATTTTTTCTTCAGGTATTATCTATCCATCACTTTCCCTTTTCTTTTCATTGCTTTTTTGACATTACATACTTATTTCTTTTACATTGAGGACAATGTAGATTTTTCGATTGAGAATGAGGGATTAGGTAACCTAATCAGTATTTTCTTAGTTTTGAGCAAAATTTTTAAAAATTTTCAATGTTTTAAGTTGAAATCTATTTGAGAAGAGATGATTGTGTACTTAAAAATGCTTTGAGTATGATAAGATAGAGATTGAATTTTGAATTACCGAAGTCTAGTCATTTAAGTAATTTATCACTTAAGTACTTGCACTCAATTGATTAAGAGGAAGTTTGAATATCATATTAAATCACAAAATACAATCAAATTGGCTTCTATAAGATATACTAGAAGTTTGATTATTAATATGTAAATCATTGATAAATGGTGAGAATCAGGTCTAGAGAATTTTATCCACCTTAAAAGAAGAAAAGAACCATTTAAAAAACAGGAGATCGACAGAGAGGTCATGAAAAAGAATGAAAATTTTGAAAAAGAATTCAAAAATAAAAAAAAATGAATAAAAAGTGATTATTGATATAAAATAAAAAACTGAAAAAAGAAGGAAAAGGGGATAAGTTCAGAATTAGTACTTGACTTTCAAATTGATATTGAAGTGATGAGCATAGCTAACATGATGAATTGATAGTATTCGTACGGGAAGTAAATTGACTTTCATTGAGCATATTGAAAACTTGATATGCAAATTATGCTTCGATTTAGTGGATTAAGAACTTATTTGATTGGTTGCTTATGTGCTTGGGTTCTAGGTTTTCGAAATCTAACTTTCATATCTTAATTCTACCCATCATCCTTGAGTGCACAAAAGATTGATTTCAGAAAAAGATTTTTGACGTTAAGCATTAAGATTTATTTTTCACATACTTTGCTCAGGACCGGCAAAATGCTGGTTGGGAATTGTGTTGAGGGTCAAATATTGCATATTGGACCTCATTTATTACTTGATTTTATGAACATGATAATGTTTAATGCCATATTTTAATAATGTTTGTGTTACAAGGTGAATTTAAGAGCTTGGATTGAAAAGGGTGTTAAAAGCATAGATTTAACGCTGAAGAATCATTAAGCCAAAGGTTGGATCTTAGAAGATAAAAAAAATAAAGAATTCACATGCCAAAGATCCAAGAAAACCAAGTGAGGAATAAAGAGAATTGAAGACTTGAAGTGAAAAAAATGGACCCTAAAAATCTACATGCTTCGACTAGTCTAGGCCCTCCTTTGACCAGTCTAAGGATCCTGCTCGACTAGTCGAAGATTCCTCGACTCGAACTCCAGCAACAAAATCCTCTAATTTCCCGTCATCCTCGACCAGTCGAAGGAAACCCTCGACCAATCAAAGGTTTTCCTCAACTCGGCTAAGGTTACGCAGACAACATACAGACTGTGTAAATTTGAGGCAGTTTCCGAATTTTTCTAACTCAATGCGAAAGTTGGAGTTGTAAAATTATAAATAGAAGTCCTTAGGATGTTCCTAGGCATCTTCTAGAGTTTGAGGAGTGAAGCAAAAGGGTGGAGAAGCCGTCACCAAAATTTTTTCTTCCTTTTCCTTAGTTGTTTTTATATTTTTTTTAAGAGATTTTTAGTTCAATCATGTCTATGGTTGGCTAAACCTCTTAGCTAAGGCTAAAAGGTAAAGCTTGTAGCCTGATGGGATATTTCTTTTACTTTGATTTATGTTTATGTTGAACCTTCTTTGATTCTAGTTTGATTTTAAAGGAATACTTTTAGTTCTTAATGGTTTATTGTGACTCAAATTACATTAGATCTGCAATAGCTTTGAGTATCTTCTTTTTCTGATTTTGAGATTATGGAATTGGTAAATGTTGTTGTTAGCCATCGTCTCATGGGCATGGTTTGGTGATGGAATCTCTTTCAATTATCACAATTCTCCTCCACTGAGAATTAGGTGAAGGAAAGTTCAGATTGATCTTAATTGTATATTTTCTAATTGGATAAGATATGACTCTAATTCCAATCGTGTGACTTGAATTAAGTAAGAGGGCTCCTTTCAACACTTGAGGTCTTGTATCGATCCCTAGCGGGGGTGGCTAACATGGAGTGTGTGTACTGACATGGGTGTGCACTAAGAAGCTAAGCGAAAAAGAAAAAAAAAAAGTAAGAGGGCTCCTTGATCTCTACAAGTGGATCCTTTGAAACCCTAGTTACCACCTTTGAATTTGTTAGTTTTAATCACTTTAATCACAATTACTCTCTCAATTAATTCTGATTTAGATTCATATCTTCTTCTAGTTCTAGTTCTAGTTACTTTCAGAATAAATACAATATTAGTCCCTATGGATTCGACCTTGCTCTCACCGAGATTATTAGTACATCGTGACCCTACACTTGGAGTTGTGAACAGTTACCCTTGCCATGGGGTCCACCTTGATGAAGTTTTGCATATCCATGCCATTCGTCCGTCTTTCTAACACATTTTAGGATATAATCCCAAAAATTAAGCAAATCCAAAACTTAGGTGGACTTCATATTAGGAAAAAACGGTGACTGAACTCCTACCATTAAAAGCTTCTACGGCCCACTATAATGTTTATTTTTCATCTAACTTATTGATAATGTCAAAAAGACCTAGATGGAGGGATACGGTGAGGATTGTATGTCTAGACCATCCAAATTGTGGTCCACCTACCTTCCTCTGGTCAGAAGCTTACCTATGCATTATAGGGACGAGATGTTGTCCAGTCTGAACTTGGAAGCGGATTGCATGGTGTGCCACACCCGGACTTGGCGGTATATTTATGTCACTAAGTTCTATGGACCCAACATGATGTACGGGTTATATCTATGCCGTCCGTCCATTTTTCAAGATCATTTTAGGGGATGATACAAAAATTGAGGCAGATCCAAAGCTCAAGTGAACCACAAGATAGAAAACGTTGGAGATTTAATGCCTACTATTCAGAACTTTTTAGGGGCCTAAGAAGTTTTGGATCAACCTCATATTTGTTTTGTACCTTCATTTAGGTTTGTTTGACCTTGTGAACAGGTTGAATGGAAAATAAATATCATGGTGCATCCTGAGAAGGTTTCAACCATGGATATTATTGTCCCTACTATTTTATGTGGTATTGGTTCACCTAACCTTAGAATCTGCCTCATTTTTTGGATCATGCCCTAAAATGATATCTTCAAATGGATAGACGGTTTGGATATAATACATACATCATGATGAGGCCACTTAACATGTTACGTCAACACATCACCGACGCACCACGCAATCTGCTTCTGCACCGTAGAAGCCGAGATAGGGTAAAACAACAGCCGATTTTGCCGTCTTTGCTTTCTTATCATTGGGAGGCATCTATACTGTGAACTTTGCAAACTCTTATTCCACGGCTGGTGAGAAGACGGAACTCGACCTCATGGTAACATTGCATGCCCTCGACCACATAGTACCCCCCCCCCCCCTCACACACACACGTATATACCAGTAAAATTCTGACAATTTTATGAGTAAATTGTAAAAAATTTATAATTTGGAGGAATGAAAATTTCATAATATTTTCCTGATGCATCGTTGAATTACTATTAAGATATTTCGTTTACAAAGATAAATATTGATAGGCTTCGACAAATTTTAGCGAGCTTTAACAAACTTCAACAAATGTTAACCTACTTACACAGATAAATATTACTAATCACTACCCATTCCCAATCCTTTTGTTTAAAAATTGAAGAGTCAAGTACACTCGCCCGTTTCCTTGTAAAATTTGAAGAAGCAAGTACACTCGGCCGTTTCCTTTGCTATTATATAATTCCGCATTTGTACTTTGTGCTAAGTATTTAGAAATATGCTCCCATTCATTTCGTCCGTTCCTCTACAGCAATACGTAGGATAAGTTTACTTTGCAATGCAAGGTGTCAGGCCCACCATGATGAATAACCCACATCCAATCCGTCTATAAGCTGAGCTCCTAATTCATATTTCTTGGGTATAAAAATAACATTAATCCAAAAAAACAAGTATGTAACAGGATAGGAACGGTTGAGATCGTGCGGTCACCCTAACATCCTTGCTAACGAAGTGTGAGGCCCACAATGTTTTATACATCTCATCATCAACGTTTGAAGTGGAGAATGGATACGTGACACTCATATTCAAATGATAGATTTGAACGGCTTAGATTAATACGATTAGTATTCCACTCATCTTCAAAAACTCTACACAAGTGCATAAGAACTTTGGGCTTAAGGAGATTCAAAACTAAAATTCCACTCCATCCACAAGATGTGGCCCACTACAATAAATAAACATCCCAAAATCGTGCTTTTCTTAAACTCAGATCAGCCGCACCATGTGATTTTAGAATTTTATAAATGATTTTACTATGCATGGCCAATAACAGTTTTGGATAGGCCTATATTTTGAAATCCATGGATAAAATAATGGGGTTCGCATGATGGACGGATTGGATGTAATTTTTACCTCACGATTAGTCCACAAACCGCATTGTATTATAAACTTAATTCTACGAACGTTGCATAGGAATCGCTCCCCATTTAAAAATCTATACGGATCCAATAACGAGGAATTACATCAATACAATCCTCGACCCTAGCACAATATACTCGGCTTTTTGTTTGTGTATGTGGACCCCACGTTTCAAGAATCTAGACCATTGTTCGGTTGTTTTGCATCATGTATGGGCCAAAACCTTGAAATATACGCGATAAGGCAATCCTAACCTTCCAATCTTTGTCCTGAAAATAGATTGTAGAGATAACGGTCCACATTCATCTGAAAAAGAGGGCACACTTGCACGAAATTAAAAAAACCGAGTACTGCCATTGGGTGGAGGATCCAACGATTCGTGACGGACCAGAATCGTCTCCAACACCTGTTGTACGCATCTGTGTCGAATACCCAAGCTACGTGGTAGCCACTATGTTGTATATGTAAATCCACACCGTCCATCAGGTTATAAATATTATTTAAACCGTAAATACAAAAAATATCATCCATTTAAAAACCTAAAATGGGCCACAGAAGTGGGAGAAATATAAAATTGTTCCTAAACCTCGTTGACGAAATGTAGCCCGTCTAAGTTCTAGATCAAGCTGATTTTTGTATGTTCACTCCATCCAGTGATTTTACATCTGATTAGAGGGTTTGATGAAAGATATATCACACGGTGGGCCAACACACAAATCTATGGTTGGAATTCCATTCCTATTGTAGCCGGTGGGGTGGCCCACCTTGATGTTCAGATGTCATCCAACCTATTGATAGTAAGACTTGAGTCCACATCCTTTCATCTAAAACTTCTGTGGCCTGAGAAAGCTTCAATGGACGGTGTCGGCATTCTCATTTTTTTTTCCCGTGATGTGGCCCACTTGAGCTTCGGATCTGCATGATTTTTTTGGCCCACAACCTATCATGATCTGTCTCAATTGATTGACGGATTGGATGCCACAAAAATGACTATGGGGCCCACCGTGCTTTCTTTTGGATGGGTCTCTACACCAACTATTGTGGAAAATTCGGGTCCGTTGACAGTAGCTCAGAGGTACTGATTACTATATCCTCGACCCGAGGATGGTACAGTTCACTCGGGTTCTCGCTTCAACAAGTGGGGTCCATTTTTCAGTGATCCAGGCCATGTATCTGAAGCAAGCTGGCATGGATAGCCCATGCACCGGAAATATCAAGTATAGGAAGATCCCATCCTCCAATATAGCATTTCTCTCTTGATCCTCTTATCCTAGGACATCAAGTTACGATTCTTATACCAGCCACATTGTATGCCGGGGCCCGTCCTTCCAACGGTTCGGATTACCAAAAGTGGACCCTACTTGGTTAAAATGAAAACCAGAGCATGTACACGGCCAGAGAATGATGCAGACATGCAGTTTGTATTTCTTGAGTGGGGTTCTGGAGGTTTCTTTTTCTTGAGTGGGGGGTAGACATTTGTCTGTTGGGAGAAGAAACGGAAGGGAAGGTATGTGGATTTTCGGCAGAAAAGGTGAATCTGGGTATTCAGCATGTTCAACGGCTGAGGAAGTCACAGATGGGATTGATGGAACTGGCCTGGTTGCCATTGTTACTGGTGGGTCTTTTTTGAATTTTCATTTTCTGGCCATTAGATAGTTTTTTTTTTTTTTTGCTTTGCTGATTTGTGTTTTTTCTTTCGATGTGAATTGATTATAAAAGATTGTATTTTTAGTAACTTGTGATATACTTAGAGGTGTTTGGTGGTCATTTGCTGTTTTTTTTTTTTCTTTTTCTTTTGGAAGGTTGGTGGTGGAATTTGGGTTTGATTGAGTTGGATGTTTTAGATGAGATTTTTTTATTGGAATAGAAAAGATTGCATGTTTTTGTAAATTTTTATGTGTATTTGTTGCTGTTTTCTGGTCTTTTTGTTGATTTATTATTATTTTGATTTGGGTTGATTGAGAAAGTATGGAGATATGGGGATTTGGATGTTTTGAATGAGAAAAGATTGGTTTTTATGTGATTGGAGTGAAAAGATTGCATTTTTTGTAATTTGTGATATGGTTAGAATTGAGTTGGTGCTGTTTGCTGGTCAGTCGCTGGAGTTTTTCTTTTGGAATTTGGGTTTGATTGAGTTGGATGTTTTAAATGAAATTTTTTTTTTGGGTAATTTTTTGTGTATTTGTTGCTGTTTTCTGGTCTTTTTGTTGATTTGTTATTATTATTATTATTATTATTATTATTATTATTTTGGATTTGGGTTGATTGAGAAAGTATGGAGATATGGGCTTTTGGATGTTTTGAATGAGAAAAGATTGGTTTTTATGTGATTAGAGTGAAAAGATTGCATTTTTTTAAAATTTGTGATATGGTTAGAATTGTGTCGGTGCTGTTTGCTGGTCAATGGCTGGAGTTTTTCTTTTGGGATTTGGGTTGATTGAAAATCTATGGATATTTGGTGTTTGGATGTTTGAAGAAAAGAAAGGTGATTACCCACAGACAAGATACTGTACCATCTTTCCCGCCAACATGCCACTTGTGTAGGACATCAATACCATGAAAACAGTAGGTCCCACCATGAAGATCATCTAGCACAAAAATTAGGCTGGTTCAATCATCAGGTAGTCCACACCGTTGGAATCAACGGACAACAAACAGTCTGAATCAACATACAAGTGTGGCCTACATATTGAGCAGATCAGCCTGATTTTAGAGAAGCTCTTGGTGGGGCCAATGGTTTTCTGGCTCGTTTAGTAGCGTGGATTTTAAATCGTATGTAATCAAGTGGATTTTGCAACCCGTGGAATCAAGCTGATTTTGCAAATCAGCTTTGAAGTGGGAATGCGAAGAAGGCTCTTTTGAGGGATTTTGATTCCTCTAAATCTAAATCCCTCAAAAATCCTTGCTATCAAAAAAATAAAAATATAAAAAAATCCCTGCAAATCCCTCTAAGTCCATGCTGCCAAACAAGCCATCTTCATTGTTATCATCTAAGCCTTATCCCTAAGTAGGGTGGCTTGGGAAACAAGCCTTCATGGTACTGATTTCATACAAAAGTGGCATACTGGCAGACATCAGGGGTGCAAATTTAGTCAGGCTCAACCAGAACCCGATGGGTCCAAGCTGAAATTTTGGTCTGTTCAGGTTGAGTTGAGGTTGGGTTGGATTTGGACAGGAAATCCCCAATCTGACTAGAGGCACGACTTGGGTCGAGCTCAACCAGAACCCAATGGGCCCAACCTGAAATTTTGGTCTGTCGGGTTGGATTTGGGCAGGAAATCCCCAACCCAACTAGGGGCACAACTTGGGTCGAACTCAATGCAAACCTGATTGGTCCAATCTGAGATTTTGGTCTGGTCGTGTTGGATCAAGTCAGGTTGAGGTTAAGTTGGATTCGGACATGACCCTTTATTTCATATATGGTATAAATCATTATATTTAATGTAATTATAATATAAGATACTAAATTATTACTATTAGTAAAGAGTACTATGGGCTTGACCCAACCTTAGATGGGTTGGGGTTGATGATATAGTACATCGGTTTGGGTACCTACTACCTAGGGTTAGGTCTTGGTTTCGGCCGGGCCACGGGTTGACCCAGCTTGAGGTCAGTTTGGGCTTGGATTGACCCTCAACCCGACCTGACCCTACCCACTCAAGTTGCACCCCTAGGAAAGATGGTATGCTACCACAAGTTGTGGTATCACTGCATGTAGGTAATGAGTTCTCTTAAGAAAATCTTCTTCTTTCTATCCTTTCTTTTTTTCTTACATTATTACATGTGGGTTCGATGCTGTTTGCTGGTCATCTCTTTGAATTTATTTTATTTTATTTTATTTATTTATTTTTGTCATTTTTGTATTTATCATATTGTTGTTTTTGTTGCTATTGGATTTATTATGTATTTATGCAAAGATATCTGTGCTTGGACATAAAAAAATAGAAAAAAGTTTGTTTTCGTCATTAATTACCCAGAGCCATGATCCAGTACAAATTCTTTGCAGCTTAGCATGGAACTAATTATAAGTGGGGCCCAAGTGGGCCCACCTATGATCATGATGGACCATTGTATCTGAGGGGTCCATCATGGATTTCACGTGGGCCCAATATCACTCTGAGTGAATGATTGCATGCGTTCAAATAAGGGTCTGCAAATGGAGCTATGACCATTTAACACTTACCTCCATTTTATTGCCCTTCTATGGCTGTGATTCTCCAATCATCTTTTTCTTTTTTTGGTTCGTACGCAATCTACATTAGACCTCACATATCCAATGGTCTTTGTTGATCACAGTTGGGCCCCTGCATTTGAATTTGCTCTTTAATAAGGTACAGACAATTTGTACTGGATCTTTGCTCTACCTAACAGTAGATTGTTGTGTGTTCTGTTTGCTGATCGTTTAGTGCCTTTTCATATATGTATGTATATTTTACTAGTTCTGGTTGATGGAAACTATGGAGATGTAGATATGTGTTCTGAATGCGATTAAAGTATAAAAGACTCTACTTTTTGTGATTTACCACAATTATGACTCGATAGTTTGGCATTGTCCGCTTGAAAATGGTCATTGTTTTGAATAAGCTGAAAGTTGCTATCCCCACATGTATCCCTTCTCCACGCATGCACACCTCTCCATGCGGCTGTGTATCGAAAGGGACCCACACTCCTCTCCACAGCCACATATTGGGTGGGCCCAGCAGTTGATCATTTGGCCAAAAATAGGATGTTCAATTATCAGGTAGGTGACATGTGTATAAAAACAATGGATGTGGTGCATTAAATGGGAAAGAACTTGAACCTTAGAGAATTGTGATGGATATGTAATCAAATTGGAGTTCAAATCTCCCTCCAACGTAGGGCTGCAACTTGGGTTTGCGTCAGCCTGAACCCGACTGACCCAACCTGACTTCGGGTCCTCGGGTTGCGTTTGGATAGGAAAACGCCAACCTGATTTGAATTGAGGACTTTGGGTTGGGTCCTCTTGAGGTCTGGTCGGGCTCGGGTTGAACCTCAACCTGATCCAACCTGCCCAAGTTGCACCTACTCTAATACGCTGCATGATTGATTATAAAGTCCAAACAAGGGACTGTTGGATGAATCCGAGATCTTACTAGCATAAAAATAGTATTCATTATTCACACTCACACACCACAAAATTGAAAGAAGCCTCAAAAAACTTCAATTGAATTTAATAAAATATCAGTTGTTATGGTCGTTTGGCCCTGGGCTTTTATACAGTTCTCTACAATCTCTAGAATATTGTAGAGATTATTCCTTCATGCTTACACCCTATTGGACCACTGTTAGTTATCTCATTGTACTCAATGTTGCAAATAAAGAATGTATTTTAAATAAGGAATCTGAAATAAAGATTCCAAATTCAACACTGACTCGATTTATTCCAACTGTATGGGACTTTGTATACAACCGTATGGCATGCATTTATTGTACAGTTGTATAAAGGCCTCAATGTAACAATCTGGTTGATATAAAGGCTTATAAACATCACCCGATTGGATTTGTGGACCCCCCAGAGATTCGTAAGCGTAATTGGGGTATGTTTTGGCCCTCCTTTGATACACATGTGATGTGTGGCCTGGATGAAACAGACTATCTACCTGTGACCTAGCTAATAGTTGAACGTCCCGAGTTTTTGGTCAAGTGATCTTCGTAGTTGGTCCGACCCAGTACATGGCTCAGATTTCCAACACATGTGCGAGGTGTCTGCACTTCATGCAATGCTAGCGAACCTAGTGCATGGTTCAGTTCAGGCAATTTTTCAGTTGAATGTAGAAAGACTCTGTCTCGTTGCTGGCTACAAATCAACGGGTTTGGAGTATCCTTTGGTGTGCGCTATTTACATTTGGACCATCATATGAATAGTCTGGATCAACAGATCATGGACCCACAAACTGAAAACTTGAAATTCATGAATATTCTCTGGTCAAGGATTATATAATTCCTCTTGAAGTAATTGCCTAAACATCACGTGCAAGTTGCAACATCTAACAAAAGTTAAAAGTTTTCAGCTGCAAGTCCGACTTTGTTTTCCAATTCCTACACGGGAGATTGTGTACCAATGCCTCCCACTTGCCCATTCATGTTGAGCGGGAATCCCTATGCATGTGCGAAGTGAGAATCCTGCCACCCCCCACTTTGCATGTGGATGGGAATTTCCATCCACCATTAATGGGCAAGTGAGAATCATCGGTATGCAATCTCTTTTGTTCCATGTGAAAATGCAATATTTTTCCCTTTGTTGTTTTTGGTGGAGGGGGGTGCGTTAGTGGTACCAGTACTATCGTAAGCTACAATTCTACTGGGCAGAAGTGGGGTCCATGTGATCTATTCAATACATCCAATCCTTCCATTAGATGCGCCTTCTTCCTCTACAATAATGGCTAAAAGATAGCCACAATGGAAACTTAGGTAGGCCATAGAAGAGGGGACAAGTTGAGAGGGAACACCCAACCTTGATTTGTGTGGGGTCCCAGAATGTTGTGTAGAGAATCCAGGCTGTCCAGACCCTTAATCTGCCATATACAAAAGGTTAGGACAAGAATCGGGCTGTTCTACATCACAGGTGGACCCTAGTGAGAATCAATGGTAGGCGTCCCCTATCCCCTTGTTCCTCATGCTGTCCCTGTCTAGGTTTTTGGATCACTGATTTTCAGGCCCTGGGTGTAAACTGAGGGACTGTATCTGATGGACGGGTTGGATGTGATACATACACCATGTGGGCCCCATCTCTTCAGTACCACTGGAGTTCACCTCTTTGGTGGATGCTTTGTAAATTCATGGATGATCTGATTTATTTCTTTGTGTAAGTTTGCTAAGCCCACACGTGCATTGACCTGCTGATCTGCATGCTAGGACGTGTACCTATATGGGACATGGTCCAAGATCTGATGTTTCCATGAGATAGGCGACATTCCTTGATCATCCAAGGTAGCTCCGAGCCCATAAACTGAAAGGACAGCCCAAATGATTTTTTTCCTGTCCATTTCTTTTGGCCTGCCTTGGGAGTAAACTGGCTTGATTTATGAGCCAGATGATTTAGACAATGTGACCATTACATGGAAAGCTTGGATCTTGGACACATGTGGAGCATTGGCATTGGTATGTCGTTCAAGTCTCTGGTATTCATGTAAGTCTGTTTTCATACGATCATATCCATTCATCTTAATCATAAGTCTGTTTTCATATGATCATATCCATTCATCTTAATCATAATTGCAGGAGCATCTAGCGGTATTGGCACTGAGACAGCACGTGTTCTTGCATTGCATGGCGTTCATGTGGTGATGCCGGTTAGGAATTTGCCTGCTGGAAGGGATGCCAAAGAAACCATCATCAAGGAAATACCTGCTGCTAAAGTTGATGTAATGGAGTTAGATCTCAGCTCAATGGAATCAGTGAGGAAATTCGCATCGGAATTCATTTCCTTGGATCTTCCACTGAACATTCTAATGTAAGATATTCGAAGAATAGTAGTGACTGCAATCATCATTTTTTAATAAATTTTTTTGCCTTGTGCAGTTATGAGCATGGATTTCCTTATCACATAGTTCTAAAACTCGCTGACTCGAGTCAAAACTTGGCCGAGTCAATTTCACTCAGTGAGATCCAAGCAGAGTCACTGGGAACTCATTACTGTAACTGACTTGACATTGACTCGGGAAGACTTGACGAGTTGGTTCAATCACTTGGTCAACTCGATGTGACTTGAACCGAGTCACTCACATGGTGAAAATGATTTTTAGAAAACATATAGATGGGAAGAGCATGATCTGAACACTTGACCTCCAACAATGAAAACACTGCCCTTAACCAACATGACAAGTGGTGTTTCATATATATATATATATATGTTATAGACCTATCTGAAATAATGATTTCCTTTTATTTTTAATTTATAATAGTTTAAATATCGAGTTGATTCAAGTCGACCTGCCTGGCGAAATGCATAGTTGAATTGAGTTGTGGGTTTTTGAACCATGCCTTATCATTGACAAAAGATTATTAAAAAAAAAAAAAGGATTTCCTTATCTTTTCTGTAGTTCTCTAGCCTGCTTTTTGGGATGTCTGCTAAATGAGTCGATCCCTAGCTCTCCCACTCACTACAAATGTGCCAACAGGGCACATGTGTGTGATATTCAAACCATCCATCAGGTGGGTGCATCTATATATGTGCTCTGGTCCAAGAGTCAGGCCAGTCAACTTTCACAGGTGGGTTGCATGTGTATGTTAAGCTGTCCACTATTTTTCATACACTTTGGCACTTCTATTGAGTTAACCGGTCTGATTCTTAGGACAGGCCCAGTGACCCCAACTGATTAATGGCCTGGATATCTTGTGTGATGTCAGGGCCTGATATGCCCATTCGTGGAATTAGGAAACTGATTTCAGTATTATTATAAACTAGAAGGTAATTTCTGTCTTGTTTGTTGGAAGTAACAATGCAGGAATTATGGCTTGTCCGTTTACTCTCTCCCAAGATGGCATAGAGCTGCAGTTTGCGACAAACCACTTAGGTATGTGTTGCATTGTTTGTGCCTGTGAAATGACCTTTTGCTTGGAGTTAAACTGCTACACACCATCTCTTAAATGACGGTGACTAATCCACTGTACGCATTTCATACATGTATGTCAATCCATGCCATCTAAATCATGGACCCCATTGTGCATAGATCCTACACCAAAATCACAATGATGGAATGAACCTCGCCATTGAATTGGTGGTCCAGTATCAAATTGGCTGTTTGATGCAGGACTGGCATTTAAATCTGAAATCCCAGGATTCCGGGCATGGATATAGACTGAGTTTCCAGATGCACAGAACTGTATGTGGATTCTGAGTATAAGCGTCATTTCTATTGGAGTATTAGTTTCCATTTGGGGTTTACAGTCATCATACAGTTATGTATTAGAAAATTGTGAAGACTTCGGAGATTCTGGGCATAACTCACTCAATTCATGTCAAAATTGCATGATCTTGGGCTCATCTGGAAGCCAACTAAGGATTTCAAAGAGGATTAATTGTGTCATTCAGACGTTTAGTACCCAAAAAATGGTCCAAATAATAAGTGACAAATATAAAGATGCCCATAGACAGTTGCTGAATTGTCTATTTTTTCTAGAAAAACTACTAAATACATGAAATAATCCAACAGCATGGCCATACACACCAACTGATTGATCAAAGTATTTGTGGGGTCCACTTCATTGATTAGGAAGATTGTGGGGTCCACTTCTAGACTGCATAAAAACACAATCTAAAACCTCATTTGGAGTTTTGGGTTTGTCACATCAAACCTAGAACTCCTGATTGATCATACACTAATGAATATCCAGTCGTCATCCAAGACATTTAAGATAGGGCGTCCCTCAGAAATGACATGCCACAACAACGCCCGGTTGTTGTGAGAAGTAGGCAAGGGTTCCCACACCATTTTGGACGCCAAGAATATGATTCGTCTTGCCACATGGAATATAGGAACATAGACAGGTAAGAGTATGGAGTTAGTAGATACAATGAAATGAATGAGAGTTAACATAGCTTGCATTTAGGAGACCAAGTGAAAAGGGGCCAAAACTAGAGAAATAGATATAAACTTTAGTGCATAGGAAATGACAATAATAGAAATAGGGTAGGTATATTGATAGGTATATATTTAAGGGATAAAGTTGTAGATGTTAAGATAGTAAGTGATGAGATTTTAATAATAAAGCTTGTGTTATGAGAGGAGATAATTAATGTTATTAGTGCATATGCTTTGCAGGTATGCTTAGAGGATAGATTCAAGAGACAATTCTAGGAGGATTTGGATGGACTAATGCAAGGAATTCCGAACGGAGGAAGGATATTTATAGGAAGAGACTTAAATGGTCATGTAAGAGAAGGAAGTCGAGGATATGAGAGCATATGTGGAGATATGGCTTTGGAAGAACAAATGAGATGGGGGATGCCATCCTTGATTTCACCATAGCATACAATCTAGCTCTAGTAAACGCATACTTAAAAAATAGAGATGAAATTCAGTAACTTTCAAAAGTGAATCATATACAAGCCAAATAGATCTCTTTTTACTTAGGAAAACACCGCGATCAATATGTAAGGATTGCAAGGTTATACCAAGAGAGAGTTTGATTGTGCAACATAAGTTAATGGTTATGAATATTTACATGAAGAATGAAAGAAATGGAGTTAAATTAATAGTTGTCCAAAAACAAGATGTTGGAATTTAAAAGGAGAGAACAATGTTATTTAGAAATAAATTGATGGAATAAGGAAAATGGAATGTCGAGGAAGAAGTAAATGTTATGTAGAATGAGATGGTTGAGTGCATCAGAAAAGTGGCAAGAGTTAAGAGTATCTAAAGGAAAAAGCCAATCATATAAGAAAACTTAGTAATGGAATGACGATGTAAAAAAATCTATTCACATAAAACGTTCATGTTTCAATGCCTATAGATATTTTGAATTATATAGAAATGCCAAAAGGCTGCTAAGAAAATAGTGAGGATAAACATAAGGCTTATGATGATCTTTACAATAGGTTGGAAACAAGAAAAGGTGGTAAGGACGTCTTCAAACTTGTCTAAATGAGAGAGAGGAAGGGTAGGGACATGGATCATGTTAGATGCATTAAAAGCGATAACCAGAGGGTACTAGTAAAAGACAATGAGATCAATGAAAGGTAAAGAAACTATTTTCAAAACTTATTAAATGACAATAACTTTGAAAGCATTAGGATAAAAGGAATCATAAGCTGAAATGATGTTAGATACCATAGACACTTTCATAGGATTAGAATATCTAAAGTGAAAGAAGCTTTGAGAAAGATGAAAATAGGAAATGCCTTTGGACTATATGGTATACCAATAGAGGTTGGAAGTGTATGGGAGATATATTATTTTGGTTGACAAAGTGGTTCAACAAGATTGTAAGATCAAAGAAAATGCCAGATGAATGGAGGAAAAGTGGCATGGTACCTGTTTATAAGAAAAATGAGACATACAAAGCTGCACTAAGTATTGTGGGATTAAACTTATAAGCTATAGTATGAAACTTTGGGAGAGAGTGATTAAGCAAAGACTAAGGATCTCCAAAAATTTAGGGAGAGAAGGATCTCCAGAAAGCACAAGACTAGAAAGTTAATCTAGTGGGTGTTGGGAAAGAAATGAGTCTCCAAAGGATATATTGACATTGTTAAGGATATGTATGATGGAGTGGTAACAAATGTGAGGATCACTATTAGAGAGACAAGTGAGTAACCAATTATTGTAGGCTTACACTAGGGGTCGGCGTTGAACTTGTGTCTTTGGTTAAGGTCTATGTGACCTTGATCGCAAATAAACATTACAGTAGACCCTATGAAGTTTTTAATGGTGGCCGTTGAATCACCACGGTTTCCTCTGGTGGGGTCCACCTGGATTTGGATTTGGATTTGCCTCATTTTTAGGCCCATGCCCTAAAATGAGCTAGTAAAATCACATACATTAAGGTGGGCCCCACGGTCACTGCCTAACTAAACTCGATCTTACCCCAACCTGATCGAATATGCTCATGAGGCATTTTAAAGGAAGATCCCATGGTGTATGTTGTTTGTAGGTGACATAGTTTTGATTGAGAAGACAAGGAAGGGTATAAACACAACTAGATTTATGGAGGGATGCTTTAGAATCTCTAAGGATTCAAAATTAGTCAAACTAAACATAGCATATGGAGTGCAATTTTAGTAATACTAGGAGTGAAAACAAGGAATTAGATCTTTCAAAAGGAAAAAAAAAGAGGAATTAGTGACGATTGTTGATCAAGAAGTTTTATAAAATGACCACTTTCGATACCTTGGCTCAATAATTCATAAGAGTGGAGAGCTTGACAAGGATGTTTGCCTAAAATTCAAGTTGGGTGGAAGAAATGGAGATGTGCATCTGAAGTTCATGTGATCATCATGTACCACTCAAACTAAAAGGGAAATTTTATAGGATAGTTATAAGACCAGCCATGCTTTATGGGACAGAATGTTGGGTGGTTAAAGAACAACATGTTCATAGGATGAGTGTAGCTGAGATGAGGATGTTGGGATGGATGAGTGGCAAGCCGAGAAAGAATAGAATTAGAAATGAATGAGTTCAAGGGAACTTAGGAGCAGTACTTCCAATAGGTAATAAGATAAGGGAAAGTAGACTTAGATGGTTTGTTGTGCAACGGAGACCAAGAACCATGTAATAGTGAGTTGGTACAAGTTGAAGTCTGTCAAAGGGCAAGGGGAAGGCCCAAAAGGATGTGCATGGAGGTAGTAAGAAAAGACTGGATGGCCAATGACCTAACTAAAGGCCTGGCCTGTGATAGAGTGGACATCCGAACAGGATTCATGCAGCTGGCCCCACTTAATTGGGATGAGGCTTAGATGATGACGATCCAAGACATTTGAGAAGTTCTCATTAGAATCTATGTGCTGCTGATGAAGCACTAACTTTATTCAATAATATTATAAATAAACACAATTTCATATTTGTTTGTTTACTATAAGGTTATTATTGGAAAAACCTTATCTACTGTGCTTTTAGCCTGTAACGTTCTTGATGAGCTCTTACATGCCAATTTGCTCATCCTACAGGCAGGGATGATGATATTGTACCCTTGGATTCATTTCCAGCAATGGTGCATATTTAATCTAGGGCTGTCAACAGGCCGGGCTTGGATCCCGTCAACGACAGCCTGAGCATGACCTAATAATACAATGCATGCGCCTGACCCTACTAATAAGTTTCTCGAGCCTGAACCCGTTATACTATTTCTATACATATGTTAATGATATCTAATACATATTGGACTTGCATACACTGTTGTCATCTTGGCCTAGCCCGACCCAACTCAACCAAACAGATCATTGACCTTGACACGAGCCACACACGATTATGCGACCATACGGGGGCCTGAGTGATCTAGGTCCAAGCCTGATCCGTGACAAGCCGGGGCCAAGGACCCAACAGGCTGGCCCCACCTTAGTTACATGAACCTTCCACCCAGCTGCCTCTCACTCTTTGAGTTGCACTTCAAACTCATGCTCTCGCTCTCACTTCTAGCTGTTTATACTTGCTGACATTCTGAAACAGACACTACCCAACTCCCGCCCCCAATTTGTTGCCAGCCCAACTTGTTGACACCTTTTATCTAATCGGATGTGATTTGAGTATTCTTTCTAACATCGATAAATAGAATGGGGAGCTTATATGTTCAACATGGGGTCATGTACATGTTGGTCCATGCTTCAAAAGTTCAGACCATGTTGGAAAAGATACTTCCTCGTTCTGCACCTGAATTTGTTGTTGGAAAAGATACTCCCTCGCTCTGCACCTGAATTTGTTGTCTTTTCCCTTCATGCTTCACATAACTATACGCCCGTACCATTGAAATCCTTAATCAAGTCATATTTGATGTGAATTCTCTTTCTAATATCCATAAATAGAGGCATGGTTCTCCATCTGTAACATATAGGGAACTTCCCTATTCAACACCAGTTTTGTACATGCAAACTCACAATTTGGCAATCCAAACTATTGATCCAGTGGACCCACCATGAATGGACTATGCCCTAAGAATCTCCCCAATGGAACAATCCTGACCCTTTGATTGTTGGATTGAAATAAGGCAAGAAAACAAGAAGAAAAAAGTAGTTCTTATTGAATGGAAAGAGGGCAAAGATTGGATGGCTAGGATGTTCTGATTTGGAACAAGTTTTCTGTGGCATGGTCCATTTATGACAGGGCCCACTAAATCAACAGCTGTATCACTGAACCTTGGACCCCACATGTAAGGGTCCTTACTGAGTATCGAAGTTCCCTATTCATTACGGATAGAGAACTCTGCCTCCTATAAATTTTCTTCTCTTGGAATTGTATAATGAAAATCTCATGTTTAGCTACATCTCTTTAGAGTCCCATTCATATTCAATGTAAATAACTAATCTAGATTGCACGTTTGTATTGCATCTTGCAGGTCACTTTCTTTTGACAGAGCTTTTGTTGGAGACCATGAAAAATACAGCTCGCGAAAGTAACATAGAAGGAAGAATTGTTAACCTTTCGTCTGAAGGTCACAAGTTTACATACCGTGAAGGAATCCATTTTGATAAAGATAAAATCAATGACCAGTCCGGGTAATGTTCTGCCATACCATATACAGTTTCTTAAGGCTTCTTGGTTCTTTCCCGCCAGGGCGGCTGACTCTTTTGTGCATGTGATGCTGTGTAAACATGGTGGTGGCTCATCCACCACATGTGGCGTAATTTAGATGTTAGTAGAAAGTATTAGAGAGTATCTAGAATTGTGGGCCCCATTGAAGACATCACATAGAAACTTGCACTGACAGGACAATCCTAACCATTCAATTGGTTGGCATCAAGTGGACATCTAAGATAATCATCGGTCCAAATTCATCAAATGAAACTGGATGGTCAAAGTGAATTTTGGGCTATATTCTATCAACAAATGGGCCAACGATTTAAACTGTCCAGATTAATGTGCATGATATTTGGTGTGTGACATATGCTCCTTCAGGGAGCTATACGACCTCCCATTTTAGGAGAGCTCTCATGGCCCTCGGGAGGGTTTTTCTCTTTTTGTAAGTTTCCAAATACAACTCTTTTATTATGGATGAGCTGCTTATTAAAAACACCGAAGGGAGGTTTTGGGTGTTTTTACAATCCTGAAACTAGGGGTGTACATCGAGTCGAACCGAGTCGAGCTGGCCTCAGCTCGACTCAGCTCGGTCCTCGAGCCTGACTAGCCAGCTTGGCTTGGTTCAGTGAGCAGCTCGGGCCAGCTTGGGCTGAGTTCGAGCCAAGATCGAGCCAAGTTCGCCATTGAGGCATTTCCACAAACACCTGGATTGCACCTTCAAAATCCCTCTGTATGTGAAACAGAAGCAATGGTTTTACAGGTATTTTATCAAACACCTTCTAAGCAACATAAAAACCAAGAAAAAAAGGGTATTTGTTTCGTGTACATACCTGTTGATTTTCAGATTTAAGACATCAACCAACGTGTTGACACTATGAAGGTGTTGGTCGAGTCATGGTCACACTCAATGAATAGTACTCATCTGCCTGGAGGGAGATGAGTATCACCTTGTGGGATTTGGCTTACATTGCTGGACTACTAATCTTTGCCGAATTCTATGTTGAATAGACGCCAAGTAATGCAAAGTTGGCATCTAAATTAGATGCAAAGACAAGGCATTTGAAGGCAATGGTTGAGGCATTTCATGAGTTAAGGAACATTTACAGGTCTACTGGGAAGTATCGAATATCTGCCCTGGATTGCATATTTCTCAAGGTAGGAAAAGAAAGAAGGAGAGTAGCAGCAGTAACACCCTATCTTCAAGAAGGGAAAAAGAATAAGTTGAAGAGCTACCAACAACAGCGGTGACTAAATGATGGACATTTTTAGAAGAATGCAAATTGGTAAGTTTGGCATGGGCAACATCAATGGCAAAGTTGAAGAGCTACCACCAGCCACACTTCGTTGAGTCATTTTATCAAACACTTGGTGAGCAACATCAATGGCAAAGTTACCGAGTCACCGAACTGGTTCGATCCAAGTTTGATTCGAGCTGGATACGATCCGAGTCAAGTCGAGCTGGGGCCTGCTCGAACTCATTTTCGAGCTCAAAAAATCAGCTCGACTCGGCTCGAACTCAGCTTCGAACTGAGTCGAATCGAGCTTTTTCAAGTCGAGTCAAGCGAGCTAACCGAGCTAGCTCGGTTCGTGTACACCCCTACCTGAAACCTGTCCCTACGTGAGAGAACATGAAATAGAAGGAGGAACAGATTTCACCTGCCTTGCGGCAATCTTGTGCATTAATCAAGATCAAGGTTTGTCTGTCTCCATCTATGTTGTTGGATCTAAGGAGTTCATTTCCTTCCTGTGATGGTTGGATTGTGGATTATTGGGCTGCTCCATTGTTTTTGCTCCACTTTGTGGTCTGAATCAAATTGTTATATAGCCATGCACATCAACACTTTTTGGCATTTGTGGATTGTCGGATTGCTCCATTCTTTTTTTGCTCTGCTTTGTTGTCCGGACCAAATCGTTGTAGCCGTGCACATATCAAGACAATTCTAGCCTGTGTTCTGTTTCCAATAGTATGATGACGAGATAGATCGAGTGATGGCATTAGTAGAGAAGTTCTTAGATCATTTTGAAAATAGCAAAAAGGCTCGAAAGAGTCTGATTTGAGATTGGATGGCTAGATTGGATGATCTAATTGGGGGACCCACAAACATACCCCTTATTTGATCATTATTCAATAAAGTGTCTAGATCCATTGTATCTAGATTGTGTCTAAGTTTGTCGTATTCATTGTATCTAGATTTTGTCTAGATTCATTTTGTCTATGTTATTTTTAGATTCATTGTATCTAGATTGTGTCTAAATTCGTTTTATCTACAATAAAGTGTCTATATTCATTGTATCTAAATTGTGTCTAAATTCATTGAATGTAGATTGTGTCTAGGTTCTTTTATTCATGTTTTTCCGCTTAAAAGTATGTGACTCTGGAAAAAGGGAAACCAAACCTTGGTAATTCTTGCATATTAGTAAAAGTTTTTAGCTTGGTTTTCTTGGTGTAAACCTTGTTGGTAGAGCATGTTGGGACATGAAATCAACACCGGTAAGGTGGTATTTCACATATCTTTCCTGTCTTAACTCTTTATTTCTTATTATATTTCGCCTTTGGGAGTAGTGGCTGTGTCACAATATGCCACATGCACATGGAAGTGTCACCACATTTAGTCTAGTGCAACAAATGCACAATGTAATATAGCCCCCTTTTGTGGAAATGCTCCACCCTATGGAAAAATTAGATATGTTTTTTTTCTTTATTTTACTTTGGATTTGCTCTATTTACAGGTACAGTACCATCTACGCATACGGCCAGTCAAAGCTTTCCAATATATTGCATGCGAATGAGCTTTCTAGACGTCTAAAGGTATTCGATTTATTCAAAAACTTCAATCTCTCAAATGATGCATGAGAAGTTAAAACTTAGATGTTGCATATTGTTTGAGACCTTTTTGTCAATGTAGGTTTTTAGAATGGATTTCTTTAACCGGACTCATTTCATAGAGGATTGGGAGTCCTATTAGCAGCACCCATGTGAGTGGGACATGCGTGCAACATTTGGTTGTTCATCAGGTGGTCCAGTGTATGTGCGTCAGCTAAAAACAGCAGGTGCGACTGCTCATCAGGTGGGCCACACATGTACAATAAAAACTAACAGTTAAAATAAATTGGCCAACAGTCCACAGTTAACGGATTTGTGCATCCTACTGCCCACCTAATGAATGGGCCAGCCTGATCCTTGGGCCAAGGTGTGTTCACAGTCTGCCTACTTGACGAATGGCCCGGTCTTGAATGCCCCAGAGAGGATTCTATAACTGTTTTTATATAATATTTTTTCAAGTCTGGTTCGCATTTCTCGTCTATCACCAAACTGACAAACCCAAAGATTTCTGTCTAGCATGGACATGGTATCTGATATGGGCAGTCCACAGTGCTGGATGGGTGGACACAAGGAATATACAGGCACTAAATATTAAACCAAGTGAAATACTAGGAAAAAACTATATTAAATTATATAATAGATGGAGATACAGAAATTTATTGCAATAATCTGCATACAAGAAATGGAACTGACCAATTTATAAAGGCTGCTGTAAGCCTGCCACATGCCAAATATCATGGAAGAGGTATTCCAGCGAAGAGGATTTTAACATATAGCAGGGTGTGACTTTCCTATGCCCCTGGAGCTCTTGAAGGTGGAAGTTGTGTGGGGCCCACCAAGAAGTTCATGAGAAATCAACTCCGTCCATCAGTTTCGCCAACTCATTTTAGGACAAGCCCAAAAATGAGGCGGATCCAAAATTGATGTAGGACCGATGCATGAACTCAAATATTGTGAGAGATCAATCAGCAAAGTTAAATTAATTAATAAAAATCACAAAACTTGCTACCATCATCACAAATACCAAGATTCCAAAAGGAGATCATGCATAATTCAAGCCTAGGTTACCAAGCACCATCTTACAAGATCAAATAGGGGAAACTAGAATCTAATGGATGTTGAAACATCCAAATAGCATAGGGTGAAGCCTATTTCAAAGAGAAAGGTCTAATACTACCTACGGTGAGATTATGGCTTTAGGAAAATTTGAGAAAATTTTGAATTAGGGTTAATGGGGTAAATTGGGTAAAGGGGTTAAAGGGTTTAGGTACTAGGATAAGGGAATTAGGGTTTTGGATGGAGTGAATGGGATTTGGGTTTAATTAAAGATTGAGAAGATCTAGGGTTTGGTAATTTGGGAAAATAGGAAGATTTGAGATTTCTGGGTTTACGGTTAGGGTTTGGACAAAAGAAGGCAGGGTTTTATTGTTTGGATATTATGAGGCCAAACGAGTAAAGGTGGGGCCGTACAGCCAACCCTATGGGTTCACACGTGTGGCCGTACAGTATGAGTCCTCTTTGACCCAAACCCAACTCATTTATCGGATGGGGTGGATTTGGGTCGGGTATAGAAATTACAATTGACTTTTCACACAAATAATGCTCCATACCGTGCAATTAGTGGTAACTATCAATTGGATGGTAAAAAATTAAAAGGGCCAACGGTCCAAATTCAACGGGTAAATTCAAGTGGTCAGGGTAGTTTCAGTAGCATGATTTTCGTTGTATTCTCCATATTGCATAGTCCAAATTGTCACAGATAGTGGTTTGCTTAAACCACATTTTAGAAAAAAAGGTGGTGAACTATTGCTATAGTGTTAGCCCAAAAAGAAAACAAAAAACGCACGTATGCAATTAACTATTTCTTGGGTCTGGGTTGGCCCATTTAAGTATGATCCATTGGGTCTGGGTTAGATCCCCCCATGTATCTAAATATTGGACCCAGACCCTCTTGGGTTGGACCCAATGACCAATCAGGTTGATCAGCCTCATTTGCACCCCTAGGTATTGCATTTGTTCATGACGCTGCCATGGGGTGCCGTGTGCATTAGCTGACTAGTAGAAAGTTTTTATATGGCATGGTTTTAAATATCCAATATGATATGGCCATGTCACCTCCTGATACGTGATACAGGGGTCCAATACAGGCCGATATGGGGCTGTAGTGGCATGTATTTCTTTTGGGGTTATACCAATATTTGAAGCCTTGCTATATGAGCCATGTCCTAGAGTGTCAAGCACCTGGACGGTAGACACGTCGACGGGGGCTTGCTCCGGTGGTACCAATACCACCGTAAGCTTATGGTGGTAACATTGAGATGTGGGGCCCTGTGATTTTTTCATGGAATTCAACCCATCCATCACGTCACTTCAGAAAACCTCCAGAGCCCAAAAAATTAGCTGGCTTCAAAACTCAGATGGGCCCCAGCATAGGGAACATGTTGAGAACCAACGCCCACCATTGTTTTGCATGGGGGGCAACCATATTGTTGTATATATAATCAAGGCCATTCAGACGTTTTGTCCAGTCCAGATGGCGAAGATTCAGGCTGTTTTGTGACACGTGGGCCGCTGTGAAATTCAAGGTTGGTCATTCCCTCCCGGCTTATTTCCTTTTCTGTGACCACCTTAGTTTTGGATCAGACTTGAGTTTTTGGTGCCAGGGGTTTTTTGAGGTGATGCATTTGATAGATGGGTTAGGTGTTGTGGACAAATCACTGGGGCCCACGTCTGCCCAGTACCACTGGAGCCGCCCTCCCCCCCCCCCCCCCACAATTTGATAATAATCTAGGGTGTCTCAGATTGTATAATCCTATTTTGTTTGTATATCAACTCCTCATCTCAATGCATTGGATTCAGTTCAGAATCCATCAGACTCTTTTCTATTGAATATTTGCACTGAGTATTGCTGGCTGTGGTTGCTCATCCTTCTTTGTTTGAACAGGAAGAAGGGGTGGAGATAACTGCCAATTCAGTCCATCCAGGAGCTATCGTCACCAATCTTCTGCGGCATCATGGTTTTTTAAATGGTAAATTGCTATGATTTTCTATAGTAAATTTCATCCCCTTGGATTTTTCATGTTGAATATTCACAAACGGAAAGGGTCTAGTGCTAGATGCTTATGCTTAGATATGAAGCACACGTGTATGAGATCCAGACCATTAATCTGTTGGGCCTCTCTCTCTCTCTCTCTCTCTCTCTCTCTCTCTCTCTCTCTCTCTCTCTATATATATATATATATATATATATATATATATATATATATATATATATATAAAACCCATTTTGAGTTGAGACTATTCCCTGCAGATGCACGCAATCACCCGCAATTGGGGGGAAATGATCGCACATGATGTGTGATCTTTTTGAGATATGGGGCCCTACTATGGATGTGCCAGACACAAAAAATCAAACACATGGGTGATCATAGCCACTGTTTGGAGAATTTGTGGCCATTGATTTCAGCTGTTGATTGGACATCTATCAAAGTGTCCATTTGGAATCATTAGAAGTCCTCCAATCGCGGGGAAATGATCCCACATGATGTCTGAACTTTTTGAGATATGGTTTATACACAAACCCAATGAAGAACATTTTGGATGCTTATGGAGACAAAAGTACTTCATAGCACCTGATCCTTTTTCATACAGAAACAAATCCTCATGCTTGTAGTTTAACTTGTAAGGAATTACAGGGTAGCCAAATCGATGTTTATGCGCCCATGGTTTCATGATCCATACCATTGATTTGATGTGTACCCATGGTTTCATGATTCATACCATGGATTTAATGTGTCCACCATGGATGGACCATGACCCAAAACTTTCCCGAACTGGTTTTCTAATAGGTACGCATTTTCCTTGATCTCCAATAAAGGAGAACATTGGGGCAAGGGTTCCCATGCCTTAATTTTTCTTAGTTATTATTTAGTTTGGACATGATGGATACTTTAGATTGGTGTTATTTGGTTTGGATTGCTTATTTTAGAGTGGGGTCACGTTTTACTTAAGTGTGTGGTGGCAATTTTATAATTAAAATTTCTTAAAGTATAAAAGCAAAAGGGGTGGGCATGCAAGGGTTCCCATGCCTTATTTTGTGAGGAAAAAAAAAGAGGGGGCATGGATCATCCATGATGTGGGCGGTCAGATCAATGGCTTGGATAAAGCAACAAGGGCTCCATCTGAACAAACTACGTGCGCAACAGGGAAGTTCGCTATTTGAAACAAACAGGGAACTCGACCTCTCTCTCTCTCTCTCTCTCTTTTTTGGGTAATATCTAATATTTAATATGAAAAATACATGAATCTTGGGCCATTAAAGGAAATATAGTCTTGGTGAGTAGACTAGAGTTTTTCCAATTTCTCTCGAGTTGACTCTTAAGGAAAAATTGTGCTAGATTAGCCCATTCATGTTTCGTCCATAAGTTAAGAAATACCACATGTAATTTCCGTTTTAAGGTTATATTAACAACTCTCTTCTGTCGTTTGATGCAGGCATTGCTAATATGCTTGGTAAATACGTACTCAAAAACATTCCCCAGGTGAGTTTTCAGTTATGACTTGGAGTCCATTGGACCGTCCTTGTTGCCAAAGCATTTGCATGAAAACGTACATATATCTGGAATCACTACAGAACATGCATTTGAGTGCATGCATAGATATGCAAACATGCATGCTTTGTCATACATGTATCATGATCAACGTCCCATCATCATAGATGGCTTGCTATTTGGGGTTGGGTTTTATAGATCTAGATTCACCTGTCATCCATACTGTATATAATGTGAGCTGCTTTTGGATATTTTTGCCCCCCGCAATTAGTATTGTAAGGTGGAAAACTTTGGATATTAAAAGGACATGGGAAGACTTTTTAAATAAAATTAAGAGTATTTTGGGAACTGGAAAATGTGGTCCAGCGTACCATTTAGATTTCATCCTTAAAAAACCTTCCACAGCTTAGATTTTACCCACATCTTTACAATTCTTTGATGCAAGTAGCCAGCTCAAATTTCTCTCTTTGCATGTAGTAGGCACTAACATAGTAGTAGGGAGGCCATACAAAAAAGGCTCTGTGGGTCCCACTATGATAATTGTGTGAAATCCATACCAAACATGAGCAAAAACGAGGGAGATCTAAAGCTCAAGTGTGCCATCTGTCTCTCTCCTAGGTTGCTGCTTGGCCAGGTTAGGTCAGGTTCAGGGTCAATCCAAACCCAACAGGACCCGACCCAACTCGAATCCAACCCAACGTGCCCAACCCCAATTCCTCCATACCTAACCAGGCTCAACCTAACCTGTTCCAAATACATGTGATTGTTCCTAACCCAACCTAACAGGAATTTGCTCCACCCAGATTCAAATCAGGTTGCCATTTTCCAGCCCTAACCCAACTTGAGGACCTTGACAACTAGACCCTAATCGGTTCAGGTTGACCGAAACCCAAGTTATAGCCCCACCGTTCATGTTTAAGGCACCATCCTCACTGCCTGGGTCTAAGTCCTCTAGGTCTTCTCCTCATCCTCTTTCCAAGTGCTTCAACCATAGTCACGTGCTTCAATTCATGGCTGCTTAAACCATATATGCATGTGTTTGCATGCATACACACATACATATGTGTGTGAGCGAGCAGACCATGCATTCATGCATACAAGAAGAGAACTTATCACCTTTAGGCAAGGCGGCACAGCTTTTGTTACTGTAGCATCTTTACTGCGTAGATACCACTTGTGTAAGAATGAAAATCGTTGGCTCAGAAATCAGGCCAGTTTGTTCATCAGGTGGGCCACACTGTAATCAATGGACAACCATCTGATTCAACATTCAATTGTGGCCCACCTAGTAAGCAGGTCGGCGTGATTTTTTAGAACGGCAATCTTTATGGTAGGACCTGTCATTTTTGTGGTGCTGATTTCCTAAATAAATGCAATGGTGGCGGTAAAGGTGGTATGTTGCCACAGTCTATACCATTGCCTGTGGGTAATTAATTCTCTACCATAGCATCTAGTGAGGTATATCATCCCTTTGATGGCTTGTTTATTACACCCTGCATGGAGGAATTATAATACATTCAATCAATCAAAGCAGGTTTTTTTTTTTTTTTTTTAACCTTTTGTTCCTACCAGAAACCTTACAGGGTGGGTCCCACTTAAATCCAGACTGCTCATCTGGTGGGCTCTGTTTGGTAGGTCATGACCTGAAAATCTCACCCAATGCAGATCTATAGTCACATGATCAGTGGATATCTCCATTGCATGTGGTCCACTGGTAAAACCGTCCTTTTTGTAGACCATCAGTGGGACCATTCCAATCATCCAACAGAGAATTTTCCACAGCACGACCCATCTATAATGGGGCCCACCAGATGAACAATCTACTTCTCCAATTGCGGGGGCTGCATGGTTTTGCTCAGCCGAAGGTCCATCTGTTCTCGCACACCATCTAATCAAAGTGCTTGCACTGATCGTCTAATCAAGATGCTTACATTGATCATTGCTGCAGGGGGCTGCAACGACATGCTACGTGGCATTGCATCCGCAGGTCCAAGGAGTAAGCGGCAAGTATTTTATGGACAGCAACATAGCCACCCCAAGCTCCCAGGGTACCGATGCGGAGCTGGCAAAAAAATTGTGGGATTTCAGCTTGGATTTGACCCGTTGATTCTATTGTGGAGTGGGGCACAAGCAAAGAATGCTAGGAAATGAACGGAATGCAAGACTGAAAATTAAGAAAAGCACTGGAGGTTTTATATATGTATAGTATATATAGACTTTGATTGGTTGATAGCAGTTTAGTAGGATATTTTCTTTGAAGTGGGTCATCGCCCAAGCGTGACAAAGGCCCACGATCTTAGCCAGCCGAACGGAGGGCTTATACATCGAAAGTGGGCCATTGCCATCTTGTTTCTGATTGTTCATCTGCATGCCATTGATCACACAGCATGATTAAGTCGGTTTCTCTGGTCCGTTGGCACGCACACATTGAGGGCTTGGAAGCTGCAAGCTTAAACCGCATTTCCAAAAATTCAAATTCTCAAAAACCCATTATGAAATGTGTTAAGATTCCCACCAACCATGTGTGCCCCATAAACTTCTCCTAGAGAGGCTGAACCTGTGCAAGGACTGCTAGAATTGCTATGGCAGTGTTCTCAGTCCAGAATAGGTGGGGCCCACATCAGTCAACCATACCATTCATCTGGCCCACCAATTAGACAATCGCAACCGTCTGATGTATTCAGACAGCCTCATTGTTCATTACAAATCCTGGGCCCATCTTCCACTGGATCACCAGATGAATGATCTGGACCACTGTAAATAGACCACCCATGTGCACAACGAATGACAGCAAATCATATGAATTGCAGCCCACATCCATTCACATAGATGGATTTCCAATTCTGGCAAGTGGGGCCCATGGTTGTGTAATCCAGATCATCTGTCCATTGACTCCATCCAGAACCGTCCATCCATTCCTCAAAACTGCATGCATTAAAATTTTCTTATGATTTTTTTAGGCAAAGTTCATCACTTGTGGGGGACAGAACCAATGGTCTGGATTACCGCGGTGGACCGAACTGAAAACTAATGCGCAGTCATTTCAATCCCAGGTCCGAGAGGTGAGAACTTTGATACTCCGGCAGTGTGATGTATCAACACGTGTACAATTAATTCAAATCATGGGTCCCATTTTAGATTCACCATAGACAGGAAATTACACTTGTTTGATTGTATTACTATCAGATTGGCAGACATTGGACGGTTCAGATGAAAATATCTAACAGTCCTGTTTCAGCAAACAAGTGTCCATGAATCATGAATTGTTAAAACAATATGATTTTGGGAATTTGACTTGGTACCGTGCGTTCAGCAATTTAGGTTAACCTATACCACATGAACAATTTCTGAGTGCCTGCATATCAAGCACCATGCGCTGCCATAGTATCAATAACTCCTCTATGCGGGAAAATTAACCACTTGCTCCAAAAGTCAAACTGCATCAAACTGGTATCAGAGTAGTAGATCTTATGTTCGATACTTCTCACTGGCGGTGATCAATACAGGAATATGGCCATAAAAACTCATGAATTTAGGCTACAAGGAGGGTTTGGTTGAGGACCTAACTCATGGATTTGAAGCTTGGCCTATTAAATAAAATGTTTGATTCACCAAGCTCTATCAATTCGAGCTTTTAGAGTAAGTAGTTGTCTTGCATCGCCTAAAAACTCCAGACCCTTTCAAAAATGGAACACAAGAATCACCACAACCCAGCCACGATTTTTGTACAGCAGTTTTACATGGTTAAGATTGGCCTATCATTGTAATATTTGGCCAATGGTTCATTTTTTTGAGCCTTATGATGAATGGACGGTTCAGATTTTCACGCACATCCATGTGCAGATTACAAACGTAGGAGACAACCATATACTCAGCTGAACACAGATATTGAACGCATAGCATATATCTAACTCAAACTGAACCATTCAAATCATGGTGGCCCACTTAGAATCATTGAAATAAAATAATGCTGAAAAGATATTTTCATTGGCCAATTAATGGACATGTAATGGATGACTAAAATGCAAAATACTCACCATGACTCAAATCCAACAAACGTCTATTAATCTGACATTAGGACCATTCAACTAACCTGATTTTGGTATTTTGGTTCATGGCCCACCTTGGATGGGCCCATGATTTGGACAGTTTAATTTAAGTTACAACACTAATTCCAATGCTTAGCATGCTAGCGCATTTTACCTTAGTAATAAGCTTTGAAGCCAGCAAACAACCGCCATTGTGCATGCATGTGTTTTGACGATAGTGTGTATCATCACACCCTGCCAGATTATCAAATTGCAATGAAGAGGTTTGCTAAGCCGGCATGGGCGTACAAGGCTACTAATGCACACACCAGCACATATGCCAGCATGGTAGACACATGGTTAAAAGACACGGTGACTCGGATCGACCAGATGATGGCCTGACTTGCCCAAGTTGGGAGTGGCTCGGGCCGCAACCCCTGCTATCAGACCAGAAGGGTTCTAGTCTGAGTCAACTTTGATGAGTCACATAGACTCGTCCTGAGTTTTTAAACCATATGTAGACATGTAAAATATCCAAACCAACCATCAGGTAAGATGGATGCTAGCCGACAACTCAGTCGGCGTGCCATGATATTAGAAATGAGTGGATGGGTTAAAAAACCATGGCGCTTTTTTTTTTTTTTTTTTACAATGGTACATTTACTCAGTTAATTGTGGCCCACCTGACTAGTAGACCATCCGGATTCTTGGGGTAGGGAATCTACATAGTGGTACCCTTATGATGGATGGTTTGGATATTGAAAATATCTGCCTTGCTGGCATGTGGTGGCGTGTGCATTAACCGACTTGTACATGCGTGTGGGATTAGCAGAGCTCTACAATCAAAATAAAATGACTAGAGAGAGAGAGAGAGAGAGAACATTGAAGAAGAGCAAAAATGAGAAGGCTTGAATTAGATTTTCTTGAATTTCTTGCAGATGTGATGGTGGACATACAAAAGTATACAAAAAGAGTCTGTGGAGAAACTGTTTTACCAAACCTAAGCCGAGGTAGCCACACGAGAAGTGCACAGGCTTGTCAGAACCTGGAACTTCATGTGGCTTAAAATCTGGACCCTTAATCCTGTTCCCCAGCATCAGTATAGTGGGCCCCACATCCCAAAAATATATGCATATCTATAGTAACGAGGTATCCTTAAACACAACTTACCTCTTCCAGCCTGGTCCCTTTTTTTGTTTTCTTGTGTTGTTCTAAGAAAAATATACAGCTCTTTCCACACCTAGCAACTGTTGAGAAGCTCTTGCTGTTTGGAACTGCTGAATTTTGGAAATTATTGGAAAATCATCTCTACAAAACAAGACAGTTAAGAAATTCTCAGATCGGTTGATGCATTGTTTGATGGTTTTAGGATTTCAATTCTGCATGAATGGACAAGTATACTGCATGGTCAAAAAGACTCTGCAACTCAGATGACTAGTTCGGTCCTGACTCTCCTGCATGAATGGACAAGTATACTGCATGGTCAAAAAGACTCTGCAACTCAGATGACTAGTTCGGTCCTGACTCTCCTGAGTCAAGTCAGGAATTGCCCGAGCCGAGGCTGAATAGGTCCAACCATGGTTTTAAGACTCGTCCGAGTTGGGTGTGACTCTGATGAGTCGACTCAGATTCGGCACTAACCAATCCAGCACAACCCCACGAGTAAGCTCCCCCGAGTCACCCCCAACTCAAGAGAGTCAAGCGGATATACCCCTTGACTTGGGTGAATCACGACTCAACTTGAGACCGAACAAGTCAATCTGAGTCTAAAGACCATGGGCCCGACTCACCTGAGTCAGTAGTGACTAGTGGAATCGAACCAGATTGGGTCCTACCAAGTCCCAGTCCAAAAAAAAACTATGGCATGCTATGCCACTGATAACAAAAGGAGAGTCAGCTTCACCCACTCCCATATATCAAGAATCATCGAAATTGATTGATGGGCAAAGCTTAATAAAAATCTTTGAAATGGAGAAGAACCCAGCTAGGTCTGGCTTCTCGCACAAGTAGGGTTAGAATCCTAATAGCAGGTGGCAGCTGTGTGTGCGAGATCCGGTGCATTCATAGAAGTGGGCCCTCATGCGTATCCCCTGGCTAAAAAATCAGGCAGGTCCACTCATCAGGTGGGTCCCATTGCACAAAAAGATGAATGGTTAAAGAGAAATGGCAGAGACACATTCTACATACAGGTGCAACATTTTCATCATGGAAGCTTGGTCAAATTTTACAGTCATTTCAATCACTTCAAAAAAGAAATGGAAAGGTTCTCGGATTTCCAATCTGCCAAGCAGACTCATGCAAGTTGCATCCCATTACAACAGAATCTCATATGTGCAAACACCACATATGCATGCAACAGCCAAGCTGAGTCGGCTGACCATCAGATGAGCCTCACCATGTAGAGATGCTCTGGCCCAGAAATCAGGCTGCCTGCAAATCAGGTGGGCACACATGTAATAGAAAAAAATGCTTTAAAAAGAGTGAGTGACAATCCATATTCAATGTACATGTGGCACAATACCAGTGTTATCGGTATCACCAAGCTAGAGATAACGATAATACCGGAGATATTTCGATAATATCGGAGATAATTCAAACAATGGGCACACCTACGTGTGGGCAATGTTCGAAATATCGGTATCACGTCGCGTATCGCATCCTTGGGATATAGACACATATTGGTTATCGCACATGTTATATCGTTTGTATTAGGTGATTTATCGCACTTTTTGGGAAACAAGTGTGGAAACATTGGGAAAATGGTTGAATTTTTCAATGAAACTTCAGGGATGATTTATTTATTTATTATTTTTTGAAAGACCTTAATACACACTTTTAAATCATAACATCTCAAAAGATAAGTGAACATAATAGGTTTCCTTTGTATAGGGTCTTAAGCTATTCGTTATTTGACTGAACTAATGCAACTATATTCAAATAAGATGCATAAAATTTATAGTGTATGTGACGATCAGTTCATCAAACACTCCTAAATACTTTGAAATTAGTCTCAATTGACAGCTGCTTAAAGGGAAATTTCATATATATATATATATATATATTAATTCTTAATTCAAAAATAAATTTTATTTTTCAAAAATTGACAAGGACTTAACAAATCAACAGATTTGCCCTCAAACATGCTTGATTTCATGTTTGGAGTCCAACATTACAAGTAATTTGGGAAAATTTCCCAATTTTCTCAAACGGAACCACATATACTCGAATTTCAAAATTAGAGTGTATGTGATGATCATTTCATCAAATACTCCTAAATACTTCGAAATTAATCTGAATTGATAGCTGGTTGAAGGAAAATTTTAGAAAAAAAAAAAACACAAAAAACATGAAAAACCAATGGATATCGAAATCAAAGCTCCAACTCCACGATGTTTCATGCAAAAAAGGAAGAACCAATGGATTTATAACTATTTGACACTGATTTAACATAATTTCAACAAAAAAAAAAAATGGGGATTAGAAATTGAAAATGCTCACCGGATCAAACATGTGGGATATATCGGCACTACCTGTACACTTTGTATTGCACAAGTAGGATACAAGATATATCATAATAGGATATATCAGCCGATATCATGGATATTTAAAACATTGCATGTGGCCCACCTGATGAGCAGACAAGCCCAGTTTTTTAGCCAATGTATCAACATGATGGATCTGGGCAACCGGCCTGGGGTGAACCATGACTGAGTCCCTTGGAAAAGAGACATGTTTAATTTGCATTTCTCAAACATCTTTTTTGAGAGAGAGAGAGAGAGAGAGAGAGAGAGAGAGAGAGCTCACTGTGTGAAGTGAATGCCCATTGCCATTGACAAGAGCCGTACATCTCCTCAGCTACGTCAGCTTCCAAAATTCAAACCTTATTCCACAGGTTTCCACTTTGGGTCCTTATTGTGTACAAATGGGTTTCCTCGGGCACTTAGACGATAGTGAGCCACCAATTGTGCGAGGACAACAAAATAATCCAATGCACACTCAAAAACCTGCTGTGCATGCAGGCTCATGTTATGTCTTCCCATTGAGGCGGCCAAGCATTGAAGAACCAGCACTAAAGTCAATCGATGGGTTCAATTTCACATGATCCCCCGGGAGCTGCTGAGCCACAGGATCAGCCAACGCTGATTGCCTATCGTACGGTTCCTGAGGATCTCCATCGACCGGCCTTCTGAATGACCTGCCGAGAATGTCAGTTTCGGATGCCATCAGTTCACAGAAGGCATGAGAACCTGACTGCATCACTCGGAAGATGTCGGGCTTGGGGTCATGACAAGTGGATCCATTGATGTAGAGGCTGTTTGGGTTCCTCGGCATGCTTCCAACAAAGCCTTCATGCAGGTAGGCTGACTGCTGCAGGTGATGAAATGGGATGGCACCATTGCCGCCAGATAAAGGTGTGGATGAACCAGAAGTAGTTCTTGGGCTTGATATGGGAGAAGGAGACATCCCTCCATTCATATGCTGTGGAGATCTAGAATGTAGGAGAGGGCTTCCAATGGGAGAGACTGGACAAGACATGTTCCTCAGCGGCCTATGGCTATCACTGAAAGAAATCATAAAATGCAGTTACATACTTTTATATTCACTTGAACACATGGTTTTAATAATCATTCAACCTTTAAAAAATCATACACCTGTTTTGCAACCATTCCAAATCTTCTCAAGTTAGTGTGATCTAGCCATTATATCATGAAAGATTACAATCAAGGTATTAAAAAAGGATAACGACTGTTACCTAACAATAACGGTGGTACCCATTACGTGATACAACATTGTAATGCCCGATTCAGGAAAAAAAAAAAAAAAAAGGGCCCATAAGGGCACTATAATGGCCATAATGTGCTGGTAACAGGCCAATATGAGGCCGATACAATTTCTTCTTTTTTAAAAAAACTATCAATAGTTACAAGGCTGTAATGGCCACTGTCGCCCACATCGTAACAGTCCAACGGCCATTACCAAATACCTTGATTATGATGTCGCCTCATAGTGGTCCGATGAAGGTGTTGTCCCCATGACATGTGTGGAAAAATAATATGGTGATTGGAACCATTGATCTAATGGGCCACCATGTGGCAAACATAGTTCTATGAGGCATGGTACGGAACTCAAAACCAACAACATCCAGATTTTAGTGCCCAACAACCAACAATATCCAACTCAAGTGAACTCGTAAGTATTACAACCAGAAAAAAAAAAAAAAAAAACAAACAAAAAACCACAAGCAATTAAAAAATATGCAACTGACCTGGATGCTAGAGAGGTTTTTGACCCTGTAGGCTGATGGGTTGCAAGCTCTTCCATGTCCAAGGAAGAAAGAGTTCTCACGTGGGTCGCACTCTGGGAAAATACCATAGCAACAGATGGCATTCAGAACTGAACCTCGTAAATTCTATAAATAAAAGCTAATGTATGAAGGTGCATTGCTTCACATACACAGCACTCAAAATTTCAAAGTATTCCAACTGACAAAGGATAATAAACACCAAGACCTGATAGAGACGCTTGCCCAGTTGCTTTCCAAGGGAATCATGCCTCACATGTGCCAACATGGCACAGGTCACACAAGTGCTCATTAGATGGCCCCATCATGTAGATGCTCTGGACCAGAAGTCAAGACTGTCAGCTCATTAAGAGCACACGAGTGTACAAAAGAAATGGCATGGTTGAAAGAAATTGATCGACCATCCACATCAAATCGTCAGTTGTACAATCTTCCAACTAGGTGCACCTCCCGCTTCAGACTCATGCTCCCACTCCCGCTTCCTAGTTGTTTACACTTGCTAACATTTTGAAACAGATGCTTCCTGCTACCACACCCGCATCTGTTGCCACTTTGCTTCATGCTTCGTACAACTATAACTCGATCTATATGCGTGGCCGATGGATAAACAGATTGCTCGGATTCTTAGCCAGGGGCACATGCAGGGTGGGGCTTGCCTAATGAGTGCCTCAGATCAAGCACGTGTTTGCCATGTTGAGGGCGGGGCTTGCCTAAAGAGTGCCTCAGATCAAGCACGTGTTTGCCATGTTGAGGGCGGGGCTTGCCTAATGAGTATATCGGATCATGCACTTGCTTGCCATGTTGGCATGTATTACTGTTGGATCCCTTGGAAAGTGCACTCCCTCGGATGCAATTCTCATTTCTCAAAACATCTTCCTCTTGCACACCTCCAACCAGAATGATGCACATTAAAGTCAGCATTATAAAACTAACATGAATTCAACATATTAAGGAGCGTAGAAATCCCCATCAATACCTCATACAGACTCTGCCAATGGCATCAGAGTAAACTTGCATTTATTCTCATCAAAAAGGTTTAGATATCAAAGCAATCAAAGACACTTCACAAGTATAAGAGATGTAGTAATAGGAATGTCTCATTTAGCTTTACTAGCTCTGAAAGACATAAATCACCAGCAAGATAAATAAAAGGACGGCACGTGAATTGCAAAAAAAGGAATTCTCATACCATGGATTTCATTCCATTCATAACTCCAGAAGACAACTCCAAAGGCTCAGAGCTGAGAATGGGCCTTTCCACTGGTGCAGCATTTTTCACAAAAGGGTGCTCCAAAAGCTGAGCAGCTGTGGGACGGTATAGCGGATTGCGTTGCAGACACTGCTTTACAAAATCCTTGCCATCATCTGAGAGATAATCGGGGATTGCCGGAAGTTCCTTACTGTTCCCAATCTTAAACATAGCAGCAATCTATGGATTAAGACATGCTAAACATTAACATAGCAAACCAAGAATGAAGCAAAGCAAATTCTCTGCCCAACAAATATGCAAGGCATTACATGATGCTTGACCAAATAAACATTATATGTTGTTAAACTTAGTAATGTGCAGGTGGCACTGATGAGGACATCAGAGCATCATCCTATCGTGTCTACCAGCGGAGGACGAAGACCCAGACGCGGGCCCCAAATCCATGGGTTCCCTCTCACACGAGCCACCCGCCTCAAATGGGCCCCAAATCCATGGGTTCCGCGGGCCGCCCACCCCGAGTGTGCCCCCGCATCCCACAAGCCACCCCAGTTAAGCCTGGTGTGAAAATGCCCCCGCATTAATCCAATCTCTGTCCCTCTACCCACATCCAAACTATCCCACACATACACACGTATGCATCCACGCAAATGCGTCCGTACGGCCAGCCACATATGGGGCCCTTACTCTAACCCTCCTAAATTCCCTTTTCTTTAAAAAACAAAAACAAAAACAAAAAAAAAAAAAAAAAAAAAAAAAACCAACTAAACTGAGGATTCCAATTTTCCCCAACTTGCCAAATCCCCAAATTCCTCTAAATCCCTAATTTCTCATCTTCCAAATTCTTAACCCTTAGTTATCCAAAACCCTAATTCCCCCATTCTACACCA